>NW_027272276.1:12500-627224 GCF_040938485.1 Diadema antillarum
GTGACAAAAGAAACCAACCACAACCAGATCATGGTAAACGGCGAATTTTGGAGAGCGTTTGGCGAATGGATAGAAGTGAGTTCTTGAAATGTTGCAACCTACATTGTTATCCCATCCCTAACTACCCTTTAGCGTCAGTAAAATAGCATCAGAGAGAAGAAAAAACTTTGCTAAATTGACCCAAATTTAAAATGAATTAGGTTAAAATATCACAAAGTATAACAAAGCGTGACGACGTATGATGAAGTAAAGCGATAAACTGACCATCAGCTTGTATTGATTCAATAGGATTATTTCAATGATTACAATTTGTTTCTAATCCCACTTATTCAAATCCATTTTCTGTTACAAAACACCCTTCGTAAACAAGAAAGGGTGTTCCAACCGAATGCGGACATGCTAGGAGTTACTGCAATCCTGAAGGTGGCGACAGATGGCTCCATCATTGACATTGTGAGTAAATATTCATATTAATCATTGTTTCTAAAGTTCAAATAAAAAATGTAGGTATTCAGTTATCATTTTGTTGAATAGCAGATGGGAGGTATGGAAAGAAACTTAAAGACGTCTGGAAGCAATACTAATTGGATTTAAACTTTGAAATTCACATACAAAAGACTTTACTCATGTCTTAAAAGTTCCCTGAAATATGAATGCTTAACAACGATTAGTCTTCCTTCCAGCCGCCTTCAAATTTCATGTACAAAGTCTATGGGTTTTTCTACTTAGAATATTTTTCGACATCTCCATAGGCAATGTACATAAAATTTTAAAGACGCCTGGAGCGAAGACTAATTGGAGTTACAATTTCAAAGATCAATTTGCTGGACCTGACACCGGACTTAACATTTTTCTGAAGTATGAGTCCTTCAATACAATTAGTTCTCCTTCCAGACGCTTTCAAATATTTCTATGTACAAACATAAGGTAACTTAAAAAAGGGCTGGAGTAAAGACTACTCCAAGTTACACTTTCAAGCTTATATATTTCGGACTTTGTACCGAACTTAAGGTTTTTCTCAAGAATGAGAGCTTAACTAAGTTTAGTCTTCCTTCCAGGCCTTTTCAAATATTGTACATATAGTATATATCAAAAAATTCAAAGTCGCCTGGAGCAAAGACTAATAACACTTACATTTTCAAACTTCCACATGTTGGACCTTTTACCGGACTTAACATTTTCCCAAAGTATGAATTCTTCAACACAATCAGTTCTCCTTCCAGTGGCTTTCAAATATTTCTATGTACAAACATATGGTAACTTCAAAGACGGCTGGAGCAAAGACTACTTCAAGTTAGACTTTGAAACTTATATATTTTGGACTTTGTTCATAATTTAAGTTTTTTATCAAGTATGAGTGCTTAACTAAGTTTAGTCTTCCCTCCACGCGCCTTCAAATATTGTATATATAGTATATGGGAAAATTTTCAAAGACACCTTGAGAGAAGACTAGTTGGAGTTACAATTTCAAATTCCAATATCTTTGACCTGCCACCGGTCCTAACATATTTGCTAAGTATGAGTCCTTCAATACAATTAGTTCTCCTTCCAGACCCTTTCAAATAATTCTATGTACAAACATATAGTAACTTGAAAGACGGCTGGAGCAAAGACTACTTGAAGTTAGACTTTTAAAATTATATATTTTTGAACTTTGTACCGAACTTAAGTTTTTTCTCAAGTATGAGTGCTTGACTAAGTTTAGTCTCCCTTACAGGCCCTTTCAAATATTGTACATATTGTATATATCAAAAAATTCAAAGTCGCCTGGAGCGGAGACTAATTACACTTACACTTTCAAACTTCGATATGTTGAACCTTCTACCAGACTTAACATTTCACCAAAGTATGAATCCTTAACTATAATTAGTTTTTCTTCCAGACGCTTTTGAATTTTTTTATGTACAAAACAAATGGTAAATTTAAAAACGGCTGGAGCAAAAACTACTGGGAGTTAAGATCTGAAATTTTTGAATTATGTTATTCTCGATGAGACCTATGTACATTATTAATTTCAACTCTTAACTAAATACTTCATATACTGCGGAATACCCGTAACTCTAACCCTAACCCTAACCCTAACCCTAACCCTAACCCTAACCCTAACCCTAACCCTAACCCTAACCCTAACCCTAACCCTAACCCTAACCCTAACCCTAACCCTAACCCTAACCCTAACCCTAACCCTAACCCTAACCCTAACCCTAACCCTAACCCTAACCCTAACCCTAACCCTAACCCTAACCCTAACCCTAACCCTAACCCTAACCCTAACCCTAACCCTAACCCTAACCCTAACCCTAACCCTAACCCTAACCCTAACCCTAACCCTAACCCTAACCCTAACCCTAACCCTAACCCTAACCCTAACCCTAACCCTAACCCTAACCCTAACCCTAACCCTAACCCTAACCCTAACCCTAACCCTAACCCTAACCCTAACCCTAACCCTAACCCTAACCCTAACCCTAACCCTAACCCTAACCCTAACCCTAACCCTAACCCTAACCCTAACCCTAACCCTAACCCTAACCCTAACCCTAACCCTAACCCTAACCTAACCCTAACCCTAACCCTAACCCTAACCCTAACCCTAACCCTAACCCTAACCCTAACCCTAACCCTAACCCTAACCCTAACCCTAACCCTAACCCTAACCCTAACCCTAACCCTAACCCTAACCTAACCCTAACCCTAACCCTAACCCTAACCCTAACCCTAACCCTAACCCTAACCCTAACCCTAACCCTAACCCTAAACCCTAACCCTAACCCTAACCCTAAATAACCCTAACCCTAACCCTAACCCTAACCCTAACCCTAACCCTAACTCTAACCCTAATAACCCTAACCCTGACTCTGACTCTGACCCTGATCCTAACCCAAACCATAAACCCTAACCCTAACCCCAACCCTAACCCTAACCCTAACCCTACCTAACCCTTCCCCTAACCCTAACCCTAACCCTAGCATTCACTTACTTTGACATGTACTACCCACACACCAACTTTGAGTCTTTAACGTAAAGGTTTCACTAATCCACAAACCCACAAATCCTATTTACTCTAACCCTCTAACCCTAACCCTAACCCTAACCCTAACCCTTACCCCAAACCATACCCTTACCATAACCCTAACCCTAACCGTAACCGTAACCCTAAGCCCTAAACCCTATCCCTAACCCTAAAACTAACTGAGTGAGGTACTTTCTGATTTTTAAATCATCAATATATCCGTAACCAAATAACTCATCATTTTATAAGAAATAACCCCCTCCTCTGACTTTTGAATCCCTTTGTAAATGCAGTTCACAAATGATGAGGTTCGTTTCAAGGTACTTGATCAAGTGATGTAACATCAGTTAAACTACTATCTATAACAATGTTTTCCAGCAAATGTCTTTCTCAAAAGCAAAAAGGTCAATCTATCAACAACAAAAAACAAAGAAAAATATATTGAAACAAATTTATCAAAAAAAGATGGCGACGTATTTAGCCCCCACTTCCAAGAGGACTTCAAAACTAAGCAAAATTTACAACTTTATACAAACACAAAAAATACAAAACCAAGGATACATAAAAGAACAAACACTTACCTATCACGTGATCAAAAACACATTTCCAAGTAATATCGAAGCAGGTAAAAGCGGTTGAAAGCCCAAAAGATGTCAAGTCTGTAAAAATATTGTAAGAGATACTTCGAAACAAATGAGGAACAGAAGTTCAATAAAAGCACACAGAGCATCAAGATCAAGCCAACCACTACGAAGGACAATCGCACTAAGAGTGATAAGGGACCACCACTGAGCACACCACAACTGCAGATATCTAATACAAATATACCCTAACCCTAACCCTAACCCTAACCCTAACCCTAACCCTAACCCTAACCCTAACCCAACCCTAACCCTAACCCTAACACTAACCCTAACCCTAACCCTAACCCTAACCCTAACCGTAGCAGAATACCCGTAACTCTAACAATAACCCTAACCCTAACCCTAACCCCTAACCCCTAACCCCTAACCCCTAACCCTAACCCTAACCCTAACCCTAAACCCTAACCCTAACCCGAACCCTAACCATAACCCAACCCTAACCCTAACCCTAACTCTAACCCTAACCCTAACCCCCTAACCCTAACCCTGACTCTGACTCTGACCCTGCATGACCCTAACCCTAACCCTAACCATAAACCCTAACGTTAACCCCAACCCTAACCCTAACCCTACCTAACCCAACCCTAACCCTAACCCTAACCCAACCCTAACTCTAACCCTAACCCTAACCCCCTAACCCTCTAACCCTAACCCTAACCCTGACTCTGACTCTGACCCTGACCCTGATCCTAACCCAAACCATAAACCCTAACCCTAACCCCAACCCTAACCCTAACCCTAACCCTACCTAACCCTTCCCCTAACCCTAACCCTAACCCTAGCATTCACTTACTTTGACATGTACTACCCACACACCAACTTTGAGTCTTTAACGTAAAGGTTTCACTAATCCACAAACCCACAAATCCATTTACTCTAACCCTCTAACCCTAACCCTAACCCTAACCCTAACCCTTACCCCAAACCATACCCTTACCATAACCCTAACCCTAACCGTAACCGTAACCCTAAGCCCTAAACCCTATCCCTAACCCTAAAACTAACTCAACCCTAACCCTAGCCCTAACCCCTAACAGTAAAACTAACTCAACCTTAACCCTAACCTAGTTTCCTGCCTTAACATTTGGCGCTACATTCAAATTAAATCACAAGTCGTAGCTGTCTGCCTACATAGCCAATAAATGCACGTATGGGAATTTTACAGCCAGACTCAGCACATGTACGGAAATTCCCCAGCCACAGACAAGCAGTTTCCCGCTTTAACAGTTGGCACGAAATTCAAATATCAACAGTTGGCGATACATTGAACTTAAATCACAATTCTTAGTTTGTGCTGCTTACAGCCAATACATACACATATGGAAATTCCCCAGGCAGACTCAGCACATGTATGGTATCCACAGTCAGCCAGTTTCCCGCTTTAACAGTTGGCGCGAAATTTCAAATATTAACAGTTGGCGCTACATTCAAATTAAATCGCAATTCTTAGTTGTACTGCTTACATAGCCAATACATACATGTATGGAAATTCCCCAGCCAGACTCAGCAAATATGGTAGCCACAGTCAGCCAGTTTCCCGCCTTAACACTTGGCGCGAAATTCAAATATTAACAGTTGGCGCCATATTAAAATTAAATCACAAGTCCTAGTTGTGCTTCTTACATGATAGCCAATACATAAAAGTATGGAAATTCCCCAGCCAGACTCAGGACAAGTATGGCAATTCCCAGCCACAATCAGCCAGTCTAACCCTAAGTCTCGTCCGAATTGGAAGTAGTATAATTGGAATTCAAATTGTATTTCTGAGTATTTCAAACCACATAGCGGGAATTTACATTAACAGGGATATCGATAGTGCCATCCTGATTGGAAATCACAATGTTATGCGTGCCCAGTTTAAGCAGAAGTATTTTTGTGGGACAGCGATCATCATCAGGGCCTCCAACGAAGGTGTAATTTCGAGCATTGCCTCCTTATCCAGGTAGGAAACGACGAGGGTCTGAATGCATTATGTCCTCACTAACTACCCTTTGGCTGTCTTCAATGGGCGAATCCAAAAGTTCCTGGTTGAGAAGCCGTGCACGGGTAATGTATAAAGTACTTTTTTTAAATGAAATTACGTATTTGGGTGAACATTAATACAATTGATATTGATATGAAGGTAAAAACTACATTCTTCTTGCCACAAGAGGGCATTATTGCAATTTATACATGTGCATACTAACATTATTCTTTACATTTGTTTTCCAACATTTTCTAAAAAGAAAGATTCAAAGGAAAAAAGCTGAGAAAATGTGTAAAAAACCTATAGGAAAAAAACAATTCTAATGGTTCTTTACACGTTTTTTTACACGTATCTTTTTTCCTGTTTGTATTCAATATAGCCGAGGGCCTTGGTCTCGACAACATTTGGGTTACACACTGCACCACGTCAGAAGAGGTGGAAAAAGTGATAAAAGAAACCAACCACAACCAGATCATGGTAAACGGCGAATTTTGGAGAGCGTTTGGCGAATGGATAGCAGTGAGTTCTTGAAATGTTGCAACCTACATTGTTATCCCATCCCTGACTACCCTTTAGCGTCAGTAAAATAGCATCAGAGAGAAGAAAAAATCTTTGCTAAATTGACCCAAATTTAAAATGAATTAGGTCAAAATATCACAAAGTATAACAAAGCGTGACGAAGTATGATGAAGTAAAGCGATAAACTGACCAGCTTGTATTGATTCAATAGGATTATTTCGATGATTACAATTTGTTTCTAATCCCACTTATTCAAATCAATTTTCTGTTACAAAACACCCTTCGTAAACAAGAAAGGGTGTTCCAACCGAATGCGGACTTGCTAGGAGTTACTGCAATACTGAAGGTGGCGACAGATGGCTCCATCATTGACATTGTGAGTAAATATTCATATTTAATCATTGTTTCTAAAGTTCAAATAAAAAATGCAGGTATTCATTTATCATTTAGTTGAATAGCAGATGGGAGGTATGGAAAGAAACTTAAAGACGTCTGGAAGCAATACTAATTGGAATTAAACTTTGAAATTCACATATAAAAGACTTTACTCATGGCTTAAAAGTTCCCTTAAATATGAATGCTTAACAACGATTAGTCTTCCTTGACGCCTTCAAATTTCATGTACAAAGTCTATGGGTTTTTCGACTTAGAATATTTTTCGACTTCAGAGGCAATGACCATAAAATTTTAAAGACGCCTGGAGCGAAGACTAATTGGAGTTACAATTTCAAAGTCCAATAATTATACTGGACCTGACACCGGACTTAACATTTTTCTGAATTATGAGTCCTTCAATACAATTAGTTCTCCTTCCAGACGCTTTCAAATAATTCTATGTACAAACATATGGTAACTTAAAAAAAGGGCTGGAGTAAAGACTACTTCAAGTTAGACTTTCAAACTTACATATTTCGGACTTTGCACCGAACTCAAATTTTTCCTCAAGTATGAGTGCTAAACTAAGTTTAGTCTTCCTTCCAGGCGATTTCAAATATTGTACATATAGTTTATATCAAAAAAATCAAAGTCGCCTGGAGCAAAGATTAATTATAATTAAACTTTGAAACTCACATATGTTGGACCTTATACCAAACTTAACATTTTCCCAAAGTATGAATTATTCAATACAATTAGTTCTCCTTCCAGACGCTTTCAAATATTTCTATGTACAAACATATGGTAACTTGAAAGACGGCAGGAGCAAAGACTACTTCAAGTTAGACTTTGAAACTTATATATTTTGGACTTTGTTAACAACTCAAGTTTTTGCTCAAGTATGAGTGCTTAACTAAGTTTAGTCTTCCCTCCAGACGCTTTCAAATATTGTATATATAGTATGTAGGAATTTTTTCAAAGACACCTTGAGAGAAGACTAATTGGAGTTACAATTTCAAATTCCAATATCTTTGACCTGCCACCGGTCTTAACATACTTGTCAAGTATGACTCCTTCAATACAATTACTTCTCCTTCCAGACCCTTTCAAATATTTCTATGTACAAACATAAGGTAACTTGAAAGACGGCAGGAGCAAAGAATACTTCAAGTTAGACTTTGAAATTTATATATTTTGGACTTTGTCCCCAACTTAAGTTTTTTCTTAAGTATGAGTGCTTAACTAAGTTTAGTCTTCCCTCCAGGCGCTTTCAAATATTGTATATATAGTACAAAGGAAAAATTTCAAAGATGCCTGGAGAGAAGACTAATTGGACTTACAATTTCAAAGTCCAATATGTTTGACCTGCCATCGGACTCAACATATTTGTCAAGTATCAGTCCATCAATACAATTACTTCTCCTTCCAGACCATTTCAAGTATCTCTATGTAAAAACATACGGTAACTTAAAAAACGGCTGGAGTAAAGACTACTTCAAGTTAGTCTTTGAAAATTATATATTTTGCACTTTGTACCGAACTTAAGTTTTTTCTCAAGTATGAGTGCTTAACTAAGTTTAGTCTTCCTTCCAGGCCCTTTCAAATATTGTACATATAGTATATATCAAAAAATTCAAAGTAATCTGGAGCAAAGACTAATTACACTTACACTTTCAAACTTCCATATGTCGGACCCTCCACAATACTTAACGTTTTATTAAAGTATGAATCCTTAACTATAATTAGTTTTTCTTCCAGACGCTTTTGCATTTTTTTTATGTACAAAACAAATGCTAAATTTAAAAACGGCTGGACCAAAGACTACTGAGAATTAAGATCTAAAATTTTTGAATTATGTTAGTCTCGATGAGATCTATCGACACTATTAATTTTAACTCTTAACTATATACTTCATATACTGCGGAATACCCGTAACTCTAACCCTAAACCCTAACCCTAAACCCTAAACCCTAAACCCTAAACCCTAACCCTAACCCTAACCCTAAACCCTAAACACTAACCCTAACCCTAACCCTAACCCCTGAACCTAACCCTAACCCTAACCCTAACCCAAATCCTAACCCTAACCCTAACCCTAACCCAAACCCTAACCCTAACCCTAACCCTAGCTCCTAGCAAACCCTAACCCCCTAACCCTAACCCTAACCCCTAACCCTAACCCTAACCCTTACCTCTAACCCTAACCCTAACTCTAAACATATTTGTCAAGTATGAGTCCTTCAATACAATTAGTTCTCCTTCCAGACCCTAACAAATATTTCTATGTGCAAACATACGGTAACTTAAAAAACGGCTGAAGTAAAGAATACTTCAAGTTAGATTTTGAAACTTACATATTTTGGACTTTGTACCGAACTTAAGTTTTTTTCTCAAGTAATAGTGCTAAACTAATTTTAGTCTTCCTTCCAGGCCCTTTCAAATATTGTACATATAGTATATATCAAAAAATTAAAAATCGCCTGGAGCGAATACTAATCACACTTACACTTTCAAACTTCCATATGTTCGACCTTCCACCAGACTTAAAATTTTACCAAAGTATGAATCCTTAACCATCATTAGTTTTTCTTCCAGACGCTTTTGATTTTTTAGGTACACAACAAAAGGTTATTTTAAAAACGGCTGGAGCCGCTCTTCAAATTCACTCCTTCGAAACAGTCTCGTGAGATCATTTTTGCAGTTTCAGCGAGGAGACTTTAACCACTTGCGAAGGCTAATCCAGCTTATTCCGTGGTCTGCATTTATGGATTCCAATGACCCAAACTCATCAGCAGAGATCTTCACAGACTTACTTAATGCAGCTGTAAATGACTCTATTCCCAGAGTATCCAAACGAAAGTCGAAATTTTCCCCTTGGATTACTAAAGAGCTGAGAAAGCTTGTTCATAAAAAGCATGTGTTATTCAAGAGAGCTCGCAGGTCAGGCTTGAAAACTGATTGGGAAACATATTGCAAGGTACGAAATGATGTCAAGAAACAATGTAGACAAGCATACTGGTTCTATGTAGACAATATGTTTATGTCTAACGACAACAGACGTAGGTTCTGGAGCTATGTTAGATCATGTAAGCAATCATCTGCCCCTCGTGTGTTTGTTCATGATGGTACTACTCTCAATAATCCTGACAGTATATCGCAAGCTTTTAATGATTACTTTAGTTCTGTGTTCAACCCTGCACAACTTATCCCAGATGAACCTCTAGACAGCTCATGCCTAGTCCCTGAACTGAGTCAGTTGTCCGTTTCTGTAGGTGAGATTATTCCAATGTTGCTCTCTCTTCCAGCAAATAAACCCCCAGGGCCAGATGGAATTCACCCTAAAATCATCAAGGAAACTGCTTATGAGATTGTGTATCCCTTGTGTGCCCTATTCAATTCATCTCTTCATACAGGGGTTGTACCAAACATGTGGAAAAAGGCAAACATTACTCCCATATACAAACAGGGTGATAGAGAGTTGCTCACTAACTACAGACCCGTTGCACTAACTTCTGTGCTCTGTAAAACCCTTGAACGAATAGTAACATCAGCTATTCAATCACACATGGATTCATATGGCATGTGGAATTGTCACCAACATGGCTTCATGAGAGGGAGAAGTTGCGTTATCCAACTAACCAATGTCCTTCATGATTGGTCTTGTACCCTCGACAAACCTAAAGCTCCCCGGATCGATGCTGTGTTCTGTGACATGTCAAAAGCATTTGACAAAATGTCACATTCTGCGCTGCTCGATACAGTTGCCAAGGATTACAGCATTCGCGGAATGGTTTGGAAATGGCTCAAATCCTTCCTTGTTCTGCGAGACCAACGTGTGATGTACCAGGGCGCATTCTCCTCTTGGACTAGAGCCTCTTCGGGGGTACCGCAAGGAAGCGTGATCGGACCCTGTCTCTTTAACTTGTTTGTCAATAATGTGGCTCACTCCATAAAGTCCACCACAGTTCTTTTTGCTGATGACATCCTCGTCTACAGAACGATACGATCCTTACATGACCAAGCAGTGTTACAATCAGACCTTGACAAAATTTACGAATGGTGCACGTCAAAGCAAATGTCACTTAACACCGCGAAAACCAAGGTGATGCACATCACCCGGAAGCGGATACCGGATCAATACCCAGTCTACACCCTTAACAATGACCCGCTAGCCCATGTACCATCCTACAAGTACCTTGGAGTGATCATATCGTCCGATCTCCGTTGGAACTTGCATGTGGACGCTGTTGTAGCTCGTGCCAATCGGCTACTGGGCTTTATTCGCTGCATCGCACGTGGGGCCTCCACGCAGGCGATATTTTGTCTCTACCGGTCCCTGGTACTCCCAATTCTGGAATATGGCATACCAGCATGGCACCCCAACACTGCAGCCCAGGAGCATAAACTAGAGCAAGTTCAACGGACAGCGACCAGAGCCGCACTCCATCAAAGGAGGTGTGAGATGTCCTACGATGAGCGCCTCCGCTTGCTCCATTGGTCATCGTTACAGTCCAGAAGGGATTATGCTCTATGCGCGTTCACCATAAAATGCCTTTCAGGGGTTATTAAATGTGAAGCTATATCCAACACTGTTCAGATAAATACCCGGCACCCATACCTTCTTACATTCACTCACCACCCGTCTAGAACCCAAGTACTCTTCCTGTCCCCCACCCGTAGGTTTCCCAGACTCTGGAACAAATTACCTGACTCAGTAAGGGACTCGGCAGTTATTGATTCTCTCTCATCTTTCCTTCAACAACTGAGAGGTTCATTTTAATGTAGTGTATTGATAACCACAGGCATGATAAACATACAATGTACATGTGTATGAGAGTCTCTGTACTTTGACTTTGTTTGAAATACACAAATTTGTTAAGTTAAACTGTATGAGTGTGTTATCTCAGGTCGGGTGCCCTGGTGCCCTGATTTCTGCTCTCATTATTTTGGAGAGGATTTTACCGACTTTTTTCAGGTTTCTGTGTCATCAGTATATTGTAAATCAGCTAATTTCAATCCCTGGATGATGCAGGACACGTCTAAAGGAAGATTATGATTGATTTTACCTGATAATTGTGATTTTTTTTTTTGCTGTTTTTCTTATCATGATTGCTCTTGGTTGCCATAAAACACAGAATATTGATTGATATTCAGTTTTGTTTGCGACCCAGTTATATCTTTGTCTGTGGGTTTCAGATTTTTTGGTGTAAGACATACATAACATGAACTGATTAGTAATTTTATAGTTTTTTTTTTTTCTGGGGGAATGTTTATGCCTTAAATCATGCCTTGCATTATTTGATATTACTGTATTTATGACTTATGGCGTGTGATATATAATGTATATTGCACAGTGGTGTATGTAATACCACACAAGGGAATTTTAAAGAAAGTGCTGGGTTATGTAGTCTCAGGGTAATGATGAAGTTAAAGTTTTGAAATTATTTTTATATTTACAGTGTACTGAAGATGGTTTGGGGGATGTTGATGATACTTGCTGGCTTCATACACTGCAGTGCAGTTAGAGGGGATATTTGTTGTTGAGATGTACTCTGATAACATTTTGTTTGTATACTGGATTTTTTTTCTTTTCTTTTTACGGGGGGGGGGATGGAAGGAATACCCATTTGCCACAATGATATTTTTTGCTTGTATGAAGAAAAAATCCCTTGGTGTACACGCTTAATTCAAAATTGTATTATTTCTTTTCTTTTATGTTCAACAGTTCCCTGATGTGCTTCCTTAAGTTGGTTGGAGAGGCCCAAGGGTCATAGTGATTTTGATTGCTTTTTTCCAACCCGGCTCCTTCGGGAAGCTCAACAGGGAAAGCCTGACACTTTGTTTTCTTGTGTTTTGTTTGTTTATTCTGTTTCTCTGTTATCACTTGTATTGTTTTGCAAATGCCGAATAAATAATAATAATAATAATAATAATAGCAAAAACTACTGGGAGTTAAGATCTGAAATTTTCGGAGTATATTAGTCTCGATGAGAACTATCTACCCTATTAATTTCTACTCTTAACTATATACTTCATATACTGCGGAATACCCGTAACTCTCTAACCCTAACCCTAACCCTAACCCTAACCCTAACCTTAACATTAACCCTAACCCTAACCCTAATCCTAACCCCTAACTCTAACCCTAAACCCTAACCCTCACCTTAACATTAACCCTAACCCTAACCCTAATCCTAACCCCTAACTCTAACCCTAAACCCTAACCCTAACCGTAACCCTAACCCTAAACCCTAATCCTAACCCTAACCCTAATCCAAGCCCTAACCCTAATCCAAACCCTAACCCTAGCCTTAACCCTAACCCTAACCCAACCCTAACCCTAACCTTAAACCCTAAACGCTAAACCCTAAACCCTTAACCCTAAACCCTAAACCCTAACGCTAACCCTAACCCTAACCCTAAACCCTAAACCCTAACCCTAACCTGTACGGTACGGTAACGCTCTTATCACGATGATCGGGAATGAGAAATTACAATTTCTGCCGCTGCACTTACGCTTTAGGACGATGTAGCTACATTGTTAGTGCGATGCTGCCGATGTTACCCCATCGATGCACGCCGTATCTACGCTCTGAACGATCTTATTACGCTGTTACCCCGTTCAGAGAGCTGAAAAGTGTCCGATATGCCCCGATGTACCCCAATTCGACTGTCGATCCGCAGTCAGTCAACTTATTAGCATGTAGAACCAAAGAAATATACTGTGGACCTCGAAGAGGCTACTCAACTCACGGTTCTTTTGCAGCAATGCATTGTTATATAATCAAAGACGTGCTGATCTTTCCAAGGCTTTTTCTCGATGTATTTTGCTTATATAGTCCGTCTTCCTCCAGTTGTAGATGATTTCATATTCTTCGAAATTCTACTACGTCCTCTTCCTCCTCTTTCAGCAGCACATGCAGTCTCTCTTTCTTCGCCTTTTGGGTAGCTGCTTCGCTACTTTCTTCTGTTCTTTTTCTTCATCTCTTCTTCTTCTTCGAAAATAACAGCTAATTACTTCCCTTCTTGTTGCTCAGAAAGATCTTCTTATGCTCATCCCGCTGCGTTTACGCTGTCACTACGCTCTCCCCGATTGCCGTACGATTAGAAATAGGTCAGTTTTGATCGGGGAGATCGGGAAGAAATTTTGAACAGGTTCAAAATTTCTTCCCGATCTGAAAAAAAAAAATGCCCGCTCCAACCCCGACCTCCGCACGCTCTGCTGCTATAATACGATGCTTCCGATCGCCCTACGCTTTCGCCGCTCTCTCCCGATCTGCTAGATGGGATCGGGGGCCAGATCGTGATAGTAGAACGGGGGCTTTAACTTCCAACTTCCATATTACTATTCTTTGTCCCAGAATAAGATTGCCATGCTTTATGCATTAGCGACTAATTTTGGCACGCTGTAAATAATTTCTCAATCGTTAGTTGATTTTAGCACAAACGAACTGCCATATATATGTACACCCCAAACACATTATACGTATTTATAAACAAGCACCAACAAACACTCAAACAAGTCCTCATAATGAATAAAAACCAACAACACACATTCTTCCATGATATGCATTAACACACACACACACACATACACGAACGGACACTCAATTATCATGTGCACGCACACATACACACTTCCTTGAAACCTCAACGAGACTTTTCACATGGCTTGTGTGCATGGATATAGTCATGTAAGTTATATGTAATGGTATTTTTATGTCTATGCCAAGAATGATATACCCCCCCCCCCCCCCAAAAAAAAAATGTGCTTCAAGGGCGGGCGACAATTTGTGCCGTCATCCCTCTGCACAAATTATCGCAAGACGACAAATTGTGCAGTGGCGACAATTTGTCGCCTGTTTCAGGGGTGGCAATTTGTGTGGCAACAATGACCAGGGGCGTCAAGACAAATCAGTACACATGATATCGATTCAGAAATTGTCACGTGGAAAACTTATCATGCACTTCCATTTGTTTCTCATACTGACACTAGAAAGTCAAAGAGACGTAAGACACTTTTACCAAACATGAATTAGGAAAATTCGATGATTTATTGAAAATATAGTAACTCTCGTATAAGACAAGTGATATTTGCCAACAAATTGACTTCACACTACAGGAACAATCCTTTTATACAAAAAAAAGTACCAAACTAAGGGGAAAAACGACAATCGTTAAAACATTGAAATTGCTATCACACATCATTTAATCGTGCATAACCTAAAACCAAAAGCTTTGTTAAGATGATGACATTACGTTTGCAAAGTAAAGCAATTTTAAAATCCGAAGCTGAATAAAATGGACTACTATCTGTCAATCATTTCCTTTATTTTTGCCCTTTTCTCTCGATTTGGAATGAGACGAATGTAATGATGCTTGATGGGTTATCGAAAGGGGGATATATCAATATCAATGTTATTTTATAGACGTTCCGGTATACATTGTATCATGATCTGTAACAATAATGGTACAATAAAAGGTGATTCTGCGACACAACGTAAACAAATAGTCGCAGGTGAGTTTTTTAATGATAAAGCTAAATTCTGAAAAAAAAAGAGATTCTCAGCTTTTAGACTTTAGATAGTTAATAAAAATGGGCTTTCTCAACAAACTACACAATTCAAAATCAACATGTCGGGAAATATATAAGATTTATTAAAGGAGTTTTAGAGTACAGGTTCTGTAATCAAACTCACTTTTCGCCCTTTCTCGTGTGCGGGAGGATATAACACCTCAGTGGAAACCATTGTAAAGAGGTTGTCAACTGAACCTAAGGCTTTTGTACACTCATTCACAACGTGTTATAAAAATATAAAAGTATATTTAAAAATGAACTGACTCGAGCTTCATACGACTTTCCAAGCACACCTTTACATAATGCATTGGTTGAGAAGTTAGAAATCCATGTTATGACTGAAACATGGGTTTACTATTAAAAACAGAATACAAAGCGCACACAAAAGTCTTGTACACAACACTAAATCTGTTGACTTTCCGGTAACTTGATTAGATGGTTGCAAACGACTTAAGGTTTGACAAAACTGGATTATAAATTTCATACTATCCCAAAGAAACCTTGAGGAAAGCCAACTTAGAGTTTTCTAGGTGATCTGAACAGATAAAATCACTCAGTGGATGAAGACTTTAGAAATATATTGCCAACGTTTTCATACTAGCTTACATACTTACTTGGTAAATTTGTGCTGAAAGACTTCGAAGTATAATAAACAAATACTAAACTCGTAACAGAACAAGCATCGTAAACAAATGATGCAGCAGAGATTATAGTCATAGATATCCGATAGGACATACAAAATTGCTTACACCGTGTACACCCTATACACCTTCAAGAACTATTTTGTACATTTTCAAATCAACATTACATTCAATACAAGCTTAGTAGTTATCTGAAATCCGCAATTCATAATCTGACCATCGTCTTCTCCATTCCTTAATTCTGGCATGCATACTTTCTTTTTTTTTTCCCTTTTCTTCTCTTGCAGTGTACTGCAAACCACCGCTATTACCCAAACAATTTCATTTTGTTGGTCCAGAATCAAACGGTAAATTTTATCAAAACAAAGCCTTTCAGATACATTTACGTTGATGCTTATTCAATTGATATGTAAAGATTCATATTTTGATATAAATGGGTAGAATATTTGAGCAGTAAATTAGATTTCAAGTGAAGATATTTTTTTTTTCAAATGATAGAATTTATTGATTTCTCGAAGCAACATAAATATAGGGCCTACAGAGGATGGATGAAATACAAAATTATTACCTCAACACAAAGCCATTTCTTTGATACAAACAATTTAATTTCAAGTGAAGATATAATTTAAATGTGAACATCTCATACACATATCATGTTTTAAGCTTATTTCAATTGATTTTTGCAATAAGAATATTGTCAGTGCTGTGTCCGCCCACCAAATCAACGCGTGCCATCTTTTCATGACTTCCATTGAAATATTGACGATATATAGTGAAGGGGAAAATAAGTTGACGTAAACTTATTAAATATTTTCGCCTGCCACATTCAGTTGAAATATTAACGACCGTAAATGGGAAAAAAAAGCTCGACATAAACTTATTGAATATCTCCGCATGCCAAAAAGTACCTGAATGTTTTAGACGTTGGTATAGTAAGTGACGCTTAGGCCCTGCCCACTTACTGTGTTGGGGTGTGAGGTTGTGCGTGGGGGTGGGGTGGGTGGGTGGCTGTGCATGAATAATCATATCTTAATTTGCTGAATATGGGATTGTTTTCATTCTCAAATTACAGTATTCAAATAACATAATACATGATAACGTCGAAGTAATTTTTGTCTTTCAGAGACATAAGGCTGTCCCTTCCAAAACACATGTCCCGTTACACTGTAATTATTTTGTTTTCTCGTATTTTTCAATGAATGTTGCTGTAATTATTATGTTGTGACAAAATATGTCTTATTGCTTGTAATGTTACCTGTCATCTGTTTTAATGGAAGTATTCATAAACCTCAACTAAACATATTGTCTTAGAAATGGTGCAGTTACACTTTTGAAGGTGTTCCAAATCACTGGTAAGTGACCGTGTTGTAATCAGGGGGCGGGGTCCCGTTTGATGCTGTGTCGGGAGTAGCCTCGACACCACGGTCCCCTTCGTAAGATTTGTCGCTGGTAATAGTGACTCCGGTAGACGGCGCATATTTCGCAGTGTCCATCTGTGAAGCGAATGGTCCACTATAGTCATTGGGCAGAGCACCACCACGGCCTGGAGAGAATGGTAGGTAACCAGCCTTAATGCGATCTTCATTGAGAGCAGGCCCCCAATCCCACGAGGGCTTGAGGAGGAAAAGGAAACGCTGTAATCGAAAAGAGAGAGAAAAAAATAATTAATCTGCTATACACATCCAATTAACTTATTCAAACAATAAAAGTGAGAATGTAAGCAAGAGATCCCTAGAAGACACTAATGGGGGTAGGGCAGGTAACAGTAACCGGGAAGTGTTAACGTCAGTTTTTATGTGAAATATTATGAAACCTTAAAGGCTATTTGTCTTGGTGTTACAATGTTTGAACCCTAAATCGTATCTGAATATCGAGTAGATTGCTCGTTCAAGGTTTGCCTATAATTCTAGAATGAACTAGGCTGCTTCATCGTCTCTATAAGTATATCGGATATGAAAAGTTGCTTATTGCAGTCCCATGAATATGATTGGTAGCCTGATGTCCTAGTAAGTTGTGATTTTCCGGGTAAAGCCAAATAACGTCATCTGTGTTAGGGTTAAATTTTGGGTTAGGGTCAGGATTAGGTTCAGGATCAGAATGAATGTTAAGGTCATAACAGCGGAATGGGTCTGGGATATATATTGTCCTAGAAACCTGGCCGCGGAACTGAAAAGAAGGGGGACGGGCTGCAGCTCCCCTCCCTCCTTGACTCTCTCTTACAAAAATCCTTCGATACCAGAAATGAAAAAATTAATGATAATAGAACACATCAAAATTCAGGACATCCTGGAATTATGCCCCGACGTATTTCCCGTAGAAGGGGGTAGATAATTCTTTCACCCAGTTACGAGCATTGCCCTTGCCACCATCCCCATCCCCACACACACACACACACACACAAACACTCACCAGAAAAGTTTCGATTTTGCATTTATTCACTATTCGCAAATGTATTGAGTCATAATACTTTTTTTCACACAGTGCATTATTATATTGACAACTATTTCACTTTCGTTACCTCAGCAACTATTGCAACGTATCGCTACTGTTATTTTTTTTCTATTATTGTTGTTTTCTCTGTACAAATTACATGAATTGTTTCTGTCACTCAAGAAAGTGAGATTTATGTTTATATAATATTGTGGAGAAAACGAATAAATTTGAACTTGAACTTGATTCCTCTATACCTTCCCCTACCATGATTTCTTTCTACCCTTGATCGTACGTGACCGTTCATATTACACTTTGATAAAGTACATTGATGTTGACCACTTACCCAGATTGATCTTTAGGTTTTTTCCCCATATGTATGTATATATATATATATATATATATATATATATATGTATATATATATATATACATATATATATATATATATATTATGTATATTATACATACATATATATATATATATATATATATATATATATGGGGAGAAAGCTATGTATATATTGAAAGAAATTACACTTGAGGCGGACGTTGCGGAACTATCTCTCGCATACAACTGTATATACACATTTATATGATATATATACATACACTCCATGAGTAACTGATAGAAATTTGTGACCGAAAAAAAAAATTTAAGCTCAAATGTACTGAAAATTGCTTTTACCTTTAGCCTTTGTTAGAGAACTTTCCCTAAGTTTTTCCCCCATAATGTACATCTAACAATTTACGTATCTACACCTGAATCTGTGCCACAACCAAAAAAAAAAAGATCCAGTTGACTATGGTCACTATGCATAGTTTTAGGAAAATGATTTTTGATGGCGACAATTTTGTCATTTAGTGATGTGAAATTACGCTAATCTAAGATGGGATTATCACAATACTCATGACGTATTGACGATAAATTGCACGTATTTAATGTATCGCATATCTCCTCTAATAATTCGTTATAAGAGTATGGATAGCTTTTCTTTACTCTTTGCAGCCGTCTACTAACTAAATGACAAGACACATCTCGAATCATTTTGTAGAGATGAATGCATCAGAGACCTCGGGTTAATATGTGACAATTTAACATTTAAAACAGAATACAGTGGGATGCAATCATACTCTTGAAGTTCCGTATTGTGGTTATGCGTATTACCGTCTTGAAGGAGCCCGTGGCCTTGAACACCATGGCGTAGGTGGCGTATACCGGTATGATGAGGAAGGAGGCAAAAGCCATCAACCAGCCTATGGCTTGGGCCCAGTCAGGGAACACGTAGGAACCGTAATACGCAGGCACGTAGAATACAAAGCTCATGATCACAATTGACTATATGAACAGGAAAGAAAAAAAACACAGCTAAAGGCAATACCTTAGAATTGAATTGAACAAAATATATAACGATTGGCACGCTGATTGGGCAACGTAGAATATATTGCTCATGAGCACAATCGACCATGAAGAGGGAAGAAAAATTAGAACACAAAGCTGGATGTAGTACCTTAGAATTAAAGTGAACAGATTGTATAGAGACAGCACACATCAAGGGTAAAATAAAGGCTTTTAAAAACTCCAGATTGCAGCTTTCACCACAAAGACGTAGTAACTTGATCAATTAAGCCATATAGCTATCTCCTCGCTGTATCGAAACCGATGGTATGCAACAATCACGTGATTGCAAGCTGAAAAATAGAATCACATTACCACCACATTCACAAGAGATTTGCCTAACAAACGTTTCGCAGACACAGTTTACTATAGTGTATTAAGACAGCTACATGTAATCTCATTTATTAACTGACTGTTTAACTTCATCAATATGTTATTTAGGATGATCAATGTCAGTGTTTTTGCTTGATAGTTTTATTCTCTTACATCTACCATATTTTTTTTTAATAGGTAGGATAATCTTTCTGTCTAAATTACGGTCAACATATTTCAAGTTTTAAGTGATGCATGGTTTAAACAAGTACTGATTACGTTGCTTTATTTCCAAGTCATGTCATTGTAACCGGGCATTCTATCATCAAACGTATAGAGCTACGCCGCAGGGAATCAGTATTATGTGGAATGTGAAGGGTTCATTTCATTGCCACGTTCCTCACAAGAGAAAGTTTGAAAACACTAACCAGCATAGCCAACGGCGAAATACAGGCCCAGCATATTGGGAAGTATATGAAGACGTCGTATCCGATCATGGCATTGATGTCTTTTATGAAACGTCGAATGCCTGCAGCAAAAAAAAAAAAAAAAAGTGAAATAAAAAAAGGACACAAAGAACACATTACAAAAGAACAGTCTAATCATGTTGGTAACACGGCTAAACAGTCGGGTAGCGATAAAATTGTCATCAATGATACAATTTTTTAGCAAATTTATTCCAAGTACCATAGGCCTACTCCTCCGTCTTATTGAGACTTTCTTTTGTTTTCATCTTGATAGAGCTATAAGCGAGATAAACAGAATGTCTACACAGAGTTTTACTATTGTTAATCTTTATCCTGATATTCATTTCTCTATATGTCTCTCATTTTTTTTTATTTCATCTCCAAATTCGTTCAAGGTTTGCCTATTATTCATCCATATTCCAAATTCCTCCCCTTCTATTCTCTCTCTGTTAATCATTGTTGTTTCTTTACATTAATCTCAGAGCTTCTTTTCTAATTCTGTTATGTTACGTTTTATTCTCTCTTTTTATTTCCTTTGTATATTTCGATCGATTTTCATCCTGTGATATGGACTTTCTTTGAGGACACCATACAGCTGCTTTTCTTGGCCTAATTTTGATCCAGCAACCCGACCCGGCTCTTTAGCATAAACCATAAATGCTTGATATGGGCTTTACAAAATATAACACTAGTATCTATGACAGCAATTATGATAATGAAGATAACAGGATAGTAACTACTTCACTAACTAAAAAAAAAAGAAAAATGTGCATATCGTATAAAGCCAAAAAAAAGAAAGAAAGAAAAAGAAGTCAATGTGGCATAGCGAACCCATTACTTCATATCTGTATTAGTTTGCCTCCAATCAGCTTTGTACAGCCCAATATGCAAGGTTTTCATGCACACAAAATTCGAATAAATGAGATGAACGTCAGTAATCTCTTCCCCACTATCCAGTTAACTAACCGCAAGAAAGCAAAAAGGCTCTCACTGGCTTAATTCATATTTAACCTTCTTGTGCGAGAGTATTAACGTTTAGTGCATGATATAGGTGCACTTGAATTCAATATCTCGGGTCATTTCTTTTCCTTCATAATGATATCTTTGATGTGTATGAGCACTAAGCACGCAGGTGGTTTTCACACCATCATGTCGAGACATTGTTGTTAACAAAAGAAAAGTTCACTAAAAGTCTCCAGAAATTGAAAACATATCGATGTATGAACGTCACCACCTTACAATTCTTGACAAATCAGACATTATTTATATAGGCGTAAGCCATTGGCAGCTCTACTCTACTACCCAAGTCTGGTATAACCTAATTGGAAGGTATTTAAAGGGCATCATACTTCGAGAAATGAAGAAAAATAATTATGTTCATCTTACCGTAGACGTAGGTGATCACCAGTGAGTAAGAGGATGAGATGACAAACAGTGAGAAGTAGGCGGAGTACCAGTCAATCAATGTAAACACGTAAAGGCCACCCTGAAAAACAAGATAATATATCGGATTGTCAATATTAACAATTTACATCATCCTCGTCAATAGGAATTTTCAGTCGAGAATAAAGGAGAAAATGATTACAAGGAGCATATCAATTTTGTTCTGAATAATGTGTAAAAATGAAGCGTTTACTGAATTCGGGGGAAATTTGTGAAACTTATAAGAAAGAGGTTTTGATTTGGTCTTAGCTACTTTTTTTGAGGAGAATGTGGAGAAACATTATCATAGAGTTCACTCTATTTACAAAGGAAGAACAAGAAAGCTGGTAGTGGTTATGCGTGATGAGAAAAAACGATTGAGCATGACTTTACACAGGCTGGTAAATGAAATTTATGCTACTTTACTATAGAGCTTTTCTGCAGTGTTAATTTGATCCTCGGTGATATGCCACCCAAGCAAAATGCTATTTGAAATGCAGAAGTGTTACAGGCACAGTGACTCCTCAAAAGGCAATTTCACGCATGTTTAAGTTGGCGTATACGTGTATGTACAATGTAGGGCCTATCGTACACGTTACTGTATATCAAACTAATGGAATGTCCATATTATTCGTCCATATCTAACCTAAGTAAATTAAAGAATTTTGCTTTATTACATATTCTTTTTAACGAAACAATACAAGGACAAACTGCAAAGGCTTTGGAGGACATAATAATATACACCACCTCACAACTCTACAAGATTTCCTTTTATTTTGACATGATGTCTACATAAGATGAGTTGTACCCTTCGCATCAAAATTGTGATATCTTCGTTGAACCGACCTCGCACTAACGACCTTGGGGTATAAGGGTAGAAGGTTTGTAGTTGCCAAATAAATGGAAAACACGTCAGAGTTTTATGAACAAGAAAGGTGTAAGTTCCTGACATTAGCGCCTCAAATTGCTTACTGTAGTATGTGATTATACTGATTACGACCAACACCATTTTTGGTGTTTTATGTTGCTGTTCTCACTGGAACGCTTAGAACCCTGTCCAAAATTGCTAGTAAAAAGAGCAACAATGTTTATTCCAGACGAGTTTTGTGGATATTGTAAAACACATGACAGTTTCAATTTTTTTTTTGAAGGAACAAAAAAAAAAAATTCTCAGACTGATAACAATGATATAGCAACAATGATATTCGCAATAAACAAAACAGCTTTTGCTATTGTCATTTATTCCACGCTCTTCATCCTCTTGTTCGTTTTCAAACAATGGCTATAATCTCGCCGTACCATAAACAGACACTGAATAGACTAGAAAGACTCTTGTAATTTCTTCAGTTCTAACAACTTTCTGGAATATGATAACATACCTGCATGATCAAAGGCAGACCTGTGATAAAGAGTACTGCACAGACGCCAAGAGTTACAGCCCACTTCCATTTCTTTCTCACGGCTGGCGAAAGTTCATCGCTGATGGCTGTGATCACAGCTTCGGACATGGCGAACTACAAATCAAAGTATAGAATTTTAAGGAAGCAATATGAATTTCAGAACACTGTAATGCGAACGATATATATTCTCCTTTATTTTTTTAAGGCTAGTGTACAAAATATACTTATGCCAATTAAGGTGCCATTCAAATTGTATTCTAAAAACAGAAAATCTAACTTTGTTGACAGGGAATAAGCCTTGAAAACTGATCACAGAAATGTTTTGTTGATAACCTAAACCAGTCGATGTCTTGGCAGCAAGTGAGGTTAATTACAATAAGTCCAAGGTAGCTATAGTCTCATCAGGTAATATATACAAGGGTTTGCTACGTACCTGACTGTCCAGACCAAGCGTGAGGAGCATGAAAAAGAAGAGGAAAGACCAGAGTTGCGGCAGAGGAAGACGGGAGAGAGCCTCCGGGTAGACTTTGAAGGCCAAGCCAGGTCCTACACCAGGTCAATCAAGTTGAAAACGTTAAAGAACAACCGATACAAACAGTGCGTTCCCATGTGAACAAAATAATCTTTCTGTGATGCAAAATGGTTCCAGTGTTTCTTTTCTGTGTATGTACCTTGAAAATCCTTCCCAATAATCATCTTCCTTTGGTCTCTTTCCTCTTATCTGAACTGCATATATTGATCTAGACGTTTCGTCTTTACTTCTTTTCTACTCAGTTTTCTTCCTTTGTCTAGTCCTTTCCTTGTTTTTAAGTATCTTTGTGTTATTTGATTCCTTTTATCTTCTTTATGCTGTACATAGATCTGAAAAGTAACTTACCAGAATCAACCACGTCTTCAACTTCAAGTCCGCTGTCATACGCCATGAACCCAAGCACAGAAAAGATCACAAAGCCAGCAAAAATACTCGTCCCGCAGTTGATGCAAGATACCATGATGGCGTCCCTAGAGGTAGTACAAGAATGTTTTTGAACTTCAGCTTGCATCTCAATTCACACTTTAACAAAACAATATGCACGGCGCATATTGTCAGAGCTCCCTCACTCCATTCACTGGCAGAAGAACCGCCAAAAGTGTATGCAAATTGATGTACACAGCATGGTATGTATATGGTACGCATCGTGTGACAGTATATTGTATTAGAGTTTTGTTTTTGTTTTTGTTTTTTTTTACTAAACGTGTTAAGCGCCATTTCTGAAAAGAGGAATAAGTAAGTCCATCATTAGATAGCAAAGTAAATCCTTCTCAAAGTCTATCATCAAATTGAACAGAGTAAAACCTTTCCAATAATACGTCTTTTGTTGCATAACAATTATTCTTAAAATTATTCAAATTAACGAAATTATTGCGTCGAGTTGCTTATAGGGTAATTAACGTCGATGTAGGACAGTTTGTCAATCAGTTGAGATTCTTGAAGTTTAATATGATTACAACTATTCCATATATTCTTAATATTTTCTTTTTTAAGCGCGTTTAATTGCAAATTAACTTGAACGGACTGAAGATAACTCTTCATGTGATAGGAATATGTTCATAATATCACATTTAAAATCGCAGGTGCATTTAATCAGCCTTTCATAGTGCTGACTCTCTTTCATACATGTCATACTACGAAGGTAACGCCCAAACTCCGACCCCAATTCAAACGACTTAGTGTTGGCTAGGTGTCTTGAGATCTTTAGTCAATTGCAAAATATAGCAGATTGTGCTTAGACTGTACGTGCCCTGAATACCATTTTTTTCATGGGTTTCACTTTTTTTCAAATGAGAATAAGCATGATGAGGAAAAAATCACGTTTCCCGTATATATCAGTACATATAGGCCTATATACATAACAATAACAAAAAAAAGTTACTGTTGTAGCCGAAAGCGACATTTAAGACTAGAAACTCTATCCTGATTGTTGCCGTTATTGCATTTGTCTAAAATTATCGAGTTGTAAATTAGCTATTGCTGTCAAATTAATTTGCCTGTAACTGCTGCACAACAAAAAAACTAGTTACAATAATATTTATTCAAATCTTTGGCCAAAACTTTGCCAAATCTGACTAAATTAATGAAATAGTAATGGCAAATTCAATATTCATCACGCCATTGTGTCAATATCAACAATATCTACAAACCTGTAGCAATTATTTTTAAACTTGTTGTAGCTCGCAAAGGTGATGAGACTGCCGAAAGAAAGACCGAGGGAGTAAAAGATTTGGTTGGCAGCATCCTTCCATGGCTGTTCAGGAAAGAAGATGAGATGAGCAAATACCGTATTATTCTATCAACATTTTGACACACCAGCAAACGATAAAAGGCAACTTAACGTGCTTGTATCTTACGACACCTGTTAAATATTTGTGCCTTATCATAGAACTAATGGAAAAGGTCTAGAGTCCTTAAAAATTATTGCAACTGAACTGAAGATTCGGAGATAGATGCGTGCATAGGAATCAAGGGTATGATATCAAACACAGGGAACTAGGTGAGAGTGTAGCATTTTATAAAATCACTCGATATGTACGGATCTAGCAATATTATGCTTCATTTTATTTTCTTACTTTTTGTTTCAATGTCATTGCAAGTACAAGTATCACGACTTTACGTTTATTTTGCGATTCGTCGCCACATTACTACAATAATATGCACTGGACAATATGTGTATATGACCACCTCCCTTACTCTTTCTGTAGAAGCTTTTTTGATTAAAGTGAGATGATTTCTTCGTCCCCGGAAAGCTATGAGTGTGTAATGATATCAAAGTGCAAAAATCTATAATTGCTTATTGCTACTGTCCGCCATGACTGATGACTGTATATTTCCTATAGAGGTAGCTGTAAACGTATAACATTTTTTTTTTGTTATTGGTATTGTTACAGGTTCTATACTAACTTTATGCCTGAAGGCCTAAGGAGGTTCTTATATTCAGCGGTGGTAATAAAGGCAATTTGTTTGTCGACATGACTGTAATCTTTGAGATTTTCAACGAAAAGTATGAAACGCACAGAAACATGAATACAACATACCTCTGGACTCAAGAGTTTCTCAAATTTTGGTGTGATGTAAAAGGCCACGCCCTTTCCAGCTCCGGGTAGTGTTACTCCTCGGATTAGCAGAATTAGGAGAACCAAGTAAGGAAAAGTCGCAGTAAAATAGACCACCTATTCAGGAGAAAATCAAATGATTGCGAGTTACCAAAATTCCAATCTACTTGTGAGTAGATTAATTTTGGAAGTGTCTGCGTGCACAAGCTCATTACGTGTATTTGTGGGGGTTAACGATGGACTTTACCATCGATACCCGTCGTTTGGGGATGGGAAAGGATTAATCAGGTAGCATTCCTGTATCCTGTTACGCGTACATGATCTCTTGACCGGATGCGGTAGACAGGTGTTGTGGCAATTAAAGTAACACCAAATTACGTCTATATCTTGTAATATACCAGCATTTTGGCTTCGGGAATAGCATGGTTCACATATGCCTGTTCCCTTATGTTTTTGGTCCTTTTTCCTCTTAATTTGTTTTTCTCTTCTTTTGATACCCTGGAATATGTCCTGAAGGTTAGCTTGTGACAAGCTGTTTTCCTTTCCTTGAAAGTGTTGATATAAGATTCTTGTTTGATGGTGTACTTCGTGTTCGTCGCATGATCGAGGTAGGCCGACATATAAGATTCCGAAAATTATTGTTCTGCAGCAAATCTTGTCATATTTAGTATCTTTTATTTCAAGGAACAGCGTACAGTCCAAAATAAGTCGCTAAGCCGTGCCCGCAGAAAGCACAATGCATTACATAGTGTATCGTACCAGAGCAAATAAGAGTAATTCAGACGGCACCATAGTGGCGTGCACGGTCTGGCAAGTTTCAAGGAGCGTTCAATCCCATTTCTGACAAATGCCCGAAAGGTATTTCAGAGGCACGTTTGTTTATTCGAACAAAGCCTCAAAAGCACATTGGACATCTACAAGAACTAATGAAATTCAGGATACACTAAGTGGAATTTCCTGTACATTTACATTTATTTTGCAATCTAATGATATGAGAATATTTGGTGGATTAAGTCAACAGAAATCAATTACAAGGCACTAGTGTTGACGGCATGCACTAGTGCTTTCGCGAAAATTGTGTCATAAGATGTGAGAGACTTGAAAGTAAAAAGTCAGCGAGCGGCGTGGTCAAAAAAAAAAAAGTTTCGCGCCGTAGAATGGTCGCTGAAAATGTCGGGGGGTGATTCAGTGAGAGTTTGAGGAAAATCGGACAATCCGTTCAAAAGTTATGTATTTTTAAATTTTTATGCTCAGTCACTAGTGCATGGGAAGACTACTACAGCTTGTGATGTGACATGAGTACAACGATACAAAGAAAATGTAAAGAAAATTCAACATATTTTCACTTTTCTCGCAAACTAAAAAAAAAACACTTAACTTAATCTTTGAACGGATTGTCCGATTTTCCCCCAACTTTCAAGGATGTGTTCTAGTAATAATGCTGCATTCACTCAATCCACATGTGTTATTATGAAGGTGGACTTGTCCTTTAAAAGTGGTGACGAATTACATTACTGGTTTCGGTGTAAAACATTTCGATACAAATAAAATTGTCAAGTAATTTGTATAGTCGTTATTGACAAGAAGACTTTAAAACGAACTAAAACAGGGGGAATGAAACTATTAAAAAAAGAATGCATGTTGATTGAGTGAATGCAGCAATATTATTACAATACATCAATGAAAGTTTAAGAAATATTAGACAATCCTTCAAAAATTATGAAGTTTTGAATTTTTGGTGACGAGACCGCAGGATGAGATCATAACATCACATATGTAATACGATATATTGAGCAATAAGACATAAAGAAAATGTTAAAGTCAACTTATTTTCACTTTTCTTGAATAATGAAAACTAGCTACATTTATCTCTTTCAGAAAGCAGGGGGAATAATATTACCCTTGGCATATGTCAGTAACAAGTCCAGGGAATGTGTACTTTTTCATATGAAATGACACGTCTTTTCCAGGCTTTTGTCTTACTGGTTCTCGTGTTCTTGTAAATGCTGCGCATTGTTCTTATGCAAATAGTTGGAGACTGTATTTGTGAAAGCGGTATAAGACAAAACTAAAGAAAACTATGCAGCGAAATTTGATTTGAAATCTGACAGGAGACTACGGTGGCATAAGATACATTGACGATTTTCATGAACTGTCTCAGGGCAACCAAATCTTTTTTGTCTGTCATGTCTGTAGGGTCTACATGTAAATATTCCCCGTTTATTATTTCAATCAACTGAACATGGGGAAATGAGAAATACTGTAGATACGTGCATTAATTTCAAAAGTTGTCAGAAACGAGATTCTCCGCTTTGCTTTGTTGTTGTTATTGTTGATGGGTTTGGGGGGGGGGGTTTTGTCATTGAAATCGGAGAGAACATCTTCCCTTCACCTTCCACACCTTCCTTGCCTTCACGTGACTGCTGACAAAGGAAACAGCTCACCTTGCCAGCTGACTTGACACCCTTGATGATACAGAGATAGACGATGATCCAAGCTGCCAGGAAAGCACCAAACATATCCCAGTTCATTGACCCCATGTCCTCCATACTGTCTGTGATGCGGTGCACGCGATAACTGAAGGACAAAAAGCACACAAGATGAATCAAATGAAGAAGACAACACTGCAAATTATATTGTCTAAATCTTATAGAATTTATTCTTATGATTGATACTAACAGCGTAAATCTTCTCTAACGAATGAAACTGCTCTAATCTATGGCAATGATTGGTCGTCAATTGGTTGCGATGCATGTTTGTACGACGCTGGGCAATCATAAGACTATTTCAGGCGACTCTCGTCGTAATGAATTCCTCGGAAGAAGCAATCTTCTCTCGTCATATCTAAATTTCGTTATAGCCGAACAGTAAAGTACATAATGATATATAGATTATAATTTTGGACCTGAATTTTTACTTCTTGGTCTCGAAGATTTCGTTATAACCATGTTCGTTATAGAGACGACACAGTACAACGTGAAAAAGAGGGCTGCTCAAACTACCACTATTGCACAAATTCTTGATGAGGTAAAAAGCTCAGCATAATAGTATTTCTGGCATTCCAGCAATAACTAAAGGAAGCTACGACACGACCTCTTGTCTTATTTTATAGAAAGAAGAGAAGGATACAAGAATGTTTGTGGATCAAAGTTTTACATGTGGATCTCCATGAGGGCGCTGTTTAAGGCCAGTGAACCATCATTAAGAAGGACACCGAGAGATTTTGTTGCTTACGTCAGAATGGAACCAGAATTTTCGCATGAGCTGCTTCAAATGTTTATGTTTCATTTATTTACGTTCATTTCTATTGACCTTGAGAGTATCAATAATAATTTGTAGAAAATTATATACCGTGTGTGCCATGTTCGTGGTTGGAACATTTACTTCCAGTTGACATTTGCTACATCATTATTACATAACATGAAAGGTGCCATATAGAGTATAGTTTCTCTGTCACTTCCACATAGATGATATCTGCATGATCGGTTTGCACGGTTTGGAAAAAACAGTTTATATATGGTATACGAGTAGGCCCTTTAGTATCCTGCGTGCGGAGGATTGCCAGTCTTTAGCAGGAAAAAAACAACAACAACGGAATACTTTTATTCAAGACTCACAGCCAATACTCCTCACTTGGTCGAACCGATAGCGAAGCATTAAAAGTCCCATTATGCACGCTTGAGTCGAAGCAGTTTTCAGTATTCCACGAGTTGTTGCAGTTTGACCATGGCAATGTGCGTTGACAGGAGGCTCCCATGTAGTAGATGGTCCAAGCGACGATGACATTGTAGTACAGAGCCACCAGCGTCGAGACCACAATCATGCCTATCCCCAGACCTATATGACAAGTAAAAAGAACTCGAATTACCAATGTTATATCAGCATTTATTGACCAAAACACAATGTTGCACACGATGGCCCTAACACTGTGTAACGCCATAACAATGAAGGCGCCTCAAGTGCCACTCCACATCGCATTAAGTTTGGGGTGTCGAATAATGAATCAGACACAGTTTGGTAGACGTTCCATCAATATCACACATAATAGGGGAGAGCGGGGTGAGTTGGGACGCGGGTCAAGTGGGACACGTTCTCTGAATCAAAAACTGTTCAACCAATCAGCGATTGGCTTATATCTACAATAAGCCCCTAGCAACCATACATCACACTAAGAAAGCCATGCAGCTCGGCAAATTCTAAGTATGTATAAATTGCTATTGACATTTTCCCCAAAATATGACATTTTTTGAAATCAGGCTAATTAACCTGTTGTCTTTGTATTCATGATTTCAAGGGCACAATTGAAGCTGGTGGTGAGCCTTATTGATATGCAACTAATATAACTTGTTTTTGACAAATGCCTGCGTGGTTACTGAGCAGTCGTACATATTCATGTATATGCCATGTGAGGGACAGTTGGGACAACGTGTCCCATTTGTCCCTAATAATAGCATTACATGTAAAACAGTTCAGATTTTCAAACATGTTGTTCAAACTTGTTTTGTTAAAATAAAGATCATTTTAAAGCATGTTTGACTGTTTTCATTACCAATGTTTCATTACGCCTTCCAACTTTGGCATTTCCGACACTTCTATAGGATGTCACACTTTACAAACACCGTCCCATTTCTCCCTTGCCGTTGTCCCACTTGACCCACGGGTGGGTCAACTTCTCCCCCAAAATAAGGTTTTTTTTCTTTTTATTAACTGCAGAAAATTGAAAACAGTGCCACCCCCAGTTTATAGCTCTTTATGTTACCTACCATATGAACCTTCATGCAAGCCCGAAAGGAAATGTAATCATCTCTTCTATAAAAGATATAAGAAGAAAATCGGCGAACTTGAAATAATGTCCCACTTCTCCCCGCTCTCCCCTAAATTAAAATTGAAAAGAAAAGAAGAATCAGAAGGTGTTCTTCACATGTCGAGCCATAGCTATTAATAGTCATGGCTGGGAGCTCCAGACAGTAGCTGCATGCAATGATGGGTAACTGAAGAGTTTATCGCAAAATAGGCTAAGCGCCATTTTCAAAGTAAGTCCATCATCAGATACAGCAAAATAAAACTTTTCCAGTAATACCTCGCTTCTAACATGACAAGAATTATCCTGGAAGCTATATATGGTTAAATACCAAGTATTTTCTTATCGTTTCCTTTTTAGAGGCTTTAATCATAAATATCTCAACTTAACAAGAATGGAACTAGTTCATTTTGCGATAAAACTCTTCAAATAAATACCTCTAAAGAGTGGGGCTATATTCCAGCAGGCGATACTACCCAAACTGGAGAACTGGCCAAGGGAAAACTCCATGACAAAGAGCGGTGCTCCAGCGATGACAAGGAAGAAGACATAGGGAATCAGGAAGGCACCTGTTGGTTTAACAGAGGAGAAATCAAATTCCCGTCAATATCTCATGTACTTTAATTAAACCAGTGAGTATGGTGATATAAAAGCACACATTCTTGATGGCCATATCTTTGTAACGATCCTGTTTGGAAAGAGAGCAAAAACGGGGTCATCCCAAAAGACCGACACCCATGAGTCGTACAGCCCACGAGTCCTACAGCCCACTGTAGGACAGTGTGACACTAGGCAAATAAGGGCCATGAGACCGACGCTGCTAGGTCTGCCCACGAGTTCGACACATACAACACGGGCTATTTAGGTAGATGATAGAGTCGGGGGGGGGGGGGTGGCCTCCCAGGCCCCCCCCCCCCCCTCCAGATCTCGGCAGTCGACCGCGCGATCGCGACGACACTTGGCACACACAGTGCCTATGACGTAATCTAATGTACCATGAAGTTATTTTTCAAAAAACTTTGGTATAAATCACTAAATAAACTTCAAAACAGGCACATTTTTTTTGTGCAAATGATATTCTTTTTAGTGTCCTTAGCAAATGCAAGAGAAAAAAAAAAATGTGCCATCGAAAAAATGTGCCATCGGAAAAATTTCTCAAGTATTTTACTGTTTTTTACTTTCTTATGTATTTCTATGTTTTTCGACTTTATGTTTTTCATTGTTTTCTCGATGAAATTTGTCCGCGACTTTGTTCCGCGCAAGATATGTTATTAATTGATTTTGATCAATAAAACCCCAAAATAATCATGCTTATATGAAATTGGCCTGTAAGCACAGTTTGCATTAAAATTGTACACGAATTGAGGTTTTTGAGCAATTTTTGGTCTGACATGCATGTACATATTTACGCGCAACTTCGGAACCGCACACCCGAGCATCGCAGATTTGGTGCTAAAAGATGCGGGAGACTCGAAAGAAAAAAGTCAGGAAGCATCGCGGCTATAGCTTTTCGCGATAGCGATACATCGCGCGGAACGTCGAGGGGGGGGGGGGCGGCTCGGAGCCCCCACCCTAGTTAGGGTTAAGTCGGTCTAGCGGGCTTTGTTTGCTCATAGTGTCGAACTCATAGGCTGTATGACTCGTGGGCTGTATAACTCGTGGGCTGTATAACTCGTGGGCTGTATAACTCGAGGATGTCGGTCTCGTGACGTGCACCTGCAAAAACAGCAGTAGCAATTTTCCATTTCACCGTGGCTTCGATATATAACAAAACATACGTATATGGCACGTATTGTAAGATAAATACGAATCCTTCTGGCTCGTCAATAATGCTTTCTACTAATCAGTCCCCATCGCAAAGTAAAATGACCATGAAATATGATGTTCCTTGTTAGTATAGTAAATGTAAAATACATATCAGTAAATGCAGAAGTGGTATTTTCAATGAAGTTGGATGAAAATCGGACAATGATTCTCTTAAAAGTTAAGAATTTGCAAAAAATAAATAATACCAAAATACGGTCGTAACAGCGTGCCTTCATTGCAGGAAAAGAAGACTTAAAACAGCAGGATACAACAGAGAGAAAATAACCCTTCAACAAATTTCTGCAATTCCAGTTTCATGTATCATTATTTCTTTTGAAACTACATCATTATTTTTATTAAAAGCTGACGTCATAAGAAAGCGTGGTTAATTTACGATGACAACTCACTTGTTGACATTTTGCATTCGCGGAATGCACAACGACTGAGTATGAGGAAAGAAACAAATCAGAACAAAGCAAAACAGTATATAAGTATATGATCCCCCATTTTATATCTTTTCAGAGAAGGCATATGCTTGAAAAGAAAGCATTGTGAGATTATCATTACGTTCCAGGCTTCACCCATGATTTAGAAACTGCACTTCAGTATCAGCAGATTAGAATTTAACATAAAGGTTGACCATTAACAATTATTCAATGTTTAGGAAATTTAAGTTTTTGAAAACGCTCACATTTCAGCATTGCTTATTTTATATAGTGGTCCTTTTCATCGCAATAGTACATTACCATTACATATAGAATTGTTGCGACTTTTCACATTTGATCTGTCCCCATACTCAGGTTTGCACATTCCAGAAACACCCATTTATTGCAAGTGAGGTATCGTTTTAAAGATAATCAATCAGGCTTCTTTGTGTACAGGCAATACCGGTAGAAGAGAACAAGCTTTATTGCAGAACTTATTCTGAAAAATGTATGCTTTTGTAAGAAATTGTGGAATTATCTTTATGATTATTTCGTTGCTCTATTGTGACACTTGTATTCTTCTAGATAAAAATAAATCAATGAGAAATTTCTCTCTTTGACTCTGATCCTGATTCAATAATTATTTGGCACCCTTGATTACGTCTTACTTCTGCGATACAAAATCTAAGAAATGGGATTAAAAAATAAAACTATAACCTGTTTGCAGAGGATGATGTTTGTTATCCCGAAGGTTCGTTCTTTCGCAACTAACAAATTTCCGAATTATCAGATGTTTGTTGGTGTGAACATGAATTTAGGGTTCGTTATTCCAAAGACTCGTTAGACCAAAAGTGATATAAAGTACAATGTGAGTCGTTATTCCGAAAGTTCGTTTATCAAAAGATAAGGTTCTTTGTTCCGAAGGTTCGTTAATCCGAAACTGGAACAAGATGCGTAGTAACAAACCTTATTTCGATTTTGGATTAACGAACCTTTGGCATAACGAAACAGTATCCATTAACAGAACTCGTTCAGTACGTATTCATTAAGTTATTAATGTGTATTCAACGGTCGATATTCACTCCATATGAAACTCGATTAAAAGAAAATGAAAGCACTGTTGGTTCTCAGGCAAAACCACATAAACCGTTTCATTACGGCGACATCAGAACTTTCACCTTAAGTGACGTCAGTGTTTGGACCTACAATCATTTCTCTTACTTGGGGCTATGGTAATTTTAACTATATCATACAACAATGTATCGCGGATGCCAAGGTCCACCAATGAGACATTCTAGCGGCTTGATGAAAGACTTGACCAGGCATGCTAACATCATTCTCACGTGGCCTCAATTCCTTGGATTGTATCAAGCTTTTCTCTACGTCCAGTTCCAAGAGAATTAAACTTGAAATCATTTTACGATGTCAAATCATTCTGATACACATGTTATGAAATCCAAAATTGTATTGTCCCATTTCCGAAGATCTTTAAAACTTTAAAAGTCATACCAGACCTTAACATACGTACTTATACGATTCTTCAATGAAATTAAAAACGAACAGGGCAGACTTACTAATGATATCCCTTCAAATTAATCTTCTTCTCTTTTACTCTCTCCTCCTCTCATCTTTAGTCACCTTTTGATCATTTCTCTCTTCCATTTTCTCTCTCCTGTTCCCTCACGCTCTTACCACATAAATTGACATCAGGACAAATTTCAGTCACTCTTTCTTCTCTTCCTGTAATCTCCTTCTCTCTTTCACTATCTTCCTATTCATCCATCTGCTTCTCTCCAATGATTTATTCATCTCTCTATCTGTCTTTCTCTACCCATCCAACCATTCATAGTTCACAGTCATAAAACACTGAAAAGGTTTAACATAAACACATTTCCTCCTCATAATCGATATTTTGGTACCTGCTTCCGCCTGTGTGCAGACAGAGCGCTATCTCACGACTCCCACCGCCAGAGATAAAATAAGGTCTGGGGCGAGGTTGAGGGAGAAAGAGACACCTAGAAAAGAAAAAGCTGGACCAGACCTGTAGAACACGTAGAAGCTGAATAATCATGACAAATTAGGTTGCTAATAGCTTTGATATTGGTACATTTTGATGAAACGAGTGACAAACAAGGAGAAGGAATGGAAATACGTTTGATTGGGTTTTTTTTCTATTAGAGTCACTATCTTCATTCAGACAAGAAATCTTGATAATGTATCAATGGACCATTAGTAACGTTTTGGCCTCAGTCAGTTTCTGGGTGACATAGTGTTGAATATGTAAGGAAACTTTTGTTTCTGTAGTTGCCATTAATTAAGAAAGTCATAGTCAGTATTACGGTACCTATAATCGTATCTGTATTACCAATAGGTACATGCACCAAAGTTAACCAAAGAAATGTATGTATCTATGTGTGTGTGTGTGTGTGTGTGTGTGTGTGTGTGTGTTTGTAGGTGTGAGTGTATTTGTATTCCGTGCGAACAGTCAATACTAACAACTGATTAACCTAAATCAGCCCACATCTCTCACACAGAAATATGGCACAACAGTGTAAAAAAATGATCTTGAGAATGTTTTGACAGTTGCGGCATGAAATGTGAATCTGGAACATGGACTCCGTTGCTTAAACACAGTCCTCTTAGTTATACAAGCAAATAATGTAGGGCACGGTTGCGTGCGATTGATTTCTTGAGCTGCATTTGCGCACAGAGTTTTCAAACAACGACGCCGATGTGACGAGTTCAAAATGGCAATGATCATTGAATTTTCCTATTTCACAAGCAGCTTTCAACAATGGATTAGCAAACTATCAATAAGTAGGGCATAGGTCTAGCATGAATACGAAGGATGCAACTAAAAGTATACGAGGGGGAAATGAGATGAAAGCACAAGTTGGTGTCATGAATTTCGCAGCCCCTAATGTAGGTTTTCCCAGTAAATTTCATACTTTTGTCATTCGAGTTTCTACTAGTATTTCGAACATTTGGTTTCACGCATTCCACGCTCGCGGCACTGAATTAGCAATCAAATGAATTCAATATCCGGTCATTTGAAATCATTATCAGAGTATTCAAATTCACTATCGGAGCATTCAAATTTACGAGAAGAGCATGCATTTCAGCAATGAGCATTCAAATTCATATCAAGTTGGCGACGGAATCTTGTCGGTCTTTCAAATTCGTGAAAAGGCAACCATGTTCCAAATAACTGTATTCAATAAAAAAAAAATACTGGATTTGGTTAGTTTGGAGCCTTGTACGTGTGACTTTTTCATTTAGCTTTGAATATATTGGGATTTATGATTAATATTATTTCTTTTAATTGCTGTATAGTTCAACCTATTCATTGACAAATTTGAACTCGGGCTTCACGAAAAGGAATATACAGGCACATGTCCTTAAAGGGGAAGGCTAGTAACTGATCAGTGGGAATCAGTGGAAATGCTGGGAGATGATTGTTCCAATCCTTATGGGATTCATTCAAGAGTTCATTGTATATCTATATTGTTGTGTGAAAATGATTTGCTTCAGAATGGTCTCATATTCAAGTAATGTGCGGTTTAAGGCTTCCAGGTTAGCGTCCCTGGTCAGTGACGGAGCATTAATCATGAACAGTGTATACGTGGTTGTTTATTGCTATCTTATTGGTTTACTTGTGTGAGGTCATTGTGTGTCAGTTTGTCTTTAAGTTGATGCATTGTCATTATGTGGTTTGGGTTTGGGCGTTGTCAGCATGCAGTATCATCAAGAAATATGATTAGATTGTCGTTGTGATGTTTGGATGCACCGCTGCTTGGACCTTACAATTTATGGGGTTTTTTTTAGATGAAAACAAAGAATACATGAACAGAGAACTATTAATGTAGAACCTTTAAACAATCATAATTACATTACATATGCAAGCCTTCATTGGTTATGCATGCCACTCTTCCTTTCTTAAAGAAAAAAATCTACTCCATTTTCCTTGTTAGATTAATTGCACGAAGTAGGAACTAGATCGCCTGAAAATAAAAATATGAACGCTCCAAACAAGCTCATTGGGACTATCACATGACTATCGCGAGAAATTGAATGCACTAGTAGGAAATGGAAAATGAACGCCAAAGCGTGAATTTGATTTGACGAAAACGAAATAGAACGCCCATAAATAAAATTGATCGCTGGGATTCTGAATCTGAATGCCCGAATATTTTTGCGTGGGTGCGCTGTGGGAATTTGAATGCATAGGGCCTATTAAGTGAAATTGAATGACAAAAGTATGAAATTGACCTTGAAAACCTATGGCGAAAAGGAAAACCAAAATCAAATTTAACGGTTATGGGCAAATGGTTATCATAATTTATTATCTGCTTTCATTTCATTTATCATGTAAGTGTTTGGTAAAGCAGCCTTTGAGAGATTGGTAAAATTTCATTGATAAAAAAAAAAGATATTGGATTCACTAGAGACGTCGAGTATAGACGGGGGATCAATAGTGTGCGTATGAAATGATTTGATGTGAAAGAATTCATTTGACACGCAAATGTCCGATAAAAAAAATATTTGATAGCTTCGTAGACAAGTCTAAAATGATATTGAAATACTACAAAGAGAAATATTGTACAATATTGTCAAATGTGAGAATACAAGAATTCGTGAATATAAAAATTCGTGAATATAAGAATTCGTGAATATAAGATTTCGTATAACGACTCTCATGAGATCCAAACTTCTAGTGAGGAACATGCTTCACCAGATGACGCAAGTTAAGGGATCTTTTTGGCAAATTTCTATGATTATGATATGTGATATTCTTTCAATCGCGTGTCTTCGACTTGTTACACCAGGCACAAGACGACTGGGGTCTAACTGCAAAGAATATGGTGAGCTTTAAATCATGCGACGCGAAATTTAAGACGACGCTATTCGGCTGAAAATGATGTTGCGCATAATATGCGCGAGACAGCGGTCTCCATTATCTAACCAGTGAAGGTACGTCGTCTTAGCGTCCGAGTTGCAATTACTTTAAACCTCACTAGATTGTCGCTGCAACAACAGCAAAATGAAGGAGAGGTTCCATGCGTGAAGTTTTCTATCCGCTTCATGTGTTAGATGTACATCGCGCATGAGTGAGTGGGCATGGTGGGTGTGTCTGAGCCTGATTGTGTTCTTCGCACAAGGTTACATTGTGATTATGCAGGCCTTCACCATGGAATATATGGAATGAAACATGCTGAAATGGAAATGTTTCATGAGATATCAAAAAGTTAGGCATGAATTCGATGTACTATAAGATGTAACAAAAAGTGAAGCATTTTTAGTTGTGTGCAGTACAGTCATAGCAGTGGCCTCTTTACCGAATGATGAATCACAAAAATCAATAGTCACAGTTTCTACTCCACAAGAATTACGGATAGTGACAGTGTATCATAATGACAATGTTTCTATCAGGAATGAATATGTCAGTATTTTGCACGTGACTTTGATAACATGAAAACTTTTATGCAACAGTCTAGGTACATTCTATTCTATCACAGACTGATTTCATCAACCTTATCGTTGAAGGAAATTTACAATGTATATGGATTTCATTGAAAGCAGAAGTTTCAGCAATACATACAGGCATGAGGTTTGAGGAGAACCCGTATACAATCCGTTCAAAAGTTTTGGTGAAATAATGTGCAGTCATCGATGGATGAAAAGACTACAACAAGCAGAATGACAAGCGATGTTGAAAAAGAGAAAAAATGAAATGTAAAAAGAATTCAACATAATAATTTTCATTTTTGACATATTGCTAGGGTTAGGGTTCTAATATTACCATTAACACAAAGGGTAAGCAATCGAAGGAATGTGCACACTTGTGAACACATTGATGAGATTTTATGTATTTTCTTTATAAAGTGCCCTATACTGACTGTGAAATAATGAGTTATTGAAGTCTTGTTATCCACTTACAACGCTATAATGTATGCTCTAGGAAGTAATCCTTCATGATGCTATATAATCCATCTTATTTTCCGTTGATATCAAAATGAGAATAAGCCATTGAGTAAGCGGTTAATTGTCAAGGTGATATAAGTGTGCAAAGGTTAGGTGATAATGACAGCATACTATTTCCAATACTTTTATTTGCTTCGCACAACTCAGTCGGAAATTTTGTCAGGTTTTGAAATGGAACCGCTACTATATGTTTAACGATACCTGTCTGTGACATGTTAATAGCATGGTGTGTATCATGGTTCTTAAGGCATGGCACATGCAAGTGTCAGCATTTTAGCTACCCTAGAATGGCAATTCCTACATGCCTTTGTAATACAGTCTTGAAACTTCGTGCACACATAGGTACCCTCTACTAATACGACTTGTATGACACTGGCTTTATATCAAAACACAGCGACTCCGTACGTCGTAACAGATTTGGAGATGGAAACTGCAAATATCATGCTATGGAAATTTCTGAAGTTTAAACATTAAAGCTCAGCTGAGTGCTCTATTGTTTCTTCGGGGATAGAAAACAATTCGAATGAATTATGTTCATCAGACATGGTATTTACAACATGTGAGAACGTGAAACGAGGATGCCAAATGCATTTTGTCTGATGTTGGCAGAATATTTTGTAGTCTTTGACAGACGATTTGACCAATAATAGCTCACTAGTTGACAATTCATAGCTACATGGACCGTATGGAAGACATCGTATTCGAAATTGTGCTTATTGACAATTTTATTAGCACAGAACAATGTATTATTATAGTCATGTATATAACATTCCTTTTCCTTTTTTTTTTGTTATTAGTGGCATCATAGAGGGAAACTCCTCCAGAAGAACCGAAGGGATACCTTAAATATGTTAGAGAAAGTTAGTTTTCAGACTTGTGCATCCTTGATTTTTTGTTTCATTGCAAACGTCCTTTTCCCAGTTCTAACCATCTGTTATACGTCGACTTTGTTTTTATTTAACGTTTATTCACTGTATGTTTACTTGAGCATCAAACATAATGGCTTGAATAACAATCACAATTGGTTGAACCACATGATGAAAATGTAATTTAAAGTACAATGTTGTATACAAACCTCCACCATTCTTGAAGCACAGGTAAGGAAAACGCCACACATTGCCGAGCCCCACTGCGTAGCCAACCGAGGAGAGAATGAAGTCCATTTTATGTCCCCATTGTTCTCTCTCCTCCTCACCTCCTTCATCCTTCAGCTCTAGACTCGCCTTCTCCGCGTCAGCCTTTAGGGTGAGTCAACACAAAACCGTCAGGAATTAGCCAAGATATTGCACACAAATGGCTGATAATGCCAGCAGGCCTTTCTCTCCATTATTACCTTTTTGGTCACAATTCCATATTTTTATTTTTCTCACAAAATTACCTCTTCTTGATACTTATGAACATAATATGTTAAAAATGATATTTGCTTTGATTTGATTTATTGGTTTCTGTATTGTTTACTTATCGAGGTACAGGTGAACAGTTAATACAGTTCATGGTCAGTCACATGATTACGTAATAGAATAAATGCGTCGATATTTTTGCGAAAGAATTTCGGGTATAATACACAAACAATGACAATGAAATTACTGATATCCAGAAAGTAACACTGTTTTTACAGCTTTCTTAAAAGAGTATATAGATTTTAAACTTCGAATTTCGGAAGAAAGAGAATTCCAAACATCGAGTCCGGTGTGTCTGACAGATTTCAGAGCCATCACTGTTTTAGGATTATATAAATGAAACTTATCAGATTGTGTTGCGGGATAAGAATGTGTTCTTGTTTAATTGAAATAGTGAGAAGAAAGATATCTTTCCCTTATTCTCATAAAGACCCAAGTGTATAGTACTTTTTCATTATAAGGATAAAAAATATATAAATATGTCGTGTATGTGGAATTTTCTCTGTATATATTGGTTTTACATTGTTGTCCGTTCATTTCGTCACGAAATGTTGCAATTTTGACAGTGACAGTACATCAAATTTAGACAACTATTAGCATAAATTTTGAACGGATTGTCCGATTATTATCAAACTTTACAGATGTGTTCTACATGTACTGATATTACAGCGCATTCACTCAATTTTCGTTGACATCTGTGTTCAAATATACGTTTCTGAGCAAAGCTCAAGTCCTACTCTCTTTTATTTTGAGTGTGAAATGATTTACTTCTAAAGGAAAGCTTTATAACTTTGGAATATATACTCATAGGTTGCTGCAATTGAAAATATAGAACTAAATTTAAATGTAACTCCACTGAATTGATAATTCAGGATGTCGACTGATTCGTGCATGAAGCTCAGTTAGCCTGAGTATCCACATTATGTGATGAAAAATAAACAGTCGAGACCAATATAAACCATGTGAAACGGCATTCTATTGCAACACTCAGATTTGTTTGTTTGTTGTTAGTTCGTTGACTATACATGTAAATCAGATTTTGAAAGAAGAAATATGATCATGAAAAGTCGTGGTTACTTGAAAATGAACAGTACTGGTGCGCTTGCTATCAAACAGCAGAGTCATTAACGGGGACAATCAGAGCAATGCAGGTCAAAAAGCGTCTTTATGACATGCTCCTGTATACGACTAGTCGTTATCTAAATTTATGACCTCTTGATTCGTTTTGCGAAGTCATACAAATACAATCAAGGAGATTATATAGCCTCTAGCCCATATACAATTCCTCCAAATATCATTGTATTGCAGAAAAGAAAATCAAGGGTAATCCACCTTGAACTAAACGCATGATACGTCAGTGAATACATGAACGCGATGAAAATGCAGGCCTTAATGGATGTAACTACCTCCTTCTATTATAGTGAACAGACAGCTACAAAATTTGCAATTGTGTGATCAATCTGTTTCACCTTTATCTTTGGGCCAACCATGGAGCTACACAATCGTAGCTCCACGGGTCAACAGACAATTTCCTAGATTTTCCAATGATGTCATAAAGATAGGAGTCACGGGGCTCCAATATCAAGTGAGATAAGCTTCCACAATATCTTTCCTAAGACCTTACCATGTATTGTCTGAAAAAGAGAAGATTACATCAACGTGCTGGGTTTTTTTTTATTTTTCTTGTATATGTATATATATATATATATATTTTTTTTTTTTTTTTTTGGGGGGGGAGGTTCGTTTGGTTGTCGTCAAGAATATAATTCATGACATGACTGGCAACTTGTTTCGTATGACATGACAATGAGGTGCGAGCGTAAAGTTTCATATACATATAATGATTCGTTAACTCGATATGCGTCGTCGTCTCTATACTGAGACAAGTTTATCACCCCCCCCCCCCCACGTTAGTTCATGTTTCAACGTTCATCAATTACTCTTTGTCACTCTTTATCCAAATTTCTTTCGATATTAAAATCATTATAAGAAAGATACAAATCAAAAAGATGGTAGCCTGGTATTCCATTTAGTTTACTGCGTAATTACATCAATTGACTCGCACGCAAACACACACACACACACGAACACACACACACAGCTGAAGAGACGCAAGCTAGCGCTCAGCTGACAGTAATTAATGGTGTGTTAAAAAAAATAGGGTGATTGATGCCACTTTCTGATTTTAATGAACGCAATAGTTATAGTAAACGTGATTAGCACATTCAAGCAATAGAAATGTAAGTTTTCGTGCTTTTTCAAGAAGTAGTGCTAAGGGGCATGTTCCCTCATGTGTCCAAATTAAATGAGATGAAAATGTCACAGATCTCACAGATCACTGACCTGCACACAAGCCGCCACTGCTCTGTGAAATAACAGAATTTGAGTTCATATTCCTCTCAAAATATTATACAGTTGCAATAATTCAGACATAATAACTTTCAATTTGAAGGATGGTAGTCATGGTAGCAATGTCATTACAAAATATACCCGGGGTCATCGATTACGATGATTAAAGTAAGCTGATAACATCGTCATCTCATCAAATTTCCGTATCACTGTCTCATAAAAACGAAGAAAGTTCAAACTTCTACAACCTACTCATGTTCTATTCCATAATGAAATTTCTCTCTTCTTCAATCTGATTCTGTAAACTTCAACTTGAAAATGACAAAACATATCACTTTAAATCTTTTTTGAATTATAAATACAATGCGTGTGAGTTGGACTTCTCATCCTTGAGCGATTATATTGAGGCTGAAGTTTCAATATCATTTTTTTTTTCATTCAGATTTACCATCTTAAATGTCTTTAGTTAATACTCGCTAGCTCTCTTGGGACATGGAGTTTACAGCTCAAAGTGAACGTAAGAGATAGAAAAGAAAGAATCACAATATTTACCGACCTTGCTGGTTTTGTAACTCGTCTCTACTATGCAAATAGACTAGCTTTTTGTTATTCGGTCTGCCTGCCAGACTCTTTGATAGGTTTCACGGGCAGACCCTTTGATAGGTTTCACGGGGTAATCAAGAAAGTAAATTCCGTAACCCATTACGGAAGGGCGTCATGGTTCTTTCTTAGGCGCATAGATAAATTTACATTTCTGGCCTACAACAAAGAGCAATCTTTGTGCGACTTTCAACCCCCGGCATGTTTAGCCTTGTCAACGCCCCTTTTCTGAAGATATCTTATACACGCTTGCTTTTGAAACGTTTTGGGCACCATCAGTGGGCAGAACATCACAAAGATGTTTATTTTTTGGTGGGTACATTTCCATTCTCTCAGTGAACATCATTTGGAGTTTGATTTTAAAAGAAGTTACAGTGTAGGCCCTAAATGTAACCGTAAGAAATTACTGTCACGAGCAAAAAAAAAAACAGAATATAGAATTGTGAATCTAGGGGCTGTTTTGTCAAAATCTAGATATGATTTCAATGGTTGAAAGTTGTGCCTTAGTGTCGAACAAAGATTCTGTGTCACAAAGCCAGTAAGTATAGCATGCAAGTGCCAATAAGTGTGAGTAACTACATCTATATCGGTTCCCTTGCACGCCTTGAATGCATGTTTGTTTGTCAATATTAATGTACAGTGATTACTGCAAAATTAATATTAATACCAAGTGAAGGTACAGTGCAGTTTATGCCTATAAAACAACAATTCTGAAATCAAAGAATCAAAAATGTAGCTGAAATCATATAAGAGTAGAAAAGGGTTTGGACGATTACAACTGTATGTCGATATTAAAAAAATATATATATGTTTTGAATTGACAATTTGTGCAACATTTACTTTTGACCTGATTTCTGTGCGCTCTGAGCATTAGATTTTCATCTAATATATTCAGATCAATATAAATTAAACCTATTATAAGTTTTCCCACCCAAAATCGTCAAATTTCCATTCGATTTAAGATGAAATAATCAAGATGAATATTTAAAATATCTTAGTGGTTCTTTCAATTCCATTTCAAGAGCATGCGATTTCTTAATGTCCTCATATTTACGTGTAAAAAGCGCCTTCAAATTCAAAACGAATAAGAAAGGTATTCAATTTCTCACCGCCGTGATTAACGTTAAGGAATTTAAATTCACTAAAAGGCAAACATCTACAGCATTTGGTTGGCGTTTTTTCACTGTAGATGCTCTCTGTAGTTACTCATCTGTTTTAATTATTGCAAACCAGTTTTAGTGAAATGGGAACTGTGCTTGTATTGAAATTTCCACGCCTCTGACAAACCATCATCAGAGCAACAGTTCGTTATGAGATTATCTCCACTTTCAGACACACAAGTCATGTGTTACATTCATTTATACCCGACTTTTAGCGACTCCTCGATGAGAGTATATTTCCAGAATACTGACGGAATAGTAGCTGAAGCATTTGATAATCAACACATTATTCAATGTAACTGCAGGGCCGACTTTGGCCACCAATAATATGGACACCGGGGAGGCACAAAAGCTGCCAGGGGAAGGGATACAAAACATTATTGTAAGAAATAATGAGATACTGTTTGACCATTACGAGTGTTAATCCAACACTCTTAGAGGATAAAGTTTAACTGCAAAAGAAAGATTAGACATTAAAAAAATGCGCAAACTAGGATTAAAACTAATTGATTACATGAAACTTCGAAATTTTGAAAAAAGGGGAAATTCAACGTGTGGAATGTGGCATAAATTACATAACTGCAAACTTGATTGTATTCATTGAATTTGAACATCCGAAGTGTGAAGTTGTGATGTGCCCTAAAAACGAAATTGAAAATTGTACTTAGGGCAAAATTGAACGCCTCTCCTATCACTGGCAAGAAAATTGAATGCCAACGTTGCGTCGTTTGATTGATTTTTCCCCTCAAAATTGACTGAAAATTATAGAAGGAATCATATGAAATGATTGCATGCTCAAAGAATTAAGATTAACTCTGAGAGAAGAGCGGTGACGAAAATCGATTGAACATGAACGCCTATTCATTCATTGGGAATCTGTTCAAATTGATTGGAAACATACATTATCAGTAATATGGAGGCTGGGAAATTAATCTCAAGCATGCTGCCTCAGAAATTGTGACTTTAGCGATGATGATGACCCTGTACTTCGCAGTTCCCTTAGTGACAGCTTGGCAGTGAAACTTGGATTCCTTGGTTTACCTATTGACTGTGTGCTTTGCAGTGTAGGTAATTTTCCGGGCGAATTAAACGTTTAAAGTATAGAAAATCAAGGATTCAAAGTGATATCCTCTAATTCATTCCTGCAGCTCATTGGTTTTTGATTCCTCTGTTATCCACTGAATTCATCAGTATCCTTTGTGTAAGGCGTATACAAGCTTTCTATATAGGTTAAACTTCCCTTAATTTCTTTGCTCTGTGCACTCTCATGGCGGTGCGTTATAGTCCAAGTTTATAATTGCGGAAAAAGAGACAGTCTTAGGCACGTAATGCCAGAACATAATTTCCGTGATGTTTAATAGCAGAAACTGATATCATGGAAAGTGAACGCTTGCATTTATTCAGTTAAAGTGCAACTCTGCAGAACCCAGCTCAGAGACCACGCTGAATTAAACTGTACTTGGCAGACTAAATAAGTCATCCATCGTTAATACAACTGTGACTGAACACATCAGGCATGAATTGTGAAGACAAGCATCAGGAAAATGGAAGACCATTACGGGATCAAGGTTGCTGTATTATGAAGATATGAAGTCTCATAAGTTCCTGGCGTATAACTCAACTCAACATCCTGAATTGTTTAGCTTTAAAAAGTCCAATTTGACAGTGTTTGACATCACGTTTAAGATGCTTCAAGAAATTGTAATTGACACGAACAGACGTTTCATCAAAATCGGTCATAAAATACGACACGTAGAGATATCACTTAATGCATCTTCACAAACCAGTAATATTCGTCATAGTCATATATAGAATTTGGAAGAAGTGATGACAGCATCATAATATATAAAAGATATATATATATATATATATATATATATATATATATCACCAATCTGTTGGCAGATAAACCTTCACGAAATTCCATGTTTGATCAATGATCAATCATTGCATGTTGTATCTTTCGTGCAATAATGGTTATTATAGTCGACTAAGATGTAGCAAAGATATCTTTAAAGAGGTAACGCGTAGTAGTGGTTGCTAAATTATGGACCCAAATCACGACTCTATAACGTGCCAGTGTACAAACCCACGGATAAGTCTAATGGTAACTATCAGGACTATGAGGAGGTATACGAGATATTGGTTGCGATCAGTATCACCACTCTATGGAAATATCAACTCGAAACTCTTATCAAACTTTCATATTTTATGAGCCGTTTTGATGAAATGTCTCTCATTCTCAGAGTCATAGCTTATTTTGAAGATGTTGTTGAATTGCACTTTGAAATTTTATTTGTCATTTTTGTTCGCACATGCAATGACATGATTGGTGTCATAATAACTTTTACTTTCGATTAACTGACGAAGTCGAAATTACACGTGATATATTATATCGTCGTTTCGTCGGGCCGTGATCAGCTAAAATGAAATGACAACGTAACTTCACATGAATGCAATTGTCAAGTAATTTGATATTTCGTCAAAGATGTAGTAAATACCAGCAACATGAACCTGTTTTCTCATTTGAAACCTATACATCACGTTGTCGATCTAGCTAATCTATATGAACAAATCGAGTTATATCGTTTCTAAATCCTCTAACCATTCCATAATATCAGTTAAGATATAGTTTGGTTAAGGCAATCACTCACAGATTTTCTCTCCGTAGCCATACTATTGACACTCCGTTGTATGTAAGTCTCTGAAGATATCTCGAGGTTCTTCTGCACCAGTCAGTAGTCAAAGACCTTATGAGTGATTTTTGGCGATCAGCCTACAATCTCTTTCCACCGAAGTCTTTCTCATACACCCCCGAAATAATGGAAGTATCCCCGATACGTCCAATGTTTCTGATTGGTTCTCTTCACTTCGTCCTCGCTGCCAATTTGTCAGTCCGTCTGCGCAACTTTGAATGACGTCATACATGTATATATGTGAGAATTGTTTTTTCGAATGAGACCAACCAACCCTTATAGAACGAATTGAATAGGAGTAAAATCTGAGCGAATGCAACGTGCATGAATATCAATGTCGCCCTTGTTGTTGTACCAGGTATCGCACAACGCGCCGAGTTGATAGAGTTTGCTGACTACAATGCTATGACCACGAGGGGCGTTTCAGAGTTTGGTTTGTGGGCAGCAACACTTCACATGCTTGGTAACATGTTATTTTGTTTTGTTTTGTTTTGCTTTGTTTTTTTGCGAAGAATATTTCACACGGGAGGAGTCGTGACTCCCTCAATCACGAAACCTCTGTCTTTAATGTCCCACATGATGGGCAAGGTAATGTAGTGTCATTAACTATTTGTCCTTTACCTCACCAAATTATGGGTCACATCTGGACACAATATGTAACAAAAAGGGCATCCTGTACATATACCTTGAAATAATGGATGAGTACATGTATGTACTTTTGGACGGCGACACCCTTTCAGATTACATAGGCATGCTCTTCTATGATAACGTACTTTATTAATTAAAATTCATCAACTGTCGGTCTGCATCTGCATACTAATGACATAATGTACATCGCTCTCTTTCACGGGCCCGTCACGGGGGACGTCAAACGACCCTCTCCCCCACTGGAGACGAGGGTCCGTTGGGACGAAATTAAAGAGTGATAACTTTTCCCTAAAGCTCATTACATAAAAGAAGACTAATTCTTTCATTTTTTTTCAAGCAAAGCTTTCATAACAAACTTGACGGATGGAGCCATCTCCCAATCCCGGGCTTGAGAGTCAGTGGATGGATGAACGAGATACATGAGAGCCAGGATGACCCACACTTGGCAATGGCCGGGGAGGTAGGTAAGGTTAGGATACATGGGAAGGGGCAGTTCTGATTCCTGATTCGCCTCTTGCTATAGTCACGGATATTATACTTTCAAATAATTTGATCAGTATATATCAAGAAAAAGAAAACTGGGCGCCGGTTTCAGGACTTAGTTGTTCCCATTTTCCTTGAAGTTTTTGATTACGTTTTGATTGAAAATTTCCAAAATATTTCATCAAAAGTGTGCACCAGATTGATTGATTTCAATTCGAAGAATGTAAAAGCTTTTTCGTGTGTGAGGGATATCAACTTACTTGATTTTTCGCCTGAAAAGATACCCCTTCTATCTGAACCCCGCTCAGTAGCTTCACTCCCTACGAAAGGTCACTGGTCAAGTACTCACCCTCCACCGTCACGAAAATTATTCTTATGTCACTGGTCTGTTTAGGCACATATTAGATTAATGTCATTTTTGTTAAATAGCACGAAATGTACCTTTCTCAGCTGATAATGACAGTATGAAACATCATGACGATTGTTTTGGTCACAATTATCATGTATTGGCTATACATCCAATCATCTTCTTCGCAAGATTTTAACGCCGCAAAAATAGACACGATTTTATGGTGCCTTTAGTCAGATTTGAATGATTTGTCAATGAATAGATGAATATTTCAACTTGAGATAATGTGCTTTGTGCAGAAGGAATTCTACCCGACTCTTGTGCGGGCTGATAGTATTAGGACCATAAGAATGAGGGTAAAACAGTTACGGACGAACTTATCACTCACTCTGCATTAACTGAATTGTCAATGATAACTATTAATTTGTTATGTAGGCCTATATACAGTTTCTTTGAAGTCATTTAATGAAAGGATCTAAGATTATCACTCAAATCTTGTGTTGAATATACTTCTGAGTAATAGTTAGGGAAACAAGATAATGAAGAGCCCATTGTTTCGAAAGTGAAATCCTGTTTGTTGATACAAAATGAAAAGGAATCCGTACAATAATTCGAAAATTGCATAGGGTTTATTGCTCCGAAAACTGATTAACTTCTTTAGGTCAAAAATACGGCGTAGAATTTCAAATCAATAAATAAAATAGGTAAATAGATAAATAAATAATAAAATACATGAATGAATAAATGTTGGGTTTATTTTTGTGGGGAGGTGATACATATACAATGTTTCGTTTACATGTCAGTAATATAACAAAGTTATACAGGAATGGCAAGGATTGCATTCAGCAAATTCAAGGGGTTTTCTGTCAAAGTTTCGTAACTATTCTGCACTATTCTGAACAAACGCAAACACCTGCACAGGTACTTGTCGACGAAAGGAAAAACGTGCATTATTTCAATTTGTAACTGTAGTATTGATAATATCAGTAGAAGGACTTCTTTTCCTCCTCCTCCTCCTCCTCCTCCTCCTCATCATCATCATCATCCTCAACCTATATACATTGTACTACGATTATCCATCGGTTTTTCGTGGTTGTGCGTTTGAGCAAAATATGCAAAGTTCAGGAAGAGTACACCATGCGTAGCCCTTGAAAAGACTTTGTTTGACCCTGGAAAGAGGAGCATGAAGGAGTGAAGAAACTTAGGGAGAGTGTTGGGAAGGTAAATCTACAGTAGTTACAATTCAAGGGCAGGGGTGAGCTGGAAGTTGAAGCTGCACTACAAGTATCCGGAGATCTGAGAATAGGAGACAGTGAGAATATTGTAAAGAAGAATACAGTGAGGACCAGGTTAAAAGGGCTTGGAAGTTTGTGTTAGAAGAAAGATGCACCAGAGAGTAGGGAGAGAGAGGAGAGAGAGAGAGAGGGAGAGAGAGGAGAGATGATGAGAGAGAGGGAGAGAGGAGAGAGGGAGAGAGGGAGAGAGAGGAGAGAGGGAGAGGGAGAGAGAGAAGGTTGGACAATCATGGAGATAGAGAAAAAGAAGTGCATGACGAAGAAGTGGAATTCCGAAAGATGTATCACGAAACGAGGAGAGAGGGGAAAGGAAAGCCATAACTTACCAACTTTGTTTACATTTCGGCTCATCGCTACCTTTTGATTATTTGACTTCCTAACACTCTCCATATGTACAGATTCCCTCCTCCACTCTCCTCTTTTGTTGGTGTTCTTTAACCAAACAGCAGTCCCTTCAAGGATTACATACACATGGTGATATCACAAACCTTCCCCATTTACATCACCATGCAAACTTTCTGACAACACAGAGTTTGCAAGACGTCTACTGAGTTGGGTGTGCAAAGGCGGCATTTGAATATAAGGAATGAAATGAAACTTGAAAGAAAGAACAAACGAAAAAAATATATAGAAATAAATTATGTTTAAGGTAAACTATGATAATGGAAAAGAAGTGAAATCATTACAATAGTGCAATATGGCATTTTAAAAGAAAGACATTTCGTAAGAATTATACAGAAGGAAGGATCTTATCTATGGTTTAATTTAAATCCAATTTTCGGAGTATAAAGGAGTTTGAATATAAAATTGAAATTTGTGTTTGAACAAAATTTAACGAATTTAATGAATTATATAGGCCATGTAAGCGTTTATCCGTGAATACAATTGCAACTGTAATGATATGAAGAGGGAAAACCCATATCTTTACTAATAGCAGTATTGTTATTACTATAATTATCATTGTTATCATTATTATCATCATTATCACTATTATTATCATTTATTATCATCATCATCATTATGATTATTCATTCGGCTTTCAATCACAAATATCAATCTTACATAATACAAAATCACAACATACAATGGAGAGTTATGGGTGCACCAGGTTGGGCAGCCTGGGTCTGGAAAGAGCCAACTAAATGACTTGAACCCTCAGGCCATCCTCCCCAACCCACCTGGTGCATCAAAAACAATACCGATACATCAATGTCAGAGTTTACATAAAAACTTTTACACAATATGAAATAAAAAACAATATTTTTTGAGAGACACAATAAAAGAGTACCAAAATTAAACGACTGTTTCAATATAAGTGTCAAATTAACTTGTGTAACTCTATTCAAATATCAAATTTTCTACATAGCAAAACTAAAAAAGAACAACAGCATTACATTTTATCTATATGATGTGTATGTGAGCTCTTTAATGGCTTTCTTCCATTGTAACCTGACTCGCTTATTAATGAATACAATGACGTTCAATGCAGGTTTAGAGATTCCATATAAGCCATTTCCCAATGCAGTATTTCAAATTAACAGCTCCATATTGATTGGGACAATCAACAAAGCAAAACGGCAAATAAACAAAAAAGTGTACTATGAGACCATGGGTCATGTACACGTTTACTATCAAAATAACATTAATAACTTGCTATGTGTTTAAGTATTCAATGATCCGTACATTTGATATGAATGATACCATGACGTGATTTGCAAGAATATTATAGAATGCGCAATGGAGAAATTAAATGGAGAAAGTGGAGAAAGAGGAAAGAATCGCATAAGATATGATCTAAATAACCTTCGAAAATGAAAAAGGTAATTACATAACCAAAAACAGATGATAAATTGCAATAAGAAAAACCTAGAACTATATCTAAACTTATCATACGACAGTTGAAATCAAACGTTCAGAGTGCATAGTGTAGCAACGAAATTTGTATTTGGAACGAAATATAATACAGTATCTAATGTCTAACCAGTTGGCACGAAATTGAATGACAACTTCACGTCGTCAAACTGAATAGATTAAGGTCAGTCTAAATTGAACAGAATGAAATACAAAAACGAGAGCGAATGTTCAAAAAATGAAAATGAACCATGACAGCAGAGTGTTGAAAATCGTACGATCTTGAACTCGTTTTTAAGGCTTCCAATATACTCTGATGAAATTATGTTGAAGAAGACATTAATGAAAACATAGCAACACTTGAAACGAAATTTGTTTCAATGCCTCATATTAGTGTAAATCTTCAAAATATCGTCCTCTTTGGAATTATTCCTTCCACATTAAGAAACGGTTTCCTGATATAGTTCTACAATGTCATAAATGACACTTTTAGTACACTTTAATGGCGTTAATTTTATGGCCATAAAATTACGGCATGATGGTAAATTTGGGTGATCTTTGATCTTGCCCGTGAAATTTTCATCCTGTAACTTCAAGCAGAGACACAAAGACACACTTCTTGGGGCGGTTCGCTTCGGGAGCGGTCTGCACCAAAATGAAGTATAGGCCTGATACGCTCTACACAACTCTATATGGTTCCCTGCTAGGTCTGGTTGGAAAACTGGGATTTTTGGCAAGCTTTGTTGTGCAGAGATTGACAGATTACTAAAACTTTGCGCACAGGGTAAATGCAAGCTCTCGGTCATCAGTAAAAAAATAATAATAATGATAATAAAATCATAGTAATGACAATGAATAAATGTTTGCCAAGTTCACCACGACCATAATTTAAATAGCCCTTAAATAAACCAAATGACAGTAATTATAATCAGTTCTCAGAACTCATAATACTAAGAGAATAGTCTCTGCTTGTACATACAGAAACAAATCTCGAGTTTCACATCGTTTTTGCCAAATAACCTTGCCACGTGATCAATTTTCTATCTTTTAATAAGATACTTCATAGTTGTGAATTATGAGATAGAGATTTTGAAACGAGTGTGGGAATGAAGACTTGACATCCAACAGGTCAGATGTTACCTTCAACGTACAAGGGGCTGACTTCACGGTCTATTAATCGTCGTTAAGGCCTTCACTCATCTAGCATTGTGTTTGCTCACCACCTCAGTGGCAATATCATAAAAAGAAAATGCCCTTTAACAAAGCCGAACTTTGAATTGTACAGGGTCTGACTTCCAAACAACGTGGTGGAAATTTTTATCACGCTCTGTGAGTGTAACGAAATAATGGGGAACACAGTGAGAATTTCACAATTCCCTCGAAAACATGAAAATGCGGAAATTTGTCAAACTCTAAAAGCGAATGATTTTGCGGCTAAGCAAGGTCCCTGTTTTGAACATTGCCAACATTTGCAAAGAGTTTAGCAAGATGAAATTGGTTGGTAGTACAATCCATACAAATAACCCCCAAACACTGAATTTATTTGTTTTTGTAGTGTCATACGAATCATTTCATTCTCAATTTCATCTATACCTGTTATTCTGACAAAGATGAACTTTGGTCTGTTCAGTAATAAGATCTACTTGAAGGTGCTTTCGCTAGTTTTCAGGTGGAAATTTCGTAAAGCCCAAGTTATTGGAGGGTCATCTTCTAAAACGTACAGTGTGGGTATACGTATGATTTATGCAAGTAGAGGAAATGTTGTTTATTGCAATCTACATCCACACAGTAAAAACCTACTCTATCTCATTGCTCTTCCTCACTTTAGACTTTAGGAGATAATCCTTATAGGTGACACTTGTGATCGAGTCCACCAAACCCTTTTCTGCGATAAGTCTCCTCTGTAATGATGGGAAGAGCCCAAACTTGCCACTCAAGACTTGTTCTGGAGTCTGCTTTACCTACTCTTCTCAGAAAGTTATGGGTGACACTCAATCGCATTCACAAGATACGTATAATAGGGACGACGGGCCTACCAGAAGAGCGAGATATCGCCAATGACTAAATGATGGATGCTGAAGTGACTGCTGGCTCTGTTATCCAGGACTGTCCGCGAAGGCTTTTCACGGCACTTTTCTGTTCATACTGTAGTTTGACACCAACGTAGATCTACCTCTCTTATGTGGGTGTCTGTTTACGATAAGGAATCGTCTAACGATCTAATACCTCAGCAGATTGCACATCTATTTTTTAGCATAAGCCAAAACACAGCAGAAAGCGATCGCACGGATATTGAAACGTCTCATCTTCATTGTACAGAACTCAAAATTCGCGCCAAGCTTCTCACCATTCGCAGAGGCTCTGTCGTGCCTAAGTTATCAAGACCTCGTTTATATAGCTTTTCACGAAATGCATAAGGCGTGGGGAAATGCAACGCTTTTGGTGCTTTCCAAATGCATGGTCGAGGATCCAATACTATGCTTATCAAGCCACTACTTTGCAAAAATGTTAAATCTATAGGTTCAATAAATGTCTCTAGGAAAATGGGGAAGGGTTTTATTTACTTTAATTTATCTTAATATGAATTGTATGGGGAACATGTACACACACATAAGTATAACACGAAGGGAAATACAAGAAAGTGATTTAACTTTCGGATCTACTATGTTTCAGAAAAAAAAAACAGATGAGATTCTGGCAAAAACTCGGGCAAAGTGAAAATCACTCACAGGTCAGCTGACATGTCAGGGTACGCTCACTTCGCATTCTGAATATAGGCTCATGCGAAACTCTTTTTATAAGTCGTCGTTCTCGTTCTAAACTCGCTAGTTATCTCATGGGCAACTCAACCTGACTTGCAGCACAGTCGTGAGTATAATGCTCGTACTCCACTCTTGGAAACTCGTAAAAGCACTCGGATGTACAATACCTCAAGGTGACTAGTTATAACAAGTTATGTTGGATTCATCGCGAGCTTGTTACGAGTGATGCATGTGTATTACGAGATTAGCACGAGTTGCAATGAGTTGCAACGATTTGCCAGAAGTAAAAATTGGGAGTTGCTCGCGGCTTTGAGCAGAGTATTGCCGAGTTACGCCGAGCTGCGTCGAGTTGTAGCAAGTTATCCCGAATTACACGAATGAAGAGCTTTACGCGAGTAACTGATGATTCGTTGCACAACGTTTACACTTTGGCGAGTTGGAGTCGCGAGTCGTGCGCGAGCTGTGCGAGCTCCAACTCGCGTTAACTCGCACAAACTCGCGCGAAATGTAATTTTTTTTTCTGGAATTTGCATGAATGATATAAGACTCAACGCCGAGTTCACTACGCTCGTTGTACGAGTGAACCGAGCTCGAAACGAGACATACCGAGCTTAGTATGAGTTGCAGTGACCTTTATACGACTTAAAGCGAGCTTTAAACGAGTTGTCAAGATTTTATTACGAGTAATAAGAGTTTTATACGATCGAGGGGCGGGAAATGCACATTTTTGGCGCTCAAAGATGGATGCCAGAAGCATTTTCGCTCTGCTTGAAGAAGAAGAGACCCTGATCTTCTGCACGATTGGTGCGACCCTGTTGTCAAGGAGGCGCCGCAGAAAAAGAGATTCTCAAGAGAGGACCAAAATGCTTCAAAGGAGGTTTTGGACAAGACCCTGGTTGTTGAGGAGGCCAAAGTACGGACACTATATGAGACGCTGATGGCGGAGTTAGCTGGTGAAGACCTGGGCGGTCTTGCGGGGGGAGATGACAAGGCGAAAGAAGACCCTCGTAGATCTCTGACCTCATCTGCTCGCTGGAGGAGCTACAACATAATAAACGGATACCAGTCACTTCAATACTCATAAGGGTACATCGTTTATATTTCACCATGTTACACAAAACTATTAAGTTATTGAGCAGTTAACCAGGAATTATACGGTATCACGAAATTATCTCGAGAGTACTGAAAAAAAAATCACAGTTATAATCACAATCTCAAACATATTTTGAGATCTTGAGATTAATGACACACTTTACTGTTCCTTTTCTTTAATACAGAACAATGTTTATTATCATAATGTTTAATCACCTATTAATGTATCCCAGAAAAACCCCAAGAACTGAATAATTTTAGTAATACTTTTGTGCGTTATTTTAATTCATGTTAGTGTATGGGACAATGCCTGATCAAAATTTTTGTTCACTGCAACACTTAGTGTTCAAAGCTTGTTTTAATATCGAGTGTTAAAATGTACTTGCGAACCTTTATTCCTTAACATCTGCCATATTAATTCAAACATAATTATGTAGGTGGATATATACAAAACTACAATATCAGCGAAATTGAGAACAGTTTGAAATTCACATGTTAAAAGTAAGTAACTCCTTTATAACAATGAGATTAAATATTTTCAATTACTCGGATACAACTGGTTGACGAAAATGTAAATTTGAAGAAATGCCTATGGTGAAAGCATGCATATAATTTTACTTTGACGGAGTTAACTCAAACAAATAAGGTTTCTGTATGGTCGAGATGAAATGTCCAAATCGCAATTTACGTGTTTAATCTCTTGTTTTGATGTTAGAGGTAATGCATGTATTTAACATTATGTTCAGTTAAAAAAAATGAGCTGCATGTCAAAGTGCTTTCAGAATATATGTTTGGATGTAAAAGTTACCATTAAACATAATTATGCTTCACAGTAAGCATTCTGTCCTTCCAGAGTGAAAACCTAAAACTTCACCTCATGGACAACTGTACTGGAATTATTATTCTAGCAGATGATAATTACAATTTTCATTAAAAAAATCTGGGCTGCATGTCCTTACATGTTTTCAGAATATATGTTTTGAACCTTTGAAAAAATTATGCTTCATTTAGTGCTTCAAAAGGTGAAAACCTAAAACTTCACCCCACTGTTCTGGAATTATTATTGTAGCAGATAATGATAAAAAAAATATAACATCTTGGTAGTGAATGTGTGTCGTTCGTTATTTTCATATTCTTGGTTGTTTTAATCAATCTGAACATAATTAGACAGGCCATGCAGCTCATTTTAAGAATATTTTTAAAAATCGATCAACCACAATGTTGCAGTGGCCTTAATGTACGTGTTGAGTATCCTTTTCACCGGTTTTATATCATGGCGTTATCATGATAAACACACGAACGGAGTTTTACCCTCTAACAATATGGTGGATTAGTCATTTTGTTATTCGTGCATGTACTTGTATCAAAAAATAACTGTTCATAAAATACATGTATTACTCGATCCGTACTGTCTTTTCTTAACAACAATTCACATTCACCTTTTCCAGCAGTTCTCTGTCCTTGGCTTCTTCAGAGGCCACCTTGGGGGTTGTACACCTCCCTTTCATTTTGCCCTTGCCCTTGCCAACAATTGATAAGTTGGTGTAAGAGGAACCAGCTTCATGCTCTGCTGGGGGTCATCAGCTTCTTGGGTGGTCTGGTCATTCTCACTGCTGTCATCATGCCCATCAGTCTCAGTATCCTGGTCGGGGGAAGAGCATTTAATTCGTCTTCTCTTGGTTGGGATGCTACTTGTCCTTTAGAGGTCTGCAAAAAATAAATAAATCACTCGATCAACATCTTTTACAGGAAAGACGCACGATGGCGATTTCTATATTTTGTTTAAATGTAGCTTATTACAGATCTTAATATAATCAAATGCATATTTACCCTTCCCAATGTTCTCCCTTTCATCCTCACAATATGTCCCTCCAGGACGCGGAATGTATTGAGAATCCACTGATCTCTCTCACTGTAAGGTGTGTCTCTGGTCCCCTTTCCAGACTTTGGGTTCGTCAGACGGCTGTACTGTGTCCTCATAGACTTGAGGAAATTGTTCAGCTGTTCAACTGAAAAAAAAAATCGAACACTGGGAATTTAGATCACACAAATTAATGGAAAGAAACAAACAACTTTATTAAATTCTTGTTTCTCATACAGTGAAGTATATAGCTAGCTAACGGGATAAACGATATGTGGGGGTCAAAATTTTCAGGACTAAATATTATGCATGTCGTGTTGTCAGTTGTTTACAGGATTTTCGATAATTATGGCAATCATAATCATAGTAGTAATCATGGTAATGAATTCAACAAAATATATTTAGCGAAACTCCGTTTTGCCGCCACAGCCCCCCCCCCCTAAATAATAGATATTAATATTCATCTTCACTTACCGGAGCACACCGGATCGTATACTCCTTGGCCTTCTCTTCGATTAGCCTTGTCTTCTTTGCAGTATCCTTGTACGACTTTAGTCGCCTGTTATACAGACAATCGTGATATCTGTACCACTCTGTTTATTCTACTTCTTGCTCTTCAGTGAATGTGTATGCAGTGAGGTGTTTTTCGTCTCTTCGGGGTGGACTTCTTGTTTGGGGTGGACTTCTTTGTTCTTTTTTTTTTTTTCGTCTTCCCTGGGGTGCCAGACGGAGAACCTTGCGAGTGGAGAAAAATGGGTTCATTTTCCTCCCCAACCAGTTCGACAGGCGAGGCCTGATGCTCAGTAGTTTGAGCTTGGACCTGGTCTAGTTTGGTGTCTTGTTCTTTTACCTGTCTCTCATGCTCGTCATTGATCTCCTCTTCCGTCTCCATTCTCTCTTCCTGCACTTCTTCTACTTCTACCCTTGTTTGAATGACATTATTCTTTCGGTGTTTAACTACCTGAATGGCCACAACTCTTGGATCTCTTGGGTCGGGGCATATTCCTCTCCTATTTTTGCTAGTTGTAATAATACAGTGACAATGGCCGTTTTAAAAGTACGTGTACATGCGTGGGTCGATTAAAATGTGTTCTCGTTTTAAAACATATATGGAAAAATATAGAACACTGGATATTTATTATTCAGCTGGCATGTCAATACGCACTTGCAACGCAATCTGACTAAACTCATACGAAACTCGCTGTAACTCGGGGTGCTCGATCTGAACTCGCGCTAATCTCGCGGGCACCTCTCCTTCACTCGTAATACGATCGCAGTGCTCGTATCTCGCTCTAGTAAACTCGGAATGCACTCGCGTATACCCAAATATGGCGAGTTATTACGAGTTATTACGAGTTTATCTCGAGCTTCTTTCGAGTTATTGCGAGTACCGCGAGTATATAACGAGTCTAGCTGAGTTCAGCACGAGTTACAGCGAGTTAGCAAAAATTTTGAACATGTTCAAAAATTTTGGGACTGCTCACGACTTCAAGGAGAGTTGTCCCGAGCTTGAACGAGCTTCGCCGAGCCATGCCGAGTTGTCGCGAGTTATCCCGAGTTACATGGTGAGCTTAACGCGAGTTATCGCGAGTGCCTCATTTTGGCAACTCGCCTTAACTCGCCATAGCTCGCCATGTCAACTCGCCAAAGTGTAAACGCTGCTTAATAGTCATGGTTTATGTGATGTGCATTCAGGATAAAGAACATAGTTCTTAAACTACTTACAGATTAACTACACTGTACCTACTTTAAGATTGCAGAAGGATTTCTATCATGTATGGTTTGTTGGTAAGTACGCTCTATTTACTGGCCGACACTTGACATTGCTTGATGTGAATGGCAGTGTGCATCGTGTAGCAGACACGTTTGTGTTCATAGATCAGTAGTGGTATAATGCTGTAAGACGCAGGTGTCACTTCATCAAGATGTCGAGTACGAGTAGTACAATTCTAAAATGGTGTTAAACATTCCAGAGCTTTGGTGAGTATAAGGTATGTTTCATTGTTCTATTTTAGAGAACAGTTAAGCCTACTTCCAATGACTAAGTAAGTTTACCACTGTCCTACAGACGAATTATGTCCATGTAGCAACATTACAAGGTGGTGGTCATACGAATCAACAAAAGTGAACAGATCCTATTCTCCCCCGCCCCTTTTATTGATATATTTTTGCCGTTTTTGTCTTTTTCTTTCTGAGAACCTGTATCACTAGCTTCATTTTTTTATATTTTCTTGACAGTTAATTGACATTATTATTTTTATGCTCCTCCGATAATTCATCGGAAAATTAGAAAAGTTCTGCTCGGCAAAGACTTCGACATTCCTGCTCCTTCAACATTTACTGCTCCGACAATTACTCCTCCAACAACCGCTCTGCAGACTATTGTTTTGCCAACCATTGCTCTGTCAACATTTGCTCCGCCGACATTTTATGCAGCCTTGCAAGCAATTTGCTCCGCGGTATTTACAGCAAATATCGGCAGAGCAGTGATGAGCAGAGCAAAGATCGGCGGTGCAAATGTCTCGGAGTATCTATAGAGTATTCGTCGCAATTTTTCTCAGTTTTTCTCAGAACGTGAAATACGTCATGGAACCAATATTTGAATCATACATGTAAATGGATATTTCAGTATACAATATCAATAAATTACGAAATTCATGACTTCTCCAAAGCGTATTAATTTGCATATCACAAAGTGTGAATAAATAGCAGCTGACCTTATTTGTTTTTCACAAAGTCAACGCTTTGATGAGGTAACTGTTATACATACAGTACGTTTAATAGGAATTTATTCTAAAAAGGGGGAAAATAAACTAGCTAGGAGCTCCCTTCAACTGTGCATCCCTTGGTATAACAATAAAAGGGGGTATCACGAGTATGGCAGGTCACTGAGGTACACCATGCTGTATCCTTTGGTATAACAATAAAAGGGGGTATCACGAGTATGGCAGGTCACTGAGGCACACCATGCTGCTGTTAGTGTGTGGATGTAGAGCCTATCATGCAATATGAAGGCATGAGAGTCCAATAAATCGAAATGCACCTTTAGTAATAACTTGCTTCATTTGTTTCATACGGAGATTCAGTCTCTCTGTTCACTTGATACACATGTTCCCATGGCAGCTTGAATCGATATGAGAACATTGCTACCTTTACGTCGTTACTACATTCTCGAAGTTGTCCTTGCTTTCTTACCATATATGCTCGACCTCCTTTCTTTCTTTCTCAGATATATATCATGATAGAATTGAATACAAAACAACTATAGAGACCACAGGCCACAGCCATAGCGAATTTGACATTCACTCTTGTAAAGTGAAAAAAAAAATCTATCATTCAGAGATGTTTTGGTACAGAAGGGTGCCTTTTGATAGAAAAAGGGCGCAGCAACTTTTATGAAAAAAAAGACTCTTTTAAAGTGAGTGACTCGGTATGGGGTTTCAAAGCTTTATGTTAGTCTTCAGGGAGCTGGGGTACTATTGTTTGTGGTATTACTATGCTATACATTTGTCTGTGTTTGTGTGTGTGCGTGCGTGTGTGTGTGCGTGTATGTGTGTGTGCGTGTGCGTGACCGGCGAGGCATGCTATGCTACTCAGTACACGCTTTGAAGGGAAAATCTTACCAGCTAGCTCAACCACACACAGACACCCACACACACACACGCAAACACGCAAGCAATATAGGTACTCGTGCACACCCACGCACACACATACAAACGAAATGGCTGTAAATCTGGAAGCCACCTAATTTACCTTAAAAGAGATTAAGACTGTATTAGAAAGAAAAAAAAAAGAAAAATAAGCGAGCCATGAAACGAATCTACCAATTAATCATGTGCAAATACGTCACGGCAACCTAACTCTGACGTTGGCTAGACAATAAGCACAAGACAATTCATCGAAGGATGTATGATACATAAAATATTCTAACGACATTTTTATGATTCAATGTTTTATATGAATTCCGAATAAAAGTTTGACCTCTACAGTTTGACTAATTCTGTCAATTTTAAACACGAATGTCTTCAAAACTGATTTGTTTTCCGAAAGTCAGATGTAAACTAATTGTGACTTAATTTCATCATGGACTCATTTTCTTATCAACATAAATCGAACCAAACATTGCCAAAGAAGCTTTTCTCTTTCCTATGAAATAATAAAGAAAAAATACTATAGTAAAATTCTTATCGTGCTTGCACAGCTTCGTCTATTAGGGCTACACGAACAGCTTATATGAAAGGAAATTACCAACATAATAATTATACAAGGTTTGTTTGTTTGTTTCTTTCTTTCTTTCTTTTACACACGAACTCAATCACTGAAGTCATGTATGATATCGTCTACATCACTTGGTGAGATAACCTCTTTGGATAGACAACATCAGTTGATTGTGATTGATTAGATTGAACTTAGGTTGCAAAGAAACATACGTTAACGATACGTTAAAGAAAAGAAGCTCGTGATGAACGTACATTGTAGGTTTATCTTTTGCCGATGAGTGGATGAAACTGATTCAATATGACTGATCCACAATGGAACAAGATATAGGGCTCACACTTGTAAATATAATGGAATACCCCTGACCCCATCACAAAATCGTACCAAAAATACTAAAATAAATAAAGAAAAGATTAAATTAATAATCAAAAATGCTGTTTGGCATAAAAAAGATAATCTGAATAGCTGTGGATATTGAGTACGAATTCCTCTACAAACTGCATTTTGGCTGGAAGATGAAAGCTTTTGTCATGGAATTTTAAAGGGGTATAATTGTTGATTGGGCGCATGTACAGAAAATACGTGATATTTTGAGTGAAAAGAACTCGCAGTCTGGCTTTGCGAACAGAGCTTGAGCTGAAGAACCCGCCATGGAAATTTAATGGATGAAAGGGTATGTCTCACTTTTTCAAGTTACTGAAGATGAAACACCTCATTTCTCATTTCTCTCAGCTATATTACAGAATTTTTTGAATTGTGAATTTTAACACAATTCTCTATGTGGAAATATTTACCCTTGTGAGCCCTGTAGAGTATGCATGTAATGCACACTAGTCAATCGAATGTATTCATCCCATACCCGCTTTACTGGTTTATGTTGATCTATTCTGTCAACCCAACCTCCCCCCCCCCCTTCTCTAACTCTGCTTAACTACACTCTGTTTTCGTATATTATGTTCTTGTGGTACTTGATCTTAGTAGTTAAATTCATGAGTAGAAAAGTAGTCATTATCTCACAAGACAGTTTGAATGATTGTGGTATTTTAATGTATTTCTTTGTTTTGGCTACCACTGAAACAGTTTAAAATACACAAATGTAATCTGTTTGATAAATCAGAGTCTTTCACAGTACATTGTACTTTGTAGACAATAAGGTGATGATGATACCCCCTTATGCAAGGATAACTGCATGTATTTATATATTCATCTTATACAGAACTATACAATCATCAAGATTTATTTTTGAACCCCCCCCCCCCCATGTGCATGATTTTCAAAAGTTTCACTTTGAGTAGCTTTACAACCCATCATACAGCTGTATGTGCAATTTCTCATTACGATGTAGGTTGAAATATCATGGAAAACACATTTATGACTGAAAAGAATAATGATAATAATTAAGAGGTGTGACAATCAATAAGGGAGTTCACGGTTGTGATTTGCGCATGTGCAGAACAAAGGTCAAAATGAGAATGTCCATGTAATTGCCACTGACTTTAAAATGTACAGAAGTCTCGAGCAACTAAGGGTGCGTTTATAAGATTTTTCTTCTGGCCAGAAACAGTGTTTTGAAACACTGTTTCTGGCCAAACAGTGATTCTAGCTCGAAAAAAAAATCTTATAAACGCTCGCCGTGATTTGAAACACTGTTTTGAAACACTGTTTGTAAACGCACTATTTTGTGCGTTTACAAACAGTGTTTCTGTAGAATCAGTGTTTCAAAAATCTTATAAACGCAACCGCGATCGCAAACACTGTTTATAATGACGTCACAATGCCTTGCGCGCACCCTGTTTGACCTTTTGCCGAGGAAAAATTGCGCAGAGTGAGTTGCGCAATGGCACAGTCTGCGCGAGAGCCCCAACACGCTCGGAGAAAAAAAAAAAATCTTATAAACGCTCTCCTGACAAAAGTGTGATTTGAAACAGTGTTTCAAAACAGTGATTCAAAACAGTGATTCTAGGCCCGCAAAATCTTATAAACGCACCCTAAGAGAATCTGAATTATGTCAGTACAATGTATGTGTTTCAGACTAAATTGAAATGTACAGGTGTAAGTCATTCATCAACACTTTTTAGCATAATCTTTCCATGCACTTTCTCAACACTGATTTAATACAAGATGACATGCTTCAAGAAGGAATTCTTGATCATAACACATGCCCATGTTATTTCAAAGTCTGTGGTGTAGGGGTCAAATGAGACATGCACTAACTATGAACTCCCTTATTGCTATATTACAAAGAAATCAACCAGAGTTGCACTTTAGATGGCGCTCGTCATGAATTTGCGGTTGTTGATCAGGCTTGGGGTGTTCGGGGAATTCCCAACACGCCCAATTAAAGAACTACAGCTGTACATCACTTAATTTGAGGCTTTATCACCCCCCCCCCCCCAACACACTCACACACACACACACACACACACACACACACACACACAAAATAGTCAATCATCTGTTGCGAATCAAACCACGAAAGATGCGTTCTGTAGTGTGATTATTATTTATGACCATCCATCTTATGGTTGAACTTGTAATTTGCTTGTTGGGAAATAGAACCTAAGGATGTATTCTTATCTCTTATTATAAGTGTAACTGATCAAAATTGTCATCGCACTATATCATGATCATTGATATCCAAATTGGGTTTAACGGGGGAAAAAAAGTAATGCACCTTAACATTATCTTACGTTAACTCGACTAATGTATCAAAGCAGACATGAAATAAGATGACACGTTTGTATACCAGCAGTGGCGTATCTAGGGAAAACGGCGCCCGGGGCAAGCGCGAAAATTGCGCCCCTAATTTCTGAAAAAGTGTTCGACCCCAACAAAGACAAACTCAGACAAAGTCCATATGCTTTTTCAAGCACTTAAAAGGGGTCTTTTGAGGGTGATTTGAATGTAATGAATTTTGATAAATTTTGGCGAGCGAGCGCAGCGAGCGAGCGGAAAATTTTTGTATTTCAGCTTACAAGACATGGAATTCTTGTCATTTTTTGCTTATCAAATCTTAGAATTCTAATCAAGATATACTGACGGCCTTACAGATAACGATTTATACCAACAAACTGAGGGTTTAAAAAATACTCCAAATTAGTACGCGCGAGTGCACCGAAATTTGTATATTTCCACGTCATCATCACGTTTTGTTCTTATCTCTCTTTTTCTCTTTTTGATAAATTTGGCGAGCGAGCGCAGCGAGTGAGCCGAACATTTTTTGTATTTCAGCTTGCAAAACATGGAATTGTTGTCATTTTTTGCTTATTAAATCTTACAATTCTGCTCAAGATATAGTGACGACCTTACAGAAGACGATTTATACCAACAAACTGAGGACTAATACTCTAAATTAGTACGAGCGAGTGAGCCAAAATTTGTGTATTTCCGCGTCATCATTACGTTTTTTTTTTTCTTATCTTTTTTTATTTGTTTTTTTTTTTTGCCTCAACCCCCCATGTTCATAACCGTTGGCGTCCTTTTGATCCAATCGGCGATCGCTTCAGAATGAATGAAATTGCAGCCGCTGCTCCTTACAACATTTTTCCTGCTAAATATACAATGACATGTGTGAACACAGTAGACATTGTCATTTTATCCGCGTCATCATCACGTTTTGTTCTTACCTTCTTTCTTTGATAAATTTTGGCGAGCGAGCGCAGCGAGCGAGCCGAAAAATTTTGTGTTTTAGCTTACAAAACATGGAATTGTTGTCATTTTTTGCTTATTAAATCTTACAATTCTACTCAAGATAGAGTGACGGCCTTATAGATAACGATTTATACCAACAAACTGTGGACTTGAAAAAAATACTCTAAATTGTACGAGCGAGTGAGCCGAAATTTGTATATTTCCGCGTTATCATTACGTTTTGTTCTTATCCTGCTTGATTTTTTTTTTGCGCCCCCCTCCCCCTATGTTCGAAACCGTTGGCGCCTTTGTTTTGATCCAATTGGCGATCGCTTCAGAACGAAAGAAATTGCAGTCGCTGCTCCGTGAAACATTTTGCCTGCTAAATATAAAATGACATGTGTGAACACAATAGATAAATTATTGTCATTTTATCCGCGTCATCATCATGTTTTGTTCTTACCTTCTTTTTTATATAAATTTTGGCGAGCGAGCGCAGTGAGCGAGCCGAAAATTTTTGTATTTCAGCTGATAGAACATGAAATTCTTGTGTGAACACAATAAACATTGTCATTTTGTCCGTGTCATCATCATGTCTTGTTTTTATCTTGTTTGATTTGGTTTTCTGCCCCCCCCCCACCATTCTCCCTCCCCCCCCCCCCCCCTCTTTCCGGGCGAGTTTGTTTTTCTTTTTCATTTTCTTCTTCTTCTTCTTTTCTTTTTTCTTTTTTTTTTCTTCTTCTTCGTTTTTTTCCTCTTTTTTCTTCTCCTTTCTTTTTTTTTTCGTTTTTTGCGCCCCCAAGGAGTGGCGCCCGGGGCACGAGCCCCCCTTGCCCCCCCCCCCCCCCTAGATACGCCACTGTATACCAGTATGTCTTAAGTTAATTTTAATGTCATCACGTGGCAATGAATGACAATAGTGAAGGAAGTGAAGGATCGCCGTGTGAACGTAATTCCTGATGTGACAAAAAAAACACCTAAATACAGCATTAAATACTTCAAATGCTATTTTAATCGATATCCCATGAATTTAAATAAATGGTTGAGCTCTTACTCGACGGTAAGATGACCAAATGTCTCACACGTCTTATGTTGTCGCTCATGGTAGAATTGTCTCTGGCTATACAGCAGATTATGATTATAGATTATAGGGTAGTCCCAATCTATCCTCGAAGGTTACAGCCCTTTACATTATGTCAACAAACAGATATTTTCAAGTTCAGTTATTCAAATGAGTACTTTTTCATTTTTTCGCTTGTGATGGATGAGTACGTTTGTCTTATCGACTTTTTTTTCCCGTTCAAGTTATCATTACTGGGAAACTACATGTATATGATCCCTTATAATTCTATTCGACTGGGAGGGGAAAGGTCAATGCTTAATCAAACAAGCATAACCCTAAAAGTTTCAATGAAATCGATGTGCTGTCGAAGGGGTAGACGGATCTCATGTTTTGCCAGCAACAAGAACAAAATACAAGTACTGAATGTCCTTGTCTTGCCAAATGTGCGCGAGTGCAAATAAATCCCTACACATGCATCTGTACACCAGGTAACAAGGGTACAGTGTAGGATAGTGAGGAGTGGTTTGGAAAATTAGTGGGGTGTATATATTATCATAATACTGAAGAACCCCTCCGCTATTATGCATTCATTTCACATCAAGTGTAGCTACTTGTGATTTGAGGCACAGACATGCTGGCATGAACATGCTGTCATAGATCCTATATACCTCTTGTTTGGCTTACGATGTCATGCTCCGAGTCCAATACATGTACCTTTAGTTTACGACATACTGCATGTCATGAACATGTGTGTATAAGGCCTATATACCTTGGTTTGAGGTAGCTACCGGTCTATATGCTGCCATGAATCTGCACCTCATTTTGACGTGCAGATTCAGACTGATCTTGGTACCATCATCTCAGTGAGATGCTTGCAAAAGGAACGGTTAAAATGTTATTTAAACAATAATCATTGAATGACTTGTTTACCCATGTGAATTTCTCATAGCACTGTATAATATGTTAACTCTAAAAAATAATAATGATAATAATACTTGCCAATTTCACAGCTGAAATTTCCCCGGTGAACATCTTCCTCACGCTGCCTGGAGAAGGCATCTTGGCTAAAGCAACCTGTGCACTGCTTCTTGGTGGTGACAGAAGACTCGCTTTGGAACTTTTGTGTTCCGATTCCAGTAATGTCGGTTCTTCTAATGTCCTACGAAATCCTTGATGTCCTCTACTGGCGTCACCATTGGCATATGGAGAGGGGTACGTCACCTCCCCTCTCACCATTTTCACGATGGCTAGAGAAGACATGATCAGGATATATCGTCAGTTACTTTGTTTTAACGTCAGTGTGTAATCAAATGAAGCATGATGGGCTTCCTTCCGCGTGAAAATAACCAGTTGCGCCGAGAAACGTTGATAGAAAAGGCACATTATATGCGAGGAGTAGCACTACACATGATGACACTTAGCTTAGCTAGCCTATTACTCTACTATATCACGTCAATGTTCCGAGTCTGTCTATAACCAATAGAAAACTACAAAATGACTGAAACAAACGGAGTTATATGCATTGTCCTTCACGACAGCAAGTTTTTACACGGTCCCACGTATCATTCAGAGGGCAGGAGGCAATCCACAGAAATTGGTGCGTTCTTTCAAGGCTGCTTTTATGTCAATGCACCAAACCGTGGCGCCGCTTTGGGAACGATCGGTTCTAGACTGTATTCTTCAACAGCAGAGCAATGACGTCATTGCCGAGGCCTGTATTCAATCATTGAACGTCAATCAGTAGATCGAGATATGCAACAATCTTCTTGATAGTTCAAGGAGACCTCCAGATGATTTTCAAACTTTCATATTTGAATAACTGCAAATTGGTTATGGGTACAACATTCAGAATCTGTGATTCGGTTGAGGAACAAGATTTTTTTTTTCAAAATACAAATCATAACGAGCAAAGATGATGACATGTAACCTCACCATAGGCATGTAGGAATGTGAGAATGGGCTCAAGGTTCAAGCAGAACAAAAGAAGAAAGCATGTATGTTAATTCTGCACAGATGAACTTGTTAAGTAAGCTGCATTGCGTGATGGAATTACTTATATATTAGTACATCACTACTTTCGTCCTTGTTCAGTGTAATTTGTTTGGTGTCTTTTTTTTCCAGAGTATTATTTTTTTCCGATCTAGGACGACAATAAATTCCATGAGTCTATAATGGAGATATCAATTTATATACTACATTATACATGATTCGAATTTATGGAAAGTGTCTGGAATTCCCCTTTAAAACAAACATACCAAAATCTTGATGCTGCTTATAGCATGTGTTATAATTATGACAATGTCAGTAAAGTTTGTAGGTCTACATAAGATTGTTGCATTCCTACCAATCAGGCCTTTGATGAATATTCGCGTCATTTGTATTATGATAATTGCATGGTGATTATCATCCATTAAGCTTTAGAAATCACAAATTTGTATCTTACAAATGAAGACAGAATAAACTGATCTTGTGCTGAATTATGGAAATTTTGATAATAATAGCACATCAGAACTGATCACCAGTCGCTCGTGAGTTGTTCGTAACTTTACGAACAGCTTAATGAAACAGGCCCCAGAAAGAATATAATTAATTAGTGGAAAATGAGCAAAGAAAATGGAATCCCATTTCTTTGCTCATTTTCCCACTAAATTTGTATCTTGTAAGAAGCATTCGTGTGATTCAATGCTGCATCCAGAGAGATCCTACTTTTACACAATCGCATATTATATGCCTATATGGTTTGACTTTAATCTCCATCCTGCTTTAATCTAGTCCTTCCTTCTGTTTGTTTTTCTTACATTAAAATTGTACACAGGAAAATATAACAGAATAATCGTAATAAAATACATTCAATTTCACTGACATCAATCGTTTTCACTACACTTAAATAAGAGTGGTTGTACAATGCATGGATGTTTGACTTTGACATAGATATACGGAGTTCGTCAATAACGAGCAAATTTCAGCTCGTACTCGTAGTTTCTTCATATTTTATGACTTCTTTTCCAAGTTTGATGCCATAATGTTTTCTTTCATATCCATCACGCGTCACATGCAAGTGCTCAACTGTATATACTTGAGATATTATGACTGTCATCATGTATGCGATTTTCGTGTTTAATATTGTACCAAGAACATGAAAAAGCAATTCCTAGAAACAACAACAACAACAAAAACAATCATTGACAGGTATGCGTCCTTTAATTGCTGTTGGGTGTGCTTTAGCGCATCCTCTCATAAGACAAACGGAACATTACAGAGCGTTTTGATTGTTTTTAACAGTCTTATCACATATAATAGATGGTTACTTTAATTTCATTCAAATGGTGTAAAATCATGTATGCCGCGGTGCTAATCGCGTCTTATTTAAGTCTCTCATTGTCGCAATGTTCCTGTCGGAGCTAGCTTCACATATACCCTATCCATTTATTCCTTTCAAGAGCTTTGTGATCTTTCCGTCGTAAGTCCATGCTCGTTTCCGTGATGACTTTTTTGTTTGTTTGTTACTTTCTTTCTTTCTTTGGTTGATTGGTTGGTTGGTAGGTTCGTTTGTTTGTTTGTTGGCTGGTTGCTTGCTTGCTTGCTTGCTTGCTTGCTTGCTTGCTTGCTTGGTTAGTTGGTAGGTTTGTTGTTTGGTTGGAAGGTTGGTTGGTTGGTTGGTTGGTTGGTGGGTTGGTTGGTTGGTGGTTTGGAGGGTTGGTTGGTTGATTGGCTGGTTGGTTGGTAGGTTTGTTGGTTGGTTGGTTGGTTGGTAGGTTCGTTTGTTTGTTGATTGCTTGCTTGCTTGCTTGCTTGCTTGGTAGGTTTGTTTTTTGGGTTGGTTGGTTGGTTGGTTGGTTGGTTGGTTGGTTGGTTGGTTGGTTGGTTGGTTGGTTGGTTGGTTGGTTGATTGGCTGGTTGGTTGGTAGGTTTGTTGGTAGGTTTGTTTGTTTGTTGGTCGGTTGGTTGGTAGGTTGGTTTTGTTTGTTGGTTGGTTGGTTGGTTGGTTGGTTGGTTAGTTGGTTGGTTGACTGGTTGGTTAGTAGGTTTGTTGGGTGGTTGGGTGGATGGTTATTTTTGGCTGATTGTTCAAGCTTCCTTCGGGTGTACAAAGACGGGACTCCCTCTGCGAAGGGACTTGGCTTTTAAGATGGTTTGCCAAGTGTTGGGTGATCCGAACTTAGCTTTGAAATGTTTTGGCCCAGGTATTTCTCCGTCATCTCAGCTGAATGCGAGTGAATCTTATGCTTTACTTGGTATTCACGCCATCATATACATGATACAGACCTTATCACTATATCGTAGGGATCGAAAGCTCGGCAATCCAAAATCAGTGGCGATAATCGTCAAGTGATTGGCGAACGAAAACCACGAAATTATTTACAAACCTTTGTCGACGAAAAGTTGCCGATTGGTCACAAAATGGTCGTAGAAAGGTTGGCAAATAACTAACTGTCGCTGGGCGACATCTAGACGATTAGAAGCGATTTGTATTTTTTTCAGTTAATTTCATTTATTCATTTCAGCACGGCACATATAAATTCAGCCAGACGGCTATTCTTCCTCATGTCCGTGCATCATGCATGAGGTAAAAATGACATAAACTTATTTCAAAGCATATACACATGTGCATGAAACATAATACAACATACAAATAGATGAAACAAATCAGAGAAAAAGTAACAAAAAATGAAGAAAAACAGATATTTACAAAATTGATATTACATGCTCGGTTTACTTGAAGAAAAAAAAGGAGGTACAATATCATTGTGGTGTTGCCGATTGTAAATATTTACCACTGATCCTTTACTTATTTAACTGTAGTTAACCATAACTATGTATGAGATAACAATAGATAAATTTGTCACCTAAATATTTCATTGGTAAATCAATGCTTGCTTAAAGGGGAAATCCTGTCCAAATATAAGTTAGCCTGAAAAGAAAATGTAAAATATTAGTTCAACGGTATAGATTTGATCGAAATCGGGTGAAAAATAAGGAAATTAGGACGTTTTGAAGTTTCGCAATTTTTTTTTGAGGGGGGGGGGGGTAACAGTTCTTGAACATCAATGTGAATGTGCAAACGAAAAAGTGAGCATGTCATTCCCTGACAACATAGTTTGTACATAAAATTGTGAATTTCCAGTTTTTCGTTCCAACGCAATTATGCTCGAGGCTCAAATTCTCGTATGTCTAACTGATCACTTTTCTGAAGTTATCTAACTAGGAATAACGTCATGTTTCAGACTTCAAGGAAGGAGACATTGAATTTTCGTCATTTTTTCGTTCACGATCAATAGAAAATTGTGAGGATATGACATGGCTAGCTCACTCATTTGCATATTTATACCCACTGTAAAAGAACTGTTTTGGAAAAATTGTCAAAACTTTCATAACTTCCTTATTTTTCATAGGATTTCAGTCATATTTTTACCGTTGAACTCGGAAAATTTTACTCTTTTCTATCAGACTAACTTATATTTGGACTGGATTTCCTCTTTAATACTTTCTCTTAAAGGAGACCTCTGCCTGTGACTCCATTTTCTTAAACCTGATACATTGTATAACTATAATTATTATTAAAGGGCCATTATACACGATTTTCATGATTTCACATCATGTAGTACATAGATCGACAGCTCCATGTAAATAGATTTGTGGAATTTATTGTGGTCCTTGAGCACAGGAACAATGCTCTCAAAAGTCTTATAAATAAATTACACTGAACAGTGTTGATGATATAGAGCCTCACATATTTCAGAAGTGTAACAGTATAATTCCATTACAATATCTGTGTAGAATGTATACATGCCTTCTTCTCTTGTTCTGGTTCCTTGAGAGCCAACTCATGCATTCTAATGGTGAGACTGGCATGTCACCATCCTTGTTCATTGCAATTTGTTGTAAATTTTGAAAATACCATCCTTGCTCATTACAATTTGTTGTAAATTTCAAACACATTCTTGTTCAATTAATGTGAAAGTCTAAAAATCATCCGGAGGTCTCCTTTAATTTGGTTTTGCCTTTAGGTCCTCTGTTTAGTGGTGAGCGAACTGGAGCGAACGAAGCGTTGGAATATGACTATTCAAGGTTCACCATGAATAACAATGTATGAAGCAGATCTCAAAAAGGCCCTCGCGGTATCGAGCTCGGCTGCGCTCGCTTTGCTCGCCCAACACACATTGGGCGTTTTCACATCAGCCCGATGTTTCGAAATAGCGCGCTATTTTCTGACTTGGGAAATTGAAAAATATCTCGAGCTTGGATTTTTATCGGGCTGGTGTGAAAACGCCTATTGAGAGGCTTTGGCAACATGCTATTATTAATAAATATTCAAAATGCCAAAGTCGGAAAGTTATCTGGAGGTCTCCATCATTGTTAATCAAGAGGCTTGTAAAAAATAATATTCCCATTCCACAGAGATTTTCTCTCATCGGTCACTCATCGGAAGCTAGGCTTCCGGCCACCTACTGAAGCGTATCATTCGCAGTCCGATGAACTCGACTTGTGTGGGTCGACAATCGGGTCAATGTCAGACATGTCGGTGGTGATCCGATGAGGCAAGATCGTCCGGTGAGGATCACACGCAGGGGCGGATCCAGGAATTCTGTAAAAGGGGGGCGTAACTATCATTTTTCGTGCCACTTCCGTGTTTCAATTCATTTTTTCTTTTTATTTCTTTTGTTTTTAACGATAAATAAAGGGGGGGGCGTGCGCCTCTTGCGCCCCCCTCTGGATCCGCCACTGACACGGGACATTGCCTGACACTCACCTGATACTCATCTGATACTCGACCAACCAAGTCGGATTCATCAGACACTTCAGAGGGTGGCCGGAAGCAACAATCTTTGCTTCCGATGAGTGATCGATGAGAGAAAATCTCTGTGGAATGGTAGTACACTTGTATTCATAGGGAAACTCAGATACTTGAGGTGTTGAGAAACAGTGCCATTAAAATAGTTCTCGGCCAAAATCTCTTATGGCATGCCATCTGTGCAGTGCACGAGACCGGAATGCTACATGTAGGCTTCGCCATCATCTTGTCTTTACCGTTTGACCATGAAAGTCCATGGTTTGACAACGGCCAAGTTATAGAAAGTTCACCAAAACGCTAGTGACAATAATGGTGTCATTACTCTATTGTAGTCTAATAGTGATCCTGCTCAATTTCCCTTTTGCAGTAATATCGATGTTGTGATTTTTAGGGGGATACAACACTTATAAAACGAGTACACGTAGTATAATAGCTTCCAGTGGACCTGTCAATTTTTAATGTACCTCGAACGATAATGAATAAATAATGAAGCACCGTTACAAGAAGGCATTTCAAAACACTATCATTACCTTCTCATTAATATACAGTCTTGAGTTGGTATTTAGACCCAACAAATTGACTTCAAGCTTTTTTGAAATACAAACTGTACATGTAATTAAATTTCTGCTGTGTCAAGCATTTCAATGCTAATAATCCAATTTTGCATGACGTTATGATAAAGTAGCAAACTATCCGAGCAAACTTGCGGCCGGACTTGATTATCACTGAGCCCAATACTACATCCAAAGACTACTAGCTGATAAAAGACCATACAAGAAAAGAGTTGATTTTTTTTTCCACAGAAAGAACCCCCCCCCCCTCCCACCCATCTGAAGTAAGTACATTTGTAATAGTGTCTGAGTAATGTCAATTCTTTCTTTTTTTCATCGTCTTCTTTTTTTATAATTCCTATTACTAGCTAACCTGCATGTATGACAAAGATGCCAATTCTACATGCATTGAAATATAAGCTTTCATATGAAGTTTGTTCGCAAAAACCGATAAGTCCATTTTTGAAGATTGATATCTGTCATAAAGTACAAAATAATACCTGTTAAAAGATATATTGGTCACTACATATAAAGGTACATTTTTGAAGTTATGGTCAAAAGAAGCAAAAATTTTCTTATTATTCGCTTTATTTTTCTTGACCTTTAATCGCAAATATCTCCATTTGGCAAATATGGACTTATCGGTTTTTGCAAACAAACTCTTCATATACAGTGTATCAGCAACCAGAGAGAGAGAGAGGGGGAAAAAAAAAAAATGTCTTTATGGGTTCTGTGTACTGTAGACCACCTTTTACACACAGCCAGTAGCAAGTTCATTCATTGTTCTCCACAAACTCAACATCCACCAAGATTTGGGACAAATGACACAGTAACAACCATTTTATGCATTATCCATTTTTATTAAGATTTTTAATCACCATCAGGCAAGAAGATTAAGTTGATGAACTAAGACATTTCAAAACACTTTGTACATGTACTTGTACTAGATCACATGCCATGGGAAACAATGTCAAAGACATAAACATACACACGAAATACAATTGTAATTTCCAGTACAAAGCAATCATATTTGTTGTTGCTTTGTTGTAAACCTTGACATGGATACATGCATAAAACTTACAAGGTTATAACTCTATATTAATCCACCATCCTTGGAGTGCATAACAAATAGACAAATGACCTGAGATAAGTAATGGTGAACAGTACTTCTGCTTTAAAATAGAAGCAAACACAGAATAAGTCATGCTTTAAAAGCCTTCTGGCTTAAGGACAGAAATAACATTTTATGAAGCAGTTAACAAGTGAATTGGTTACTACAAAAACAGCAACACAATACAGGATACTGCAGCAGTTTGGAGATGTAATAACAGAAACACATGATGACTTTTCTTCACATGAAAATATTGTGAAGCTTAATGCCTTTTATTACCTCCGCCAAGGGAGGGGTTATGATTTCGTTACCGTTGGTTTGTTAGTTAGTTTGTCCGTGTGCAAAATAACTCAAAAAGTAGTTAACGCATTGGGATGAAACTTGCAGGAAAGATTGAGAATGACACAAGTACCAAACGATTAACTTTTGGTAGTGATCCGAGAATTTTGGGGAATTTATGAAGGATTTTTGACATTTTGGCAGGTAGGGTCAATGAACTTTCAGTTTAGGCTGCGCGTATTTGAGGTTTGCCTGCGCGCACTAAAGTGCGTGCTCTAGTTTCTGCTGGGGTGAGGCGCGCCGTGCAGCTGAGTGTTTATGACGTAACAAAGGCTTCTATATTGGGAAATCGGGTGGCTTTCAGCACACAATGCAGTACGTATGGGTGGAAATCACTGATATTTCTACGAAAGAACAAGATCAGTGGTGAAAATGATTTGCATGCTTGGCGGAGGTCTGCACTCTCAGAGTGCTTTTCTAGTTTTTGATGCAGCTCAGCATGTCTGGAAAAAAAAAGGGGGGGGAGATGATGACATTGAGAATAGAATGAAATGTGAGTAGCTTGGAGTTTTAGTACGTGCACTCAGACCATACACAAATGTGTACTTTTGTAAAATTCATGTTACTATAAGTGTACACAAATGAGCTGATATAACTTTTATCAATCACCCAGCATTGTCCGAGTCATGATGAAAATTTTTGCTCAAAGATAAGAGTATGGGATTCTGCTGTAAGGAAGAAAAAAAAATGAAATACGTCAATTATCAGCGTCCTTTAAAAAGAAAAAAATGTAGTGCCAGAATTTCACTTTTTGTCAATTCATTGGGCAATACATTATGCATCAATATTTCTTTCTCAATTGATTTGTTCCCTTTAAAAAATGCATTAGGCCCAGAGCTTGCTAACAAAATGGACAATTCAACTTTTTATATTATATATATATATTCCATTATTGTTCCTACACCACAGCTATTACTACATACAAATGTATGATTTACGAACTATGAGACATACTGTATACCAATGAAGCACATATTTGGAAAAAAAGAGAAATAAATAAAAATTCAGCCATTACACAATTGACATAACCATGAAAAATATGATATGAGTAATCAGCATGTTAAGAAGTGATAGTTGAATTAAATCAACTGCTTGGTAAATGCAAGGAATCTAGAAGATAAGTAAAATGTTTATACAAAATGAGTACTTTAGAAATGTTTAAGAGTACATATTATACAAATGACACTGAATCCTCTTCTACAGCTCCTTTGCCAGGTTACTTTTTGTCTAGCTTTAAATGTCATGTGTTCTGAATTGTACTAATGAAAAACTACCCCTACTTATTTGTTGTCTTGTTTCCTATTAACAGAAGACCACATATCTTCATACTAGGCAGCCATCATGAATGAATCAGTCTTGTATTCCAAAGCACGAGGAGTTACTGGGAAAGGTTGAGACTCTTCACAAGTTCTTGCAACAAATGCTTTCTGTCAAGACTATCACATGACATCATTCTGGAGTCTCCTCTCAATCCTCATTCTCAATACTGTGATTACCTTTCAAGGAATGTCTAATCACATGTATTGGAATGAAAGAGGTCCAAAGGTCCCAGTGCTTAACCAATTGAGGACAGTATGATTTTGCTACAACATGCATTTCCCATAGACGCTTGCCCAAGCATACTTGGGAATACATGTAGTCCTCAACGGGTTAAGAACAGGTTGACATCATCAGATGTATCTCAGGGAATAAATTTATTAAGGTCAATTTACATATCTGATGGCATAATATCACTGCTCTGTCAGTTTGACGGTTTGTTTTGGGTGTTGTTGTTTTTTTACTAGTCCTCACTACAGTTTAGATTGACAGTAAAGAAGACTTGACATACATTGACAAAGGGTAAAGGGTAGTGAACAGCAGTAAATGATGTCAATAAATGCTGGCAGGTAATTTCACACTTACTCTGGCCATCAGGGGAAAAAAAAAGTAATACAAACAAAATGAAGTAACTGTACCTTCCAAATTATTTGAAAGAATTAATCAAATCGATGCAAAGTTTAACAACACTTGGTGTATCATGGATGCAGGCATACAATGGACAATTGAAAACTGCTCATCTAACCTCACACACTAGGATATGACTGCGAGTTGAACCCCCTTGCCTTGACTATGAAGGCATTGTGTAGGTAGGAGTGGCATTGTGTAGGTAGGAGTGGAATTCTAGCTCCCTACACCTCAGTGCACACATTGTCTGCTATTCAATTCACATCTTTATGTGATCTTTGAGAGGGGTCACATCGTCTAGAAGGTCTAAAGAGTAGACAATGCCATATTACTCACTGACCTATCTTGCATGGCTACTACTGTACAGCAATACATACTGCAGGCTAGAATGAACAGCTCAGAGCTCTCCCACAGACCACAGGACATGGGTACATCATCACAAACTACAGGACTGGCATAGACAGTACATGTATTTTCATAAGCTGGATATGGGAGAATATTATGCCACCATACAACTGTATGTAGACACCACTCAGCAGACTTGGATATTCCAGGCAAATGTCTCTATTAGATGAGATCTCCCAGCTGAGATCACAGAGTACATGTATATTGATGCATTACAGAGTAAACATATTACCAGTACTATCACTCAGAACACACATACTGGACAAAGAATCAAAGACTAAGACTAAGCATATGACTGCATCTGACTTTCAAAGAACAGATTTATGAAAGTTCTATTGGGTTTGAGTTCACTGTAAACATATATACACAAGTACAGACCAGTACACACCATTATTCAGACTGGATTGAAGGATGATCATGGATGAACAGCAGGGCAAATTATTCTTCTATGAGAAAAAAAAATGCATGTTTTTTTCACACACAGTAAATTTGCATTAGTCAAGCATGCTTTGTAAAGGAGAGATAGAAAAGACTTCACTTTCACAGTTCTGATAAAAAGATGGGAAAAAAGAAATACGGGTATATGTATTTACAAAGTGGATATTATAATATATCATATATGTGATCATACATCACAAAAGCAACAAAAACCGCATGCCAAAATTTTACCTGAGGACTCAAAATGGGTGACATGGGTCAACCCCGTCAATCTTTAGCTTGTTTGTCTGTTTTTTTCTCCCTATTTTCTGAAAGAGCAATTCTTTTTCTATACTGTTCTGAAGTTTATGATCATGAGACACATGGAAAATTGCATATTGAGTTATATATAATGTTAAGGTTCAGAGTTTGCTCTTTCAGAATCTACCCAAAACTTAAAATCCATGTCTGACGACATTTTGGTGGTTTTGTAATGCAGGGTCACATATTGCACTCCTATATCATGTATCTCTTACATTATGTCAACACTTATAACTTATATTGGACAATGCTGTGCTACCATCACACAAGTACCATCACGTAACAACCAAATCTAAAATATGTGACAATTATGTACCTGCTTTGCAAAGGTACCTGGTACCTATCGTTAAAACTGAATCTCTCTTACCCATCAACTTCTGTAGCACAGCAAGATAAGATGGGGAACACAGAAAAGAAAAAAAAAAGGATCAAAGCTTTTATGCCGTGATCAGAAAATAAAAGGCTAAATCAACCACAGACATTTTTGACAGATTGGTTCCTCATCATTCAGGATGTGTAAGGATTCTTCTACTCCATAATCAGGCAAAGTAGCAAACACTGTGTGCTGTCATGATTTCTGTCCTAGTAATCCCCAGTCGGAACCAAAGGTTTAATGATCACATAGATTTCTGTCCTGGTAATCCCCAGTCGGAACCAAAAGTTTAACAATCACATAGATTTCTGTCCTAGTAATCCCCAGTCTGAACCAAAGGTTTAATGGTTATTAGGTTTCTGTCCTAGTAATCCCAGTCTTAACCAAAGGTTTAATAGTCATTTACAATTCTATCAAGCGTCCACTTCAATTCACAGTTCACTCATACTAAACACTAACCACATTGTAAACCATATACAATGTAGCAAGTTCACTTCTGATACAGTCATTGAGTCCTTAGGGAATCAACCAGATTGGTACTATTATCTCCAACATCAATGTCACTTTACAGAACTCTGAGTAAGAGGATTTGATTTCACATCAAGAAATGTATTATTACACAATGGCTGCAGCAAGGAGGAAACCTAGGAAAGAAGAGGGGGTATCTGGCTGCCACACACTCAGGTTTACTTTGATCATACACGGCCCCTCAAGAACAAGAGGACATCCAATCTTATGAAAACTTGTACATCCTCTTAACTATCATACAGGCCTATGTTTACAAAATTGTTAAATGATAACAGAAAATATGAAACAAAAATGATTTGATGTGGCAGTACAAATTCATTAAAAACAATCACAACTGAAATGTGGAATATTAGCAAAGCATCATTGTTTGCAAAAGTGCTTGGCTTTTATCATGACTTCTTTTCAAAAACACAATTCCTCCCAAAGCAAAGAGTAACCAAGCAACTTTCTATCATCACAACATTAAAATGAGATGTTGATCATTAATAATTGATGCTGCACTCTTAATTACAACCAAACATTTCCAACAAGAACACCATGTTAGTATTTCTTAGCTGAAATTAAACTCATTACACGTGTAGCTCATTTCTTCTACCAACATGTTTGAAGTTAAACTACAGAAAGGAAATCAACATTGATGGTACATATACGTTTAGGAACAAAGATATTTGTGTGGAAAAAAACAAGAGAAGCATAGCATTTCAAGAGCGACAAAAATTTGGCAATATCTTTGAGAACTAGAAATATAACTGAAAGAGATTAATACCCTAACGTAACACTTCTCTTCTGGTACTCTGCCGTAAATGGATGAAAAACTAGAAATGTCGCTATGGTGACTGACGCCTCCGCCATTATGCATGATTCTCCTAATAGGTGTATAGTACAATGTCTTCACAATGTGTGATGACAGTTTCACATAACTGGCAAAATACTGAAATGACAGGTTTGTCAGAAATATCTTGAATTTTCACTTTCCTTGAACTGGGTTTGCTATAATTGTCTAAGAGCGCAGGTACACATATATTGGGGAATTTAGGATTTTTACTTGACTTCTGACCAACCCTTTCATAAGTTTATGCATTGAGTAATTTTCAAGGTATGAAGAAAGAGTGTAATTATGGTACAAAATATATATACAGTTGAACCTCTCTTATCCGGCCTCCCTTTATCTGGATCTCTCTATTATACGGACGCATTCTCGCCGTGATCTTTTTTAAAAATAATTACGGGAGGAAAGGGGGATTCCCAACTCCTTGAGAACTCCTACACAAACACACATGAATTACATATTACTTCCAACATGATTAACATACATTACATCAAATTTCCTTCCAAATTGCTTACCTTCAGACATTTTAACATCCCCAAACATCCCCAAATCATCGCAAGAACATGGACACAAGATTATGCGCTTGAGTCCTCTCACATGTAACAATGAAAAGGTTGCAGTATACACATTACTACATGTGGTACTACAATGGGCTACATCAGTACATGTGTATGTATATGCACATGTAATAGTCTCCCGTATCCGGCCAAATCCCTTATCCGGATGAGCCCCGGTCCCGACTTGTCCGGATACGAGAGGTTCAACTGTATATTTTTTTGCATTTAAACCTGGACTTCGACCCTTAACCTTTGACCTTTTGGCTGGAAATTTCCCAGAGAATCTCCATTAGGTAATACATGTATATATTAAGTTTTAAAACTAATAATGCAAGCTTTTTTGCATATACTAGTATATGAGGGAAATAGTAAAATTTTGAGGAGTTGACCTTGACCTTTGACCCCTGGCTATTGACCCATGATCCCTACATTCCCTAGATAATCCCTGCCAGTCAGTACATGCGTATGTACCAAGTTCCATGAAGATATATTGAACCATTAGCGAGAAAAGTGATTATAACATTTCCACCTAACCTTTGACCTTTTGACCTTTGACCTTATGACATGAAACTCCCTCTGGAGAATCTTTAAGAAGGAGTACATGTTTACTCTAAGTTTCAAGAATATAAATTTGGGCATGGCATAGATATAGGGGAAATAACATTTCTAGCATTTGACCTTGACCTTTTGACCTTTGACCTCATACCAATGTCACTAAAATTTATTCAACTAACTGCCCCATCATACATCATCCTTGGACCAAGTTTGGTGAAAGCTGCTTCATCCAGTTTTGAGTTATCACGTAAACAGATAAATTTTAGGATTTGACCTTGATCTTTGACCTTTGACCTCTGTCCGATTTCACTAAAAAACTAATCAAGTAATTGTCTCATCATACATCATCCTCGGACAAAGTTTGGTGAAATTTGCTCGATCCAGTCTTGAGTTATCGCGTAAACGGATACAATTTCATGATTTGACCTTGACCTTTGACCTTTGGCCTTAGGCCGATTTCACCCAAAATCTAGTCGAGTAACTGCCCTATCATGCTTTATACATGGACCAATTTTGGTAAAATTCTAGTCAATATTACTCAAGTTATCGCGTAAACGAATGCGGACGTACGTACGTACAGACGTACGTACGGACGGACGGACGGACAACCCGAAAACACAATGCCTCCAGCACCACTTCGTGGCGGAGGCATTAATAAAAAAAAAGGTGTCTTACATATCACTACTTCGAGTCACATGTGTACCAATTTTTCTTTTTTCAAATTGCTTCACAGCTGGATGATTGTATCTGCTTTCTCCTGACTTGGGGCTGTAATGTGCTGCGACCATGGCAACATCCTTTCTGCTGCTCTTGAAAATAAGTCTAGCAAAATTTTACAACACAATCATCACATGTGCCAAATTTCTTATAAGAATCACCTTTTACCAAGTTCAACAAAAGTACCACATGTGATTTTAATCATTAAAAACTAACGAAGTTCCGTAAGTAAGGCTTTTTCTGATTTGGGGGCATACACATTGAATGCCGTCAAAACACAAATTTCTTAACTTGTTGAAATAGAGGAAACAAACTGGCTTTTTTTTTAAAAGAGTATCATATGAAGTATGTTAGTATAGAAAGATTTCAATCACACCTTTCAAACAATCCTGCAGACTCCAGCAATACATGTATTCTGCTAGAAAGACTCATTCTCACATAATATTAGGAAGCAGTCTAAATAACTGGAGCATACTCATATGAATATCTATGGAAGCCAGGGTAGTTTCCAAGGTAGAATCTATTTTATGTACCACACATGACTTCAGTGTTGGTCTCATGCCAATATCACCCTTGATACTCACGATAATCCCTTTGCAACACTCAAGACATAAATGACCACAGAATTTATACTACCAACTATGATTTCAACTAATTCTTGACCAGATTAATTTGTACAGCACTTCAGTTCATTCCATTCTTTTCCCATAGGCCAGGGTAAGGAACACAACTTGCGTCTTGCATCACTCTTCTTTTCTGTTACCAAAAAGTGTGGGTTAGAGTCTCATGTTAAATTCATATCAATTTAACTTGCTGACACCTAATTCAAACTCTCCACCATGTCACAGTTTATCTGAGTACTGAACCACTGGCTACAAACTTGATGTGGTCTCTACTCCTCTCATGACTTAACTTTCAACACAGGTCCCTTGGACCAGGGAGGTGGGAAGAGACATCCCACCTCACTGCTTGGACACTCTTTGCTACTGGATTCTGACTGGTCTCGATCTAGGGGCAGCATTTGGGCCATTCTGTGTGCAAGAAAGGCATATAGTTCTGATTCTTTATTCTTGCTCATGCAAACTATTACAAAATACAGGGTGTGAGAGACAGAGGAAGTACATCTTATAACACCAAAATATTAAATGAAAACAAAACTGAAAAAAATAATAACATAAAAACAAACAAAAAACAAAAAAAGGCATGCAACTATTTTTTCATGGAATGTACTAATCACAACAGTCGCTGGAAACATCCCAAATCATTAACATATGAATACTTGGCAAGTTCAATCAATCGTTTTTTTAAATGTCTTCCAAATGTTCTATGTACTAACACCTTGCAGTGGTGCAACCTGGCAATCAGCTCCATGTTGTCCCCTATTATGACATCACAATATGCTTACACCTTTATCATTAAACTTTTGGTAGTTTGACATGTGATCTGTCTACTCAGAGAACACAAGATTTACAGTTTCATGTTGGTAACATACTGAAGGTTTGAGCATGACAAGTTTTATTGCTATTTTCTTTCCTCTTCTTGTTGTAAAACACCTGAGGGGTGCTGTAAACCCACTTCCCTGCTTCTCAGGACAACTAAAACTAACTGTCAGGCAAGTGAAGCAAAGGGATACATGTCTGTTAACCCTTTAAAGATGGACTGGTTTGCTATAACACACATTTTCCTTAGACACCTGCCTGAGTTTTAATACTCAGGACTACTCTTTAACAGGCTAAATGCAGACGGCCCTTGCCTGAATGCCCATCTGGTCAAGTGCATGAAATAAACATACTTTTTTAATGCCCTGCATGTTGTGATAGCTGTCACACTCAACAAACAAAGCTTTACACCAAAGTTAAAGCCAATGAACAACAAAGTGGTGCCTTTAGGAACTGAAACGAAAATGAATATACCAGTTACAAGTATTTTTTTTAATTCTAACTGAAGTGTTGTTTTCAAATTTATAAATGGAGAGTAAGAGCACTAACAATGATTCACTGTCAGTACCAACAACTCTGTCAGTGCACATAGGTTGAAGGACACTATGCACTTCACATACTATCTGTATCACACAATGTGTTACTGTATGCATGCAGAAAGTAGAGTTGCAGTCAACATCATTGCTTCAAAAAAGAGCAATGGTGTTCACATACCTACATTACATATAGCTTGAGATTTGTTCATTGCACAACAGTCTGACATCTATGTTTACATTGGATGGATTTCTCTGTGTCCACATATGATTAAGACTTGAATGAACCATTAAACTGACAATTAGTACACAATTCAATGAACAGGTTTATCTAATGTTACATTACTTGCATATAAACATCAAAAATACATTCCAATAGGAAAAATGATATTTTCATCTTTACCCTGTGGTTACTTGCAATTCAGAAGAAGGAAAACGAGAAAAATCATGACCTTTTGATGAATTATTGTCCAATCAAAAGCCTATCCTTTTAACGTACCTTCCCCTGCTCTGCTTATCCCTTTAGCATACTTTCGAAAGTCTCTAATACACATTTCCTGAAACACTCAAATGCCTTTATCATACTCAGTATCAAATCCTAAATTCTGAATTCAATCTAATCTCCCATTTACACTGCTGTCAAAATATAGAACCTCCTTGAACTGTTTCCCAAAACCCTTTAAAAAAAAATAAAGAAAAGTCTCTCCTCTGAGATGTGAATTTTCTTGAATTTGTCTTCCTCTAGAAATGAAATCTATAAGATTGAAACTGATGATCTGTAATTTATCCAACATGTCGGAAAATGGGAACCACAGGACTCAAGCCTGTCAACTACAGCTTTCCGGGCAGGGACACAACCCCAAGGCTATCCCTGGTTGCCAGCAGTGACACAATTGATTTGGAACAAATACCCAAGCTTCGAAAACCAGGGATAGCCTGGTGGTAGTGTCACTGCCCAGAAAGCAGATGGCAGGTTCGAACTATAGATCATTAGTTGCAATCTTACAACTTTCATTTGAAGAGGGAGACAAATTGAAGAAAATGCACACCTGAACCTTCACCCCTCTGATTAATATTCTTTTACTTTCAATCTCTCGTCTGTTACTATGCTCTAGCCAACCACCAAAAGCAGGCCCCGGCTGGCTCCGTTTTTGTTTTTGTTTTTTTGTTTTTTGTTTTTTTTTTGGTTTTTTTTTTTTTTTTTTTTTTTTTGGGGGGGGGGGGGTAATCAAGTTATCCTCTGATAAATGGCATGTAACTTTCAATACATGTTAGATTATCGCAAAAGTGTATGCGCACAAAAATGTGTGACTAGAGCAGTGTTTATCAACAGCAGTCAGTCATGACAGCTGGTGTGTTTACGTTAACGGATAATGACCTTCAGTGATTAACTTCCGGACTGGCAAAAAAAAAAAAATTGCTTCTTAAAACCTGCGGCGTTTAAATCCAGCTGAGGCTCTTTGTGGCTGCTATAGCAGGCTGGGAAACCAAACCCTGTAGATGGTTTCAGAATAAGATTGGATTTCCTTTTCAGTATTCTGTCTGTTCATACTGAGCTAAAAGCCTGCTCAAGGCTGTTTGAGGAAGCCTCAGAACTTGGTTGTTTTTTTTTTGTTTTTTTTTTGCTTAGTATAAGTGGGGTAAAAAAAAAAAATCAAACCCCTCATCCCTATTGTGTTTTAGATTGTATTTATTAATATTAAAGAAGAGGCTCTTTGAAAGGTTAATTTCATACTATCTTACAAATCTACTCTTCAACATGAAGTAGTGTTTCCATAGTCACAAGATTTTGAAATTGCATAGAAAGAGTAATTTTGTGGTAGCCTTCCTGGCTATGCCCAAAAGTGGAATTTACAAGACCATTGGCATTAAAGGAATAAATTTAATTGAAGTATTTTTATTTTTTTCACAGAGATAATGAGAATATCTAATATTTTCATTTATTCCTACAATAAAATTTCTAGTGACACTTTTTCTCATGTCAACAGTACAATGTACCATCCATTCAGACTAATTTCTTGCATTACAGTTACTCTACAATTGACCATCTCAAAGTACTCAAGGTAACCAGATATCAATCATGATGATGGTCATGAAGCTCTGATTGGTGAAATCTACAACCCAACAGGACAACAGCCAACTGAAGCCCTTAGGCTCAATGCAGATGTAAAAGACCACAGTGGGCCAAGGTCTGCTAATACCCCCCCCCCCCCCAAAAAAAAAAAGAAAAAAAAAAGAGGAAACTATGGTGGGCTCATAACAAAGACAGCACGCAGAGGCTAATAGCTTCATGTCACACCTTTTTTTCCTCACAAAATTAATGAGGAAAATATCTGGTATGGGACATAAGATATTGAAATGAACTAACTTGCTGGGTAGAATGTTAATGTGACAGTGATCACTCAGACTGGAAAGTCACATATCATTTTATTTTGATATTAAATGAAAAACAATTCCTGCAGCTCACTTTCTTGCCTCTATGTTCCTTGCTTTGCTTTTCCTGTCAGTGTAAATTGGAGCCAAAGAGTCTACATCATACTGCTGAAAGCCCACTTAGCAATTGTTCAAATAGCTTTCCAATGACACTCTTATCCTGCTCATCTCTGGACACAAAAGGTGTTGTCCAGCTTTTTATTGATGATGTCAGCAAGACGAGGCGGCTCCATTCAGGGTGTGAAAAGACAGGTTGAACATGGCTCCCCAGCGACTGAAGATGGCCTTCTCTGTAATAAAACGATGCCCACCCAAGTATCGTGTGTCCTCATGACTTTTGTAGTAGTCACACTCCGTGGGATTGTCCCCATGTCTGGAAATAGTGGTAACGGATTTTGGAGTCTGTATTTCGCCTGAAAGAGAGGTCAAAATGAATGTAATGGAAAAATATGTTGTGGAAAAGGTATTCAAATGGGTTTTAAAAAAAATCTGCAGATACTTACCTCAAGAGAAATGTGAGAGGAAATGTGACATTGACTCTGAAGGTAATTTATTACTGACACATATCCTGCATTGAAGGTGAAAAATATTTGGTTGCATTGAAAAGTACAGTATCAACAATACACAGTCATAAAATCAAACTCTGATTGCCGACCTGTCTGCAAGCACATGAACGAAACAGATATCAAGTTCATGCATCAGTGATTACACAACTTAGATGTCTAAAATCATTCCAAAAAAAAAAAAAAACTCTTAAAAAAAAGGACAGGTGGTCTTCATGTGTACACTCAAAAGCTCAGTAATGCAGATGAGTCAATGAGGCAATGAGACATTTATAAAGTATCTACAATACATGTTTGTTGTTAAGATGAAATTCTGGTGACATGCATGAGTATTGAAAGGATTGGTTACAGATAAATTTGATTTTAAAACAGGTTTTGCTCTAGATTCCTGATCCAGAGGATATAATAGACTTGAACGAAATCAAGCTGGAGACATGGCAGACAGAGCATACACAAGAAACCTGACTGGATGGCACCTGGCTGCTCAATCCAAAGAATACTCTATAACAGTGATTGCGGGTAGAGTTTAGAAAAAAGAGGCTATTGGCTATCAATAAACCTTTTAACATCCCCCCCCCCCCCCCCCCCTCCGGCTTTTCAATCTACAAAAATAGCCCGGCCTAGTAAGCATTAAAAACAGTGAAGCCATCTTTCGTTATATCTTGTTCTGCTCTTGTTTTAAAATTCAAATCTTACTCACTGGCAGTAATTCTCATCCACGATGCCATACATGTGAACCTCTTCACACATATCCAGTGCAGCCAGGATGGTATACCAGCCTGTTGACAGCCAGGTATTGGTATCATACCTGAAGAAATACAAAAGACAAAGGGAAATAAAGAGTTGTAAAAAGGTGCCACTCTACTTTTTCTCTGAAAGTGTCTGATTTTCTTGTGTCATGGGAGGAGATACAATTCAGCAATAAGAAGGATTATGGTTGGGGTTAGAAACTGAGCACAAAAAGTGCATCCAATTTTAATTGTTCATGTATCACAAAAAAAAAATGAATAATTACAACTGATGTTACTTGCATTGAAGAAACAAGAAAACAGAAAAAAAATGCTGGCATGAGTAAAAACATGTCAAGTTTGCACAATGTCAAATGAATTCAAAGCTCCGAGTTGTTCATCGTCTTCATTATTTGCACCATTTGTACAGTTCAGAATTCAAATCAGATTTTGTAGACTTTGGCATGCCTCAACCCGTTGAGGACGGTTTGATTATGCTACAACACGCATTTTCCATTGACGCTTGCCCGAGTATACTCGGACTCGTCCTCAACGGGTTAAAAAGTTCCTTGGGTATAGAGAAAAACTGAGTAAAAAAAAAAACAAGCAAACAGCAATGAGTAATGTCAATGTACTAGTCCAACTGACAGCTGCCCCCCCCCCCCCCCCCCCCCCCCCCCCCATCCCTTCACCAACTTACAGGTGTTGTAAGCCACTAGCTGCTTGTGAGGCCACCAAGGTACAATATATACAATGTACAGTGAGATATGAGTGCATTCTGCTAGCAGTTGCTGTGCCAAGTGTCACTGAGCATCAACCAACATAGCAATGCTGGCTCATTCCATTGCAATTTGGGGTGAAGATCAAGGTACAGGTACTTTTTTGTAGTTAGACATGTTTATAAATACATAAATATACCATCACATTTTTTCATTTTTCTGGTGATAATTTATAGATGACATACTGTTCATTGCAATATCTCATGTGATTACACTGACCTTCAAATATAGCACAATAATCAACACTATTTTTTAAAAATGCATGTAAAAGTTAAAGGAACTTTTCAAAAATCAAACTGTTAATCCAACTGGGTTTGCTGATGAAGTGGAAAGAATATAAGTTAGACACATTGCTCATCACATTTAATTAATTTTTGTTCATAATTTATTCACCTGTGAGTATTCTAAAGTCATGTTAGCTCATATCTTTTTTCTTGTTTTTTTTCCCCCCTCTTTTTGAACACAATTACTCCATGGACATTTCTCCCAAGACATAGGGTTCCACGGTATCAGGAACTGAAAGCCCATTCCACACACTTTACTACTGTCATATGCACAGACACTGCTGCTAACAAATAAGAACCCTTGGCTTTGAGCCATGACATGTTTCTGCAAGGCCTTAGCAGAGGGCAGTTGTTATTTATTTGGAGGGGTTTGATGCATGCACCACACACTATACAACTGATGTGACTCACATCATGTGAGACAGTTCCTTGGTTTAACATTGCATTCCAATTATGAACTGAATGAGAATAAACCCTTACAAGGCTGCAGCATTGTGTATGAACATCAAAGTACATGAGCAGCGGAAATCTGGGTCAAATGAGACAAGTACTATGAAAGCTACATGCTGGATGACAATTTATATGACCAATCTGTATGTAGTATGAGAATACAGTGTAGCTTCTGTGAAGGGAAAGAGAAAATATGAAAGTAAACCTACACAACAATAATATCTACAACTTATTGATATACATATTGAAGAATATCAGAGGCACTATACAAATTATGCTATGAGTACAATCACTTGCTCACTAGGGCTATATGGACAAACTGTATAAAGGATATTATAATGGTTGGAAGTTGGGCAATCAAATACTGATATGTACAATATGAAGATGGCTACAGTATACAAACCTTCCGATACAATATTCTTTGAGTTAAAATGCCGTCATAATGGGGGGGGGACTTTTGCTGACAAGTTCTTTCATCAAATTTTTCTTTTTTTTTCTGAATTCTGTCTCTCTTTGTGTAAATAATTTGTTTTTATTCTTCACAGAAACCAAATATAGAAGACATGTACACCAAACAAAATTATATTCAACTATTTGGTATTACACCTGGAAATGTATTCTTCTAGAGATTGTGAACTAAATACCTTGTTTCTGCATTTGACAGGGCTGTCATTCCCCTTAAAACCAAATAAGCAAATTGTCACAAACATTTGAAGAGTTCCATTTATACAAAATACATTGCAAGTGCCATTTTTAAACATTCTAAAAATAAGTTTCATCATCACATTAATAAAACAAATCAAACCTTTCCTTTGATACCTCATCTATTACATAACACAGAATATGCTTACAGTTATGATTGGAGTATTCTATATTTCCTTATTTTGGTGGCTTTAAGCAGTTTTTTTCTCTCACAAAAAGTACACAAGAATGGAGTTAACTTGTCTGGGAATGAGACACTTCAACCACAAAGGGAACCTGAAGCTACAAGATTTCATATAGTGCTGTTCCTATCATTCTAATTTGATAGTATAAGCAGCTCCTAATTAGAAGACATTCAAATTCTTCCTTTCTGAGGCAGAATCAGTGCAAGATGACATGCAGGTACTCTGACATTGTGTTCATAAAACTATGAAACCAAAAGAAATGTACAAACTACAGTTTGATCACTGTGGCTAGTTATTTTCTTCAAATTTGGTATGTGCTTGTAAATATCCCGAGCCCGGCCTCACTTGCACGGCCGAGCCTCGCAATTTTGTCCGTTTACACTGCTGGGCTCGGCCGTGCTTTTTAATTCAAACCTTTCAATATTTTGTCGTAGTGGCGCTCTGCTTGTAAACAAATGCAATTTGGTATTGTCTGGTTTTCAGACCCTTTGCCAAATGAATTCCGTGGCGACGAAGTCGCCGTTCGGGCAAAGGCCTTTGCCGAAGGAAAGAATCCTTTGCAGGACAAAACCACCTTAAACTATACTAGTTTTCGACGTTGAGAGGTTTAATATCCTGAATATCAAAAGATACAGGCAGAGGGTTTGGAAGCCAGACTAAAATTGGCCGCGCAATTGGCCGCGCATTTGGCCCAGTTTGCGTTTACACCAAGAAAAGGCCGGGCTCGGCCGCGGCCGAGACCACCTCCAGAGCGAGGCCAAATGCGAGGCCAATTTTGGCCTCATATTTGGCCTTTTGCGCATTTACACTGAAGCGGGGCTGGGCACGGCCGCGGCCAAGCCGTGGCCGAGCCTCGCACTGTACCTCAAACCTCCTTGATTTGGCATTGTCTCCATGCCCTAAAGTATATTTCATGTTGTTGTTGTTGTTGCTGTTGTTGTTGTTGTTGTTGTTGTTGTTGTTGTTGTTGTTGTTGTTGTTGTTGTTGTTGTTGTTGTTGTTGTTGTTGGTTGTTGTTGGGTTGTTGTTGGGGTTTTTTGTTTTTTTTGGGGGGGGGGCTCAACTTCAAGCCTGAGTCAAGCAATACACTGCCATCTCCACATACCATTGTAATTTCATGCCAAGAGTACTCCCTACTGGTACAAGTATCTTTAAAACTTACTTGTTCTTGCCAGTCTCCATCTCAAAGATGCGATCTGACTGCTTTTCTCCAACCTCGTCCAGGGAGTAGAAATCCACCTCTGGGAAGGAGTCCACCATGATCTCAGCTTTCTCCAGAGCCCACTTATGGTTTGGTTCATTGAGACCAAAAAACAAGATTTTCTCTGGTTTGCTCTGATAGTTAGCTGGGCTGAGTAAGTCCTCAGAGTCTGCATTGACTGGCTCAGTAGACATGTGGCAAACAATTCGTACTGTGGTGCGCTGACCAACATCTTCCTCAAAGCCTTCTGTTGGCGAGTTGTTCATGCGGATGACACAGGGCATGCTGTCTATCTCTTTGCCTCTCTTACTACCTAGCATATGACCAGAGCTAGATATCACTGCACATTTTTTGCATTTCTGTGTAAGTGACTGGAGAAAAGAAAGAGGGACACACAGAGATTAAAGAATTAAGATCCACATCAACAGCTAACATTCAGTACTTAAGAGACAATTATTTTAATTCACAATACTATTAGTTATGATTGGAAACCAGAGTAACAGAGGTTATATTGTTGGTAAGTATAGGCAAATATTATTATGATGTTTGTTTCCTGTGAATATGAATTGCATGTTTGCCAGCCATAAGGCTGCTTTGCCGTATATGCCACATCCCAGTTTGAAGGGAGGAAGGGGAGGATTTCATGCCAATCAAAACATTCACCACTTTGCAGAATTTTGATAAGAAACTCTATTTGTATTTCTGCATGTTTGTGGATAAACATGTGTATACATGTATTTTTTTACAGGTATAAACCAAATGACAAAATTTCCACAGTGGGATTTTGAATAATGATTGAGCATGTAATATGAAGAATAATCAGCATGTTAAATATCAAATAAGAGAACAAAACACATTTGGAAAAGATCATGCCTGTTTGTGTTTTCATTCACATATGCGGCTTGTTGTACAATAGCCGGTGACGATGTCATGCATGAGATAGCGCTAGTGTATGATGTATGCAGGACAGGTTACTATACTGTAAAACATGATATATTCACGACATGAAATTTTCACAAATTGGAGCCGACGGCCTTTTTCATAGCATGAAATTTTAGCGAATTGTCACTGGCGTTCAATGCATATAGTGTAGACAAGAACTTTCATGTGCATTTTAATTTCGCGAATCTTGGCGCTCGCGAAATTAAAATGCACACGAACATTCCTCGTTTTACAGTATCTGACTGTCGAGCTCACAACTTACAAAGAGTAGGCTTAGAACAAATTCCTCCTTTTCTTCATAGCTTTATAGAGTAAGTTCCAACTTTGGACCATCCTAACCCATTCAAATAATTGTAATAAAAAGAGAGTGTGGGGGATGCAGTTTCATAGAAAAGGTTGAAAAGAGGACTTAAAGCTTCTATTAAAAGGGTCAGTCAGGTGTGCCATGCAGGCCAATCAATGAGAACGTTCTACACCATGTATTTCCCAGTGAAAGCAGCCCCTCGGCACACCTGTCATAGTCCACAAAATAGATATCATTTTGATTTTAGTTTTGTTTTAAGCCACCATATTCTGACAGTAGGGGAAAAAAAAATATTACTCTCCCATGTAAGACAAACTTTAAAATATGGGTGGGTTAATGAATTACATAATTTGGTCGATTACACAGAATCCAAATCTCTAACTTTTGGGGGGTTTTGAGCTAGGTGGTCACATACATGTCTTGCAATCACAGCTACTTTACACAAATCCAATTTGTTTGCACTGAACTCTGCATTTAAGACTTGTTTAATCTCTTTTAAATTGGTATGAAAACAACAGCCATTAGTGGCTGATTGAAAAATAAATAAATAAATAAAAAGTCACTTGACTGCAGAACATAGCACTGTCTGTAAAACTGAACTCATTGACATTAGGGAGCTGCTCATTGGCACAAAGCATAGTCTCATACATTACTCTGTGTGTTGGTGAAAACACCCATTCCACATCACAGAGACCCTTAACCCTTTGAGGAAGGTTTGAATTTGCTACAACAAGCATTTCCCATAGACGCTTGCCCGAATATACCCGGGATTCAGCAGTCTCCAAGACCAGATAATTGATATAGTGTCCATGAGGAATGGCTCCAAAAAAAAATAATGATAATTATAAAAGATCATTGAGAGACCACAAAGTAAACTTAGAAAGATTTCTCAGAGATCTCTGTGGGACCTTGAAGATTGCCAAACGTTCAATGAGAGACCAACATTCAGACTATTGAGAGATCACTGAAAGATCATCTGACATACTTTCTGAGACCTTTGAGAGATTAATGAAAATCTCTGGTCTTTCAGAGGTCTTGCATTACATAACTTGTATGTGGAATAGCCTGGGTTGGAAACACCAAAATTTGGTTGTGGTTTAAAGGGATAGTACAGTATTGGTGGAGATGAAAATTGGGCTTTTAATTTTTTGCGAGATACCAAGAAAATACTTATGATATAGTACAGAGCATATCATTTTCAGAGGAATTCAGAGTTTATTTGATCAAAATCGGGTTTGGAATGATCCAATGAAACATCCAAAAACAAAGTAAAACAAAGCAATCGTAACAAAGTGTGGGTCCCACACTTTAGTAGAATTGCTCTTTTTTGGATATCTCAGCCATTTCAAAACCAATTTTCATCAAATAAACGTTGAATTCCTCATAGAATCAAATGCTCTTTCATATTTCAGAAGAGGTGTCTCATCATCTCACACAAAAAAAAATGTTATAAACCTGAAATTAGGTCTCAACCAAAACTTTACGATCCCTTTAACTCTTTATGTGCCACGTTCGCACGTCCGACTCAGTCAACAGCGTGTCAATTTTGCATACTGTGCTTAAACGCACAAACCCACCAAAACCAATCGATAAATCCACCAAATGCCGCAGTACAATGAAAGTGTATCGCGCACTTTTATTCCTCTCACATAAAGCTTGCATTTTATTTGGTTATTGATTATCAAGCGGTACTCCCTATTAAATTTGCGTGTAAATTCTAAGCTTCTGTCACTGTTTTGTGTGCAGAAGTCACGCCTTCACATTAAGATATCTACCGGTCATTTGAATGAAAAACAATCATAGAATTGTCATACAATTTACATCAAAGCAAAGCTTGACAGTTTTTCTAAAACTTTGCGCACTATATATCCAGCGTAACAGACATCTATAGAAGTTACATAGATCTGAAAGCAGATTTTTTTTCTCTCTCTCAAAGCAGTACTACTTTGGTGTCTTAGCATAATGTGGCACACAGAGGGTTTCCACCATGGCACATAAAGAGTAATACATGTAGGCCACACCCCAAAACACTCCACAGTCACAACACCTCCAGCAAGGTGGGGGTGGGGCATAATAACACATGGACACAAGGTCTGTAAGTGCTTAACTTCACCGTCATGGTATAATATTTAGCAAATTGTGATATTTAACCCGTTCCTTACCGGAACCTGGTATACCAGAACCTGGTATACCAGGTTCCCGTGGAAGTAACTGATACATGGGAACCTGGTTCCCAAGATGAAGACAAGAGTGCCTACTTTAATACGTAGCCTATATTCATGTTTCTTTGTGTTGTAATGCCAAGAAAAATGGGTTTGATAAAAAGATAAGAGTTCATTCTATCACCATATGTTCTCTTTCTGTTGGAAAAATGTGTATATCACAGCATTATTACCTTTTTTTACTGTTTTTGTATGCGCCTGCTTTGGTATACAACTTGTATGAACATGAACGTAGTGATCAAAACTGAGCTTAAGTAGATTTCTGTGTTCGCTGACCCCAGTCATCCCATTCAAGAGCCTGGTTTTGTGTAGAACAGGAGTCTGTAAACCCATTAGCGCACACTCTATTCATACCTTGCACTCGATCAACATTTTCATTGTTTGATGGCACATGTACTTGACCGTGGAAAGGGGTTGTACTGCTTGACTGCTTTTGCTCAGGTGGATTACCAAGCTGTCCGTTCTCTGTCGACTGGCAAAAAAGAATCTCTCGTTTGGGGGCTTTTAAGGCACTCAAAGAATTGCGGAAGGAACGGGTTTCAAAGACAGTTCCGAAAGTGGTAAAATTTGCAAAGATTTTAAGAACCAGATTCACAAAATGATAAAATGAGTTGTCCACCTTTTCACATGAAAAATTAGCACCTTCAACCCTGACAACAATGCACAATGCGTTTTGATGTGGGAAGCAACATTTTTGTGAGTATTAATTTTGTAAACTGGTTGACTCTTTTTCACAAAAAACAAAAAGGTACACCGGTAGTGCATATATACCACATAGATAGTACACATTTGTACAGCACAGTGAAGTACACTGAAACTGTTCAGTTTTGTCTCAATATGAATTACAACAGTAAATATCAGTCTACATGTGCAGAGCTACCAAGTCTCGAGCATTCTGAGTGAGACTCAAGCATTTAGGGGTTGTCTCACGATCTCACGCACGACACCCATTTTTCTCACGCATCGGGCAAAGTCTGCAATTTGGGCCCATAATAAGGAGCATACATGTACGTAGCTCAAAGGATTAAGTGATAGTTACAAATGAAGGTATATTTTCCTTTTGTCTTTCAAAATAAGTAAAAAATAGTCACTTAACCCTAACTAGGCCGGGCTATTTAGGTAGTTGATAGAGCCGGGGGGGGGGGGGGGGCCTCCCAGGCCCCCCCTTCAGATCTCGGCTGTCGACTGCGCGATCGCGACAAAAATTGGCACACACATTGCCTATGATGTAATCTAAAATACCATGAAGTTATTTTTTCAAAAAATCATCATTTATGCTAAATTATGCTAATTTATGCATGATTATGCATAAAATCAGACTATTTGGTATAAATCACAAAATAAAGCTCAAAACAGGCACATTTTTTGTGTAAATATTCTTTTTAGTGTCCTTAGCAAATGTAATAAAAAAAATTGTGATATCAGAAAAAATTCTTAAGTATTTTATTGTTTTTTGAATTTCTTATGTATTTCTGTTTTTTCGACTTTATGTTTTTCATTGTTTTTTCGATGAAATTTGTCCGCGACATCGCTCCAAACAAGAAAATATGTTATTCATTGATTTTAATCAATAAAACACCAAAATAATCATGCTTTTATGAAATTTGCTTGTAAGCACAGTTTGCATTGAAAATGTACACGAATTCACGTTTTTGAGCAATTTTTGGTCTGACATGCATGTACATATTTATGCGTAACTTCGGAACCGCGCGCCCGGGCGTCGCAAATTTGGTGTCAAAAGATGCGGGAGACTCGAAAGAAAAATGTCATGAAACGTCGCGGCGATAGCTTTGCGATTGCGATACATCACGCGGAACGTCGAGGGGGGGCCTCGGAGGCCCCCCCCCCCGGCCTAGTTAGGGTTAAGTATGTACCTGATCGCACGATTAAGAGCTAAAAATTGAAAAAGGTCCCTACCGTGGGAGGCCACGGTGGTGTGTGTGTGTGTGGGGGGGGGGGTGGGGGGACCCCTCCCACACCCTCGCTTGCGCGCACATTCGCTCGCCGAGTTGCCGAGTCATGAAAATCTCACTCATAAAAAAAATTTTGAACTTGGCATCCCTGCATGTGTGCCAAATTTAGTGCTTATAAAGACAGAACTAAACAACAGGTTTCAAATGTTTGACTAGATGTCACCAGATGTATGACATGAGAACTATCACAGGCTCCTATGAAAGCCAATTTTTAGACATTACCTGTACATGTAGTTCCCAATAGAACAGTTACACAACATTTTGCTCAATGTATTAATTCTTTGCAATACTGAGTAAATGATGCTCACACTCCCAAGAGCACTATGCTACATCAAAAAATGAGTTTCTGGGGTGGGGACATCAAATTTTACTCCAAATTTAGTACAATTTTGAACTTTCTTCCCTCTTCTAAGAATGAATTGGAAAATGAGGCAGGGTGACAATGGGATAGAAGCAAATCAATGCCTACAGCTGATTCTCTATCATCAAACCCAAACTGAGTTTAGCCCATTGATATACGTACACAGACTTTTGCATCATCGTCCGATATAGCATGCTTCCTGTCAATCATGAAGAAAACCTCACACTCTATGTTCAAACAGACAATGAAAATGTTGATGTAAATGTTTTGATCCTATCCTATTTGAGTTTACGCCCTTACTTGCCCAATTAGACAACCAATGTGACTGTCGTGAACAACAAATAACATCTCCTTTAACGAGACATGAAACTTGTCACTGAAGACGAGTTGGTGATACGCTGGGTTGATATTAGATACCGGTCATCCGTGGTCGACAATGAAAAGAATGTGAATATGAAACGTTATCTAAAAAGAGTCAAAAAAATAATCGCAAACAAAAGTGTCCTGCAAACATCGATCCCTCAAATGCACGCATGCGAAACTCTAACCATTCGGCCACGGAAAATCCACATAAATGGTAAGACAAAAAAAAAATATAAAAAATGTATAGATATAACAGGGGGAAAAAGTCAATGCCCGCTCAACAAACGTGGCCGCATGAACATGTAGAGTATTGTATTGCTAGACGGCAATGCGGCCTTGTAACGACTTGATGGCGCTACGCCATTTCTGGCAAACTGGGGAAAAATACGTCCCGTATAATGCGTCCCGTATACATAACACGTAAAATCGGCTGATTTTGATACCTTACCTTTAATCACAATTTTCAATGTGATGATGTCATCAAATCACAAAACAATGACATGGAATTGAAAGACAATTGCTCAAAGTACAACGTATCAGTCGTCGTCCTTATATACTAATAATTACTATGATCAGTTTGACAAACTCAGCCTGCAAAATTTTGCAGCAGTCGAAGCAATGTGGTCTCCAACACAAAACAAAGGGATATTGTGTGTGTGTGTGTGCGTGTGTGTGTTTGTGTGTGCTTATGGGTGTGTTTACATGAGTACGTGATTTCTACATGGACGAAGGGTAATTACTTCATTGAAGAAAAAAAAGTAAAAGATAGAAGTATATGTATTTTGTTTCGTGTTCTTGTGGGGCTCGAACCCTCACGTGTGCAACCTCACGTATCTGGTGCCAGAGACGCCGCCTTTAACCTCTCATCTATTCCGTCTCAATGAGGAAAGTGAGTGGAACATAAGCTTATATGTGAAAGATAATTTAGGAATCGTTTCGTCCACATTCCATTCTCATTTTTCAGTTTTCAGCTGCAAAATTGTCAACCTGATGAGGAGATTTGAAAAAATAAAATTCATGATTACTGCAGCTTATTGTCTCAGCTACAACATACTTAAGTTTCAGAGGAAATGGAGCAAAATCAGCTGAGGTAAAGGTGCTTGAACATTATCAAGTCAATGAATGGTTTAAAAAAATTCAGCTCCCATAGACATAACACGTAAACTTGTCTGATTTTGGGTCTTCACCTTTAGTCACAATTTCCAGTATGATGACGTCATCAAATTTGAAAACCATGACATGGACTTGAAAGGCAAATGTTTAAAGTACAACATATCTGAATTTGGGATAATAATGAGCTTTAATAAACAACAGAGATACGAGCAAATGAATGTCAGAAACAGTACCTCAAAAAAATTAATTCCACTTTTTTTATTTCAGATGACGATATGATGACGTCATAGAGCATTTATGGAAATATTGATACTTGAAATGTTTACAATTCATATGGTTTTGTAATATGCAATAAAAACATAGGGTCAACAAAAATGTCCACCGAAAATGGTACAGAAATGAAATTTAGTTATGAAGTTATGTTCGATCATGTGACATTGTCCGAAAATCACAAAATGGTGCCTAGATGATGTCAGAGATATGTTATTGTCATGAAAATGTTATTGTGTCAAGATATTGTCATGAGATATGTTGACTGAAAATTTCATCTTATTCCGTCATGTCATTGTTGAGATATTCACGACACAAAATGTGGCAGAAAGAAAGAAGAATAAAAATAAAAAATAAAGAGAGATTTTGACAATCATAATCGGTGATACGCTGATAGCGTATCACCTAATAAGAACGTGCCTGCAATACAACCTTTGTATGCTGCTTCTGAAAAACAACAGCACCTTTTAGATTTACAACATACTCTATATATAAGTATAATGCCTTTGGGCCCCATCATGGACCTCAGTGGGGCTTTCCACACCAACTCCTGATCGAGCTTGCATTTCCTACAAAGTTTGACTTTAATAAAGAAGTGAATCTAAATGCTAGAGTTCTACATACAACAGACTACTACATTTGTTGTATGGATGATGAATCGATGATTAGTATACAGTAGCACAAGAGAGCCAATGAGCAAAAATCCATCACAACAGCTCAATTGTACCCTTGGCTCAGTTAAGATTTAGTTTATAGTACATGTGACTCTGCACCTCTAAACAAACACAAAATCGCCAGACATGAATTTTTAGTTAAGACCATATTCTGAAGGAGCAGACTTTAAGCTTTAAAATGATGTATAACTCAAATCATATGGACTCTCCTAACCTATCTAAATACTGGAAAGAAAGCACAAACTCAGGAAAAGTATGAACTGAGAAAAGAGGCTCTGAAGTACAGTGTCTATTCAAGCGCTTAATCTTTACCAAACCGTGATGACTGTGCGATGAACGGGACAAAAACCAGGAAGTAAACCACAAGAGTAACACCAATGAAGGGATTATAAGATTAAACTGAAATTAAGCATGCCTCATTAACACATTCTGTCCATAGTTAATACTAACTTTCAAAGCAGTAGCACTATCCTTTCAAAAGTTATTGGCGTTGAAAGTGAAGAGTGTGGACAAGGTTTTTCAGAAATGAAAAAGGGAATCTAAAAACACACCTAATCACACTATTCTACCAAAAATGTTCGAGATAAACTGCTAAAAAACACACTTTCCTGCCCGTTTCATGAAACCAAATTTAAGCATAATGTAAAAGAAGACCCGCTCTTTCAGAAAATATGAAAAAGTCAAGTTCAGCTAGGTTGACCCATTTCATTTATTTTTCAGTCCTCACGCAAAATCAGTCTGTGCGACTTTATGTTCGTTTTGAGGTGCACGGTCACATATGAGTACTCCTATCTGCAAAGGCCACAAATATTCAAGCAATGAAATACTTCCTATAGGTCAAGTTCTTTCCTATCAAATCACACTCGGGTAATAAGCATTCAGTGTGTAGACAAACACAGAGTAATTTGGTATACAAGTGTATTAAGTATCAATGATGATTGGAGATTGCAAAAATGAACATTAACCCCAAGCTCCCTCAAACAAACGCTTATCGCTAATGATAAGAGTCATAGTTTATAAAGAGCAGCAGTCAATGACTATCGTCCGACCTGTAGTGCATAGCTAGTGATGTCATCAGTCTCATGCATTGCACACATGCACTATGGAGAATCTAATTCAATTTTTTTATTAGTCAAACAGATGTTCCAGCTACTACCATGAGCACAGGTAAATATTGACAATATTACACTATGTACTGTATATTTCCCCTGAAATTAAAGGACAGGTTCACTGTCATAGATGTGGGTTGAGTGAATGCAGCAATAAATAGTAGAACACATACGTGAGAGTTTGAGGAAAATTGGACAATCCGCTCAAAAGTTATGAATTTCTGAAGTTTCTGCTCAGTCACGGCTGGATGAGAAGACTACTATAGGTTGTGATATCACATGTGTACAACAATATAAAGGAAGTATAAAGAAAATTCAACATATTTTCACTTCTCTCACATAGCAAAAGAACACTCGACTTCTCTCTTTCAGAAGGCGAGGAGAATGTTATTACCCTTAACATACATCACTAACAAGTCAAAGAAATGTGCACTTTATTCAAAAAGTACAGTTTTGTGAAATTCTCTTTTTATTTTCCTTATATCTTTCTACACATGTGACATTATACACTGTAGTAGTCCTCTCATCCAGCAGTGACTGTGCAGAAACTTTAAAAATTCAAAACTTTAGAACGGATTGTCAGATTTTCCTCAAACTTTCACTGATGTGTTCTATTATTGATTGTCGCATTCACTCAATCCACATGTCTATGGAGATGAACTTGTCCTTTAAAGCTATTTCTCCAGAAATTAAACCCCCCCCCCCCCAAAAAAAAAAAAAGTTCATGAGTGTGTATACAAATGTTTCATGTGCATACAAGAATCTTGCTTTCTTTCCACTTGTTATGAGTTACTATGTGCTTGCATGACACACAGTTTTGTATGCCTGAAGAGCTACACTGTATCTACATTGTATTATAGCTCCAATTGTAATATCTTTGCATTAGAAATGTGTAAAATAACACTGTAATCACACAATTTTAGTTGAGAGATGACAAAAATGTAAAACATTAGTCAAGAAGATTGGCCATAAGTCCACAATCTCAGAGCTCAACCGCTCAAGGATGCTACATAAGTTTTCATAATTGATTATTATCGATAATCGACCAATCGGATCATAGCAAAATCCCTCAATCTTCCGCACTAGAGTGAATCACATGTAGATTACGCTTACAAGGCCACAATATTGATCATCACGCAATGTTTTACCTCCCCACAATGGTGAACGGGAGGGCCCTTCTTGAATAAAAGTCATGTGCTACAATAAAAATTATTCTACACTTTTAATCTCAAAATACATTGTAGTCATACCAACACATCATCTTGGAAAAAAAAAGTCAGCAAGCTAAGTTTCTTGGTAGACCCGTTCACTGCATTACAAGTAAGATCAAAGTGGTGGGAAATAAATTTAGAGTCCTCCTGAGAACTATCTTTGGGTTTAACCATGAGCTCACAGTTTACTTGACATCAGGAACTAATTCCATGCAAGTTCAGCTTCAATTCACATGAATTCATTTATAGAGCCTTTTAATTAGAGCTACTGTACAGTACATGGCCCGATCCTGCGCTTATACCACATCTGAACTATTAAACTAGAAGTTGATTTTGAGGTTTCTGCTTATTGTGCAATCACTTTAGCTGCCATATGAGCATGGTCCACTTAGTAAAACACACTTATCTTGACTGCGAACAGAAGTACTGTACAAGCTGAAATTTTCGCATACAGATATTTTCGCGAATTGCTACTTGGAGGACATTTTCACGTGTTGTTAATTTCGCGGTTGCGAGGGTCTATCTGAGCGTAGTTATTTGCGCGTTGTTATTTTCCCGGTTCAAAGGCGATTCGCGAAATTCGTGAAAATAAAACCACCGCAAAAATTTTAGCTCTGTACAGTATGACTTTCCACCCTCTGCAGAAAGTAACTATTTTGAAATCAATGAAACACACAAATCCCTACTCCAAATAACATTCAGTTACAATGTAACAGCAGTGGAATTGAAGGCAGGAAATAATATTTCAGCTAAATTTTGGTGACCTCTAACACAATCTTTGATCTTTTATCCATCATTCCAGGCAATTAATTCTTTATTCATGTCTATCCTTCTTCACAAATGTTACTACAAATGGACATTCTAACTGCAAGTAATATTGCAAGGATGACATGATCTTGATTGATTTGTTATCACCAATACCATGTTCTAACAAGTAATCTTATTGTAAACTATTTCTACCTTGCTTCCCAAATTAAACTTTAGCTACATACCTGGTCCGGGTACAGAGAAAATCCATCAAGCAGTTTTCTGCAACTTGCTATAACCTTGAACAATCGTATGAGATGTGAGACAGACAGACAGACATATAACATGAACATAATGCCTCAAGCACTCTTGAGGGCAGAGGTGATAAACTTGAGTCACAACGATTTTATTGTCACTATGTTAAACATGCATTCTGCATTGTCTGAAGCTGCCATGCAAGCAATTTCTTATCGTTCAAGGGAAACTGATTCAAATAATGCACAGTAATTTTTTCCCCTTTTTGACAAAAATATTTTTTCAGAGTCCAAGATATTGTATTATCTGCCAAAATGTATCTGATCTAGGCACACACCAAAAAACCACTCACTTCTCCTGTGCGCATCGAGCGATAATAATGTTGGAATCGAGCTGGATTTCCAGGCTTAGGAAGACTTTGGTAAAGTTGGAGTGAATCAGAGTCTGGATGAACATCATTCTTCCTGATGACTATGACATCTTTGCCTTGGATGCCAGCCCTATGGCGGGCACTACCTGTTGACACATCTGACGTGTAGAGATATGACAGGAACATGAAGCTCATGAGAATGGTGTAGATAACGAGGAAGAAGACTGCTGACTGCTTTCCCTGCAATGGAAAAAAAAAGAAACACAAGAATTGTTAAAATATGCATTCAAAGTGATTATCATTTTGTGTGTGTTATTTTATGCAAAACAAATTATTTCCCTCTCCATCCTCCCCCTCCCAAACAAAGTCCTAGAATCACACAAAACAAAAAGGTACAGTGCTCATACTCTAATGTAACTAGCTAAAATTATTTGCATTTGACAGGTGGGGGCTGCAGTAATTAAGAAAAGGTTGAGGTATATTGATGATAAAGTCTGACATTACCCATAGGGATCAAGAAATTCTTGCAGCTGAAACTCTTTTTGATAGAGAGGGGGATTTCTTCCAATAGAAATTGCAAACATGACCTCATATCCCTGACTGTGAAAGGCTGAAACATACCAGTACAGAGTTACTCAGCCGGTTGTGACCGGGATGAGTAGTGATAGCGTCATGTGCGCAGTAGAGCTGGATACTTCACCTATGTCACAGAGCCAGGGCATATTTCAAGATTTTTTAGCTTAAAAAAAAACTAAAATAGCTGGCATGTTGAGCTTTCACAAAACACACACAATCTGAATAGTGGTACCCAGGAAAGCATGGCCTTATGCATGTCATAAAGAAAGCAAATTTGATTTTTTTACACAAGGTCACACTATCAATCTCCTTGCTGCTGACATATCAAGGCATGTGTAATACATGTTGTATTTCCACACGGTGTCACCACATCAGCCTTGGCTACACACAATACCTGGAGTTCAGCTGTGAGCCTTTGATATTATCTAGTCAACATTATCTGCCAATCTAAAAGCCGCCAAAAGCGTTTCTTTTCCTGTGGCAAAAATCTCTGTCAGGTCTATCATGTTACAATAATGTGTGATTTGGTGTGTGTGTGTGTGTGTGTGTGTGAGTGCGCAAGTGTGCTGCTTGCTGTTGTACTTTGGGCACTGTTGTTTCTTTTTCCAAGTATATTCAAGGAAAAGATAGGGTATTCTGTGTTCTTCTCCATACTGCCAACATCTACAATGTACATTAACATCCAATCCCATACACTCCGTGTCAATTCTAAAGTTTGTTGACCCAACTGACAAACAATACATTGTAGCATCAATATGTGTACGTATGCACCACTGGAGTATATCACGTTAGTGGGCGTGTTACTCATTCTGAACTCTGTCTTTGGATACTGGCCTGAATTTCTCTTCATATTCATGCCAGTTTCACTTTTTATCTGAAGTTAACACATTTTTCTACACGTTTTAGAAGCACAAATATGAAGAGAAGTAAACACTATAAAGTCCACTTATCTACTGTGTAATCAAGGACTGAAAGATACAATAAGGCAAGACTGGCCAATGTTAGATTTATCTCTTTCTTTACAGTCAGACAAGTTTTTGTTGCATTTGAGACAGTAACACTTACAATGTACATGTACAGCCTATTTTCACTGCCACTTAGGCCTAAGGGTTGGGCAAATTATTTAAAGAGAAAGACTCAGGTAAAAATCAATCTGTGCAATAGGGAACATTTGTTTGTTTTAATTTCCAAAGTGACAAGTTGGCTGGATAGCCATTATTTGCACTACTGTAGCTGGTCTTCCATGGGACCCAGTTGTGATTACTTTTCATAGGGCAGACAACTTTCCCAATTAGGTACCCCGCTCTTTGCGATGAATGAATGAATGAATGAATGAATGAGTGAGTAAATGAATGAATGAATGAATGAATGAATGAATGAATGAATGAATGAATGAATGAATGAAGTGGGATCTTTCAGTGGGTTGTAACTTTCTTACACACAGGGGCCTTTCCTTTAAATGTCCTATCCTAGGGACAAACTGACCAAGGTACAAGTTGGCAACTCTGCTATAGTAGACCAGGAGAAGAGAGTGGCTCCTTACCAGAAAGCACCGTACTGGATAATGGCAAGGGTGATGATGGTCATCCATGTTGACTGAAGTGGTGTCAGCTTCGTTGATGCCTGAGGGACATCCCTTTAAAAAGGAGATTAATAGAAGGAAGCAAGTTAGATATGTATGCAGACATTATAGAAAGCAGCCTCCAATGAATGTGCACAACATACTGTATCATGGTACTACGATGAATACGATAAAGTGGATCTCCCTGCAATACATAACGAGTGATATGAATTCTTCATGAACATTGGACTGTTTTACAAAAAAAAAGAAAAAAAAAAGCTTGTTTTCCACCGCAATGAGAAACAATATATGTTTTTGTAAGTTTGTATACTGATGTGAAAGAATGTGTATGATAATAGAGCAACTTTATTCATGGTGTATAACTCTTGGAAAGTACACAAGTTAGAATTTTACAACTGATCAATGAATGTGCCAATTACAAGATACAGTGGAAACTATTCATTTCCCAAACCTGTATTATACTGGCCAATCCTACTTTGGTCCACTTTATGTACTGATATTCAGGTTGACCTTATAAAACTGGAAAAGTTTGGAAATTTGTTGAGACTGACAAATTATGTGATACGCTTGTATACATGACTGGAGACAATTATATTCTACCATGCACTTTTTTAAAGTTTCAATGGAGAACAGATTTGGAGAAGAAAAAAAAAATGCCTACAACTGTATATCTCACGAACAATAAGCCACACAGGTTCTGCCCATACGTGTACATAACACAGATTACACAAAATCTCTCTAAATTGACGCATAACTTCCAATTTCGACTAAATTTATAACATGATTCAGATATTCAAAAATTAGAAAGCACATTACAAAAGCAGAAAGTGTCAGCTGCAACATAATGCGTTGGAGCTTTACCGTCCGTATGTCCCCCCACAAAACAAAAACAAAACAAAACAAAAAACAGTGGTACCCTTCACCACAAAAACTTTAAAAATAGAGAATCGATGCAAATACAATTTCAGGGGATGAAACTATACCTCATTGTCCACATCTTAAAGAAAATCCCATTTGATTTGCTTCCGTGGTCAAAGAGAAATGAGGAATTTTGTAGAGCATGTCAGGAATCTCTTCCCTTCAAGTTCTGTCTATTGTGTTCACACATTAATATGCAGTTCCAAGAGCATCGAAGTGCTAAACTTGGAAGAATCAGACTCATGATATGCTTTACAACAATCCACATTTCTCTGTGACCACTTAACCAAATTGAATAGGGTTTTCTGCAAAATAGAGCTACAGACTGTAAGATGTTATATTTCAAAACCCTGAAGCAACATTTTAGAAGGTGCAATCATAGTGGGTGTTGTCAATGCAAAAATCCAATTAATTTGTTTTTGGGGGGCATACTGTTTAGCATTTTTATATCAATGTGTTGGAGAAAATCATCCAAGGATGCAAGAGCTGCTGCTCAATGAATAAAGTCATGTCAAGTAGTATTTTGAAAAAAATATACTATAGCTATAGAGATAACACTTGACATGCATCTTTAGGTGATGTGTACACCTGTGGTGTGAGCTTTGTGGTCACAGCTGAAAGCTGTGGAAAGTTATTGAGAGCACATAACAAATACAATGAACAATATCAGGAAAAGTTCATATATTCATATTTTGACTTTGATCTTGTCAGAATTTATGAATCTATTCAAAGTTGACTGGCATCTTTAGGAGATGTACAAACAGGGCTGTATGATGTCAGATAGGTGGTTATGGCTCAAAGCTGTGGATAGTGATTGAGAGTGTACATTGTACTGCAAGTGCAGTGCTTTAAAGCATGCTGAAAATGGTTATAGTTTGCTGTGGTCTACATGGGTAGAATCAAATTACAGTACAGAGTAATCAGGGGCAATCAGTGAAAAACCCATTGCACAATTGTGCTCAGCATGATCAAAAGTGAAAAGACACCAACAAGACACACACATACACACAAAAACATCCCATGTTTATCTGAAATTCGGATCATATTGTGCCAACTCCTCAATTGCACTTACATACGAAAATCATGACTGTTCTTTTTTAATAACGTATGCATGAACATAGAGTTGACATATGTACAAGGTTGTATGCATGTTAGATGGCCTGACAGTGTGCTATCACTGACGTACCACCATGTACTGTAGAGTGCAACTGTTTTGGCAGACTATTCAAAGACTCGTGTGCCATTTTGGCAGACTCTAAATTGTTAAGTTTGTTGATGACTGAGTAATAGCAGGGGTCGCACTTAACTTTTTTTTAAACTAGCCAGGCGGACTACTTAGAATCAATTTTGACACTGAAGCAATATTTTGGCTAGCCAGACGGACTAGTTACTTCAGAATCTTATGATTTTTAGCTAGTCTGACATGATTTTGGGTGGCCAGTGGCCAGCGGACCATCGCCAATTTCAAACCCTGAATAGTGGCAGTTCTGACACACAGACACCTACTGTACGAGCTGAAATTTTCGTTGTGGTTTTATATTTGCGAATTTCGCGAATCACCTTTGAAACGCGAAAATAACAACACACGAAAATAACAACGCACGAATAACTAAGTTCAGGTAGACCCTCGCAACCGCGAAATTAACAACACACGAAAATTTCCTCCAAGTAGCAATTCAAGAAAATATCTGTACGCGAAAATTTCAGCTCGTACAATGCATACAGTATGGGACTGCTCCCATTATTCTACAGGTTGTACCTTGGGATTTGAGAGTGATGAATAAACTTTACTCCACACAGGTCTGAGCATGGACCTTGTTGATTTGGTTGCAGATTTTAGAATCGTAGAACTGTAAAAGTGGACATTTTCGTGGTGTTGAAATTTTTGCGCATTTTGTGCAAATAGAAACTAGCGCAAAAATAAAAGCATGCGAATATTTTTGCATGCCATACGTTCCTGTGCATGATGTCTTGATCTTAAAAACACGCGAAACTCTTCTGACACGGTCAAGCGCGAAAAATTAGTCGCACGAAAATATCCACTTTTACAGTAGCTGTAAGGTGAATAAAGTACTGTACGAGCTGAAATTTTCGTGTACAGACATTTTCGCGAATTGCTACTCGAGGGTCGCACACGTTTTTTTTTTTGTTTTTTGTTTTTTGTTATTTTCACAGTTCAAATGTTATTCACAAAATTCGCGAAAATAAAACCACCACTAAAATTTCAGCTCGTACAGTACTTGGTCTGATCAAAAGGACTTTTACAAATGTGACAAGGGAAGTGTTTGTCCTCCTGTGTAAGGCCCTTGTTAGACCACTCTTGGAATGGAATGCTCTTGTGTATGGAACGAGCTTTGAAAGAGTGCAGAAAAGCTTGAATCAGTTCAGAGGAGAGCAACAAAGTTGGTATCAGAAGTTAAATCGTTGTCATATCCTGAGAGACTCAAATATTTGGGGATTCCATTCCTAGAGTATCGACATGAACGTCCAGCGCCCTGTTGCATAAAACCCTTATCGCTGGACTTACCGCTCCTTTCTAGCGGTAAGTATTGAAATTAGCGGTAAATTTTATAATCCTTGATGCTGATTGGCTGTGACGCCTAATTTTGACGGTAGCTACCATTGAAATTCAACGGTAAGTTTTATGCAACAGGCCCCAGATATGATTCGAGTATTCAATAGTTTGCATGATATGGAAGACTTTGATTCAGCTGTTCTCTTTGACCCCGTTTACAGTGCGAGGCTCGGCCGCGGCCGAGTCTACCTTCATTTCAGTGTAAACGCGCAACAGGCCAAATGTGAGGCCAAAATTGGCCTCGCATTTGGCCTCGCTCTGGAGGTGGTCTCGGCCGAGCCCGGCCTTTTCTTAGTGTAAACGCAAACTTCTGGCTTCCAAACCCTCTGCATGTATCTTTTGCTATTCAGGATATTAACCCCTCAACGTCGAAAACTAGTATCGTTTAAGGTGGTTTTGTCCTGCAAAGGATTTTTTCCTTCGGCAAAGGCCTTTGCCCGTACGGCGGCGACAAAGTCGCCGCGGAATTCAGTTGGCAAAGGGTCTGAAAACCAGACATTACCAAATTGCGTTTGTTTACAAGCAGAGCACCACTACGACAAAATATTGAAAGGTTTGAATCAAAAGCGCGGCCGAGCCCAGCAGTGTAAACGGACAAAATTGCGGGGCTCGGCCTCGCAATTGAGGCTGGGCTCGGCCGCGGCTCGGCCGCGGCTCGGCCCAGCCCCGCACTGTAAACGGGGTCTAAGTCATCAATGATCAATTTACACGGTGTCATACAATATACATCATGTAAGTTTAAGTTTCAAGTATAAACGAAGGTGTCAAACTAGTAAAAAGTTGAACTCTTTCAGTCAGAGAGTAGTAAATACAATTTTACTTGGAATAGCCTTTGTGCAGAAGCTGTCGAGGCAACATCAGTGAACAGCTTCAAGTGTAAGCTCAGTGATCACTGGAAGCAGAGACACAACAAATAATCCAGATTGCATAAACTGACCATCCCACGGATACATCACATGGATCTCCTCAAGCTCAGGATTGAAACCTTTGAATGGCCCTCTACAAGTTTTCAACTTACTGGGCATCATCGTAGGTAATTCAGGGAAAAGGACAAGACACATTGAAGGGTTATCTAAACAGGTTTGATCACTTCGGAGTCTGACGATTTTGACACAGGGAAACTTGGAGTACCGTACCAATATGTACCTACGTTGTATGGAGGGGCGGATCCAGAAATTCCGTAAAAGGGAGGCACCTTTACAAATTTATAGGGGCACACCCTCCCCCCCCCATTTTTTCTTTTCATTCCTTTTGTTTTAACAAAACATAAAGAGGGGGCATGCGCCCGGAGCGCCAACCTCTGGATCTGTCACTGATATGTGTGCAGTGTAGTACAATTCAGAGTGCAAAAGCATCTAGGGCACACGCACATACCCACAGTAATAGATGACCACCTACATGCATGCATATTTTGACTGGGCGGATGCCGCTCAGGGGCCAGCAACATACTGACTTATACCCCTTTCAGGTAATCGTGGATGCGGATAATAGGAGCAATAAGTCATAAAATTTTGATTACATTAACGGGAGAGGAGTAAAAAAGTGCGCATTATTTTGATGCTGCTATTATCCGCATTATTGCAGCATGAGGAGTTGATCGAGAATACATGAACGCGTTTTACGACTTATGCGCACTGACATTCCACAGTTCGGTCAAAGGTCACTCGATTTCCCGCACAACCGCTGATTGCTGAGCTTGAGCGAGAGCTGTGCATACACGTGAGTATATCATCGGAAACATTACGTCATTATAGAGGCGTGCGCAGTAACCATGACAAATACTCCCGTCTTTCGCACCGTTATATGAATGGGCGCTCGTAAAAGTAGTGCGCACTTCATGGGATATATGAACGCGATTTTGATTACTCTATCCGCATTATTTGGATGCAGATAATTGAACCGCGATTACCTGAAAGGGGTATTACACTCATTGTGCACAAGACTCTCCACACAGCGTCAACCCTGTGCGTAAGAGTACACAAATATTGTCCTTTAAGGGTTTATGAAAATAGTTTTCATACAAATGTTTATGAGCGGTGAACTCTGTCATGACAAAGTCCTAGCTGGTAGTAGGGCAAAGTAGCAATAAACTTTCAGAGGAAATGGGGCAAAATCAATTGAGATACAGCTTCTAGATGTTGTCAAGTCAATACATAATTGGGGGAAAAATCACCTCCCATACATGTAAACATATATTTGTAACACGTAAACTTTCATTACAATTTTCAATATTATGCTGACATCATCAAATTAAAACACGATGATGCTGACTTGACAGACAATTGTCCAAAGTATAGCATTATATTGGGAGAATGTTGACAAAAATGACTGAGGTACATGCAAACGAATGTCAAACATCATGTCACTTTTTTTATTTGCGATGACGACGTCACGCTAACTGTCACTGAAATATTGACACTTAAAATGTTCTTGTGAAGATACGGCAACGTACGGACGCTGTAGGGCGCACTGCCCAGCCCGCCCCGGGGGACAGCGTGCTGCCAACTAGGTCCACATGAACGCAGCAAACAGCGGACACAGGATGGCACACTGCCCAACCTGGCCCCGGTAGCAGCGTGCCCACTACCACATCCACATACAAGCTATAATTTGCGTGCACGCACCACCGTGTCTTATTGTACCTGACGAAGCTCAGCAGTAGCGAGCAAAACCTAGTACACCTCTCTACGATTTTCTTCGCGAGACAAGTGATTAATTTGTTCCCCAATCGTCATACTTACAATGTTAATCATTTTCTACTTTTGAAATATGCAATAAAAACAGGTGGCTCCCCTGAATTTTGAGCTATGAAGAATAAACACAGGCATTCTGTTTTTCACTAGTATATTTATAGTACATATGTAAACATGCAGGCAGAATTTTAGCTTTATAAGTTCGAAAGTACATACCGTGCATTTCCATGATATTGGTCAATGTTGACCAGAAATCAATGGATATTGGTACTGATTGTATCAGGAATCTATCTTAATTTAAAAAAAGCAAAATAAGTGCATTTTCATGTTGCTGAAAAATGTTGCAAAAAAATTTTTTGATGCATGTGTCATGTATCAAATTAGCATAATGCAAGAAGAAAGGCATGACAGGAATTTTTTATTCATGTCTAGTGAAAATGAGAAAGAAATAGCTTTTAAAAAAAATACAAATTCATAAAATTCTAACTGATTGACTAATTGCCCTACATCAACGTATATACGCACTGAATTGATTGATCAGTGTCTTAGCAGTACTAGTAGCCATGATACAAAATCATGGGCGTACATACTTGAGCTGACTGTACACAGTGCTCAAAGAGAGCTCATTGCAAAATATTGTGTACTCCGTGCTTATGATGTGCACTCAAATTTCAAGTTGTGGACCACCCTTCTTCAGCATACCGTGGCATCGCACCTGATGGATGAAGGAGGCCTATAAATACAACTGTATGCACATACAGCTGTAACTGCTGTGGCTAGCTACGATGTTAAACATGGCAAGTGCCATAATGCAATTGCCCATTCGCGTACAAGAAATTGTACAAGAAATTGTACGCGAATGGGAGATAACAGATTTTAAAAAAGAGATATAACAGATAAAATGAGATATTAAAAGGGTAAAAATTTATGGCAAAAAAGAAACGCGCCATAAAAACTTAACATTGGTCCCTTACAGTTTGTTGACCCCTCCCTGCCTGTGACCTTTGACCTTGTGGTGACCATCCACTCCCCAAGGGACATCTACCATCCAAGTCTGGTCACAAACGGACCTATGGATCAAAAGTTATGACCCATAATAGAAACGCACTCTAAAAACTTAACATGGGGCTCTAAAAGTTTGTTGACCGCTGCTTGTGACCTTTGACCTTGTAGTGACCATCCACTCCCCAAGGGACATCTACCATCCAAGTTTAGTCACAAACGGATGATCAAAAGTTATCACTCATAAACGCGCCATAAAAACTTAACATTGGGCTCTAAAAGTTCGTTGACCCATGCTTGTGACCATTGACCTTGTGGTGACCATCCACTCCCCAAGGGACATCTACCATCCAAGTTAAGTCACAAACGGACCTATGGATCAAAAGTTATGACCCATAATAGAAACGTGCCATAAAAACTTAACATAGGGCCCTATGGAAAGTTCATTGACCCCTGCCTGTGAGCTTTGACCTTGAGGTGACCTTCATATATGGTAAAATGTGAAACTTTTTTGTAGTGTTCCGGACAGACGACGGACGGACGGACGGACAGACGCTTAGTCTCCCCTCACCTCTGGTGGGCTCGACAAAAATGGAAGCTACAATGTATTTTCAGGATCACAGACTTCCTCACACTTTGCACAATGATCATGGCAATTTTCTGTAACACAATGCATGGTGGTTCATGGGATACCACTGTAGTGATGGCACTGATATGTGGCAAAGTGGTTTACAAGGACTGAGGTACCAATTTCTATACATAAATCTGTCTTCTGCGTGTGTGGCTGTATCCAGCGAGTGGAATAGGCTGTTGATACAACAACACATGTGTAGCTGGATCGCAAAGACATGAATGCGTGTGGCTGTAGTTTATACTGTACAGTGTACATCCCAAAAATAAATAAGACTTCAAAATAAATCTGAGAAAAATATGCCTTACAGAACAATACCAAAATGACAAAAATCAGATAAGAAATCAGGAAGATATGACATTTTGAAATTTCACTTTCTTTTGGAAAAAATTTCTCGACCTGTTCTTTCTTGAATATACATATTGTATATTCAAATGAGCGTGCTGACGATACCCTCACAATCTTTCATGAAATTCGGGGGGGATTGTTATTTTTAGCTAATACATGTACAATGTTGTGTAATAGTTAAAGCATGGTCTCCCACCAAGGGCAAGATACAGTGTATATTAGAGTTGACATTTTCTCTTTAATTATTTTGGGTGGTTTTAAGGCAAGTTGAATAGGTTCTACAGCTGATCATGAGATTTTTGTCATCTTTGTAGTATATGAAATGAATAGGAAATGTGAGAGTATGACAATGTCAACTTGCTCAATTCGTAAGGGCTGATCAAGAAATGTCTTCCGAAAAACGTGAAATTTCAAAATGCCACTGATATTTGATTCTTCTTTTTTCCTTATCTGATTTTTGTCATTTTTGTATTTTTCTCCAAAGAATATTTTTCTCTTTCTTTTAAAGTTTATTTATTTTGGGGGTGGATTTCCTCTTTAATGGTCCTCATGGCTGATCAATACAATTTCATCATCAGCATGCAATGTACGAGCACCTTGTTGAACCCACAAATGTAAAAATACATCAGCCAATAATGCAGAAAATCGTCCACAAATGTAGAAAGTAGTCATTGCCCACAAATGTAGAAAACACCCACTAATGTAGAAATGACTCCAAAATGTTGCCCACAATGTAGAAACGACAGATGCGTTGATGCTTAATACTCCACACAGTGAGGTTGAATTCACAAGAGTAAACAGGCGAGCCGCCGTACGGACACGCAGTGGAGTGCTGGGGCCTATTTCACGAGTATGCCACATCATCACCTTCATACAGTGAATGCCCTCAATTTCGTACATTTCAGAATTTAGAAGTAGAGAACCTAGACGACTTCAATTTCTTGAATTTTCAAATTGGCATTCCCCGGCCTGGTCGATTGTTGATTTAGTTAAGTTCTCAACGCTACATTCAGAGTGATGCCTGGTAATGGATGCTGTCGAGTACCAAAGTAGAAGTAATAGAAGCAGAAAGTGCCAGAAGTATGGGTAAGATACAAACTTGTTCATCAACTGCTGATTTTAAAACGTGTTGTTTAACTGTTAATACACTAATAGTCAGGAAAACACTGGTCAGGGTGCAGTGGAGTGGTAGTCAGACACAGTATTCAGTATCGTGTGTACAGTATAAACCGTGGCGTTGCTATAAATGCACATCATCATCAGCACTCATCATCACTCAGACCGACTGAACAGATCCCACTCACTACTCACTAAGTCTAACGTTAGATTGCTATCAGTGCATGTACATGTAGGTTTCTTATCAACTAAAACATACTAGACTATGCATATGCGTATCAAGAAAACACATCGAAAGACAGGGACTTACCTTCTTGGCTGACATAATACTAACAAACCAATCAAATACTGGCACTAGTCTAAATTCGTCAAAACTTAGCGTCGAGAGTTCTTGACATCGCACGCGCCGACAGTAGTTTCAGTTCACCCGCTGAGAGTAATCACACTATGCAGTGAATGCTTGATCAGTGTGGTGATAGTGATGGGCGGCCGCGGGTGGAGATAGTCAGAGACCATATATGTACTGTGACGTGCGAATATGAATGCATTCGATCAACGTTCAGCTCCTACGACACACACATGACTACGCGACCGCTGTCGATAGCATTACGGTTTCTCGTCCCATTGTTTTGATCGCTTTTGTGTCGGTGACCGATTGGATTTACCAGTTCGGTCTCCATTCCCCGCGGAAGCCAGCGAACTCGTACGCAATTCGCCCATCAGCAATATCGCCCCTTAGCCTTGTTTCGAAAAATACCAACTTTGTGTAAAACATGGACCATACAGTCAGAATAACATGTTATTATATTACGATAGTGCTTTTATGAATCACTTGGGGTTCAGTTCGTAACATCAGTGCATATATCAAAGCAAAATATTTAGATACAGATTTGCCCTCAATATAACTCCGCCTTTGCCACCATAGGCCTAAAAAAGAAGAAAAAGCGACAGGGAATATCACAAAATTTAACGGTCATTCTGATCATTTTATATAGTTCCACAGACATGCTGTCTTGCATGGTCTTGACTTTATAGCCTGAATTTATTGATTCCATTGCATTATACTCAAAAACCTATGTTAGCCGTTTGACAAGGCCTTCTCGATGTGGGCCTATGATGGCTATAATGGGCGAGCGAAGTGAGCCGAGCTCGATAACGCAAGGACCTTCTGAAATCCGCTTCACACATTTTATATAACATTCATGACCACAATACAAAGAACCCTATACTGAATAACCATAATAATTATTATCAACGAGTTTCGGTATTACACAATTACATTTTACACCACCATATACAGCGAGAGGGCCTTGGCAAAAAGCTTATTACACTGGCCTATCTTTACGACGATATGCGAATTTAAAGTGAAATATTCTTGCAAAGAAACAGGGATCAAAGGTTATGAGAACACAAAAAATATGAGAATAACAATTTGGGACATCAACATTCACAATTTTTGAGAGAAAAACATTGGCTGAGTAACAACATGATATGAAGATTTGAATAACATGATTCATATTGCACCTCTTCTTTTTGTAATTTAATAATCTACCCATTCTTTCTGTGGTATTGGCCAGGAACGTAACACAATAATGCTGTGGAGTCCAAAAGTGTACTGGAGTATTACACAACAGTATTTTCCAGGGACATTACTCCCGCCCTCTTTGATGATTTATTGCAAGGGAGTCAGTATCACAGAACTGTGGTCATATGTTCATTCCATGATAATTTTCATCCATAGTATAACTCCTAAACTTGAGACACGCTGTATGTCCTCATTATTTATCGTAATCCTAATATTGCAGTCAATATCAATATCTGTTACTCAAAACAGTATAAATAAGTATTTTTGATAATACAATATATTTAAAGATACATTGTAATATGAAGTTTTGGTATCTTTACAAAGTTCCCCTGCAGAGTTTGCCTTGTCTTAGTTTGTGCTTCAGGTTGAAGTACCTTTCATTACTAACACAATGAGACTTAATACTCGCCCTATCATTTTGCAGGCAAATCACTATCTTTTCCATTTCCTCAATAAGCTTTATATCTAATCTATCAATATCTGTATCAGAAATGAAAATAAGTGTCATCTGAAAATTGAATAATATCCAAAGCCTGAGATTTGACTTGCCATTCACATAAACAAAAGTGGTCAATAGTGCACTATTGTGAAATAATTATATATAATAGTGAAGCAATTTTGATGACATCACATGCATGTAATCCCTGACAGGAGATAAGTTTTTATGAAATTATTCACTTTGTTTATGCCGAATTGAGTCACAGCTTACATATACCCCATAAGGTTACTCTCAAGAGTAATTTATTACCACGATCGAGGGATCTCAATACGATACTTTCTATAAAAATGCCCCCGATTTCAACCATTAATCAGAATTGAGGAATCATCAAAGTAGTTGCAAGGGTCCTATTAGCTTTTATACGGACTGCTTCTGCATTCATTTGATAGATAATGGAGTTGAGATCCCTAGGGCAGTGATTATCAACAATAAAAGCAGTTCGACCTGTTTTATAGTGCTAATTTCACGAGGCTGCCTTCCTCGTACAGTATATACAGTAGGTACGTATGCACTAACCAAATGAGGGTGGTTTGGTTCTATATGGGATTGTAAAGTACTATGAAGCAGTTCAAGTATTACAGAGCTGAAGACAATTGTGGAATTGGCGGCATGACACGATAATGGGGATAATGGCGAGTATAAGTAGGCCTGTCAGCATGATGACAAAGGGCGGGATTGTCCGCTGTCTTGGCCGATTTGTTACAGGGCGAATTTGCTACTAACGTAGTAACACACACGAAATAGAGAGCGCAAGATTCCAAAGCCATGAATCGAAGGGATTTACTGTATGCAGGGCTAGGGTGGTTTCCATTCCACTTCAGTCTTGTGGGGCGTGGGGGTGTCTAATTGTCTGACATCAGATACAGAATTAAGTACAATTTAAAACAACATTAAAAATTCAGGCATTGTAAACATCTGCAGAATCTTTGCAGGGTATCCACCAGCAGCACGGAAATACAAGTCCTTATATTATGTTCGTTTGAATATCACTTTCATGTGTATAGAAATCTAGACTACAGTAATCCATAAACTGATGTCAACAAACTTTTCGTCGAAGTGCAATGCTATACATTATTGGCTATACAGTGATGTCAACGAACTTTCGACAGTCTCTTTCTCAGTCAGCTAGGCATACACAAATTACATCTAGGAAAATGAGTACACGGTATTATACATGATCTACGATCTGGGATGACACGAAAGATCACTCATAGCAGTCAGTTAGTAGGCCTTTGAGTGTTTTCTGCACAACAACACAAAGAAGAAGAAAAAAAAAACAAGAAGAAGGAAAAAAAGGAGAAGAAGAACAAGAATTCTTTTCGTAAAGATCTGGTTTGAATTCGAAAAGATCCCTTGCCGCCGGGCACGATCAACCTGGAAATATGCAGGTATGGTAAGGAGGTCAAGAGCACTTCCTTCTTTGCAGGTTTAAGTTCTGAAAATGACAATAGGATTTCAGACATAGGTTTTCACTCATTGCTGTATCAGAAACTTGGCTTAAGCCACAAGAATACTCATCTTGCCTATTGCCAAATTATATATTTATAGATAATAGACGTAATGATAAACGTGGTGGAGGAGTGGGTTTTTACATATGTATAGTGAATTAAAATTTAAACGAAGACAAGATTTGGAATTATTTGATGAAAACATTGAAACAGTTTGTATTGAGATATGCTGTCATAATGAAAATATTATTGTAATGGTTGTATATAGGCCACCTGCTGCATATATTCCCCAGTTTCTGAATGCCCTAGAATTGCCTTTTCATAAGATTATGAGGGGGAAAAAAAACTGCTGTGTGGCTGGTGATTTCAACATTAATTTACTTTCATCCATGTTGTTTTCTGATTCCTTTATTGATATGTTTTCGTCATATTCACTTTCTCCGGTAATCTCAAAACCCACTAGAATAACAACACTGACATCAACACTACTCGATAATATTTTTATTGATAAGCTAGAGAATATTGTTGTCTCAGGGATATTCACATGTGATATAAGCGACCATTTACCGATATTTGCTGTTATAAGATGCAATCGTAAGAGTAATAAAGATCACAACAGATTTCAACGTGTCTGTGATGACTCCTCCATGCAGTATTTTTGTATTATGCTTCGAACTTGTATATCTGGGAACACGTTGTAAACAGAAACGGTGTGGATGAACAATTTGAAGCCTTTCTTGCCAAGTATCTCTTGTTTTATAATGAGTGTTTTCCATTGCAGAAGTGTGTACACAGATTGAAAAAGAAGGATAAACCATGGTTTGATAGTACACTACGGAAAATGTGTAAAAAGAAGTATTTGTTGTATCGTATAAAGTATCTTAAGAATCGTACCATGGTGTTAATAATGAACAGAAATTTAAGCAATATCGGAATATGGTAAATAAGGAAATACGTAAGAGAAAACATGAATATTATCATTGGAAATTTAACAAAGTGCGTGGGAACTTAAAGAAAACATGGTCTATCATAAATGACGTCATGAATAAACAAAGACAGAGTAATTGTATAGATTCATTACAAATCAATGGTCATCTTATTGAAGATAAAGAGTCTGTCGCACAACATTTTAATGAATATTTTTGCACTATAGGTAGCAATATTATTTCTGATGTACCTCATCTGAATCTATTCATACTTACCTGCACAAACCTGCACAAAGCCAATCCATGTTTTTTTAAACCTATCACAACTGCCGAATTATTAACCATTGTAAGTGATCTGAATATAAACAAAAGTCCTGGTGACGATGATATCCATCATGTCAATGTATTTAAGAAATCTATTTGTTTTGTAATGGAACCTTTATGTGTAATATTTAATTTATCTTTGGAAAATGGCATAATTCCCTCGGAAGCTTTAAGTTGCGAAGGTAATTCCAGTTTTTAAAAAGGGGGATAAGCACCAATTACAAAACTATAGACCTATATCGCTGTTGTCAATTTTCACCAAATTGTTTGAAAAATTAGTCTATGCTAGATTGATATCTTTCATTGATAACAATGATATTTTATATCATCAGCAGTTTGGATTTCGACATGGTTATTCCACTTATATGGCATTACTCAAATCAATGGAAAAAATATCAAATGCATTTGAAAATCATGAGTTTGTGGTTGGAATGTTTTTAGAATTTAACAAAGGCATCTGATTGTATAGATCATACTATATTGGAATATTATGGAATAAGAGGGAGTGCTCTGAATTGGTTTAAGAGTTATTCATCAGATCGTTCACAATATACAATTGTAAATGATAATCAGATTTGTGTTATGTAAAAACAGGCGTTCCACAAGGCTCTGTTATGATCCCCTCCTTTTTTGTTATTTGTCAATGATCTGCAATTTGTAAGTCCTACTTTGTTTTCTATATTATTTGCAGATACACAAACTTATTTTTCTCTGGTCGGGATGTTCATGAAGTCAATCATATGGTTAACACAGAAATGAAGAAAGTATATTCTTGGTTTGTTGCAAATCGCCGGGTATTAAACATGGAAAAATCATGTTATATGATTTTAAAACAAAGAATAAGGTAATATATGAAAATGTTTTACAAGTGAATAGGTAGTGTTAGTTAAACAAGTGAATGATATTAAATTTCTTGGTGTGATAATTGATGATGGTTTAACATGGAAAGACCATACAAATGATGTTTGTATTAAGATAAGCAGAATTGTAGGTGTTATGAGTTATTTGAAATATACACTTCCTTCAAAGATTCTTTTAACCATATATCACGCAATGATTTCCCCCATTCAACTTATTGTGCAATAGTATGGGGTCACACTTCATTGTACTTATTAAACCGTTATTATTACAAAAGCGTGCAATAAGAACAGTCTGTGACGTAAGCCCTTTTGAGCACACTGCAACATTATTCAAGAAAATGAAAGTTTTAGAAATTGATCAAATAGTGCAATTACAAGTGGCCATATTTATGTTTTCATATTTTAAAGGCGTTTTACCTGTAACCTTCCATAAGTTATTCGTTCAAAATAGTGCAGTCCATAGTTATAACACAAGATGTGCTAAATATGTTTACCTTTTTTCCAATATAAGTTTTCAAAGACTACAATGGAGCTAAGTCCTGGAATGAGTTACCTGTTTAATGTCCTACATTATCATCTTTTAAACGTAGATATAGAATGTTTTTAATCCAAAGTGCAGCTGAATGATTATTGGGATATTTGCATTTTTGTTTTGTTTTGTTTTGTTTTGTCTTTTGTGTGTATTTTGTCCTTTTTGCAATTTTGTGTATAATTTCTATAACGGTATAGATTCATTCTAAAAATGTATATCTTTGATTGCAATTTGTAGCCTCTGTAAGGGAATCGGCTTTGATAAGTCCTATATGGTCTTTTTCTGGTTCCCACACATGCTAATTATAGCTGTTTGCATCATTCCTTGTGTTTCTTATGTAAACCTAGTGTGCAATATATGTTATGTCCGTGTACTTGCATTTGTGTTTTTTATATATACTTTTTAGCATGTGGAATAAAATTGAATTGAATTGAATTGAATTGAATTGAATTGAATTGAATTGAATGTCTAACGTTTTGCATCAGGTTTTTGAATCACATGCTTGAGTAATTGGGGCTTCGTGTTAATCGGTAGTTTATTGTGTCAATGAACATGAATACTTTATTGTTATTACAGACAGGAACAAATGAAAATTGAATTCATGTGTATCATATTTATCAATCTTTTCCAATTTCATCCTAACCGTCTTCCGTGTATCATGTTAAAAAATTTCGGAACTACTAGTATATCAGAAAAGAAGTATATTGTGGATTAAATTTGTGCCTGCTTCTCTCTCGTATTTCACGTACATCTCAAAGTTTTATTGAAGAGTTATCTTATCTCCTTATCTATGACGAGAACATTCTTTATGTTTGGAAGTGCGGTGTTTTAACAAAAATAATCATATTGTTATGTTCTTACAAGCTAAAATGAATATATTGGCATTATTGGTGTTAGGTTTAAAATTGTATACTATATAACGGAACGTCTGATGCGTCAGATATATCCGTTACCACACATGCACCGTTCTTCTTTCGATCCGAAATTTATTCAATCTTGCCACTTGCAGAGATGTTACCTGGCATTTGCTATTTTTGAGAAGTATATACCCTTGTTCATAAAGCTTCATACGTAATCAGTGAGATTATTGATATAATTTAAATGCACTGAGGTAGAAAAGTTAGATCAGGGTAACAAATTTCAAGCATGCAGAAATATCTATATGTTCTTGATTTTTATTTAGACTTCATTTTATAACTTACGATCATTAATTTTTATTACAGATTAGATCAAGGCTGACTCCAAAATGTTTTCATGATGTTTGTAAATGTTTATACTCGTAGTTTAACATAAGCATTGCCATTTTAAAGCTAGAAATAAGCAGACAATCAACAGTTTTCGAAGATGCTTCCGCTGGTAACGTACTATCTGATACTTGGTTTTAACATGCAAAAAAAAAAGGACTCAATGTTTAAAAATGTTTCTAGAAAAAACAAGGGCTCCCCAAAATCACCCATTGATTGTTATATATTCCTAAGGGATTGAAGTTTCCGTATCCATAAAAAAATAAATGAAGTCTCTGATGCTGAATTTTTGTCATTTGTATATATAATGGTTATTGCACACTTTTTCGGAAAATGGCCCAAACAAGGAAAATGGCCCAAACAAGGAAAATGGCACAATGAATGTGTATAAGTATCAACCAACGTAGGCCTAAACGACTGAGGGTGGTCAGTTCCCAAAATGTAAGATCTCTTCAGCGAACTATACCAGAAAGAGAACAAGCAGAACGACTTATGTATAATCATGACGATGCCAAAGAGACACTTTATAATTAACAAATTCAAATCTTCACACAGACATGCAAAGTAGGGCCTATCTCGTGGACAAAGACATTAAAAGAAAAATATAAGAAACAACAATTAAATATTAATAGCATGTGTGTCAACATACGCAGATGTATACTACTAGAAGGGTCGCATATTTTCCTTTATATTTACCATTCACTAAATTATGTGGAAACTATGATGGGGTTTGGGGGCTTTGTCCCCGTTCCCTGCGGGGAGGGGAATAGGGCATTGTCCCCCTGAGTTTCCCAATCATTTGGGGAATGGTGCCCACTTTATGTACAAATATAATTCTGCTAGTTACCCTATATGACGAAGACTCAATCAAGGTTCCAATTTTGACCCCCCCCCCCCCCCAAGTGCGCACCAATAATAGTCACCAATATCCACTTTTTTACTCGTGTAGCACCAGTAGGCCTGCTATGAACTAACTTTGCTCTATCACAACTACCACTTTCCGTTCTGATAGAAAATTGATCTTCTATCAAATATCAGTACATTTTTAATTTGTTTTCGTAGTCTATAAGTTGGGGGGCTTTTACTTACGCTCACACGCCTGTGAAGTTTTACTTCTCACAGAAAAGACCCCAAAACATAATCAACATGGATTCAGACCACCACCGCCACCAAAAATAAAAACAAGATAAATGAATAAATAGATAAAAAGATGAATAAATAAAAATCACATTACTAGTATGAGAAATGTGTTTATATAAGAATATGCCAAAATATATTATTATGCACTACTCTAGTAATTAATCACACGAAGCACAAGCCCTTTAATTACGGGGGGGGGGGAATTATACTCCCTATATACCCCGTATCTCCTCCACAAGCCCCCCCCCCCCCCCCCCCCACACACACACACACACACCCTGCTTCTGCTTCGTCTCTTCGCTCCTTCAGGCGCGGGTGACGCTACCTCACGCCTCAGTCGTAGCTCACTGACCCTGGCATCTCTCTCTCTCTCTCGTAATATTATGTAGTATACCAATTTTGCTTTCTTGAGGAAAACAAAAGAACAGGGCCCTGTTGCATAAAACCCTTACCACTGGACTTACCGCTCCTTTCTAGCGGTAAGTCTTCAAATTAGCGGTAAATTTTATAATCCTTGAAGCTGATTGGCTGTGACGCCTAATTTTGACGGTAGTTACCATTAAAATTCAACGGTAAGTTTTATGCAACGGGCCACAGAAAAATAAGTTTTTACTCGAAGATGGTAAGATCATCGCAGACTCTGTGCAACTGAGGCAATTAAGGGAGGCCGGTCCACCCCCTGGACCTGGGCCCTGTTTTACGAAGAGTTAAAATTTATTATCATAGTTGATTTCAACTGTAAGTCTATGGCAGCCTGCAGCCTGTGTGGTAAGGAAATTTAAAATCGATTTTATCTTTTGATAAAACAGCTAGGGCCCGTGGTGCCTGTTGTGGTCACGTCGTTATCATGTGACCTCAATGTTTACATCCAATCTACGCACATGCACCCGGTAACCGCGCTGCGGGTGCGTGTTTAGCAGTATGCATAACGTATGCCGAAGATATAATAGGGACTGTGCGTAGACTCTGCAAGTGCAACATACATACCGGTATACCTCCGGCCGCCGCGCTTCAAGTACGCAGCAGCAGTTCTACAGTGTTTTATATACCGGCGATCACTGTCTCAGGAGATCAAGGTGATATTCAGAAGCAAAACAAAACGCCTCTCCTTGGTCTACGCAGCTAACACGCTAGTCATACTCAACAAGTTCACCGCACCTGACTTCAACAAGAAGGAACTGAGGTATGCTTGGTTGGTAAAGCCATAGAAGGTGATTTTATGAGCCGAAATAATGTTGCCAGTAGGGAAATGTCACTGCCGACACTGCCACTGCACTGCCCACTGGATACGATCATGAGGACGTACGGGAGTACTAGCTACTCCTGTATTGCACATGTACTAACCGGGCGTTGGCCTAAACTGTTACTAGAAATCTACTGTAATTTATTGCCATTCGCATTGCCGTTGACATTGTCATTTGGCATTGCATTGGTGATTGAGTATTATTCATATTTTTCCTGGCGTATTACAATTGTTTGTAAACTCTCATAGTCATTGATTTCTAGTCTCGCTCTTATCAATATCATATTATGACTCTCATATTGACATAGGCCTACAGTCTAACGGTTAAAGGACACACCTTCGTAGCTTCATTAATCATAAATCACATGTGTATCTGGATTGAGTGAATCAAATGCAGTAGGGCCTAGGCCCTATCTTAGTTTTTATAGTAGGATTTTAGAAATCTAGAACACAGAGAGTTTGAGGAAAATTGGACAATCTGTTCAAAAGCAGCTCGAATCAGCTCGAAAACCATATCCTGCAGCAAGTCCATGACATCCGACATCCGTTGCCTACTTTGTAGGAGTCACTATCTCTGATGACTTGAAGTGGGAGAAGCATGTTGCAAAGACCACACAAAAGGCGAACTGGGTTCTATCCCTCCTTCGGAGAGACCTCTACTTATGTCCTGTCAACGTTAAACGAACTGCCTATACTTCACTCGTTAGATCACTTCTTGAGTACGGTGCCACTGCCTGGGACCCATATCTACAAAAGGACATAAACAGACTTGAAAGTGTTCAAAGAAGAGCTGTCCGATTCATAACAGGGGATTATGTGTCCAGAGATGATGGCTTCATCACAAACAAGCTGACCGAATTGCATCTACCAAACTTGAAGGAAAGAAGAAGGAAACTCAAACTCACCCTCTTCTTCAAAGTGGTCGGGGGGCTGGTGCCAGCTCTCCCAATTCAAACATTTGCTCAACCTACAAAACCTAGACGACGTATCCGTGTTAAGCAATTCACAAACTGTGATACTGTAAATATTTTAGATAGACAAGTGACAAATAACAGTAAGTGCTTTAATCAAATAAGACTATAAAAGCACAAACAGAACAATTCAGAAATTCATTCTTCCCATCTACTGTCATCGAGTGAACCACCTCAGTGACACCACTATCAACTCACGATCAATTGCCTCATTCAAAAAGGCCATCGATAGAACCTCCTAAATACCCCTGCGCCCTCTCTCGTCCGATGCGTTATGCCCAGTAGGGCCCTGCATCGTACACATCCAGAACCAGAATCCAGAAAAGTTCTGAATTTTTGAAGTTTCTGCATAGTCCCTGCACTACAGCTTGTGTCACATGTGTAATGTGTTGCAATTGCAAGTACAATTGTAGGCTCCTACAACGATATAAAGAAAATATAAGTTTGTAAACTCTCATAGTCATATGTGACCCTGCACCTCAAAACAAACAAAAAGTCGCCAGACATGAATTTTTAGTTAAAACCATATTCTGAAAGAGCAGACTAAAATGATGTATAACTCAAATCAAATGGACTCTCCTAACCTACCTAAATATTGGAAAGAAAGCACAAACTCAGGAAAAGTGTGAACTGAGAAAAGGGGCTCTGAAGTACAGTGTCTATTCAAGCGCGTAATCTTTACCAAACCGTGCTGGCTGTGTGATGAATGGGACAAAAAACAGGAAGTAAACCACCAGAGTAACAACAATGAAGGGATTATCAGATTAAAATGAAATTGAGCATGCCTCATTAACACATTCTGCCCATAATCAATGCCAACTTTCAAAGCAGTAGCACTATCCTTTCAAAAGTTATTAGAGTTGAAAGTGAAGAGTGTGGACAAGATTTTCAGAAATGAAAAAGGGATTTTAAAGACACACCTAATCACACTATTCTACCAAAAATGTTCGAGATAAACTGCTAAAAGAAAACACACTTTCCTGCCCGTTTTGTGATACCAAATTTTAGCATGATGTAAAAGAAGACTCTCTCTTTCAGAATATATGAAAAAGTCAAGTTCGGCTAGGTTGACCCATTTCACTTATTTTCAGTCCTCACGCAAAATCATTGTGTGCGACTTTATGTTCGTTTTGAGGTGCACGGTCACATATATAAGGTAAGGAGAAGTCCACTCCAGTAGTAAGGAGAAGTCCACTCCAGTACACTTGTAGTTAAAACCACTACAGAGAGCTCTTTGGATGAGCATACCATGGATACAAGTTACAACTTGTGGTGTATGCAGCAGAATACTCTTTGGTAGAGATGACAGTATTGAATGCGAGAGATGCCAGAACTGGTTCTGCATGAGCTGTTGCTCTCTGACACCAGATGAATTCAGTCTGTACAACAGTGTATCATCTGCACACTGGTATTGTACATCTTGTGAGGCCAAGGCATTGGAAGCCGTGAAAACTGACCAAATCGTAGAAGAACGTTGCAGGAAATTCCTCGGAGGGACACTAGAGAGGTTAGACAAATTGGAGGCTACTTATAAGTGATAAATGGTGTAAGGTGGAATACTTGTGTAAAAAACTTGAATCCGACATGAAGGACTTGAAAGACACCATAAAGTCTAAGGACGTGAAAACTCATAGCGATGTGCTTGAAACTTATAGTGATGTGCTTGAATCTACCGTCGAGTCTATCGTCCAAGAAAAGATGGCTGAGGACAGGGAAAGGTAAAAGAGAAAACATAACATCATTATACAAGGTTTGTCAGAATTTAGTTCTGAGGATCCGAAGGAGCACACATACCACAATACAGCCGAAGTCTGCCAAGTCTTAGAGTATCTCGAGATGGACTACGAAGTTAGGCGATTGCAGCGGCTTGGAAAGAGGAACCCTGAACAGGAATCTGAATCAGAGAAATCCTGCCCACGCCCCCTGCTGGTAGAGTTCTCAACTGTTGAATTTTGTACCGCCACCAAGGCAAGGGCAAGCAAACAGAGTCAAGAATGGTAGATAAGAAAGAAAAAGAATCCAGATCATTGTAACTTTCAAGTTTCGAAAAGAGTTTAAATGGTTCAATACAAATCCAAGCAAATTAATATGCAAGTTAACGTAAGGAAAGTTTGAATTTGATTCATTTTGAATAGAAGATTTATTGATGCAATTACAGTAAATACATAAGAAAAAGAAAATCAATTGAACAAGAATGATTTCCCAGAATTCTTTCATTTGAATGGGGAAAAATGAGGTAAAAGTGTATTTCTGTTGCCATGTTTTATGTATTACAGTTGAACCTCTATTATCCGGCCTCCCTTTATCCGGATCTCTCTATTATCCGGACGCAATCTCGCCGTGATTTTTTTTTTAAATAATTACGGGAAGAAAGGGGGATTCCCAACTCCTTGAGAACTCCTACCCAAACACACATGAATTACATATTACTTCCAATATGATTAACATACTTTGCATCAAATTTCCTTCCAAATTGCTTACCTTCAGACATTTCAACATCCCGAAACATCCCCAAATGTAACGATGAAAAGGTTGCAGTATACACATTACTACATGTGATACTACAATGGGCTACATCAGTACATGTGTATGTATATGTACATGTATAAAGCATTGAGTCTCCCGTATCCGGCCAAATCCCTTATCCGGATGAGCCCCGGTCCCGACTTGTCCGGATACGAGAGGTTCAACTGTAATTAAATGTTCTATGAGCACCGGTGATCCAAGAGATTGGAATTACTTAGATGATTCCTTTGTTTTGAAGATACATGTGATGAAACTAAGCATACATGCAGATAACATGTTAGGTTGAACATTTAGCTCATTTTATTTGATAGAATCAGTATAATTGGCTCAACTTTTAGTCATGAATGACACTTGTCACGTAAGTCACGCTCATGTGTCACACGAGTCACTTTTTTATATGCCAATTGAGTTAAAATGAAAAGTCAGCAGGATAATGAAATTTTGACTTATTATTGCCTCATGTCTCAAAATTGAATGCAGAAAATTTTGTGTACCTATAGGACAAGTACTTTCTTGCAAAAATCTAGTCAAGTACAGCAACATCAGGATTCCTCAATAGTATGGGTCACGTGAGTCACAACAACAACAAAAAAAAGTTAAGTATCTCTAACAAGAAGGTCTTCATATCAAAGATTTCTATGAACCAATGTGAAGGATCAATTCATTGATTGAGGAAGTACTCTACCTAAACAAGTTAAAATTTTGTATGTCATGTGAGTCACAATGGATGGGCTGAGAAGGGGGGGGGGGAGGTTGCAAGAAGGGGTCTAAAGGGAGTCTTTTTTTCTTCTTCTTCTTTTTTTTTTGCTTGTCAGCTGACTGGACTGGGAAGTGTCACCAGAAATACTTTTTTTTTTTTGCCCATTCCCCCTTCCCCCTTTACGGAATTCCTGGATCTGCCACTGCCATTGTTATTCCAATTCAAGGAGCTGTCGTCCACCCATTCTCAGAACAATGCAGCCTCCTGTTGGATCTGACACAATGTAGTAGGATCCATGCTGATTTTACTTGTACTTGAATGCTAATTCATTTAATTATGATAGTGAGACTGTTGTACATAAGTGTATCCTAGGTACCACCTCATGACACACAGCCTGAGTTCAGTAGAACTTCTATAGCTTCGTGTAAGAGCTGCAACAAGGGATTAGGCCTACTTTACTGCATCAAGAATCAGGGTCTAGACCTCCTGTGACATCCTACATGGTAGTTTAATCTAAGTAGATTCCAACTCGCCATGAAAGTAGACATCCTAACAGTTCTAATCATTTGAGTGTGTAAGGCAGCATGGAACTTATAAAGTTAAGTCGCTCTCAAGCCCTCTTTTGACGAAAGTATACAATATCTGCATGTTTATAATCAAAGTAAATTACAGTGTGACTTTTGCATATAATGAGATTTAAATGCATGTCAGCTGTTTACAATGAAACAAAACATAATTTAGATGAAGAAATGCATGGACAAACTGTAGAAACTCTAAATGAATTGTGACCAAGAAAAAAAGTAGGAAATAGAGGGAACTGCTAAAATATACACCAGCAGTCATTTCCGGTGATACAGCCATTGGTTTTCTGTCTCAAGAGCTCTGTTACATGGACCTAAAAGAGCAAGTGGTTACCCTTTTTGTCGAGCCCACCAGAGGTGAGGGGAGACTAAGGGATCGCCTGTGCTACCTCGAGGGAAGAGGGGTCATACAAAGTTTCACATTATGCCATATATGAAGGTCACCTCAAGGTCAAAGCTCACAGGCAGGGGTCAATGAACTTTAGGGCCCAATGTTAAGTTTTTATGGCGCGTAGTATGGGTCATAACTTTTGATCCACAACTCCATTTGTGACCTAACTTGCATGGTAGATGTCCCTTGGGGAGTGGATGATTACCACAAGGTCAAAGGTCACAAGCATGGGTCAACAAACTTTTAGAGCCCAATGTTGAGTTTTTATGGCACGTTTCTATTATGGGTCATAACTTTTGATCCATGACCATCTAGGTCCGTTTGTGACTAAACTTGGATGGTAGATGTCCCTTGGGGAGTGGATGATCACCATAAGGTCAAGTGTCACAAGCAGGGGTCAACGAACTTTTAGAGCCCAATGTTAAGTTTTTATGGGGCGTTTCTATTATGGGTCATGACCTTTGATCCATAACTCCATTTGTGACTAAACTTGGATGGTACATATATGTATGTCCCTTGGGGAGTGGACCCTAACAAAAACGTCCTGTGGTACTCCCTGTGGTACTTGTCGGTACCACACAATGTACCACACACTTGTAATGTTACCACAGGAACTGTGTGGTATTGTACCACAGGCTTGTAGGGTACTCCCTGTAGTACTTGTCAGTACCACACAATGTACCACATAAATAAATGTTACCACAGGAACTGTGTGGTACTGTTTTACAGGCTCATGTGGTACTCCCTGTGGTACTGGTTGGTACCACACAATGTACCACACAAATATATGTTAACACAGGAACTGTGTGGTACTGTGTCACAGGCTCGTGTGGTACTCTGGGATGTACCACAGGGCAGTACCACAGGACAGTACGGTAGATGCGATGATCACCACAAGGTCAATGGTCACAAGCATGGATCAACGAACTTTTAGAGCCCAATGTTAAGTTTTTATATCGCATAAATTCTATTATGGGTCATAACTTTTGATCCATAGGTCCGTTGTGACCAAACTTGGATGGTAGATGTCCCTTGGGGAGTGGATGGTCACCACAAGGTCAAAGGTCACAGACAGGGGTCAACAAACTTTAACCCTGACTAGGCCCCTCGACGTTTCACGCGATGTATCGCTCACGCGAAAAGCTATCGCTGCGACATTTCATAACTTTTTTCTTTCAAGTCTCCCGCATCTTTTGTCACCAAACTTGCGATGCCTGGGCGCGCAGTTCTGAAGTTGCGCATAGTATATGTACGTGCATGTCAGACCAAAAATTGCTCAAAAACGTGAATTCATGTACAATTTCAATGCAAACTGTGTTTACAGGGAAATTTCATAAAAGCATGATTATTTGGGGGTTTTATTGATTAAATCAATTAATAACATGTTTTCTTGTTCGGAACAATGTCGCAGACAAATTTCATCGAAAAAACAGTGAAAAACATAAAGTCGAAAAACAAAGAAATACGTAAGAAATTCAAAAAACAATGAAATACTTCAGAAATTTTTTCTGATTGCAAAATTGTTTTCTCTTACATTTGCTAAGGACACTGAAAAGAATATTTACAAAAAAATGTGCCTGTTTTGAGCTTCATTTAATGATTTAAATACCAAATTGTCTCATTTCATGCATCGTTGTACATAAATTAGCATAATTTAGCATAAATGATAATTTTTCACAAAATTTTCTTCATAGTAATTTAGATTACATCATAGGCAATGTGTGTGCCAATTTTTGTCGCGAACGCGCGGTCGACGGCCAAGATCTGGAGGGGGGGCCTGGGAGAAGAAGTACTGAAGAAGCTACACAAAGTGTTGGTGTTAAAGTCAATGCTTTTTCATGAAGCTAGAAAAGTGAAAACATGATGAAGTTTGTTTCTGTTCTCTATATTACCCTAAAACACAAGTGTAGTAGTCTCCTTACCCAGCGATGACGGAACCAACATTTTCAAAAACTTTTAAAACCCCAGAGAGAAATGTGGATTGAGTGAAAGCAGTGCAACATTTAGTAAAACACATCAGTGAAAGACTGAGGAAAATCGGACAAGTTTTGGTGTTGGAACCGCTGGATGAGGAGACTACTTGAGGTGATGACGTCATGTGTGGACAACAATGAAAGAAAATATAAAAGGGAAATCCACAAAAATTAACTTTTCTCACATAATGAAAGAGCACTTGACTAACCACTTTCAGAAAGCAGGGGGAATATTGCTACCCTTAGCAAATGTCAGTAACAAGTTGATGGAATTTGCAATTTTCTTGGAAAATATTTTTTTTGTAGAATTCCCTTTATATTTTTTATATTGTTGTCCACACATGACATCATAACCTCTAGTAGTCTCCTCATCCAGCGGTTCCAACACCAAAACTTTAAAAATTCATAACTTTGCATCGATCGCCTGATTTTGCTCAAACTTCAGTGATGTGTTCTACTGAGGTTGCTGCTTTCACTCAATCCACATTTCTCTTTGGGATATTTTCCTAAAACTTTCACTAATGTCTTCTACCAATGTCACTGCTTTCATTCAATCCACGTATACTGTGGACTCCAATTATGACAAAGTTCTCGGGACCGGCAGTTTTTTTTCGCTATATCGAAGTTTCATTATACCAAATGAATGAAAAATAGAAAAACATAGAGCTGATAATGTTGCGGCCTGAATTTGTGTTTCACTGTAAGCAGAATTTCATTAACCATGTTCGTTATAACAGGAGTATACTGTATTATGGCTTTAGGTCCTTTTAATATTTTTTTTATCAAGTATAAGATTTTTAGCAAGCAGTATGAAAGTGTGAGTAATGCATTGGATGAGCACTCCTATCAGGAACTACTCTATTAATGATCAGCGACCGACAGAAAGTCACAAGTGTTTAAATGCTGTCTTTGAACCACAAGTGGATGTATCACCCCCCGATACACAAATCATACCCAAACATGTGACATTACTGATTCACATAGTCTTCATGCAGGCTTGTTTTTTTTTCTCTCTCTTTTTGACATTTAACGCTGCTAGGACTCCAACCCCAAGCATTGAAAAATTATGCGAATGCATCCACAATATTACATCTATGATCTAGGCATAGTGCTCATTACGAGTGCAGAGTGGAATGTCTCTTGCAGCTGGGGTTATAGATGTTATCTGGTGTTATCTTAGCCTTATATTTTAACACAATGACAAACTATGCAGTTGGCTGAGAGGAAAGCAAAAGGAAATACATACATCTTTAGTGGGAGACTCATATAGCTAGAGTAGGAGAGTGAGAGAAATATGGCCTCTGAGGCTCTCCTCCTAAGCTGTAAAGTTGGACGCGTGGTCTGAGGCCGATCCATGTTTAAACAGGGTCCATGAGGACTGTCGTTGCTCAAGCTGGCCCCAATGCTCATGTGTATACATCCATAAAAGGCGCGGTCAGACTGACAAAAGATCGAGAGGTTTAAGATCGCGAAGTTTGGGCCATTGGTACGCACGCAAGAAAGAGTGCGCCGTCCGATGGTTAGTGATTGTGACGTAACAAAGCACATTTGTACATGACAATGGCCCTCTCTTCGGAGACACCGCCCGCAAACAGATCGAGAAGTTTCACGGGAAGTTTGCAGTCACACTGGCAAGACTTCGAGATCTTAAAGATTGCCGTCTTTAACTTCGCGATCTTTTGCCAGTCTGACTGCACCTAAAGCGGCCTCTGGCTGCCTTTCATGTGTAACAGGGGTCATGATTCGAGGAACATATTCACTGATTAGCAAGCAGGCGTAGTTATGACTTTTTGATGTACCCAGGTGGGTAACACATGAAGCTCATTGAATCAGGCCATCCTTCTTTCCCATCATTATCATGTTTTTAAGAGCTTTCTTTTTAAGAAAAATTTTTAAGAAAAAGAAAGATCTGCATATATGTATGCAGTAAGGGGACACAACAGCTAACTCTAACCCTAACCTTGCTGTTCGATACAAACTATAATTTGTATTGTTTGTGTCATACATTCTTACCCAGACACAGGCCATTAAGTAAATGCCCTGAAGATATAAAGCACTGATGGAAGAAAACATTTTCTCCACATCAGGACACTTCTTTTTTTTTTCTTTTTTCTTTCTTTTTTTTTTGGGGGGGGGGTAGTCATTTTCAGGTTATTTTACCTGCAAAGTGTTATACATGTAGGCCTACTCTGCAGTGGATATCGAACCATCCAAGTGAAAGAATCAGAATACCTCAAATACCTAGCTTTTTATTGATGAGCATAACATTGATTCTCTTGGTTTCCACTCTTTTTTTTTTCTTAGTGACGAATTTCACCCAATGTACGACACAATTAAGGCCTCACTGATGATATATTGTGGGATATCGAAACGTCTATGGTTTCAAAAAGTCTGTAAATTATGAAAACTCACCAAAATGTACTTCAAGCAACAATAATTTGACTTTGCCACTGGGTAAGGAATTTGTGATAATTTTTTGAAGTCCATATTATTTATTGGAGATTTCAGTGAAGGCTGCTTGAGAGGTTGTGATAGTTTTGTTACTGATACCATGAAAGAGCTCCATTGAGCATGGGCATCAAACTTGCATTTCTCTTAAACTTCAGATGAGTGTAAAACCCCCGTGGGATCCTTGCGTAACCTGGTAAAGAGTAAAATTTCTTTAACTAGTTGTGACATTTGTTTCTGCTCTGTCTGTTCATTCATATTTCACCATGAAGATTGGAGATGACAAGCATGGACACAAAGTTAGCTGTTGCGGAAGAGTGCTGCAGGCTGCCAACCAACAAAGCTTCCCTGGAAGAAAGATCTGCAGAGAAAAATGGAGAAAATGAGCAGGAGCAAAGGGTGACTTGTGATATTTAAGAATCCATACTTCTAAGTGTAAAGTACAAACACGACTTAGCATTCCTCTGGATGAATTTCAGACCCTGCCCCTTTAAATCCACACAAGACATTTGTTGATTCTCCTATGAAATGGGCCAATAAAGTTCATTGGAGACACTAAACCATGATATAACTCCTGAAAAGCCTTCAATTCCAGTCACTCTGACTTGCTCTCAAGAGAAACTATGACACCCTGCAGGCAGGATGGCCACATGATGCCATGTTGGATCATCAAAACCGTTTATATCAACAATCCTTGTTTTGGATATTGGTAGTCCAATTTGCCCATACTTCTTGGGTTTGATGCTTGTAAATTTCACAGCCTTTATTCCAAACAGTATTCTGTTATGAACCCCCCCCCCCCCCCCCCCCAATGTTAATCATACCATTATAGCTTGTAGGAAAGTTTCAGGAAGATGTTAACCTTGTGAATGCATTGTGTGTTTGTCAGCAGGGAGGCTGGGTGACCCATTACTGTGAGGTCTTCACCAAACTTGCCCTCATTGTGGGAGGCTTTATCATCGTGGTGGGAGCTTTTCGTAACACCGTCACATACTACTTGCAGCTCTTCTGGGGTGTGTCTGGTGACTTCTGGATGAGGCAATGGGGAAAGATTTATGATTTCTTTGAAGGTGATCACCTCAACATTTCACTAGGTATGTATGAGCTTTTCACAAGTTAATATGTCAACACACTGAATGGAATCATAGTTCTGTTTCTGTAACTTAGCAATGTCATGTTTCTGGTTGTCTCGCCCACGTAGTGGAAGCGGACCATACAATGTAGGTTTCACTTTTTCGGCCTGCATCGTCAACAATTTGGTGGTCACTCTCTCTAACTTTCCACAGCTTTGAGCTGTGACCACCAAACTGACACTACAGGTACATAACCTGAATAATGCCAGTCAAGTTTGAATATTGATGAAGTCCAACAAGATAAAAGTTCTAAACGGCTGCAAACTTTCCCTGATAAGCACTGTACTCACAGTATTGTGGTGTATTCTCAATAACTTTCCATAGATTTGAGCTATGATCTATGAGTTTAAGTAATTGCAATAATGGAACAGTTATGTCCGACCACATACAGTACATTCACTAAGTCTAGAAATAGTATAAAACATGGTGTTCAATAAAATTTAGGGGCTGTTATTATCTTTTTCTGTACAATATAAAGCCATTCACTTTGCAAAACAACAAAATTTCTATAGCACCTGATCATTTATTATTTGTCCTTTATATCTTGAATAGTACGTATATGTCAGACCAGCGTAACATACGTTCACCCCAAAATTTTTATTTTGGCATGAATTCTAATGCATTGCTTGTTTGAAGTATTCTGCAGAGGCAAAGATATCTCATTAAAGTATTCTCAAAGATCATATTCTCTTGGGGGGTAATGCACATTGGAAATAGAAAATAACGTGACATCCCTGAAATGTACACTTTTACCTTTGAAATGCCCCCATGCATTTTTTTTAGAATGATTTCTCATGAACATGATCATCATATCTTTTACATGTCTCCACTATTGCAAAGGTCTGTATATACAGTATGCTAGCATGAAACTTTGCCAAAACAGTATGTTCGTTTACTTGCATCTTTCAAGGAAGACAATCCTTTAATCCAAATTTCTAAACAGCAACAATAACAAGAACCAATAAATGAAGTCAAGTGCATTTGGTGATGTGCTGCCAAAAGTTGCTGTTGACTTTAATTCTGAAAATAATGTGTTCAGTCATTTATGTTTACTTGCAATTCTTTTGCAATTAGCATTCCATTCAAATCCTTTGTCAGCTTACAAATAACGTGGAGTGGAGAGGAACAAATATTATGGTCACTAGTTCCAGACAACTGTTTCAAAGTCACCATCATGTATGCTATGGATATCAACATGGAAACATTCATAGGGTTGATGCTCTGCTTTTTGACTGGACATGTTTCTTGATAATTGATTAATACGTGTATGTGGCTTTCATTTTTCCTTTTCCTCTATGAATTTTTTTTTCTCTTTGAGTTGGATTTGGCTCTTTAACTTGGACTTGCCTTTGGGACTTGTACACGCACAATTTGTAGATGATAGTGATGACAAGTTGAGATGGTTGGCATTTTATACAAAGAGAAGGGTACCAGTATGAAACAGAAGTCATTTTCTGCCATAGTCATTAAATTCTATATGCACAGGTCTCGGTGCGTTATCTATGGGAATAGTGTGCAAAAGGTATACGGGCAATAATTTTCTGACTCATATTTGATTAGCAATTTGAGCTGATGAACAATATTTTGAATGGTATCCTGTACACTTCTGTGGAATAAAACAGCTACAAAAAAGTTTATGTAGCAGTGATGTAAAAAATGCAAAGCAAATTGCAATGCAATACCAGGAAAACCCAATTACCCCTTCGCATATATGACTATGGAATTGTTCAACCCTCGGGGCTGGGCCTCATGGGTTTAGAGTCGATTCCTGAAGTATGTCATGAACACTTTTCCTACTGATGTGCAAAAAGAAAAAAAAGATCATCATGGTCTGTTTTACAGAACGATGGACAAGGTTTTTCCAGAAATCCATTGTTTTAATTGTATTGCTGTCAATTACTGGCACTAGGCAGATTTTCAGGATGCATTTCATTTAGGTTTGTTGTAGACGCAAAGCCATGCATCAGTATACAAGTGATGCATATCACAGGTCTGAGTGCATCAGTCAGAATTGTGTGCATAAGGTAAAAGTTCTATGGAATGCTTAACCCACAAGGCAAAGCCGAGTGGGTTTAGGCTAAATTCCATATTTACCGCATGCACACTATATTCCACCTATTGGCACATGTCTAGCATTGCTAATAATAGCACTCAATATTTCAGTGGATTAAAGCCACTTTCCATTGCCTCTCGCTTTGTGGGGATGAATTTCCTTTCAAAGGCAGAGACAGTACAAAGACTACAATTTACTTGATGTAGTTAATATGAGAGTACCATGATATGGTTCTTTCTGTTGATCTTTGTGAGCCATCAGCTGAATTTGTTACTGGATGAACAGTACCTATGTATTTAATGTTTTGAAATTGCCCATAGGTTTGACTACTTTCAAAAAAGCAAAAATAAGTGCTTGAAATTTGTTTTATAATTTGAACATGATTGTAATCCAAAGGGAAAATTACTCTTTGAATAGGCATTTGTGTCCCATATATTTACATGTGGGTTTACATTACATAGCCTGATAATTATTGTTATGGCCTTCTGCACATGATCAATATGCCTGCATTGCATACTTATCTTTGCAGCTGCTGAAAGTTTCCTGATTATTCAGTATTGGATTGTCTGTGCATTCTTCTTGACTGTGGATATCTACAAGTGGCCCTCTGTCTTGCTGCGTTACAAGATCCAATCAAACCAAAATGACCCAGTAAGTACATGACACACTAAACCTGCACATGGTCCTATATACCACATTCAATTTTATTAAACATTGTGTTTACAAGTACTTTCTATTCATAAAGATAGAAGGAAAGAGAAAGAGGACTCTTTATTAGTGGGAGAGGGGATGAGGCACCAAATAGAAAATAAGCATACAGACCCATTGGAGAAAGGCCATCGTGGTATGGAGGTATTAATTGTTTGTTTAGGAAGTGCACTAATATTAGCACTTACACACTCTTTGTCAAAAGTATTTTCCTCTCCATCCAAGTTTGTAGTGGGGGGGGGGGGGGTAATGGGGGCTGTCCTGATTTCATTCTTTGCAGAAGTCAGAGTGGGGAAAAAGGAAGATTTATCCCTTCAACCTGTTCCATGCCAAATTCTGAAATCCCCCTAGATTTAATACACAGGTCGCCAGGTTCCCCTAGGGAATGGAAAACTGTCCCAAGAAAATAAATTGGTTTCTACCATTCTGTATCACTGAGGTTGTCAAATTATCCCTTATTAGCTGCCTCAAGTTTGAATGTAGCTAACTGTTTATAGCAGCATCTTCAAAGTGTGAAGCTTGTAGACTGTGGTGGTTAGAGTGAACCCTCTGAGCCTCATCTGTAACATGAATATGGATTGTGGTGCATTTCAAATTGAACATGTTCTGCAAGAATAGGACACTGTATGAAATAAACAAGTTGTTGGAGGGCCACTATACTTCTATAGACCGATTCTAAGAGGCGATTCGTGTATTATGGCCCTCTATCGGCATGGGCAGTGCCAGTACTGCGGTGTTCACGCCTAACCCCCCCCCCCACCCTTCCACCCCTTTCCCTACATTACAATTCCCTACAATGATGCACGCGCACGGAATGAAAAACTGATGCATGGTTGTTTTATTCAATAGGCGTCTCGTACTGAGTGCACGAACGCTTGCTTAATGCGCGAACCTTTGTTACAAGTGCGTGTACTCCTGCTACAAGTGCGCGATAAACATGTTTACCACTGTGACTCAGTCTGCTTGTCTGCTGCCCTCTACAAACCTGAATCAGTCTTGTTGTAGCTGTAGTGATTAGTAAACATGATATGAAAAACAAAAAGCTTTTTTTTGGTTGTAGCATTATTGGATAATTCTCATGTTTACCATACAACTGCAAATGGAAGGAAACTGACCAGAAATGGATGCAATTTATTAGTGGAAAATGAGCAAAGAAAATGAGATTCCATCGGGATTCAAAACCTGAGACCTCTGGATTACTAGCCCGGTGCTCTATCAACTGAGCTATAGAAAGCCCTATAGTACAGTTTGTGTTCATTCCAGAAACCCTTAATTCTCCAATACCTTTGGCAATCCCAAAATGTCTTTAGTGCTGTTGAATGTATTGAAGTGTTGAGAGAAGACAAGCTTCAATGTATTATTTTGCCACAACCTGAGTGAGTGCAAAATCTTGTCTGTGTTTTAATCAACAGATTCCCCCTGGCAAGCTGAGGAGGGCTGTTCTGACGGTCATTGCTAACCAGACAGTGGTTGTCTTGCCTTTAGCTTTGGCTGTATATTATTACATGGGATGGAGGGAGTGTGGCTTCAGTCCAGCAGAGTTACCCACCTTCCAGTGGGTTATGATTGAACTCTTTGTCTTCATTATTATAGAGGAGATGGGCTTCTACTACTCACACAGGTACCTGAAACTCTCTCATTACACATTACTACTCACACAGTTAACTCACACCACTACTCACACAGGTATCTTTTATGACATACTACGTACTACTCACACAGGTAACTCACACCACTACTCACACAGTTAACTCACACCACTACTCACACAGGTAACTCACACCACAACTCACACAGGTAACTCACACCACTACTCACACAGTTAACTCTCACCACTACTCACACAGGTAACTCACACTACAAAGAAACCCTTATTACGCCTAGCTCACACCTTTGTGTTTCGAGCTTGCGTATTGCCCGAACGCAGTCTAATGCATCCTAACATAGTACTACGCAATGAAACAAGCTAATACGAGGTCAATACGGAGACTAATGCAGAGGCTTTGCGTTCTAGCTCGCTAGTTTGAATTTTTCAAATATCTGCAAATGAACGCAAGATCAAAATCCATACGAGCTAAGACGAGGGACAACCAGCTAATGCGAGCAAGGACGAACAAGGACGAGTGACAACAAGCTGCTTAACGCAAGCCAACGCAGCTTTACTTTGAACTGCATTTCACTGCGTATGGTTGCGATACCTGCTCGCCTCACCTCGCATTACCTCGCTTTAGCTCACATCACCACACACTATTCTTAGTACTCTGCTCGCATTTAATAGCAAGGACCATTGCGGATGTAGCTCGCTACATTGCGAATCTAGCTCGTCCGTCGCTCGCTCCCCTTCGTTCCTCCTCGCCTTACCTCGTTCCTCCTCGTTCCTTTTCGATGCTGCTCGCTTTAGCTCGCTATGACTGCATATATATATCTGTGAATACAAAATCTAGTTGAATTTGATTGAAATTTACTTATTTGACATGAGAAACACAATATGCTTAACAAATCATGAAGCTTTTGTAATGATTGTGTGCTTTCAGCAACATCCGATCCAAACATATCATTTTTAAAAACGCCTTGAACTGAGTTCCCCGCTATTATTGTAGATTTTGTGGAAAATCCTGTTTTTCTCAAAGTGTATTTTTAGTACCACACATATGTATCACAGAAAAGTAATTTTGTGGTTTTTTTTGTAACCAGTAGTATGCTCTGTTCTATTCTCAACAACTGCAGGTATATCAATAGCAAGGTTGTCATTCCTGTTATGGTGACCATAGGCAAGCCATTCTTAAAATTTTTGAAAAAAAAAATTTTTTGAAATAACCTGTAATAAAAAAATGTCTTGACCAAAGCGACAGTTGGGTGACCTTTTAATAAGGAAAAGTTGACTTTAGACCATAAAAACAACATCAGAATCAATTTCATTTACCCAGCAAACCTCTAATATAGATTTTGAAAATGATTGTGAAATGTTAACCTTTTTTCAATGCAAGTGACTTGAATTTCAGATGGCGGCCTTATTGGATTTGGCGGAGGGCGCCCTTCTTGGCGCCCATCAAAAATGGAAATATTAAAGGGAAGATAAACCCCAAGAACAATGTGGATTGAGTGAAAGCAGCAACATTAGTAGAACACATCAGTGAAAGTTTGAGGAAAATCGGACAATCGATGCAAAAGTTATGAATTTTTAAAGTTTTGGTGTTGGAACCGCTGGATGAGGAGACTACTAGAGGTTATGATGTATGAGTGGACAACAATACCAAGAAAATATAAAGAAAATTCTACAAAAATCCATTTTCCATGAAAATTACAAATTCCATCAACTTGATATTGACATATGTTAAGGGTAGCAATTATTTCCCCTGCTTTCTGAAAGCGGTTGGTCCATTACTCTTTCATAATTCTAGAAAAGTGAATTTTTGTTGAATTTCCTTTATATTTTCTTTGTATTGTTGTCCACTCATACGTCATATCCTCTAGTAGTCTCCTCATCCAGCGGTTCCAACACTAAAACTTTAGAAATTCATAACTTTTGCATCGATTGTCCAATTTTCCTCAAACTTTCACTGATGTGTTCTACTAATGTTGCTGCTTTCACTCAATCCACATTGCTCTTTGGGTTTACCTTCCCTTTAATGGTATGGGCAACATGTGTACCAAATGTGGTGCTTTTGGAAGAATTTGAACCAAACGTCCTTTGTGCCCCCCCCCCACAAAAAAAAAAATCCCTGCAAAATGTCAAAACTTTTCAGTGAAACTCTCTACGAGCTTGTATGCAGCAGGGCGAACTGATACGCAGCGAAACGAGCCGGAACAAGCAATAGCAGAGACTCCAACCCCAAGCACCTTCTGATCTGGAGATTCTCCCGCCTGAAACCCCTAGCAAACGGGAGATTCCAAGTTGATATGCGCGAAGCGCGAAATTCATTGCAGCCGGGGTCCAGTCTATCGTTCTAGATGGTCTCTCGTGCTATCTAAGGCTTATTTTTATGCCTCCGCCACGAAGTGGTGCCGGAGGCATTATGTTTTCGGGTTGTCCGTCCGTCCGTCCGTCCGTCCGTCCTTCCGTCCGTCCGTAGTAAATTTTGTGGACAGGGTAACTATCAAAACCTTTTAAGGTATCCTAATGAAACTTGGCATGTATGTGTATTAGGGGGTGAAGTTGTGCCTATCAACTTTTGGGTGCACATGGTCAAGGTCAAAGGTCAAAAGGTCAAGGTCAAATACGTAAAATTTCACTATTTCCTCCATATCTATGCAATGCCTGAAGATATTTTCTTGAAACTTAGTGTATACATGTATTACCCAATTAAGATTCTCTTGTGAAAGTTTTGGGTCATGAGGTCAAAGGTCAAAGGTCAAAAGGTCAAGTTAAAATATTAAAACTTCGCTTTTTTTCTCCGTACCTTGGAAATTGTTCAAGGTATCTTCATGGAACATAGTATATAAACATGTACTGACTGGCAGTTATTATCTAGAGAATCTAGGGTTCATAGGGTCAAAGGTCAGGGGTCAAAGGTCAAGTGCAACACTTCAAATTGTCACTATTTCCCTCATATTTATGTAATGCCAGCAATTTTTTTTTTTTACACTTGGTGTATGCATGTATAACCTAGATTATCTGGAAAGTTTTTTTTCTCTCTTTTTTTTTTTGGGGGGGGGGGGGGGGGGCGGGGGTTTGCCTCAAAGGTCAAAGATCAAGGGAAAGTGCTGAACTAACTTTTTCCTCCATATCTCAGAAGTGGCTCAAGTTATCTTGAAACTTACTACGTATTTATGCATGTTCTGCCTGACAGTGATTATCCTATGAATTTTAGGGTCAAAGGCCAAAAGAAAACGGTAACAGTGTACTTTTCAATACAGAAATTACACTTTTTCTCCATACCTTGAAAATTACAGTATTCATACACTTATGAATGGGTCAAAGTCAAGTTAAAGTCCTTGAATCCCCAAATACATGCTCTCCTATTCATCTAATTAAACCTAGGTAAAGGAAGGTGAACATTCAACACATTTGTGACAAACATGTAATTTCAATATTTTGCCAATATTGTGAAAATGTAATTATGCATTGTCCACATATACTATAGACCTATTAGGAGAATCATGCATTATGGCGGAGGCATAGCAGTCGCCTTAGCGACATTTCTAGTTCAACATACGATACAGCAATAAGTAAGAAATCCTTTCCTAACGGGAGACACAAAGCCAGGGCGGGAGAAATCAAATCTCAAGCGGGAGAACGGGAGATTGTGCAAAAATGGGCTTTCGGTGGGAGATATCCCGTCGAAAGCAGGAGAGTTGGAGTCTCTGCAATAGTCTAGTTAAAGCGAGTGGATGAGCAGTGAAACGGGAAAAAAAACGAGTTAATGCGAGCTGCTATCGAGCAACGAACGAGTGGCGAACGAGGTACACGTGCAACGGGGTGAACGATCTTCGTATTGAATCGTACTGTTACGAGAAATGAAGCTGGAGCGAGGTGAAAAGCAAACTTAGGCAAGCATAGGCAATCATTTTGTAAAAAATAAACAAGCTACAATGCAACAATGTGACTGCTACAGAATATTTTGCCCCGGAGTGCTGCGTGAGGCTACTTTAAGGCAGTGTTCGGCTAACGGAGCTATACGCAGCTAAAACAGCAAGGGTGTGAGTGGGCTTTACACACTACTACTCACACAGAGAACCCTTATTACATACTGCTACTCACACAGGTATCTCTTATTACACACCACTACTCACACACATACGTGTACCTCTTATTAACTCCGTCAAGGGAGGAGGTTATGTTTTTGTTACCATTGCTTTGTTCATTCGTTCGATCGTTCGTTCGTTCGTTCGTTCATTCGTTTGTTTGTCCGTGTGCAAAATAACTCTAAAAGTAGTTAACGGATTGGGATGAAACTTGCAGGAAAGGTTGAGAATGGCACAAGTATTAAACAAACGATTAACTTTTGGTAGTGATCCGAGAATTTTTTGGGAATTTATGAAGGATTTTTTATATTTTGGCAAGTAGGGTCAATGAACTTGGAGTTCAGGCTGCGCGTACTATTTGAGGTTTGCATGTGCACACTAAAGTGCGGGCTCTAGTTTCTGCTAGGGCGAGGCGCGCATGCAGCTGAGGGTTTTATGACGTGACAAAGGCTTCTATATTGGGAAATCGGGCGACTTTCAGCACACTTTAAACACTTCAGCATGCTATAAGTACGTATGGGGTGGACATATCTCTATGGAAGAACAAGATCAGTGATGGAAATGAGCTGCATGCTTGGCGGAGGTCTGCGCTCTCAGAGTGCTTCTCTAGCTACATACTACTACTCACACAGGTAACTCTGACTACACACTACTACTTACACAGGTACCTCTTATTACATAATATACATATGTAGCTACTACTCGCACAGTCATCTCTTATCAGATACTACTACTCACACAGATACCTCTTATAAACACCACTTCTCACAGAGTTAACTCTCAATAAGGCCGCAATGCCGGATAAGCCGCATCTCGACTTTGGTGATGAAAAGCAGAAGAAAAAAATCAGAGGGATTTTGTTGTGATCAAAACATGATTTTCTACATTATTTTTCTATTGATGGAAACGTTGTTATTTCTATGTATTTCCACATGTTTCCTACCGATAACAATAACAATCGGCACATTGCATAGTCCTATACATGATTATGTGTGTCGGTTGAAAGGGGATTCTCTTGAGTTGGAAAGAAATAGAGTAATTTGCTTGTGCTGGCGTATAGGCCTCACCCAGACTTTACTGCTTTATTTTTGCTAAAAATAGTGCGGCCTTATCGCCGGCAAATATGGTGCTGTTTTTTCCTTATCCTTCCTTGTTAATCATCAAGTCACAAATTTAACTACAGACGGCAGAAATCTGTGACAGTTTCTATGTTCTTCATTTACCACCTTCTTTGGTCATGAATTGAATTACTTACTTTAGAATAAAGAGTACATCTTAACCAGAAAGTTGAAATCAATTTGTCTAATGTGAGCTCTTTTTATGGTGTAAAAGTTTGTTCATTAAGTCAAACTTAGTCAGGTGAATTTATCTTTTACAGAAATTGACATTTGGTTCAATAGTGTAATGAATTGATATTTATTATCAGATAGATGCATGTCAAAAAAAAGGTCAACACAGTTATTTGATTTACTTATAAAAGGAGCTTATTAAGGAGAGTTGAATGATACTAAAAACTTTCATCGGCTGGGGATGATGATTTGAATGGGGATGGGGAGTTGAATGGTTTATCTGGCAATCTTCTGTGCAGTTTCTCTCTTCCAATTTTTATGGAGATACATGTTTCTTTCATCTGCAGTGCAGTGAATTCCCATATGATAATGATCAAGTGCATCTAGTTTCATCTTAATGAGACTCTAATATAAATCTCTCTTCTTTGATACAGGTTGTTTCATCATCCTCGTCTCTATAAATACATCCACAAGAAGCATCACGAGTGGACTGCACCCATCAGTGTGGTAGCCATCTACGCACACCCAATTGAACACATCGTTGCCAACACTCTGCCTGCAATCATGGGGCCTATGGTCATGGGTTCTCATATTGCCACTCTCTGTATGTGGCTCACAATTGTACAGACGTCGGCTATCATCTCTCACTGTGGCTACCATTTTCCTCTACTGCCCTCGCCTGAAGCTCATGACTTCCACCATCTTAAGTAAGCCTTGTGTTATAGTGCTACATGAGTGATGGGAATTAGCAGTGCTTAATGGGTACAGGGGAAACTCAGTACAGGTGGAACCTGATATAACAGACACTTGCATGAAGAGATACTGAATATTGTAAGAACATTTCCACAGTCTCAATTTTTCTCTCATGCAAGTCAGTGTATTGTGCATATTATGCTTGTAACAAAACCAATAATTTAAGCCAAATCTCATAACTTCCAAACAAAGCAGAACAAAAAGAATTGAACTTATTGAAGTGAGAGTGAAATACCCACTTCCTACATAAACATTAAAAGCTATAAAGAGCAGCAAAGGTTGGTATGACTTACCTCACCAAACTAGGGACAGTCAAAGGCAGATAATATGACTTACCTAGCCAAAACCAGGGCACTGGATTTCTACACATCTTAAACAGTTTGAAAGCCTCCATTTCATGATCAGTGCAGGTGTGAGTGCTGGCAGTGGGTAGGCATCAGAATATGATATTTCTTCAACCATCATGATGATGATTAACCCCAGAGAGTTGTGTATTGTGTAGAAAAGTTATTGGAAGGAATAGCACTGCATTTTGACTTTCCTGAGATGAGAGAAGATTAGTGTACTGCAAACTTTTGATGCTTCCCAGGTTTCAAGTCAAGGTTATAATAGCTTCTTTTACTGGTATATTCACAATTTCTGTAAATCCACGTTTTGATTCTGTCTATTAGGTTCACCAATAATTATGGCACATTGGGCATCTTGGACCGTTTCCATGGGACTGACAACCTGTTTCGGAAGACAAAGGCCTACCAGCGACACTTTCTCCTGCTTGGGCTCACTCCAGTTGCTCACACCTTCCCTGATGACCCAAAGCACAAAGCAGTCCCATGCAAGGAGGAGTGAATCATTTCTAGGGTGTATCTTGGAATGTTGCTCCAGTTATAAAGCTTGTAGTGCAATTGTAGAGCTTAACAATTCACCACATGTATGAAAAGCAATGTCTAAGTATCCTAGTACAACACATTAAAGGAATGTAATATGTATGCATACTGCAAAATTATTCAACTTATTTTGTTCTCGAATACATAGGTTAAATATTCCATTTTAGATGCTTAATGTTTCATAAATGAATGAGATGTGGGGCAAAAGATAACAGCCCACATACCAGAGATATGGTTTGTTGTGTGCATTTGGGGTTTTGGTTGGGTTTTTTTTTTTATGACAGAGCTGTTTAGCATGTTTTTTATCTATGTGGCAGCTGGCACTAGAGTGTGTTTTCTTCATATGATTAATGAATGATATGCTCTTTCTCCATATGACTTCATTTTTCATGTGCCATATTCTTTATCCAACTTGTTACCCCACTTTACAGAGAAGTAGGAATTATTCTAGGACAAGATTATGAGTGTGAATAAATGATCAAAATAAGGCATAGTGACAAGTTAGTATACATCACCTTCTTGTTGAACTGCACTGGTGTCATGTGTTGCTATCAAAGCAAACATTCAATAAGCTTTACTGCACATTGTATTGCAATTTGCTGTGTGTAAGCCTTGGGAGATCTTTTACCATAAGTGTTAAAAGACAGTGATTAAGAAAATCGTGTGTCACCTTACATTAGTCAAGAAAATACACAGTAGGTATTATAGCCAAAGGCTATTGCATGTTGCATGTTATTTACATCATACACAAAAGAACAGAGGTATTAGGCTGTACGCTGCCTGTACAGTGTAACTGCATATGTGTATACTATTTAGCTGTGCGTTGAGGGTGAATGCTTCTACTAGTATGTTCTATGAATGAATCTAAAGTTACACCTGTACATTTCCCTTCTGGAGTCCTGTAGATCTATGCAAAGTTTGTACAATATGTTAATAATTCTATACATGTATTTATCATTAAGGCATGTCAGTCATTTGATTATTTTTTCCTTTGGAAATATTCCAGTATGGAGGCTTACTGGGTTTTAGGCTGCCTGAATTCAGGGTATTGAGTGGTCCAAGAAAAAAGAAACAAACGAACAGCTCAGGTTTCACATTCCCTCTTCTTGCCTTCTGTTATTGGTATAAAACTGCGATGTTTGAAATAATAATTGTACCCCTGATAATTGCGCACATTCCCCTTATGATGTGCAACCAATAAATGCATCATGCGTTACCCCGGGGTATCATGTTGTGTAGCGCCACCTCATGTCCACTTGAAGACAGCCGCAGAGAAATGCATGCACTTTGTGTGCGTGTACATAGTCATTCCCATGCCACTCCTTGTTATACTATGCATGCATGGTACAGACTGTGCTAGCAATAGCGTGTGCTTCAGTGCAGTGAGGTGGCTAGAGAGAACATGGGGTATATTGAATGTTGAAAAAAATTGCTCCAAAATAATTTCCCACTTTTTGGCAACCCATGGTACAACCTAAAAAAAAAAGCAATTTAACAAAATGGCTGATTTTTATTTGGTACCCCGGGGTACCATTTATGTCATCAAATGCAGCATATTGGTGTCAAGATCTGATGTGGCTTGACACATTATTCAAGTGTCCATCTTGTTGAACAAGACTTAAACCAAATACTTTAATATGCCAAGACTATTAAATTGTGGACTTTTTATAGTTGACTGAAAATTCATTGTGACACTGAGACAGACTTGTCCAGCAATCTCTCACTACAAAAACAATATGGACAAGATAAATAATATTGTGTGTACACTATGTCATCATTCCTGTATGAATCTCATGCCCAAGATCACATGATCACCAAGCTTTCTGATCACATGACAATCAAGCTTTCTTTGAGCTGAAATTCCAAAATAGTCACAAGACTGATTCACGTTATCATCAGTTTAAATTATTTGATATAGACATTGTGATTTGCCTTCATTCATGTTGTAAAATGTGCAGAATATTGCCCCCTTGTCTTTTAAAGCATTTTTATTTTAACATAAGAAGTGTTGTAAACCACATACTCTCTTTGATTAAATGAGGAGCATTTATGATATTGGTGAAACGTAATTTGATTTTATGAAAATTATATTGTGTACATAGACTGCTTGAGGCTTAGGGCTGTGAGTGTGTTGCATGTGATAATGGGAAATACTATATTACAAATACTGCAAAATTGGAATTGTCTTCATTCACTTAACATGAGTACAAGTGTATTAAAATCTTGAGAAGATTTATGATCTCTTTGTCACTGCTGTGTTTCTCCTGCCTCTTATAAGATGCTTCCATAATGAATAGTTCAGAAGTAATCTCAACTTCTTTTAGGCAGTGATGAATATCTGCCATCACCCATTATTACAACAGACATGTACGCTAATGTGTGTGCAACATAATGTCCCAATATATATTTTTTACCAAAAGATCAGAATGATAAAACTTTGAGTAATTGCAAATTCTGCCTCCATGCTCCTGAAGGACCTGCCAATGTGGAGCCCTATATAACTCTGGATCCATTGTGTAAATGAGCAACGTCGGCAGTAGAGCATGGGATTGAATGTAGGATGCATAATTGATAATAAGAACGTTGAAGGAGATGCAAATTGTTAGTGTTTTTAAAGTACATTTAATTATGAGCATAATAAAAAGGTTGGATCCATAGTGTTTTATATATAGACATGTATATACATACAAATAAATACACAGATACATACATGTAGTCTGCATTCGTAAAACGGGATGACATTGATATTCACGTCTTCATGAATGTGTAAATTATAAGAAATCCGAAAATCTGTGTGCCTGCTCTATGAGCTTCAATGTGCGATTACACTTCTGTTTTGCTTCTTTGAGAGAAAGACTCAGGCTGGCGTCTTTCACGTACAAGAAAAATAGAGACAGAAATTGATACGTTCCGAGTTATATCGAAGATTTAACTTGCCAAATATACTAGAAGCACTACCAGGAAACCAGGTATGTCTTGATTTGTCTTGTCTTTTTTTTTTCTTCTTTTTGTTTTAAGGAACACAATTTTTTTTTTAAGGCATCTTTTACCTTCTACTTTTTTTATGCTTCCTAGGACACCAGAAAACGCAAAGGAATTTCTAAGAGCATGTATTCATTGCTCGACGTCGAAGGAATCGGAAGTTTCATCAATCTTAGAAGTGTTTTCAAGTGTTTGAATTCGTCATTGATACAAGGACAAACGGTATGGGAAAAAGTTTGAGGGGACCAATTTATATCGTTGAGGATTGTTTGTTTGTTTGTTTGTTTGTTTGTTTGTTTGTTTGTTTGTTTGTTTTTCCAATGAAAAGTATCTTTCCCTTCATGCTTGCAGTATGATAACTTTTTTTTTTCTTTACTTTGTGGAAATAGAGGGATTTCGGAAACAAAACATAGATGTTGGAGGCATTGCAGAGAAAAAGTTGGGAACTGGACTGTATAATTCGAGTACGCTGAACCCAATTACCCCTGTTCCCAGACAAATATAACCCTTCTAGAGTATTGGATCTAATAAGTTATGAAGGAACACAGCAAATTAAGGCAGATTTCACCCCCATTATGAGAAATCTATGAGTGTTTGTTTCCTTTTACAGTTCCTTGTTCCAAAGATTCGTTAATCCAAAAATGAAATTAGGTTCGTTATTCAAAAGGGTTCGTAATTCCCATAATGAAACAGGTTCTTTTTTTTCCGACGTTTCGTTAATCCAAATATGAAATGAGGTTCGGTATTCCGAAAGTTCGTTAATCAGAAAATTATATTTACGTTTGTTATTCCGACTGTTCATCAACTAGTGTCCGAAAATTAAATAATTACTGTAGCAAACCTTAATCTGCTTTCGGATTAAAGAACCTTCGGAATAACGAAGCTTATTTCATTTTCGGATGAATAAACCTTCGGAATTGAAAAAAAAAAATCCCTCTGGTACTAGCAAGGTATAATAACGATAAACGTAAGTAGCAACTCCCTTAATGAACAGAGATCGCACTCCACATCAAAGTTGACTGGGTTAGATGTATGATACCACAAACAGAACTGAAACCACTAGTTTCACTAGTGTCATATAGCAGGGAAAAAAAGAAAGAAAGGAAAAGGAACATTTCGAACCTCCACCTTTTCGTATCTGGCCTATATACTGACGAAACAGTGGAGTGATTTGAGTATAGAGGCGTTGTCACTGAGTAGAAGGGAAATGGACATCAGGATAGTAATAACTGAGTATATTATACTATTAATATGCCGTTATGTATCATATATGGCATCAATGGAAACGAGTGACCTTGAATTCATGAAAATCAGCCTGGATACTGCAAAATTCCCTATGCACTCCTCCCAAGCTTGGACTCATTCATTCATTCAATTCATTCAATTCATTCAATTCATTCAATTCATTCATTCACTCATTCATTCTTTCATTCATTCATTCATTCATTCATTCATTCATTCATTCATTCATTCATTCATTTATTCAGCTTTTTTATGTCCAACAGAAAAATATAAATGTTTTACAAAAGAAATTTAAAACATAAATTACATCACAATACATGATAAATGGTACTAGTTTACAGAACATTAGGTATACGGGAATGCTGGAAATGGGGAGGAATGCTAAAAATCAATGCTTGAAGGGTGCACCCCCCCCCCCCCCCCACCACCACGTAATACAACAAATCACATTATTGATATATTGTTATGAATAAAATGCGAATTACAAAAGAAGCTAAGCTATGAAAACCTAACTAACCCGAAATCCTGGACAAATCCCTACACTATAAAGTCGTTGTTATGCAGGAAGAGAGAAGGAAGAGATAGATAGATATATTGATAGATAGATAGATAGATAGATAGATAGATAAATGAATAATTGAATAGATAGATAGATAGAGAGGGAGGGAGGGAGAGAAAGAGAGAGAGAGAGAGAGAGAGAAACTGATTACGTGGAATGAATATAAAAAATAAAGAAATAAAAGACCGAAGACTCGATTATAAGAACATGAGTCCCTTTCAACGTCAAAGTAAATCTATGAGAGAATGTTAGTAGTCCTGCGATATAAGAATTGCAGAATGTCAACAGACTGACTGATAACATTTTGTCTGTATACTGTGTATCATGACTACTATCATGCCCTTTTTTATCTTTGCGTTCACTTCGCCGAATTTTTGCCAAAAAAAAAAGAAAAAAAAAAAGAAAGGCATGGCACTGGATACGAACGCCTTTAGAGTGTTCGGGGAACTGTGAGAGCATGACATAAGAGGAAAGCGTTCCAATATCAACAAGAAGGTGGCACTAGGAGTTGCGCTGAATGCCTTTTCTTTTCTTTTCTTTTTCTTTTCTTTTTCTTTCTTTCTTTCTGTTTTGTTTTTGGCTTGTTAGCTCGTGAAACCCGGAAGTGCCCCCCCCCCACACACACACACACACTTAAAAGAAAAAAGGCGCCAGCGGTGTTCCAGACAATGTAGCAATGTCGGGACTTCGATGAAGAAACTGAAGCCGATACGTTCTAATAAGTGCTCGATTGCTGAAAATCGTCTTTGCAATTGTCGCAAACCGTTTACTGATGTTGCTTAAATGCGTCAATAAAACGGCAAGGAACAAATGCGTGAAACGACCGATATCTGTTACCTCAAGAGCGCAATTTGGACTTAATTTTACTTCTTTTTCGTATTTATGTCCATTTGGAAGGATATACATCTACCGCTTCTCATTGTCATATTTATCTCCGATATCCAGCCGGCAGCCTTGTGATGCCTGTCGGCACAACAGATACTTAAACTTCGAAATCAGTGCACAGCAATTAAGGCCCATCGTCATAGATCGTCTTTAAGCAGAAAATAACGTGGGGTGAAAATCCCTCCGGGATTGCTACCGCCATTTTCCTCTTTCCTGGCGCTCACTTCTCCGACATGAAAATGATTCTCAATAGTATTAGTTTGTGTAAGTGTGCCTCTGAGTGTGAAAAATATCCCTGAATTTTCTGGAAGAAGAGAAACGAAGAAAAATGTCTACTATAAATTGAAGTAAAGACAAATGATCCAAAATTATATCTTTGACTTAAATCATCACTGTTATAATATGGAAACAAAACTGAAAACGTAATGTAGAGATTGATGAAAAGGTGGAAACAACACCGCCAGCTAAAGCAACAAGGTTCGTTATTCAGAACTTTCAGAATGACGAATATATCTATAATATGTTTAGTTATTGCATTCATGTGGATATTAGTATATCTTATGGACTTACATATGATTTAGACCATTTACATAAATGTAGCCTCATTCTAAGTCTACAATAAAACCGCAATGACAGGAGGAAGTAGTATCAATCAACTTGACTTATTTCTGCAGTGCTCTTTGATTACTATACTAATCTTGCTAGAAGAAGGAAATGGTTTCTGTGAAGATATTCAGAAGAGGACCCTTTGGTAGGATTGAGTGCATTCATGATATATGCTCACAATATCGTGCCATCACATAAACAATTTTTGTGTGTGCATGTGTGTTTTTGGTTGGATTGTTTGATCTAAAATCATATCGTAATAATCAAATGATTCCATGATATTAAGATCAGGGCTTTCGATGGAGTTAACGTTTTGAGCATTCCATCCAAAGGATACTTGAAATGCTTTGTAGGAAGGATAATTAAAAATCCAAAGGGTAAATCGAAGGTTTAATAGGCTAAGACATTTCTGAAATCCGTATTTTAAACGTAGAGGTTAAAGTACATCCTGTACATTTCCGACAACAACTGTCATCAGACCTGAGATAACATACTCTGACCCAGTAACTCTTTCTTTGTCCAACGCATGAAGCAGGCAGGCAGCTTCCATCAGTCGGGTCTCTCAGTGAATAGATCTGTTGGCCAATGTCTTCCCACTTTCTATAAAGACTACCTTGAAGATCTCGTTGAATTGATTGTTGAATTGAATTGAAGAGCTCGTTGAATTGTGTGTTGAATTGGATTGAAGAGTTGGTTGAATAGTCTGTTGAATTGAATTGAAGATTTGGTTGAATTGTCTGTAGAACTTAAAGAGCTTGTTGAATTGTGTGTTGAATTGAATTGAAGAGCTCGTTAAATTGTCTATTAAATTAAATTGAAGATCTCTTTGAACTGTCTGTTGAATTGAATTGAAAATCTCGTTGAATTGACGGTTGAATTGAATTGAAGATCTCTTTGAATTGTCCATTGAATTGAATTGAAAATCTTGCAATTAATAGATCACTAATTGCAACTTGCAATCAATTGCAAGTTTCCTGTGGAAGAAGGGAGCTCGCAATCAATTGCAAAGCTTGCGACTGATTTGGGGATTTGTAATCGTGATTGCAACTTTCTTGTAACGCCCCCTTAGTCGTGGTTGCGCTTCAACACAGAAATAACGGAAGTTGTATTTTTGTTTGTTTGTTTGTTTGTTTGTTTGTTTGTTTGTTTGCTTGCTTGCTTGTTTGTTTTCTTGTTGCTTTGTTCCTACGTAGATATTCGCTTTGCTTTGTTTTGTTTTTTTAATTTCCGATCTCTATATTGATGCTAAGAACTCTTTTCCCTGGATACCAGCGATAAATCTGCAAGCTTTAGCTTTTCTTAGGTTTCCTTAGTGATTGTTTACTGTCTGCTCTTTCGCATCTACAATATCAGGATAATGACTGCATGTTTTTACCACTTATTTCTTTTGTGAGATTTAAACCAAAAAAAAAGTCTTATTGTGCATTTAACGTATGTTGTGTAGCCACAATATTCCTCTTTTTTTTCGAAAACATGAAAATAATCTTAACTGAAATTGTAAATAAAAAAGATAAAACATAAGACGGAAAGAAATACAGTGATTTTTAAGGGACAGAAGGCGAGAACGTATAAACATCATGCATCGAAATAATGGTCTCGGTAATCGCGGGAATAATATAAAGAGCGACGGCGACATTAGATGACATATTTGATATGTTTGAGGTAGGCAAGGGCATGAGTGATGAATGGTGGTGATGGTGTGTGTGTGTGTGTGTGTGTGTGTGTGTGTGTGTGTGTGTGTGTGTGTGTGTGTGTGTGCATGGGTGTGAGTTTGCGTTTTGTATGTTTGTGTGTTTGTGCGCTTTAGGCCTATAACAAAATATAGCATTATTATTGGAAATACAATGGCCTCAAGAGGTCTCATAAAGCAGCATAATCATCTTTTTTTATTTTGATTTGATTCGTGTTTCTCTGTATAACGTAATTTACATTTTTTAAGTGATATAGTCAAACCAATAAATATACAAATATAAAAACTTACTATTACAGTACATATGTTATGAATAGCTATTGCCATACAGAACGGTCGCCAATAATAAGCTATAAGCTTGATCCTTTGGCAACCGATGATGCAAGACGTTAATGCAATGAGAGAAGGAGGTCTAACATGATGCTCGTGGAAAAGAGGGATATTATATCAATATCCATGAGAGAAACAAACCTATGCGGGAACATTGTAATCAACTAATTTTAAGAAGCGATTTTACAATCTCTTTAGACATATTGTTTCTAGTTATATCTAGTTTAAGAAATACCATTGAAATTTATTTTGAAGAATTTTTATGTAGTGAAATATGTGTTTTTACGTTTTGTTTGTAAAATGTTATTTTTTCCAAGAGATTAAAAAAAGACAAGAAACAGAACACCATCATACGGAATGATTTGTATATTTTGAATGAAGTGATATGATTATAAATCAAGTTAGTTGTAAGCAGTTTGCTTCTACCATTTACCTTTTCTGCGCCAGTGATAGTGTGTATACAACTCTCTAGGGATTTTTTTTTTCTTTGTCAACTGGCACTCAAAGCATGCAATGGGTTAAAATTTTGTTATAGGTAGAACTATACGTACTTTGGTTAACTTTTTTTTAACATCTTGGTGTGTTTTTTTTTTTTCACTTGAATCATTTCAATGCTTCTCCTGATTGTAAAAACAGTCGTTGTGCGACCCACGCCCATCTCGACCTTTATGAATAATAAAATTCATTATTTAATCATACACCATATCATATCATTTTCATTAATTTTGATAACAATACAGAGAGAGGAAAGAAACATACACACGTGTACTCACGCATGCATGCGTCCGTACACGTGTGTAAACGAGTGGGTTTTTCGTTTAGAAGAGGAAGATGATTGAAAGTTTCAAAAAAAATATTAAGAAATAGTTCCTACAAACTGCCCGAAGATGATAAGTTGTTGTAATTACGTCTTCTTACTATTGACATGTTAAATCGACGTCTGCTCGTTGTAATCAACTCACGAGTATTCACCCTCCAGAATAATAAAGCAATAGACGTGCACTGTGCACTGAAAACGAAAAATAAATTAAAAAGAAATGATACGACCACCAACCTCCACACTCTCGCCTTCGAGCGTCCAATCGTCGGCTATACACCTCGTTGGGAATGAGATTCAGCATATCCTTCTCACAAATCAATGCTTGCCGTATACCTGATACATTTTGTAACCTGGCGTAATGAAAGTTTTCGGTTGGAAAGATTATGATATCTGTCAACAAGTTGACCTTACAAAAGCGTTTGATTGGATTTCACTTCTTGTTTTGATTGTGTTAATCTATACAGATAGCAATTAACTTGATATAATGTACCAAACTCATATACACTCGTTCGACTGGATGTTGAACTCGGTATCTTATACCTATATTACGACCGAATACGGACGAAAATATTTTATGCGAAATATTATTAATGAGGGGACCTATTTAATCACAGACTGAAGAAAGTTTGAATTAGCATCTCGGCATTGTCTGACGTAGTACTAGGTCTACAGAAACAAGAAGAATTTACCACACGAGCCAATGACACACTTACTCAGAATAAATATTTTATAGAGAAAGATGTTTCATCCCCGTTTGTCAAGTATAAGATGGAAGAAACGGAGTAAGTTTAAGCTCAAACTCAACTTACTGCTGGACTGTGTTATACGAATTCTGCAAATTATCAGTTTTATAGAAGTGAATGGGAGGGCGCAATGCTCATGATGTCTCTTGCAACTTGTGGTAGTTACACTTGTTTTGTTGCTTCTTGTCTGTAGCATTTCCTGTTACCCTTCCTCTTCGGCTTTCTCTTGTTTGACTGACGATTAACACTAAATCATCCCACAAGACAATCTCATAAATGTCATTTATATTATCATAAAACGGCGATGGCTCTAAAATCTATCGGACCCGATATTCGGAACTCTCTTCCCTTTGAAATTCGATGTGTAAATTCCATGTACTCTTTTAGGGAAGCTCGCTCTTTGAATATCAGTGATTTCATTGTCATATAAAATAAATTGTAAGTGTACCATATTACAGCCATACATGAAATTCCTTCTTGGAAATATCGTCGCACTTAATCTATTAGGTAATCATGCAACTGACAATGACCAGTGATTAACTGTATCAACTGTTCACCTGTACCTCGATGAGAAAATATTTCTCTGATCTAACTTTGTGTAAACCTTTAGTGAAAGCAGACAGACCTCTCCTTTTATTTTTATTTTCTTCTATCCTATCTCTACGCAAGTCATCCTTCCCTCCTTTTTTCCGATATGAATTATGTACGAGGGATACATGCAAATCAAGGTACGCTAGAGCTGTCACCCTTCTGTATTATTCATTGTATTGCTGATACGTTTTGCTGTACATTGTAAAGGCAATGAAGAAAAATACTTTGTTGACAACTTATGCAGTTATGTTTATGAATATGGCACCAACAATTCGTGTGCATGTATATATATACAGGAACCAATAAATCAAATCAAATCAAATATTGTTAAACTGTTCTACTTGGTTCTAAGCTCGAGGATTTTTCAAAAAAAAAACTGCCTTGTGAGTGATCAGAGTATTCATACTTCGTCAAACTACATGAACAAATTTAAAGGAGATTGATTAAAGGTTTGTAGCCGTTTTCTGATCTGTTCAGAGTATCTTTATGTTGTTATCATCATTATTTTTTTTATTTTTTTTTTTTTTTGGGGGGGGGTATTTTTTTCGAGGGTTGGCAATGCATTTAAGTTGTACATAATGTTAGCACCATTGACGATTGAAGTAGGCCTACACAAGAATAAACATGATAATTGGAGGTACAGGTCATTAAATTCTAGGGTTAGCTCATCTGGGTGTCTTGCCTGTATTGGTGGACATAGTCGACCAATGAAAAGGCAAGAACGCATTGCCGCGCTATCAAAGCCGCCCCTTGCCTGGTGAACCGCTTGCTTCTCGTATGAAACAGTCGATGACTGTCTCAGTTGGTGAGACATTCACAGCCAAAAGACATAGGGACGCATCGAGAATGTCCAGAATTCTACAGTAATTCTTCTCTCCAAAGAAATCGACAAAGCCTTCTCAAATTTTGACGACTATGTGGAAATGGCACATCCTGCACTCGAGGCAGAGACATCGTAATGTTTTGAGATAACGTTTCATTCCAAGCATTGGGCAAGTATATGAATGCAGTGGCATCTATTGTCAATTAACAGTGATTAAGTCTGTTATGTTTGCTAAATGTTATCAAGAACGTAGTTTTGTTTATTTTGTTTTGTTTATTGTTTATTTTTGTTGTTGTTGTTGTTGTTGTTGTTTAAAGTAAATGTTCAGGGGTTTTTTTTTTCTCATTTTTCCGCATTACTAGAATATCTCACTAGACGTTTGATAGGGCCTACTGCTAGGTAGACTTATTTGATTTCATCTGAAGAAAAAACAACAACCAAAAACAACTTCGAAATACGAGTCTAATTTTGATGATTATCAGAACGAAAAGAGTAAAATAATAGGCAAAACAAACTATTATCTTTCTTATTGTTCATGTGTTCGAACAAAATTATGAAATATTGAAATTTCTTTCTCTGAATCTCGAAATGTACTGTGAGATATGGCTTTATATTGATGTTGTTGTTTTATTTCAACGAAATATCAATACAATACAGTACAGTATTTAATCGTATCTTCGGTTCATATAGAGTTCATGGTACCAAAAAAAAAAAAGATATATAATGTGATCTAAACATCGCTTCATAATTGTAACCGGCAGTGTACTCGGCGCGTTAGTCATGTTATTCTTCTTACTCTCTCACACATACAAGGCAAGAACGAAGACTTTCTTCAGCATCATTTGGATTTTTTTTTTATAGGACTACTTTTGACCAAAAAAATGGTCGCTCACTGACCGTAAATAATTGCTTATAGGAACTGCTGGTGCCATGTGTATCTATTGATATTAATCATTATCTATTGATTATTATCTGTTAATTGTTAATGAGAAAAGTTTGCACGAGTTTTATTAGGATAATTTCGACAAGTTACCATTCAATTTCAATTTCAATTTCAATTTCAATTTTAATTTTATTTCAATTTCCATTTAATAAACAGGGAAAATTATATACACTACATTTACAGAACATATTTGTAACAATTTCAAAGAAAACGTACATGTGGTCACGAGTAACAACAGAAATTCCTTTCACAGGTATATACATATACATAATACAAAGATTAGAATGGAAATGGGGGATCCCACTAAAAATCAAAGCTTGTAGGGTATGGGACCCTCGGAAAATACGTACACAAAATCAGAGAAACCAATATCAACTGACATGAAATTAACTTAGGAAGGAAAAAAGAAAGAAAAAAAAGGAAAAAGAAGAAAAAAGGGGAAATGAGACTATGGTACAACACACGCCATCATTCATGTTACTTCTTTTCAGCTTGAGATAGATGATACTTTATGTGCTGCTACATGCAACATAGTTTTGCAAGCATCAGCAGAATTTTAGATATGCATAATTATAGAATCAAAACGATTGTGCTGTATACAATCACATAGGCTGATTACTGTAAAAGTGGATATTTTCGCGCGACTGATTTTTCGCGCTTGGCCGGATGAGAAGAGTTTCGCGTATTTTTAATTCTGCGGAATCAAAATATCAACCATTTGAACATATGACATGCAAAAATATTTGCGTGTTTTTATTTTCGCGCTAGTTTCTGGTTTCGCGAAAAATTTCAACACCGCGAAAATTTCCACTTTATGCCTAGTTTAGCTAATCAGAGAGGAAAGCGAAAATATAAGGAAGAAGACTTGTATATCACAGTAGTTATGTGTTCTAGGTTCAACCAAATTTCACATGAAAGAATCCAGGACTTTAGAGACATTATTTTTATGTCATACAGATATGAAAGTCAGAGACAAGCTTACTCTGTTGGTGTGTGTGTATGTGTGTATGTGTGTGTGTGTGTGTGTGTGGGGGGGTGTGTGTGTGTGGGTGTGTATGTGTGTGTGTGTGTGTGTGTGTATGTGTGTTTGTGTGTGTGTTTGTGTGTATTTGTGTGCGGTTTATGCAATTGCTGCTCTGGATTTAGCACAGGCGTTGTCATTATAATATCTTAAAGAAGACTTTTTAAACTTAAGATTTAAAATTCAAGATTTTAACTTAAGATATTAGCCTACGACGGTACACTTCTACTACTACTACTACTACTACTACTAGCAGTAGTAGTAGTAGTAGTAGTAGTATGTAGTATAGTACCTGACTGACACATCCTAGATCGAGTACAAAATGCCTTCCAAAACATGTCCATCATTAGTGTTTCAATGTCGGCTAAGTCATATCCAACATTTTGATGCAATGCAATCAATATGCATCTATTTTATAGTTCAGAAGTCTCCTTCCACTGTATGGGCAGTGTAGTGAGTAGTATCAAAGAAATTATATCAGGTGTTATCAATTTTGCTCCTTTGCACGGAAACAGTTAACTGTAAAGTGTCTTTTTACAGCAACCTATATAAGATATAAGATGGATGTAAAGTTTACACGACTGTGTTGTATTTGCTTTTTGTTTTTGTTTTTGTTTTTCGTTCTTTTTGTTTGTTTGTTTGTTTGTTTTTTTAGATAGGACAATTTTAGTCTCTCTACGCTTTGGTAATCGAAGTAACATGATCTCACCAAGTATTGCAAGTGGATGTTTACTTGCTGGTTAAAATCATCTCTTAACCTTACGGCAGGGGAAAAAAAGTCAAACCACTAGGATGTAATTGTATCCTCATTGGATAGCTATGTGGAACAGTGGCGTCTAAAGAAGCCATGCGAAGTCTATCATTTGCCAATCTTAGCAACACCAGAGGTCACTCACACGAAGGGCTAAATCCTCCAGGGATGACGAAAAAAGATGCTGTCCACCGTGTCACGCTCCACCGCACGACTGAATTCTTCACTCCACACAAATAACAGAAATTACAGATTGACGTGTTTAAGACTGGTCACTTGACTTACACGCCTGCTTCAAATTTCCAACGCACCTTAGAACCCATCATACACAATCTGAACGTTAGCCACTAGAATATTTTTTTTGTTTGTTTATTTACATGGCTTTTTTTGTGCGCTTTGTTTTGTTTTGTTTGTTTCGTTCTTTTTTTTTCTTTGGTTTGGTTAAAGAAATACATTCTTGATATGAATATCTTCCATTTCGTTATGGTCCGTTTTCTAACTTCCCATTTGCGTGCTTGCACCAGTGATGGCTCGTTCCTCATAGTTCAGGAAACATTTCTAATACATATCAATATATACTAATCGATCTCACATGAGATTTCTTTTCTGGGGGTACATTCTAATTATTTCATTGTACTGTATGTACCACAGTTTTCGCCGCTTACATCATATTTTCTTCTTTAATATCATGGTTAGCGTACTGAGCGCTTTATACATGATATTCTTCACAGAGTGAAGTCAAGTCAATCACTGTTTAAGGTAACTCTTATGAATAGCAGTAAAAATGTTATTACACTCCAATAATGTCATTATTTGGTAATAATGGAAAAGGATTCATTAAAATCAGTGAATCTTTACATTCTGAAGCTTCTTAGAATTCTGATATATCGGCCTGAAAGCATTATGCAAATTAGATGAGATGCTGCTGGTTTTCGCTTTCAAGTCTTGCCTTGGTTTGTATCGAAATCTAAAATCATGTTTGTGGTGATTGGCAGCTATACGAGCCTTACACGTCTACAACAGTTCTGTGGGATGGATTGTATCATCATAAATTATTTTTGTGAGGTCTTTTTCTCCCATGAGAGCAATAAAACTTGTTGCAGATTAGTCAGAGACTTGCAAGATAATTGTCATTATCTCATCCAATTCTGGCACTAGTAAAAACGGTTCAGGAAATCATAAGTTTTATAGATATCAAATAACGTTCGACTTTCCTCTATCACTTTAATAATGCCCCAAACAGCTGCCAAAAGCGATAATCTACATTATGTTTCCAATGAAAATTGTTGACACTGACTGTATTGTCTGTCCACCTTAAACATTCACAAACGAAGACAATCAGAAGACACACAATCCACCCGAGGCATGCTGGGTATAAAAGGAAGACGCGGTCTGATTATTTCAAGCTGGAATCTTTATCGCTGCCATGATGGGAAACGAAGAGAAACGCCAAGAGTCATGAATTTTTCATTCCAATTTTCCTCGGGCTATAGTTGAAATATAAGAATGATTGCCTCGTCTATATGTTTTGGCTTTGTATTCCAGCGGAAATGTCCGACAATGACAAGAAAATTTAGAGGGGGAGAGATTATTCTTGTATGAATAACAGAAAGTAGCTTCTGATTCAGCTCATGGGAGTTGGCACTGTCTTCAAATCAGAGTTTTTGCTATCACTGCACTTGCTAAGGTTAAGGTAAGACAAAATTCTCAATAAACTAATGAGAGAATTACATGTCTGGAAAGTTGTTTCCCAAGAATAACAAATTTCTTGATTGAAAATAATCAGAGTATCATAAAATGTTTTCGTGAAGCGTTTGATACATCTCAACTCAGACTGAAGAAATTTTTCCAAAATTTTGAGTGAAGAATCGGCGAAGAAAAAGTGGAGTTAATCATCTCACCTCAAGTTAGTGCGTATCCAATAAGCTGAAATCATCAACTCCGTCAACTAGATTCTTTGTTTCTGTTTCCTCATGTACTTTGGCCCTTTTCTTTTCACACACACACACACACACACACACACACACACACACACATAGGCCCCATATACAGGGCTTGACATGAACGAGGGCCCGGGGCCCGGGGCCCTAAAAATAGCGTTGAGCCACCAAATTTATCTTTCATGGTCCGATCGGGCAACTGAAATGTAACAAAGAAAAACAAATTATTATTTTTACTTTATTTCGGGCCACTACAGAATGGTTTTCGGACCACCAAAATTTCAGATTTAGTGGCGCCAACTTCCACCAGACATAATATGACTCTATCATATTTACTGGCAGTATTTATCTATATCATTTTTAATCAGTTAGCAACAAAATGTTAAGATTGCATGTCGTTTTCAGCATTTTGTGTGTGTGTGTGTGCGTGTGTGTGTGTGTGTGTGTGAGAGAGAGAGAGAGAGAGTGAGTCTGGCTAATAAAGGGCAGAAAAAACTTCATTGTGACATGAATAGCAGGTGTAATTCGTATTTTTCTCTTCAATGGAAGATGGGAGATTTTTATAGGGTATACAGTCAATTAAAAACGCTATTTTTACATTCATGTTATTAATTGCATTACCCTATAAGAGTGACACAGTTGTCTATTCTTGGTGGTATAATCATGTCGATTTAAATGCATATATTTCCTGTAAAAATGATATCGTTATCAACAAGTTATTATCTATGCAGGCAGCGCAAAATTCTTATCCACACAATGGTTTTTAGGGCCTAGGTGCTATATATAGTAAAAAAAAAGAGGGCTCATCTTTTCCTCAGTATAATATAATTACTATAAAACGGAAGAAATTGGCCTTGAAGGTTTGGTATATATACTATACGTTGACAGCTATAGAGTCATTAATTATCTTAAGTTTTCAGTAAGTTATTTTCTAAGATGTTTTACGAACTTGTCTGATTATCTAATCATTATCTGAGAATTATCATATTTCAAACTTCTCAAAACCTTTTGTAAATTAATGAATCAGTCACACTCACCATTCACCTTTTACCTAATAGTTATACCGGTACCTCAACCCGTTTTATTCTGCAAAAGGGCATATCTATTAATAAACCATTCTGCTTTATCAAAAGCAAAATAGACCTATACTATAATAGCTTGTCCTGCAGTAGCTAGAAAATAGTTAGGGCCTATATTTTTGAATACAACTTTCCGACAAATTTGTCGAGAGCATTTTTTATGTTTACATGTTTACACAGATTGTTTACACAGAAAATCTTTACTACAAATTTTCCATTTTACAAAATTAATGAATTGTTAATGGGCGATTAACTGTATGGGTGTATCTGGAAACAAGTCATTTATTGTTTAGTTCTCAAGTATTCTCTTGGTGCATTGATTAATTTGACAAAACGCTGTATGTAGAGAGACAGCCTTCTGTCATTTTTTTTTTTACATTCTACCCGTGTAAATTCAGGGGTGTATCCACAGATACGTCCTGTTGCCAAATCAAGAAAACAATGCTGCTAAAAAGACAGGAAATATCACTAAATATCTTTAAATCAAAAGCGTAGTGGATATGAGATTTGGTTAAATGAAAAACCAATACAATGCAAAACACGACCGTTCTGTAGGACCTACTAGGGACGAATTAACACTATTATGCTCTTATCAACTATTAGTTGATATCTCTTTTTAACTGTTTTAGATGCTACTTATATATTTGAACTTGTAACTTCATGACTTTTTTATTGGTTTGTAAAAATAAATGGAGAAATATTCTTTTAAGCGTTTGGTTGATGTACGTGACTTGGCCATCGTAATTCTTTCTCACGGATCTAAATGTCAGATTATTATACCCACCGCCAAGGCTAGGTAACTTGTTGTAAATCTGTATGTAAGCTTCACCTGATCTAAATTGAACATGCAGTTGCTACTTTTCTCTGAAAATGTGAAACTCAAAATTTCTTCAATTTATGAAAATTTTATGTTAAATTTTGATGAAAACTTGACCAGTCTGTAAATCTATATTCATCACAGTCAATATAAATTATCAGTGCCTTGATTTTCACTTAAAGAATCAATTTCCCCATGGTTCTTGGTCTCCAGAGCTGTCTGTTGTCGTTGTTTTTTGTTGTTTGTTTGCTATGATATTATAATGTGCGTTGATCGAATGTTATCCTTTACAGAGTTCCGATAAATTGCCTGTGTTTGGTAGTTGTATTAGACTATCTGACTCGTATGAAGATGACTTCCAATTCTACCTCTGATTCTTACCAGCTTGCCGTTAAGATTACTGCACCGACGTTAAGAGATTACACATCAAGCAGCGGTTGACAAGTAATGAATATATAATGAATTTTAAGTCTTGCAAATACGGTGGAAAATGTCATTGCCTGCAGTGACACGGTACTTCAATTATCTGATCTTTCAAATTTATAGATTTGACACACAAAATCTTAAAAAGATGAATACACCGCAATTTCATCTTTGTAAAACCAGAATGTAAATGTAATAGACACAAGAGCTTAGTGAAAGACAGATATCCTAACGATGAAATTCAGGCTAAGTGACACGTTGAAGGTTATGGAAGCGAAATAAATTACGATTGGATTGAAAGTGAGATGAGTTAAATGTCGGTTTAGTTGTTGTTGTTGTTGTTGTTGTTGTTGTTGTTGTTGTGTATTCTTATCTTTGCTTACACACTTTTGCTTTGTCTATAGGAAATGGTACTGAAGAAGCCAATAGTTGTATAGCATGTATAGATAATGACTTACATAAGGGCGATTAACAACAAAGACCGTTGTACACCATAACAGCAACATCTTGTTACATCAGGGAACGTTTTATAAGGGGGGGGGATCTATGTACCTTTCCTCTTACAAACACCAAATATACGTAAACATTGATATCGTAACTATGTTGTGATGGGAACCTTACATAAATATAAAAAGGGTTGTTTTACATGTCATGTAATATTCACTAGGTCCTTAAATATGACTTTTTGTCATACATTTTTGTCCTTCGCTCGTTAGTGAATTATAATTAACATTGGGCCAAGAATGATTAGGATAAGACTGTCGTTTGAACGGAAAAGGCGGAAGACGGTGATGATGATGATGATGATGAAGAAGAAGAAGACGGAAAAAGTGCGGAAGAAGAAGAAAAGAAGAAACGAGTACAAGACGAAAAAGAAAATCGGTCAGATCCCTAAATCATCATCAAAACCTAATATTCTTCCGATACGTGAATAACATTTGAACCTCAAAATGGTGTATGGGTTCCTATTTACTCTTACATATGAGTTTATGGCGATAACGCTATATGATTACTACATGCTTTCCACATCACACTCTGCTATGACGTGTATCTCTACAGATCAACATCTCCTCTTTAGAGCACAACGGACACCTTTCTTCACTGCACCGCACTAGCTCTGCACAATAGCCCGCTCAGTGAGTGGCAAAATTTAACGCTCTTCATCGTACTTTCATGTTGTAAGATTACCTGGGCCCTGACCTTGGCCATCCTCCTGTACAATCAAGTTTTGCTTATGAGGATGATTCCGTGCATTCCAAATATCATCTTGAAACTTTAGTACGAGTGTTTCCTCTTCTGGTGTGAATTCAATGATTATGAAATCACTTTACACGTTAACTTTGTTTTCGTACGTTTTGAATATCATGTAAACTACTATTCATCACATTTTGTTACACTGAAATGATTAGTTATTGCAGAATAGAACTGAAATCAAATCAAATTGAATTAAATGCTGGCATGCACAAAATGGCGGTCATAGCACGCGGCATACAACTGCACTCCAAGATTTTTATTATTTACTGTATATAGTGTAGCTCCTTATTCGCTGATTTTTAGTTCTATTATCAATAACAAGCACCATGCGAATATACCTAGTACTTAGTATATAAAAAAAAATCACCCCTTATTTTGATTAAGACGCTAAATGTAATATCAACACTATATAGGCCTACATCTAATCTTAAATGTCATATCGACCCTAAAGGTAATGCGTTTTAACTCTAAATATAGTATCAGCTGTAAATGTAATGCATTTCAACCTTAGATGTAAAGCTACGGTCACAAAGGTTCGTACGAACGATGCTTTCGTACGAATGTCACTGTTCGTACGAATTCTGGAGGTCGTAGAGATTCGTAGATGGGGCACAAAATTCTTACGGCCTTCTTACGAATTTCGTACGAACGCTGTTTAATTCGCAAGAACAAATTGTGTACCTACGCCTTACGAGTCCCTTACGAACTCCTTACAAACTCGAAGAGTTGTTCGTAAGAACACCGTACGAATCTCTGTTCGTAAGTCATCCTTACGAAAGACGTAAGAGTCCTCTATAAACAACTTAAGACGTTCTTACAATCATCGTAAGAATTTAAGGCTTCAAGAATTGTCTCTCGACCCTGCAAAATCTTGCGTAGTTGTTACGATGTTTGTACGACGCCTTACGAAGAGAGGGTTTCGTACGAAGTTAAAAAAAAAAAAAATCTTGGACAAGAAACCAGGCTACGAACTTACAAACGGTCTACGAACGGTCTACGAACGCTGGTTTCGTATGGCCTTCTTAAGAAGATCTTACGAAATTGTCTACAAATCGTTCATACGGCGTTCGTAGCAGTTCGTATTTGTGAAATTGTGACCGAGCCTTAATATCGACCCTTGTTGCCATTCATACTCATTGCCTATCCTGTGAGATACGAATAGAAATTAGGCAAATTGACTTTGATTGAAGTCTGAATTGTTGCGTCAATAAATGTAGAATAAGATAAAGTGAATCATAGATACATGAAATGCTGTTCGCATTGGAAATTCCAGACTCTTATACCATTATTTCCCATTGCATGATAAGTCATACAGAGCATCACTGAATAGTCTGACCACCTGCAGCCCTTTTGATAGGAAATTATTCAAAATCTTGAGTCCTAATGATTTTTGTCTCATAACATGGGAATTTGAATTTCTGTATATCAACAATTTAGTATATCAACAATTTGTTGCTTATAGCTACATTATAAATGGCCAATCCTTTTGCTATTGACTGTGTACCGAGTATCGCTTCCTACCGAACTTGTTCAAGGCAAATTCTCTGAAGACCTTATTCGCCATCAACCATTATCGCCATATTGAAGGCAGAAAGTAAATGTGATGCTTGATTCCAAATTCCATAATTTGTTTTCACAGAAAAAGTGATATGTTAGAAATCACACAGTCTCACTTTTGCCATGACCATTTTTTTTTAATGATGTAAAGTCTGTCTATAAAGTATCCATATGCGGTAGGTACTGCGTAGGTTTCCTACAATGACTTAGAAACTGCAATATTCATATACAAACACATAGATCTACACATAGACGAGCTACCTGCAATTACACTAAACAAAAAAAAAAATCCAACAATGAAACATTATGAAAGTCCCTTGTCTTTTAATTGGCATTGGTGTTTCTCTAACTACTAAACTGAATTTAATGTCTTACAATTACGGTTGACACTACATTTAGGGTTGTCTCCTGTTACATGTATTACATTAACCCATTTTGTACGGGAACCTGGTGGCTTGCGCATTAAGTCTATGGGCATTTCAGAATTCCGAATGGAACGGGTTAATATAGGGACAAAATGTATTACATTATTCCAAGGGTTAAGTTTTATCACATAAATATAGGATCGATATTATTATAGTGTTAAATGTATTACATTTAGGGTCGACATTACTTGAGTGTTGATGATACATTTAGGGTTAAAATGTATTATATCGATAAGGGTTGATAATGCACGAAATGTTGTCATCACATTTATGGGTGATGCAGTTGATTTTCCTGTAATGCATTATAGTGACCGTGAGATATAAAAATTAATATTTACCATACTACAGTATTTCATCATTTCAGTGCACTTGTTTGTATACGTACGTGTGTGTGTGTGTGTGTGTGTTTGTGTGTGTGTGTGTGTGTGTGTCATGTGTGTATAAAATAAAACTAATATTGAAATACTGCTCTCAATGTTTCTCTTTGTTCCAGGTCAATGAGTAGGCTCCAGCGTTTCATCGGATTTATCTCAGACACGCACACCAGTTCCGAGTGTGTTCGAACTTGCAGCGTAAAAGAACCATCTTGTTTAAAAACAAAACAAAAAACAAAACAAAAACAAGGAGAGAATTATTTTCTTTGAACACAGAGATCGTACCTCCTAAAGAAAGATACAGATCCAAGTTTGGACTAGTTAATCATCAGGCCATATCGTCATACATTATCAGCTGTATAATACGACTAGCTTTGAAAAGTGAAGTAGGCAACGACTCGCAATTTCGCCATCATGAATAACGACTCGGGAATCAACGAAACGCTGACTATGTATTCTCCTGTGTTACGTTATCGGTCTCTGTACATCGGCTGTCTGATGGCTGAGTTAATCATTGGAATGCTGGCTAACATGAGTCTCATATGGCTAGTAACAACGGTGCGAGATCTGCGTACTCCGCCCAGCGTTCTACTAACTAATCAGGCCATAGGTGACCTATGTTTTTTGAGTTTTTCCATGATTCCCCAACTCGTGTCCATCTTGACGCCGGGCTTTCGTCAGACATCTTGGTTGTGTCACCTAAACCATTTTACTTATTTCACTTCCTTTGCTGTATCCGCCCTAAGTCTTATGGCTATTAGCATCGAGCGTTACTGCGCCATCGTCATCCCTCTTAAATTTCGCCAAGTACGGAGCTTGAAGGCGACATCGGCTGTATGTTGCTTCATTTGGCTTCTGGCAAGCACGTTTGGAGTATATGCTGTCTCTGCCACTGAATCAGCTGCATTGTTTTGCACTTATCCTTTTGAGCAGCTTTCTTTCCACATTTATTTCTTGTTTCAACTGGTGTTCCTCTACGTTATCCCGGTGCTTTGCATGACCGTGTTTTATGGCATCTGCGCACGGCATCTTCTCCGGAAGGAGATTCGAACATCGAGTAGCGACAACGCCCGCGTACGAGTAGCGATCAATCTGATGGTTATCACCCTGGTCTTCACGCTGTGCTGGCTGCCTCACTACGTCTTCTTCTCCTGGTTTCTCTTCGGATTCAACAGCGAAATCTTCAGCAAGCGTTCTATGTATATCTTCAAGCTGATTCGCGTTGGGTTGTATTATTTTGCTTCTTGCATCAATCCTATCATTCTATATGCCATGAGCTCATCATTCCGCCGACATTTTATTCGGAAAATAACGTGTTTTGTCATGCACCGAGAAGGGCAGGAGAGCAGCCAACTGAGCGGACGGACCTACACCTCCTTACCGCAGCAGAGTGGCGTAGCCCACGTGTGCAGACAGAGAAAAGACAGCGGGCAGAGGGAGACCTTGGCACCAGCAGACATGCAAATGGACAAAATTTATACGATGGCTGAAAGAGAAGATGAAAAGATGTCGTGTCGAAAGCACATGCTGGAAGATGGTGTTTGACGGTGGGGTTGCTAAATGAAAACATGGGATAATGATTCTTGTAAAAGAAGTTTGGTTGTATCTTGCGAAGAGGCTGTAAGTTGTTGAAAGGATATTATAAGTGTTTGAAGAATAAAGAGTTCAGTCGACACCCGTTATAACGAAGTCCTCCTTTTATGTCGTTATAGAAATGTCATTATATCCGAACAAACAAACAACAAAAAACGAAGAGCGCGTAATGCTGAGGCCTGAATTTTTACTTCGTTGTTACTGGAATTTCGTTGTAACCATGTTCGTTTTAACGGGAGTGGACTGCATAACAAACATGTTTGATTTGTTGTGATTTTACTCTCATTATATTTGAATGGATGGACATGTAAAGTACAGGTCCTAGAAACTTACATACACTAATATTATCGTTGTACTTGCATACTTATTGTGTGTTTGTGTGTGCTAATGCCAAAATACTGTTACTGTATTTATCTCCATAATAATATCTCCTAATTTGACAATATTGTAAACTTTTTAATAACATTTTTTCATTTTAACTTTTCTCTGTTCCTCGGTAGCTCCATGGGGCATTTTCCTACTGTACTAAATACGCATGCCTCCAAATATCTACACACACACACACACACACACACACCATAGGCACAACACATATCGATATATGTTCGAATATAATAGATACATACATAATATGCAATGGACGCATATGAATTACCTTTTCAAAATGTAATATAGCACTTGACATTCCAACGGGAGTAACTTTTTTCCAAGCGCTTGTTTTTTAGATGGAGATATAATTCCTAAGGGACTCTCAAGTGTAAATTACAACGGTACGACAAGGCAATATAAGTTACAAATTAAGGTCTACATAAATACTTAATTGTAACCCCCAGTTAATCAAATTCTCAAACTATTTTACCGAAGTAATGTTACTTCTCGCAATGAAGTGATGTCGATCCCCTCTGTATTAGTGATTGCATTATGACCAATTGCAAACTAGAATTTGAGTGCACACTTTGATGTGCATACTGGTATAAAAAATTATGCATATTTTATTGTACAATTTTGAAATGATCAGTGTCAATTAATTGTTTGGTTGGACCATACACTGTACAAAGAATGTCATTGAATTGTTGAATCGAGTTCGATCACGATGATCCAATACGTAGTTTAACACTTATTAGGATCACTAAAATGCTATGTGAGTCGAACATGAAGGTTGTTGTGTGTTACTAGCCACGTGCACCAAAGTGGTCCTTTCAGACAATATAAGTGTATAGTAGAGTGAATGGACACGTGAAAATATCACTAGAGAAAAAAAAAAGGCCAGATGTATGATGAGAACAATTTGTGTGTTCCTCTACTCAAGGTCGGATGAGTTACGAATATCAGTTTTCTTGTGAATTTTACTAATATCCTGTATCTACCCCTTTGTGTTTTAATCTATTGCACTGAGAAATGAGTGTACAGCACCTTTGTGATAGAGCATGTCAGGTCAGAAGGATATGAGTGTGTGTGTGTGTGTGTGTGTGTGTGTGTTAACAGTATAATGATATAGTGTATCAACTAGTCAATACCAAGCGTATTTCCATCGCCATCTAAATTACATGTTCACTATGGAAACTACTAAACAATCCACGTGGTACATGGATAAACATCATTGTGACGTAATATCCTAATGAATGCTTGCATTGATAATGTCGAATTCAGGAAAAGGTATCAATTTTATGTGGTATTTTCACAGCATAACGTTTTATTAAAGCAGATTTTCTTGAACAAGATGAGAGCCGTGACATGTTCGTCTCATCACAAAATGTCACTTGTTTACGATTTGCCTCTTTTACATTTGGTAGCTGAAAATGAATACAGCAATGACGGAAATGAAAATAGAATATTACTTGTACTACCTTCTCAATGTAAGAATCACAAGCTAGTGAAAAGCCACGAGGAATATTTGCGTGGATAAAATCTTATGACCATACAGATAGGAAAGCAGTAGCTCTACTTATTCTAATTTCCATCGTGTGCCTATCACCTTTCTACCAAAGGCGTTTGATCGACTTCGTATAGGCGAGTGATCTTCACGCGCTCTCGTGTCACACATAATTTTGCTGAAAAAGTATTGGAATTTTAAAAAGAGTATACCGCAAAACAATTTTTTTTTTTAGAAAGAGATACGTGCCTGATATCATGACTTGAATATTTATTTCACTTGTCCATTTTGTGTAATTGGGTTGAATCATAGAAAATAATTTTTTGTGCGATTGGACTAAATCATGAATATGCTTCAGGGCCAAAATATTGTACACATTACACTACACACGTGAATGCAAAATCTTTGTATCTCGATATGTGTGCTGTTTTCGGATATCATTTTGCTCAGAAATTAAAAATGAGCAGCATATAGCATGGAGAGTCTGACTGCAGAACGAGTTAACTCTATTCTTGTGAAGTTGAGATATTAAAAGCTAATGAACACACAACAAGTGATAAAGAAAACCTTGCATATTTGTAATCATAAACTTGAAGAATATTCCTTGTTATTTTAAGATTATTATTGAGGTATCACTAAAAGGTTTTATCTTATTCGATCTGATGACGAACTTATTTTCAAATGCTTAAGAATTACGGGTTTACATTTTGCGATTAAGGTCTTCAGATGTATTTTAATATCGTGGAAGATGAATGTTTGACTTTCCTAAACTGATATACTTACCTTTAGATTACTTATTTAGATGTCCACAAATCAATTACTGTATCTAGTCCAGTTATAAGTTCGCCTGATAAGAAAGAGTAACATTTCACGAGTACAACAGTATAAATTTGATCAAAATCGGATGAAAAGTACGGAAGGTATGAAATTGGAAAGTTTCGCTAATTTTTCATTGATCGTGTACAAACAAACAAAAAATGACGAAAATTCAATGTTTCTGTTATTGAAGTGTAAAATATAATTTTATTCCTGGTGGAGCAACTTCAGAGTGATGATCAGTTAGATATACTGTATCAGGATTTAAAGGGATGGAACAGTTTTGGTTTAGATAGGGCTGCAGGTTTCCAACTTGTGTGTGTGTGTGTGTGTGTGTGTGTGTGTGTGTGTGTGTGATATATTTGAGAAACCTCTTAACGAACGTTCAGTCCTTAGAGGAATATACAATTTCTTTGATGAAAATTGGTGTTGAAATGGCTAAAATATCACGATAAGCTATTCTAATAAAATGCGACAGGCCACGACTTTTATCAGGATCTGTCTGTTTTACCTTGTTTTTGGATATCTCAGTCATTTCAAAACCGATTTTCATTACATGAACTTTCAAGTTAACTTAAAAATGTATACTCTTTAACATTTCATGGAGGGGATTCTAAATATCTTGTAAAACTTTAAAAACTGAATCCTCAGCTCAACCGATACTACTTGCATCTGCGTTTGAATGAACAACTGGAAATTGGGAAATAATCATTATGCATTCCTACAAACTATATGACAAATTGTGAGAGGAGGACATCATCACTTCATTATTTGCATATTCATAATAATTGACTGTTCTAGAACTGTTTCCTAAAATTAATGAAACTTAAGTGTGTCTTAATCATCCGAGTTTGATCAAATTTTCATTGTTTTGCTGAGGAAATTTTACTCCTTCTTTTCAGACTAACCTTGAATTATACTGGAATTCTCCTTTAATTCATATTCCTGATACAAGAATTAGTGAATCCCACGAAATGGTACATAGTTTCTTACAGCATGAAGATCTGAAAGATAATGTGATGAGTCACGTGAAAGAGCAAATTATCATTTAACTTGCAATGTACAACTACTGTATAAACACTGCAAACAGCAGAGATGTAAGTCTACCTGACTATATGGCTGTCACCCAAAGACTCCGTAAAGAATGGCTTTTATAGAAAGATTGGCAGGTTATCCGATATTTCTTGTGTATATCACACACATGTCATGTCCTTGATTTTTCGTTGTGTAATTGTGTAAAATATTGCTTGTATGTATAGTATAACGTGTATGTGTTGCAGTACGAATTAATATCGTTTTGTACATTCAATGTCGATATTGGTAAAGTTATTGCACATTAGCGTCAATACAGCAAGCAACGTTTTCATGAACGCAGTGTAAATACTTACTATGCCTGAATGGCGATTATTGAACTGTTCCCCATACGTGACCGGTTTGGTGGCGAAGCAGAAAAAGCCTGAATTATCGGCTCGCATGCTGCTCCGTATTTGTACGAGGCGGCTGTACTGTTCAAAATCTACTGCCAGCGCTGACTGCGGGATATAAAAAATGTGGGATTTTTTGTACATGTATTTCCCTTCATAGTGTCTGCTCTGGAAACTTATATTGCCTTCATTAAACGAAGCACTACTGGGTGAGATTAAGCACATTATTAGACTTTAAAATTCAAAGCCTCGTTTTTTTTTTCGTACATACACTTTCAGAGTTTCTTGGCGTTATTTAGATGCGTTACAAAAATCAATTTGCATTGAGCTTGATATAGGGCCTATATCATTTCATAGCTTATAGTCAAAATTTACCCTGGCTAAAAGTTGATGTCGTCGACTTTGTGATGGTTTTGCAATTTAGGGTAACATATATATTTTATATCATTTGTATATTATGTGTAATATGTATATAATCACATGTGTAGTTGGGGGGGGGGGCTTTCGGGAAGAACTATGCTACATAAGGATTATCTAACATCGATATGACAACGATAGAGTCACGGTTGACCGTTTCGGCACAAAGTGTTATTTGAGAGAGAAAAACGACAAAATTTAGAGTAGCTTTTTTTTTCAATGATGATTATATTCAGAGTGACATAATTTTATATCAACGTCTAAATCAATCACTTTCTGTCTATGCAGCCTACTACTCATGTTTCAGATATATATTTCAAGTAGGACGTGTATTAAAATCGACGGTCATTATCATAGAAGGGTAGCCACTGATTGTGTCGGACTAAAATTTGAAACAAATGTGATTTATAACATGGATGATGTCATGATGTGATGTTAAAATGTGCTGTCAAGCATAGGTGTTCATTGCTGGCAGACATCCGAGGATTAAGTACCTCTCTATATGATTGAATGTCATTCCTTGCTGTAGACGTCTTTGTTGGCGTAGCTGGTTTTTAATGTGCGGTCATGTTGAGGTCGCTTGACATGTTACTGGCTCAATGTGAAATATTAACTCTATATTCGTTCTTTAAATGCGTCTGATAAATCACTCAATGGTGTTAAATCCATTAAATGGCACATCGTATTGTATACATTATGTATCAGACCTATACCATTCTATTTGCAACGAAGCATTAAAAAAAAATATTTGTGCTACAAGTTGTAAGTTTCATAATTTAGTTTACGTGGCTTTGCCATGGTGATGTGACAAAATGTCTGTTTTAAGAAAATCAAGGCATCTAGTTATATACAAACATCGTATTCGACTTTCCCCTAGTCGTTTACTGCTTTGCAAGATTTGTAACCAAAGTCTAGTGGATGGACCAAAAAGTCGGCAAATTAAGCGCCTTGTCATTTTTCTCGTGTCGCTTTTTTTTTTTTTTGCCTGACAACAGATATCATTTTGTGAAAAGCAAATAGTTGAAATTGGTAGGCGAAGCTGATCGTTGGGTCTTAGAGGAATAAGTAATAATCGCCAGCACACCTTCCGCATGATTGTGACTTGGCATGAAGATACTTACAGATCTCTCATGGACGCCAGGAATAGATTGAAAGCAGATTTGGCACAATCTATATGAAAATGAGCAAACATAACGCATATCTTTGATTAGTGATGGCAATTAATCCTTCGGTGTTGTAGAGCAAGTATATCATATGGATAATTGGAAAGCTACTGCATCAGCTGAGCGTATACCACTTTTTAGATTATCTCCGTTACTGCGTCGCTGATGAAGCATACAGCATGTTTGTATATATAGGCAACGCAACCAGGTACCAGTAATACTGTGACTAGGTATCAAATGTGAAACCATTCCTCATTGTCTCCATACATCTGAAGCAATTTCGGCTGATACAAATTCTTATACAATTCATGATTTTGAATATAGATAAAGAATATGTACCTCTATGAACGGACTTCTACAAGCCAAGAGATTGTAAGAATTCTCTGCTAGAACTTAGCTATGAACCTTCACATTATCTAATAGCGCTGTCCTGTTTCATTTTTTAGCAAGATCAAAGTTTATCGGTATAATGTAAGCTGTGTTAAATATTGAAGCAAGTTTGAAGATAAATAAAAACTATGTGATGTGAAAAGTGTAAACTCAATGATACATCAAAGTAATGTTTGTTACTATCTTTTTAAACCACTTATTCTCTCTCTCTCTCTCTCTCTCTCTCTCTCTCTAACAGTTTGATCGTAAAACTCCCTCCTTGCCGCAAGGTGAAATAATTTGTTTGCGATTGAACCTGTCCAAAAAAAAAAGGAAAATGATAAGGAGATAAGGGATACTTTTCATCATAACTTTAAGAATTCACCTTCTTGATGTTCAACGTGAGGTATCATTGGAAAGATTTTCTATTGCTTTATCTTATGCTGGACTTTATGCTTTAAAATATCTTTAAAAAATGACGCTTGACCAGTTTTGCGATCAAATTCTTATATATTTTAATATATATATATTTTTATATATATATATATATATATATATATATATATTGTATATATTATATATATATATATATATATATATATATATATAAGATTCGTTATTCCGAAGGTTTGTTAATACTAAAAAAAGGCTCGGAATTCCGAAAATGAGTAAATTTCATTTTGTACTTTTGATAAATTGCTGGATATTACTCAATGAAAAAAAGAAAGAAAGAAAACACGCACACAAATACACACACACATACACACACACGCACACACACAGGTAATTGTGTTATTGACTTAAAGGTGACGGCTAGTAACTGATCAGTGGGAATCGGTGGGAACGCTGCGGGATGATTGTTCCAATTCTTGTGGGATTCATTTAAGAGTACATTATATATCTATTGTTGTGTGAAAATTATTTGCTTCAGAACGGTCTCATATTCAATGATGAACCCTATATTTCATTTTCGGATTGGCGAATCTTCGGAATAACGAACCTTACATTTAATTTTCGGATTGGTGAATCTTCGGAATTAAAAAATAAACCTATATTTAATTGTCGGATTGGCAAACCTTTGGAATAACGAACCCTATTTAATTTTCTATTGGCAATCTTTTGAAAAAAAAAAAACTAACCTTGTATTTCATTTAAGGACTGGCGAACCTTTGGAATAACGAACCTTATTTCATTTTCGGATTGGCGAATCTTCGGAATAACAAACCTTATTTCACTTTCGGATGAACGAATCCTTCGGAAAAACAAACCTTTCCGGAATAACACTAAAAATATTCGGATTATAAACCCTGTTTCATTTTCGCACCAATCAACCTCTACGAAAAGGGGAAAAGGGAATTGTATTTTTCAGGATAGCGAGCCTTATTTTATTTTCGGATTAACAAGCCTTCGGTGTAACAAACATGACCCAGAAAGATGTTAGCAGCTGTGAAATAAGTGCAGAAGTTGTCTTCCTTTTGCATGCATGTCGGTTCCAATTTAGCTGTATAAAGTGAAGGAAAACTCCATTAGTGTCCAAGTATTGTTCAGGGTTCGGGGCCCCAAAAAGACTGATGTCTGACCACCAAAGTATATCTTTTGGTGGTCCGATCAGACACTTAAGATTCAAAATGGATTGTTATGTTTCCGTTCATATAGGGCCACTACATTTCTTTCTCGGGCTACCAAAATATCACATCTAAGGACTTCAGTAGCCCTAATGGGCCATGAAAGGAAAAAAATAATATCGATTATATTTCAAAATCAAGCGAACAAAGCATCGGTCTCATTAGAATTTGACGTAGACCTATATCAAAGGTCCCGTTTACCTTTGGAAGCAGTGATTTTAAACACGTTCAAGATATCACATTTAATTGTTTGATGCATAATACGTAGGTCAGTTGTATCACGAAACATCCTACCATGTAACAATTTTGCAATAAAGCCTAAAATATAAGGAAACACACTATTTTTTTTTCAATAAACCATAATTGTATATGGCTTTGTCTCGAAACATTTCTATTATAACTATTACTAGTATTCACATTTCGGATATTCAAAAATATTCAACAATAATCATACTGATTTAAATTTTTATATTGGTTATTTCTATCCCTAACTCACAATTGTAGAACTATTTTGAAGCACTAAAGCTGTGCTTTTGTTTCATATGTTGTAATGGTAAATTATGCCTTCAAAAAGTTCCTGAACGTTCGTATGTATGTATAATATACGTATATATATATATATATATATATATATATATATATATGTATATATATGTGTGTATATATATGTGTGTGTGTGTGTTTCCGTAAAAAAAACAGATATATTGGTCAATCACATGACGTCACAAATATCCTGTGAACATATGCACAAATCTCTGCTGAATTTCTGTATTTGTTTCCGTAGCAAATAGCACACGTACACACGTCCATCGAGGGTGCTTGAGATCGAAATCGAGGTTTCCTTGCAGTCATGCGCAACGTCTTGTTTCATTTTAAATTTGACGGTTGTAGGTTTGGTGTGTGTGTGTGTGTGTGTGTGTGTGTGTGTGTGTGTGTGTGTTTTGTTATGCCGTTGACGGACGGAGGGAGGATGTCGGTGGACAATTTGCCTGGAAAATTAGATCAGATTTTGACAACCGAGAAGGAGCTTTATGCAAGTCAGGGTTATAGATCCCTGACGAGAAATCTATGTAAAATTCTATATTTTGGATTACCCCTTCACTCACCACCTCTTTGAGCAGATTATTGGCCCCAAGCGTTCTCTGGACAATCTTTTGACGGCAGCAAACCCACATCAGTGGTACACCCTCACAACAATACTTCATTTTTTTTACCGTATCATCTACGGTAAGATCGTCAAACCATTACTGATTCAATATACCCCTTTAAGTCTCTTGGCGGTAATTGTCCCAATGGTTCACAAGTTTACTTTTGTGTTTCATTGTTTTATGACCTTATTACGCTACAGAGTGGATCCTATACGTCACTTCAAACGACGTGAATCATGGTATAAGGGGAGGCTTATATCTATATAAGGGTCCTTTGAAGCCCTGGGGAGAGGGAACTTATGAAACAACAATTAATCCTCTTTGATGTCCATGATCCAAGTTAAAGAGATAGAGAAGAATGTAACCAACAATGACGGCTTGGAAAGTAAGGTGTAGGCCTAAATAGCAGCAGTGTACTCGTGACAGCCACTTTAATAGCCAAAGGTGGTAAATTTACATGGTAATTATACCATGAGATTGGGTAAGTGTGCAGTGGCGGATCCAGAGGGGGGGGGAGCGCAACCGGCGCACGCCCACCTCCCCCCCCCCTTTATTTTTCGTCAAAAAACAAAAGAAATAAAAAGAAAAAAATGAAATGAAACCCGGAAGTGGCACCAGAAATATCAGTCACGCCCCCCCCCCCCCCCCCCCCTTTACAGAATTCCTGGATCCGCCCCTGGCGTGCAATACTAAAAAGCCCTGATACTTATTTCTCCCGTAACCAGTAACCATGAAATCCAATCATTCTAATGACGTGTTTTTTCCCCACATCAATATCACATACGGTTAGACCTATATAAACCTGAAGACAAATAGAAACAGGCTGATGAACAGAACACCAATGGACGATGTCTACTCATAAAAATGCAAAGAAATGACCAATCAGGCATTCAACGTGATGAAAATGAGAGAAACCGTTAATTTTGACAACAGGGCAACAGCTAAAAGAGTCTTACAGCCACCCCGATGAGTCCTCTAGGACTGCTACATGGTGTCACTGTGCTATTTTGATAATCACATGAACTTTAATCCAAATATCCCCAGATGCTTCAAACAAATCTTTTTTATATTCGTTTAATATCGAAATATGCTTACATCTACTCAACGTACAGCTTAGCAACAGTATTTCTCCAACCATTTTGACAAATTAAAGGTACATGGAAGGTGATTAACACAGCTTTAAACTCCACTGTAGATAAAAATTCCCCAAATTCCATTTTTAAAGACCGTTGTTTAGTAGATGAACCAGGGGCGATGGCGGATGTATTTAACGACTTCTTTGTTAACCTCGGGCCAGATCTTGCCAGCAAAATACCGCATTCACGGACACCTTTTCATTCGTTCTTAGGGGATAGGCACGCACTGACTTTCTTTTTCGTTCCTATTGTTGATGATGAAATTAAAGAAGTTGTTCGTAAAATGAATAATAAAATGAGTACAGGTGATGATGGTATTTCAATTTTTCTTTAAAAGAATGTGATCGTTTATATTTTCAATCAATCTCTATCAAGCGGAAAATTTCCTGATAAGGTGAAAGTCGCTAGAGTTGTTCCTATGTACAAAAAAAAAGGTTCTAAACAACATGTTAATAATCATCGCCCGATATCTCTTTTAACTTCAATTTCAAAAAATTTGGAAAAGCTTGTCCATAAAAGAACTCTTAGATTCCTTGTTAATTGTAATATTCTTTCGAATTTTCAGTTCGGTTTCAGAAAGCAACACAGCACTACCCACGCTTTATTGACTTTTATTGATAAAGTGGCACATGCTCTTAATGCTTCGCACACCATCGGTGTTTTTATTGATTTCTCGAAGGCTTTTGACACGATAGACCATGATATTTTCCTTTATAAACTAAGCCATTACGGCATTCGCGGGACGGTTTAGAGATTATCTTACTGATAGAAAGCAGTATGTTTATTTTGATGGTCATGAGTCCTCCATGAAATCAATTACATGTGGTGTCCCCCAGGGTTCCCTACTCGGCCCGCTATTATTCATCTTGTACATAAATGACCTCCAAAATTCATCAGATATTCTTTCTTTTATGTGCTTTACAGATGACACAAATTTATTTCTTTCACATCGTAATTCTAATACGCTTATTCATATTATGTTAAACAAATGAAACTTGTTCAGTCCTGGATTCATGCCAACAAGTTATCACTAAACATTGATAAAATATATCATATGCTGTTCAGTAACTTTTTGCAATTTATTCCTGGTCATGTCCAAATTAATGGCATTAATTTAACGAAGGTTGATGGTATTACGTTTTTAGTACTGTATATTGACAGCGATTTATCTTGGAAATCTCACATCAACTTTTTAACCAAAGTTTTATCTAGGAATGCAGGAATTCTAAACAAACTGAAAGATTACTTCCCCATCAGTATATTGCAAATTATATACTCACCTATGATTTCCCCTTACCTCAACTACGTAATACTGGCATGGGGTAACACGTCCCAATCTTTGCTTGACTACCTCTTTCTTTTACAAAAGCGCGCTATTAGAATAATTGATAAGACTGGGTATCTATCTCATACAGATGAAATTTTCCCCGTAAGAACAAAATTTTGAAATTGTCAGATTTGTTTTATTACAATTTATGGATATTCATGTATAGATTATCCAAAAATGATCTCCCTGATATTTTTTTTGCATAATTATGTTTAAAAGAAATTATTCTATTCGTAATTATCCCACCCGCCAACGTGACGATTATCACCTACCACGTACCCGACTTTGCGAAAAAAAAAAAACACAATTATGTATACAGGGCCGAAATACTGGAACGATCTCCCCGTAGAACTCGCAGGTTGTTTGTCTTTGTCGACCTTCAAATACAAATGAAGACAAAATTTATTGAATAATGATTATTACATTGCGTAAGTCCATTGAAATTTCCTTCTTTCTTGTTTATGTACCTTTTCCTGCTGTGTTGGTTGTTGTCATTCAAATCAGTTAAGCCTCTCTGTTTGCGCTCTTAAATTCCTTCACACCAGCACCCCTTTTAGACTTCGGAACGCGTGAACAGCTGGCTTGTTGTATTCCCCTCAGTGCTATACTGGCTGGTAATTCTAATTCTAATTCTAATTCTTCTTTGAATGCTAGTACTTGTATGTTCACTCTTTAGGTTTCCCGTGTCTCTTCCGAGGACTCGCATGTCGAGTTGTTATCTTTTCACCATTATTCAAATCATATTATTACACTATTGTCAACATTGCTAAATCAACTGTTCTTACATCTGCAGAATGTGGTTGTCTGTATATCACTATTTGTATTGAGAAGATTCTGTTATTGCCCCAGGTATTTTTGCCTTTCATTTTTATTTTTCTTCATTTTGGTCCTACATTGCATCCGTGCTCCTCATCTTTACACCCTGTCCAGACTTTGGTACCTACGCTTAACAAGCTCGCTTTTAAGTAGGTTCCATCATATTTCTTTAGCGTTATATTGTACATAGAACCAAACGTACAATGATTGACCGCTATGTTTTACATGTTTACATTAATTTACTGTGCATCCAAGCCGGATATCATGATTCACTATGTCTTTATTATATTTGATGTACATTCCTTCATTGAGAAATATGAAAATGAATAATTGAATTGAAAAAAATAGATGCAAATTTGTCGTAGTTATATTTGTTTTTGTCGAATCCATCGGAGGTGAGGGGAGACTAAGGGATCGCCTGCGGCGTCTGTACGTCCGTCGTCCGTCCGTAACGCTATACTCGAATAACTCTCTACTGAGGACTTTAATTTCAATAAAACTTTGCGGGAAGAGTGGTTATGCAAAGTTACACATTTTACCAAACATGAGAGTCATCTCAAGGTCAAAGATCACAGGCAAGGGTCAATGTACTTTAGGGCCCAATGTTATTTTTTTTTATACGGCACGTTTCGATTATGGCTCATAACTTTTGATCCCTATGTCCGTTTGTGACCAAACTTCGATGGTAGGCCCCTTGGGGAGCTGAAGGTCACCACAACGTCAAAGGTCACAGACAGAGGTCAACGAGCTTTAAGGGCCCAGTGTTAACTTTTTACAGTGCATACAGAGAAAAAGTAGAGGTCATCCATCGTGCCAGGGAAATCCTAAAGGACGAGCGATATTTCATGATCGACGACTTGACGCAGACTGACCTGGAAGAAAAACAGAAATGGAAGAAACAAGTCCAAGAAATGTACAGCAAAGGTACCAAGCTGAGATTCTATGCCGGAAAATGGCGCCAAACCGGAGGCGCTCCCTTTAATTTCGAGTGAGTAGTCATCTCCTGTATACATTTCTTATAACTTCAATTGAAGCTTTGTGTACCCTACAGAGAAGATCAGTAACATTGGCCCAGTTGTACATGATTATGATATGACAAATACTTATTGTCCTGCATGAGTAATTCAGAAATCATATTTTAGGTATACCTATTGCACTCAAAAATTCAATGGTGTTGGTTTAGTTAAAATGTGCGCATTGGTTTCTGCATTAGGTATACCTATTGCGCTCAAAAATTCAATGACGTTGGTTTGGTTAAAATGTGCGCATTGGTTTCGTCATATATGAAAACACACCGGTTTTTGCATGATTACAAACATTCCGGTTTTTCATCATATTAAAGTGAAGTGGTAGAAGAACACGAATCCAAAGTTTACTAGAACTGCCGTCAATGTGCAGTGCCAAATATACATCAAGATACTGTATTTTTCCATATTTTTTCTTTGTCAGCAAAATACTGATTGAAATATAAGTTGAAATGAGTTGTAATGTTGTTGGGGTTTTTTTCACTTTTCTTGGCCCACGTGCCTTCAGTGTTGGTCACTGGGATGTCTCAAATCTTTGTGTGTTAATTTAAAGTCCTGGTCTAAATTTCAGTATACAAGAGGTATATGTATAAGTTATCAATACAATATAGACATTCTATTTATTTTCTGAATATGGTGTAACTACATGAATTATACATGTTCATTTAAGAACAAATAGTGACATCAAAAGTTTCTCGAAAGAGATCATGAAATTAGCGGAAATCCCTTAATGTGTCCATAGAAGTATATCGATTTTCTCTTTTGTTTTTAATATCTGCATTTTTTTCATTGATCTTCTTTTGTAACTTGTTCAGTGTTTGTTATTTATTGTATATCATTGCATATGTTTGCATTTTCGCCGTGTATATGTATGCTTTGTTATTCGATGTGAAACACGACCTTGCTGAAAAACAGCTGTCCAGCTGAACTTGAGCAGGCTTTTATTTTCGTGTATAAATAGAATAAACTCAAACTCATCCTGGACGTATGCCTCATCCTATTTTTTTTTTCTTTGGTGACTTATATTCTTTTTCATATAATAATGAAAGGTCCTTAAAATCTTCTCTTTTTATTTTTCTCTCTGCTAATCGAAATATTTTTTGATTAATTGGTAGTCCATTTCAGAATTTGAACAGCTGATGTTTTGAAAAACATCAGCTGGTATACTCCCAAATTCCCCAACCTTTTAGCAGTCAACGTACGCAAGCTACATTTCATTATCATTAATGCAACACGCTTTAAGCATTCTATGCAGGTTGTATAGTTACCCAGGGTGAATTGTACAGTCTGTTCTTTTTGTTCAGGATGGCATCTGCAAACGGGTGCCATCTGAACTGACAGTATCAGCCGAGTATTATATTCTTCTCCACTCACGCAGTCTTGGGACCGGCTGCACAGTTTATTACAATACAATTATGTCAACTTGTAACTTGCTCGAATTTGGTGTGTGCCTTGTTCGCTATAGAGTTGCCCTATACATGTATATACCGGCGGTTGGCGGTCCCAGCGTGTTGGTCTTGTTGGGGCATAGGGATGGGGTGATCTTTTGTTCTGCAGCTATGGGAGAGGAGAAATCCGTATAGAATGAATGAAAAAAAAAAAACAGGTTTATTCATAGATGTTCCTTGTGAACAAGCCCATTGCTGGTTTGATCCAAATGGATTCCTCAAGCATAGGTTTCCTTAGGCTGTAGGTGTTTTACCTGGCGGGCATGACGGTTGTCAAGTCACTTTATTGTGATTAGAGCCTGCACGATGTCATGATCCATCCCAACCAAATCTAAATGTATGATGTGATAAATACGTTGTTATTATTCTAGGTATTTATCAAACCTACCTGCAATTTATGTTTTGTTTTGTTTTTTGTTATTGATAAATACCTTTTTTGATATAGTAATAACAAGTTTAAATATGAAATAAAAATGTTTTCGGTTTTTTTTTTCTTTCTTTCTGGATAGAAATTGGTATCAATTGGTATCCCAATTCAGAACCCCAACAGCTTATGTTTTGAAAATCGAGGTATTAGTATGCTTCCAAATTACCCAACCTTTTAGCAGTCAACGTACGCAAGCTACATTTCATTATCATTAATGCAACACGCTTAAGCATTTTATGCAGGTTGTTTAGTTAACCAGGGTGAATGATTGTCCAGTTTGTTCTTTCTATTCAGGATGGCATCTGCAAACGGGTGCCATCTGAACTGAATACAGTATCAGCCGAGTGTTATATTCTTCTCCACTCACGCAGTGGACCGGCTGCACAGTGTATTACAATACAATATGTTAACCTGTATTTTGTTCGTTCGAATTTGGTACATTGTATGTGCCTTGCGCTTTAGAGTTGCCCTTGGCAACCGTGTACTTGCCCTATATATACTGGCGGTTGGCGGTCCCAGCGTGTTGGTCTTGTTGGGGCATAGGGATGAGGTGATCTTTTGCTCTGCAGCTATGGGAGAGGAGAAATCCGTAAAGAATTAATGACAAAAACGGTTTATTCATAGATATTCCTTGTTTTCAAGCCCATTGCTGGTTCCCTACAAATTGATTCCTCGGGCAAGGGTTCCCTAGCTGTCAGAGATAAGTACCCGGCAGGCATGATGGTTGTCAGGTCACTTTATTGTAATCTAGAGCCTGCACGGGTTAATGGTTCATTGTAACTAAATCCATGTTTATAATCTATGTGATAAATACGTTGTTATGATTCTCGGTATTTTATTGCGTTTAGAGGCTGCACGGGGTTATGATCCATTGCAACAAAATCCACGTCTGTACCATAATCCATGCGAGAAATATTTCGTTATGATTCTCCATATTTACTAAAACTGCTTGCAATTAATGTTTTGTTGTTGTTGTTGTTGATAAATACCCTCTATGACATAATGATAATAAGTTAAAAAATGTGTTTGGGTGTTGTTTTTTTCTATCTCTCTTGGTCGAAATATTTTTCTGATTAATTGGCATCCCAATTCAGAACTCCAACAGCTGATGTTTTAAACATCTAGGTATGCTCCCAAATTACTCTACTTTTTAGCAGTCAACGTACACAAGCTACATTTCATTATCATTATTGCAACACGCTTAAGCATTTTATACAGGTTGTATAGTTACCCAGGGTGAATTGTACAGTTTGTTCTTTTTGTTCAGGATGGCATCTGCAAACGGGTGCCATCTGAACTGACAGTATCAGCCGAGTATTATATTCTTCTCCACTCACGCAGTCTTGGGACCGGCTGCACAGTTTATTACAATACATTATGTCAACTTGTAACTTGCTCGAATTTGGTGTGTGCCTTGTTCGCTATAGAGTTGCCCTTGGCAACCGTGTACTTGCCCTATATATACTGGCGGTTGGCGGTCCCAGCGTGTGGATCTTGTTGGGGCATAGGGATGGGGTGATCTTTTACTCTGCAGCTATGGGAGAGGAGGAATCCGTATAGAATTAATGATAAAAACGGTTTATTTATAGATGTTTCTTGTGAACAAGCCCATTGTTGGTTCTCTTCAAATCGATTCCTCGGGCAAGGGTTTCCTTCCTAGAGTTGTCCTTGGCAACCGCGTACTTGCCCTATATACTGGCGGTTGGCGGTCCCTATGAGACTTGAGATGTCTTCTCTTCTGACATAACACAATACGTATTATACATACGTTCCTTCTTCTGAATGGATAAAGAATAATTACCGGAGTTTGTAACTTATTTTGTATATATTAGTATGCTTATGACAAACTGTTTTCTGTATGTTTGTGCCAACTAAGATCGTATTAATGTTATGTATAGGACGACCCTATTTTCTTTTGTAGATAACGTTATGTTAAGAGACAACGATATAACGTGTAACTGCAATATTGCAACAATCTCCAGAGTCAAATTGTTCTCTACTGCCCTCTACAGGACACTGGTGCCCTCGTGGACTCAAGCAACGGACAACACGCTCATCCTTGAATACGCAATTCAATAGACACAGCATTCAATTCAATTAATGATGATGACTTTCTTGATTTGGCAGGACCTTCTTTTGTACAAAACGAATCAAATATCAATCAAAATGACACTTTTTTTATAATTATGTTTCCGACAGTTTTAATTCATCGCCCCAAGAATCAGATTATGATTTTGACACAGAGAACCAATTGCAAAGTCCGTCTTCTGAATATCTTACTCAAACCCAATTTAACAATGTTGTCAAGGAGTATGATAGTACATGTACCATTTTTTCTTGTTTACATTTTAATATTAGGAGTATTAATAAACATTTCGAAGAATTGAGGTTATTTTTAAATAGTCCCATTATGCACAAAATCTTGGCAGTAGGTTTAACCGAAACCTGGCTCTCTCATGACTCCTGTCTTCCATTCGCTCTTGACGGTGGCTAATAACAGACAAAATAGGGTAGGTGGAGGTGTTGCCATATATGTTTCACAAAATTATGACTGTGTAGTTCGTGTTGAGTTTAACAGCATGACTGATTCCTTTGAGTCTTTATTTATTGAAATCACAGTTCCAGGCAGTAAAAATATAATCATAGGTGTAGCATAGACCACCAAGCGCGAATACTAAATTATTTTTAGATTATCTCTCGGATTTGGTTAAAAACCCACTTTTTATTAATAAAAACTGTTTTAAATGGGTGATTTCAATATAGATTTATTAAAACAGAATAATGTGTCGCAAGATTTTTTGGAAATATCTTTATCTGACTCTTTTTTACCCTTAATATCTAAACCCACACGTATAGTTAATGAATCCGTTTCTCTTATTGATAATATTTTTGTAACATTCTTCCTCCTCCCGATTCTTTTGTAGTACTCTCAGATATCACCGATCACTTCCCCACCTCGACTGGTTTTTCTTTAAATGAGACAGTTAATAATAAAAACAACCGTATATTTAAACGAAGAATCACACATGAAAGTATAGCCAGGTTAGGTGCTAGTTTAGACACCGCAGACTGGTCCTGTATCTTCGATACAGATGATGTTAATTTGTCTTTTGAAGATTTCATGAAGATTTTTATCCAACATTTGGACGTTTGTATTACAAAACGTAGAGAAAAACCAGCTGATTATAAAAAAGAAAATACCTAGGCTCCATTGGATTTCAAAATCGCTTTTGCGTTCAATAAATAGAAAGAATATATTACAGATTTAAAATGAAACGTACTGAGCAATCACAGTTGAAATATACTAGTTACAAGAATACTTTAACGAAAATTATACGTATAGAAAAGAAAAATACTATACTAATCAGTTACAATTTTACAGGCATGATATGCAAAATACGTGGAAAGTTTTAAAGCAAGCCAAATATTACAAAATTACAGATTCGATGGCGAAATTTTTGAAGAGCCTCATCAAATTTGTAATATTTTGAATAATCATTATTCTTCCATCGGGGAAAGCCTGACAAGTAATATTCCTCCCTCCACAAAACATTTTTCCGAATTTTTGGGTCCACCAAATTCTAGTTCAATATTTTTAATCCAACATACACTCAGGAGATAATCAATATCGTCTCTGATTCTAGTTCCAAAAAAGTGCTGGACACGATGACATCAGCAATTTTCTTTTAAAGGGGGTAATATCGTCAATTGCGGATCCTTTAGCTCATATATTCAATTTATCCCTTTTTAACGGCACCTTCCCCGAAAGTATGAAAACAGCAAAAGTCATCCCTTTGTTTAAAAAAAGGTGGCAAATTAGGCGTAAATAATTACCCCGCCGACCAATTTCTTTGTTAAGTGCATTGTCAAAAATTCTTGAAAAAAATTCTTTATAAAAGAACTATTAATTTCTTTAAATTCAATAATATATTTTCGAATTCTCAGTTTGGATTTAGGGAGAAACATAGCACTACACATGCATTATTGAGTTTTATAGAAAAAGTGGCACATGCTATCCATAAATCTTCTCATCTGATAGATTTGTTCCTGGACTTCTCCAAGGCCTTCGACACCATCAATCATGATATTTTACTTAACAAATTACATCATTATGGAGTGCGTGGGAAAGCCTTGGAGTGGTTCAGGAGCTACCTCATGAACAGGAAACAATATGTCTCTCTAAATGGTTGTAATTCACAAATGTTGAATATTAAATGTGGGGTGCCACAGGGAAGTTTATTAGGTCCACTGCTGTTTTTGTTTACATAAATGATTTTTGTATTTTTGTATGTATTTTTTTTTTCATCAGATGTTCTTTCTTTCATTCTCTTTGCAGATGACTCAAATCCATTTTTTTCACACAATAATCTTCTTACCTTTGTTAATACAATAAATTTAGAATTAGAAAATGTTGCCCAGTGGATAAAAGCAAATAAGTTATCTTTTGATCTTCAAAAACAAAATATATTCTCTTTAGTAATTCTACTGAGGCATTACCCGTTGACATCGTTTTAGATGGTACTCCACCCGAAAATGTTTCCCATGTAAAATTTCTTGGAATAAGAGTTGACAATAAGCTTTCATGGAAATTTCATATTGACAGTATATGTAAAATTATTTCACGTAATATTGGTATAATTAATAAGCTTAGGTTTTGTTTTCCTTTGTCGTCCCTGCTTGTACTATATCACATCCTTAATATTGCCATATTTAGATTACGGTATTCTCACGTGGGGAAATATATATAAAACATTTTTAGATAAATTACTTTTATTGCAAAAGAAATCACTCCGTATCATATGTCATACTGCATTTTTGTCCCATACTGACCCACTATTTTATGAGCATAAAATATTGAAAATTAATGATTTGTATTTGTTTAATTTAGGACAATTTATGTATATTCATAACAAAAACAATCTTCCAAATGTATTCGAAACAATGTTTCAAAGAAATCAATCCGTTCACAATTATCCAACAAGGCGATCAAATGACTTCCATTTGCCATTTCTGAGAACTTTGTTGGCTCAAAACACATTCATCTACGATAGGCTAAAGTATTGGAATTCACTTCACAACAATATTACAACAGCTCAATCTCTGAACTCCTTCAAGAATAAATTAAAATCATTTTTATTGAAATCTTACAACATCCAACCGAGTCAGTTTCCCTTTATCATCTCAGTCAAGTCATCATTCTTTTTACATAAGTCCTCCTTATGATTATGTTCCTGTATGTGTTATGAATATAACGATGTGTCTATTCTCTCTTTCTCTTGCATTCTTACCAACATAATTACGTATAAAAAAAAATGTTTTGCATTATATTCAATTCAGCTTGTATTTCATCACTTATTTTACAATATGGAATCTAGATTGCTTGCGTCCACGATGGCACGTGCTGTAGTTCCCCCCCCCTTTTTTTTTTCCTTTTCTTTCTTTTTCCCTTCCCAATCATCTTGATGTCAGTTGACATCGGTTCGTTTTATTGTTTTATATTGCTGTCTTGTGTATTTTTGGAGGGTCCCATATCGTACAAGCTCTGCTTCTTAGTGGGACCCTCCATTTCCATCCTCATCCTTAGTTGACTTGTGTTATACGCTTATATTAACAAAGATGAAAAAAAGTGAAAATAAAGTTGAATCTTGAATTTTGAAACAGCGCGTTTTGTTTATGGCTGATAACTTTTGATCCCATGTCCGATTGTGACCAAACTTGGATGGTGAATATCCCTTGGGGACTTGAAGTTCATCACAAGGTCAGAGGTTCCGGGAGTTAGAAAAACATTAATTTCTTCTACGCGAATGGGCGAGACACATTTTGGCACTTGCCTTGTTTAACTTACCTGAAGTGCTTTCATTAGTGAGTCTTTTAATCAGTCAGACGTGAAATAGGATACACATACATTTATTTCAGACCTTTTTTAAAAAGGTGTTAGAAGAATTTGTGTATTTTTAGAATAGCATAGTATAACCTTCCACCATAAGACCTTTCTCAGAGCTACGTATTCACTGGATAGATTGCTAGAAGATTTTCTGGAAGATTGTCCCCTATCCTATATAATGGAGCACTTTTTAAACAGATGGAAAGGGTGTGTAACACCATTCTTGGTGGAAATTATCTATATTGTGAAAATGCTCTAAGCAAATGTGTATAAAAACGGTAACTAGGCGAAAAACTTTTGTTCAGTTTGCTGAATTAAAAAAAACAAAACAAACACAAACACACGCAGGCTCACAATGAAATAGCTAGTTGCCATAAAGGAAAAACAAAACGTTCCTTTTTCTTTTACACGAGTATTCAGTTTTACACAGTTAATAAATTATCATGCAAAACGGTCTGATTCAGAAAACTTCAATACCACACTTCATCCTTTCAAGTCAGAGTAATTTTAGTAATAAAACACCGCAGAATTGCATTATTATCGTTTTAGTCTCCATTCCAATTGAATTCTCAGACCTTTGTTGACATTCTTAATCGTACTGACTTTTACATTTACTTATTTCATTATGCATATTATTCTCATTAGTTTTATTCATAACATTATGTTCTTATTTTATCAATAATGAAACTTCATGTATTTTTAGATTGTTAATATGATGATTTCAACACTTGTGTTGTTGATCACGTATAGTTTTTATGTGAAATATGATAAACCCTTACTTGAGTCCTGAATATTGCGTTCGGCTCGTCCAGTAGGGTTTCGAACAACAAGAATTTCAAAAGATTGAAGGTCGAATAAAAGGAGGTAAGCTGCCCTCAGTCGTTGAGCAAGTATACATTCGCCCGTGACATGATTGAAATGACGAGACATCAAAGCTATACATATTGCCCTCTATGTCCAAAAGGTGCACAGATGGGTGTAAGCATGGCAAGAGGAGTCCCTCTATTCTGTGAATCTTTGTGTAAGTACTGGTATCGTGTGTGTGTGTGTGTGTGTGTGTGTGTGTGTGTGTGTGTGTGTGTGTGTGTGTGGTCTGGAGATATGAGTTTGTAAGAGAGGGAACAGAGATTGAGATGTATATAGAGTGAAATTTGTTTTATAACAAATTTTATTCGATGTTCCGCTTTGACGTATTGAATTATTCAAAACATTCAAACAAGTAAGTTGATATAAATAATAGCTGGACAAGAAAATAATCTGATGCATCTTTTGGAGTGAACACTCAAATTGAAGAAAAAGGAACATTTCTTTTTGAATGATTGTACATGTATTACGTAATTTGGATGACGTATAAAACAAAACTTACTAAAATGCAAGCGATTTATTCAGGTATTGTCCATAAATACCTGCAACTTTCAAGAACAAATGAATCTTCAGCTTGTGACCATGAGTCATTGGGTTTACAGGACAAGATGACTAATCGTAATTATATGTGATGTTTGAGTTTACATTAATTTTGTTGATAAGTTGGTGGCTCGACATGAGAGAAGGGTGAAATGAGTGTAAGAACCAAAGCTCTTGGAGGTGAAATGTTTTATGACCAAAATATTATGTCTCCAACATCACAGTATGCACACATTGTGTTACCAAATAGGTTTATGAACTATTTCAGTTCGCTTTAATTGAGCTTTTATTTATATCCAACATAAAAGTAATTGAAATACAAAGTAGGTACCTATACATTTTGTTCACCGTTATTTCCCATTGAAGAACTAGTAAGATTTTTGAATGTTTTTCCGCGACGAAACTTTTATTCGTTAAGATATTTATTCGTTTATCTATCTTTGAATTAATTTCTTCGTTTTGACTCATTCGGCAGTTTATTCACCCGTATCAACCTTTGGTGTTGATTATGTCAGCTTTTGCGCTATGTGTGTGATACTGGTCGTGCTGGTCTTCCAAAATGATTATGTAGCTGCTAGGAGTTTATTCAAGTTTTGCCAAAAACCTTTTCACTTTCATCACATATTTCAGGATAAGAGGGAGGATACAGAGATCATGCATGAAGAAATCAGTCAGAGATGGCACACTCAGTACCGCTAGCTTAATGTCGTCATTAAGATAAAAAAATATTCATTTCAAATCAGATTTGCATATTTGATGATAAATTAGGGATTACTCTGCTGAAAATTCTGATCTAACCTCATCAGTAAGCAAATTGATGTCCGCAAGGAATGAGGGATAATACTTTGTTAGCACCATAAAAACCCGATGATATGTCTTACCGACGTGTTCAATGATGCCAATAACTGTGCAGGCCAAGATATATTTTAATCAGGAAGGAGCTGAAACCTGGATTTCCTGCTAGATTTTGTCATGCAATTTACAGTATAGGCTCAAAGTATATTACTCATAGGCATGCAAGATAGGATTTCTTCTTGAAATAGTGATCTAATATGTAGATGTAGACGTAATTGTTGTTTAAATTCAGCAAACTTTACATAGTGAAATTCATCTCGATTTGATCGAAACTATATTCATATCATTTTTGTATCAAACTCTTTGCAGCTGACTTGTTTGGAACGCATGTTTTAGTTTCTCCGATCAGGCAGTTTTGACGAAGGCATAAGTTCGTATGTATAAACAAGTAAGCATGATGAAACACCACTCGTTGCCTGGAAAGGAAATCAAGCGTCAGTGCATACATCATACAAAGTGCAAAAACATTGTGTCGATCTCGTATTCTTCGAGTAAAATATAGTCGACTTCATAAGAATGACTAAAAATGAAGGTATGAAAATGAATGGAGAACTTCATTCCCTCGATCTTTCTTCATGTATGACATTGATTTTCATCATTTCGAATATTTACATTCACAATTTTACCAATTGCAAATGAGAAAAAAAGAAGAAAATGTTCTTCGTCAATGATGGAGCTCTGTCGGTTGCTATTCTCCGGCTTTGGCTCTTATTCAGTGTACGAACGCGAAGTCATCTTCACAAGTATATCCCAAAACCAATATCATTGTTCTATTTTTAAAATTTCATCAGAGAGATGTAACTTTTGGATACTCTTCGTCTGGGGTCTTAGCTATAAGTGTACATTTAAGGGGAAAAAAGAAGAAAGAAAAAAAAATAGGGAGACACAACCCCAATGAATATCAATGGAGTGTACAGCATTTATCATATGGAAAGCCAGCTATACAAATGAATGAAAATTCATGCAGAAGTGAAACAAAAAGTCCCCTTCTTTCTGATATGGGTTCGTTAAGGAAATGTGAGATAGTTTTTATAATGTTTGAATGCCACTAGATGTAATGAGCTGATGGACAGGACTAGAAGCTAAATTATGAATGGAAACAATAATAAACTTTAAAATGACTGCAATCATGATTACTTCCTTATCCTAATCCTTATTTCTAAATATTTATTGAGGAATAGAAGTAGTGCCCTTACGAATATTATTTATGTATTATTTTGTTTAAACCTTCATTTCCGACAGACAGGAAAACGCAAAGCATAACATATGAATTCAAAGATCAAAGAACAAATTCTAAAAATGCGTAGATCTACAGACAAAAATAATAAATGCACATGAGTTCCATTGAAGACATTCTTGGAGCTTTCAATGAACACAACAACAAGAACAACAGCAAACATTACTAATGCACGTTGGGACTTCATATTACATTGCCGATGATTTGTCTTGACCCAGCGTAGACAAGGGAAGAAAGCAGAACAGGAACTAACACAGAACGAAACAAAATGATCTTTTCCAAAATCAGATTTTAAAGAGAAATTATATAGAAATACTACTACATAAAACTACATAGAGGCTAAATTACCAAATACACAACAGAATATATTCAGTTGACTTTAAACACTATCTGATATAAAGCTCGGAACAGAATGAGCAGCATCACCGAAAAGTACAAGAATCTATATACGATGACCAACCATACACCCCATAAATAAGTTTGAAGGGCAGCCATTGAGTAACAACCAGGTTCTTGCATTCAAATGTAATGGGTGCATGCCTTACCATCTTTAAGCAAAATGTAAAGAAAATTCAGTGCAGTACGATGGTGTTGCTTTTAGACCTGTAGGTCCATGTTTAGACATAAGCGAACCCTTTTACCCAAAAAAAAAAAAAAAAAAAAAAAAAAAAAAATTATTTGAACGCTGATGGCGCTGTCGAATGAACCTTTTACAGGAGATTAAATTCTCATAAGATGCATCTCTCTCCCACACAGCGAATAAAATTTAGCGAGAAAAGTCACCAAGAAATATTAAAATGCCTCCCAGATGCTAATGAGACTGCGTAGCATTGTCACCCATGAATTGGCTTCGTTGACTTTGTGATCACGATGTATATAGTCATTGATGTGAAATCGTTTGGCCGCTGGATCGACAGCTATAATTTTGTTATCATGTGAATAGGCCCAGTGTTTGTCGATCCCCATCATTGTCATCTCCTCTCATTAGCATCATAAAGCTTTCTTACACAGGCCCGTAACTAGGGGGGGGGGGGGGGGGGGGTTCAGGGGGTCCGCGGATCCCTCCCCCCGTTTGCTCCTAATTGGTACTGCTCGATAGGCTCTCTGTGTGTAAGATAACGGAACTGAAGATTAGCTTGAAATTAAAAAGGTCCACCACGCTTCATTCTAATTCTGACCCCCTCAAAAAAAAAATCTAGTTACGGACCTGTTACATAAAGCAAAAACGAATTTGTCAGCGCAAATAAGGATAGTATAATTTTGGTTGAGATGGGGCTTCAAATTTTTATTTTTATTTTTTCGTTTTTGGTGAGATAATGAGAAACTACTGTGAAATATGAAATTACATACAATTCTGAAAGGAAATCAAAGTTTATTTGCTGAGATATGAAGAAAACAAAGGGTCCTAATAAAAGGTGGGTCCCGCCTTGGGACCACTTTATTTTTAGATTATCTCAGCCACTTCAAAAACGATCAAGTTCATAACATAAAGTTCAATTCCTCTACAAAGTGTACGCTCTTTCATATTTCATAAGTGATTTTTCATCATCTTACTAAAAAAAAAAAGTTAAAGGGATCGTATAGTTTTGGTTGAGACCTAATTTCAGGTTCTATCATTTTTGGTGAGATAATGAGAAACCTCTTAAGAAATATGAAAGAGCATGTAATTCCATAAGGAATTCAACGTTTATTTGATGAAAAATTGGTTTTGAAATGGCTGAGATATCCAAAACAGAGCGATTCTAATAACGTGTGGGACCCACATTTTATTACGATCACTTTGTTTTACTTTATTTTTGGATGTTTCAGTCATTCCAAACTCGATTTTCATCAAATAAACTTTGAATTCCTCTTAAAGGTCCTGTTTACCTTTGGGAGCAGTGATTTAAAAAATGTTCAAGATATCACATTTGATGCATATGCGTAGGTCTGTTGTTACACAAAACATCCTACCATATAAAATTTATGCAATAAAGCCTAAAATATAGGGAGATATCAGCATTTTTCTCGATAAACCATAACTGTAGACGGTTTAGTCTGGAAGCATTCTTATTATAACTATTGTTCCCAATATGTATATTTATCAATACTTGGCATCGATTTTATTGATTCAAATTTTTACAGTGGTTGTTTTTATCCCTAACTCACATTTTACAGCTATTTTAAAGCACTAATGCTTGGTTTTTGTTTCATCTGCAAATGGTAAATTATGCCTTTAAAATGGTATGCTCTGTACTATTTCATAAGTGTTTTCTTGGTATCTTGCAAAAACTTAAAAGCCCAATTCTCATCTCCACCAATACTGTACTATCCCTTTAAAACCTGAAGTCCCATATCAATCAAAACTGTGCCATCCCAAAATTCGCATCATCAAGTCAGAATAATGATCTCAATTCAACCTCAAGATTCCCTATTGACTAGAGGGATAGAGGTACTAGTTGTAACTTCTTGAGCTTATAAACAAAAGAGGGAGTAATCTCTTTAGACATATTTTCTAATTTTCGTTAAAGTTTGCATGCAGCCCCCTCCTACCTCCACGCAATTTTTTCATACTTTAACAATGAAAAGAAGGTGCATCTGGCGAAGAAAAAAAATTACCATCTGGAGAAAATACACATCCATTGAATAAGGTGATCCCTAACTTTTTCATCGTCAGTCAACCCCACCAATAAGAGTTTAGCTTGGTCTGATTTTGGAATAGACTGTTGCTGCTTCTATGTATTCATTCTTTTTTTTAAGTTGCAAAGTTTAGCGGGTGTGGTTCCGCCAGAATGTCACCTAGGTGTCATGTGACTTCACTTGCCCGATTCGAGCCCACAGAACGTGTTCGAGCCACCTCTGTTTGGCATGTTGGGGGTCCGTTTATTTGAGCATGCGCAGTTTAGGAATGTCCATGCTGCTGCAGTACAGTACCTGTAACTGCTCGTCAAATCCAGTACAGTTTGATGCAACGGTCTCCGGTAGCTCCTAACCCGGCAGTGTACCCACGGCCACACGAGTGTGGTGTTGGTAGGCAATCCCACGGCCCCGTGCATGCGCCGCATTCCCGGCAAGATTCGAGCGATGGTTTCACCGTAATACACTGCAAGCACATTACACTACAGTTATATTCTGCGAGTTGGTATCTTCAAAGCATCATTTTGTAATATATGTAGAGTGAATTTCTGCTTGTTGACACTGCGTGTGGGAATGTGTGGTGCCAGTTGGGAGCAACATGTTCAGGTGCATGTAGCGTCGCCGTCCGCGTCGGGACTGTGAGTCGTTGTGTATGTGAGGTAAGTTCTACAGAGCGTATCAAAAAAAGGTAATCCAACTTTGGAGGGCTGCCATTTCTTAACTGTCACTTATGAAGAGCACAATGTTGGTTGTAAGGAAAGGGGAACTTTTTCTCTTTCCATTGATACCTAATTATGTTGATAATTGTCATGCATGACTGAGCACATGGACTTTAAAGACAACAATAACAAATTGCACTTTTTCCAAGTTTGCGTATTAAATTTTACTTTTATTGTGTAGGAACAATGCATGTCTCACTGCATGTATGAGATTTGTCATGAAAGTTGCCAAATAGGCCAGCCTGTACGAATGCAGGTTTGTGTTTAGGTTTTCTCCTAACATTTTACAGTCCATAACCTTTAACAAGGCCTTTTGTCCAAAAGCTTGGTCACTCCAACCAGAGGCCAACTGGGACAGTTTGTTACGGTACTGTCCCAGTTACCTGAGTAGCAAACAACAATGCATTGTCTTGAATATATATGAAGAGAGTAAAATCAGGGAGGTGGAATGGATAATGGTTTCACCTCGGCGGGAAGGACCAAATATCTATATCGACAACGTGGTCATGTTGAAGGTCATGAACCATAGAACGTTAGAAAAAATCCTAAAACTGCATCTGGCTTCACAGATCCCTTCGAGGAGAGCAATAATGTCCAAAAAATAAATGACTCCTCCAGACATACTTGGTACGGAACTTTCTTTCTACAGTATGACTAGTGTACTAGTTATAGTGGTATGGTACATGTACAATGTACGTGGGGACTACTGTATCTTCACACCTGTTTGTCAAAATGATCTCCAAACATGCACAGACACCCTAAATATTAAAGTTACACAGCCGTGTTGCATGGCCTGGGGACGCCGTGCTTCGTATGGCATCTGGTCAGTCTACCTAAATATCCAATAGCCTAGAATATTTGCATCTGAGTGAGATTCAAGTCCAGTAGAGGTGGAAATTTCACTGTTTTGACACAGTTTATACATTATAGATACACTTCTCGGAATATGTCAATCCCAGCAAGGCCCCTATACTCGCTCTGCGATAACTGTGTTGCACAGTCCATTATGAGCAGACGGCACAGCACAGTGTACAAAACACATTCTCAGCAGCACGGCAGTGAGGGCCACAATTGATCTGACCATAGCTATCTCATAGCGATCAAGGCAGGTTCATCTATGGTATCTTTAAAAAGATAATACTTTTTCCCGCCAGTCAGCTATATGTACGAGTCGCGGCGTGTGGTAGCGATCCAATTGATTGAGGACTGGGGTTGTTCGTGCTGTGTGCGTGTGCGTGTGTTTGCGTGTGTTTGTATGTGTGTGTGTTCACATATAAATGCATATTTTTTTGTTATGTGAAATGACAGTAATCAAATAAAGATTACTGAAAAATTAAAAAAGTATGTGTGACGAAACATTCAAAGTGTCATGAAACTTTCATGAATTGGAGCCAACTGTCTTTTTTGTGCACAGTTTGCCACTGGCATTCAATGTACATTGTATAGTGCAGACAAGAACATACGCATGAATTAAAGTTCTGAATCTTACCATTCGCAATAGTTTCATTCTAACAAACAAAAATTAAAAAAAATTATGGTTTTACAGTACCAGGCTGCTTCTTTAACCCTTGACCTAGAATGTGATCCATTAAGTATTGCTTCCACTTCTTTTCTGCTTCCACTTCTTTTCTGCTTTTACAGGATTCTAGCATTGATCAGTATTAACCCATTGAATACGAGCCCCGAGTATACTCGGGTTGGTGTCTATGGAAAATGTGTGTTAAGTAGCAAAATCAAATCTTCCTTATCATACTGTGCAGTGTATGGTAGAATCATAAGATAATAAACATTGACTTGTTTACATCATTCTTTTTTCTTCTTTTTTTCAAATATTGTGGCAGAGTGTATGATTAGTTTTTGTACCTCTATATTTTATTATGGTGACCTCTGGATTGGTTTCTATTGTAATTAAGATCTGGATCACCACAAGATAATGTCTTTCAGAAAGCTTATAATGTATTTCAGTTAAGAAGAGGTGTTTTTTTTTTGTGTAATGCAGAGTCAAGATCAAATGTGACCCGCTACAGCAAAAGGATCTGAAAGTCGTGAGAGGTCAATTTTCTGAAAATGGCATGACAGTCTGCAGTATGCCCTTACTTTTCTGCTTTTATAATAGTCCCTTATATAACACAAACTCATTAAAGTACTTGGGTGCAGAGATATTGATGATTTTAGGAGACCATGTTGAGTGGTCTAGGAATCAACGTTTTGAGAAAACTGCCTTCGGAGTTTTCTTTCAAACACAATCGTGATAAAGGGGAGGTTTAGAGACAGTTTTCACCTCTTGACAATAGAAGGTCCACTCATAGCAACCTCTGCGATGTTTATCCAAGCTTAGCACCAGCGGTCTATGCATGACCAATCAGTAACCAGAATGCCACTCACTGACCAATAAGATCACTCCCTTGTTGCTAGGGACAGAGTCTATCCACGGCACTAAATACAAATCTCAGGAGGTTTTCCTGTTCTGTAGAAAGTCGGATTGAAAAATGATGTCCTAAAAAAATGCTACTTACTTTATTCATTGATCATTTACATATGTAGCTAATGATTGACGAAACATTAGAGTATACGTACAGCATTATGCCAACAACAGAAATTTGATAGTTTTGACCGATTTTCATGATCTGACTTCAAACTATATTTTCTCATCTCAGCCATCATCGACTTTAGGATCCTTTTGTTGTGGCAGGTTAAAAATGTTCATCTCACTTGGCATTTTGGCAAACATGAAATAGAAAGAACAAATTTGTCTGTAGTATGCACGTTTCTGCGTTTCTACATTCTTCTGTAGAATTACAGTGTACACATGTGTATTTTCTTCATTTCTCCTTTGGAGTTGTATCAGTAGTAGGGAAACTTCTAAGACCCCGTATGGCTTATTATTTTTGGTGATTCTCCAATGTTCCATTCTTATTGTTTAGTTGTTAATTTAATGACACAGGCAATCATAATGTTTACACAAGATGTTATCAGACATAACTTGGTTTACATTACCAGTACTCTCATTTGGTGCAGGAAATCAAAGAAGATTTAATAAAACAGGAAGACTTGTAAGCCAGTGAAGTAATCCAACCCTCACATAGATGCTAAAAACAGTCGGGTCGGGGCGCCATGCAGCTTGGCTCACTGGGGCAAAATTAGCCTCAAAATGCTGTATGATGTCTTCAAGAAGACACATCAAATACAGCGTCCATATCCATTACTGGCCTGCAACGATCGTACGCCATTCATCAAAACAATCCTTGGGCAATATTATGATGTATGCTTGTGGTGAAAGATGATTTAAAGGGAAGATAAACCGTGAGAGCAATGTGGATTGAGTGAAAGCAGCAACATTAGTAGAACGCATCAGTGAAAGTTTGAAGAAAATCGGACAATCGATGCAAAAGTTATGGATTTTTAAAGTTTTGGTGTTGGAACCGCTGGATGAGGAGACTAATAGAAGTTATGACGTATGAGTGGACAACAATACAAAGAAAATATAAAGAAAATTCTACAAAAATCAATTTTTCATGAAAATTACAAATTCCATCAACTTGATACTGACATTATGTTAAGGGTAACAATTATTCCCCATGCTTACTGAAAGCGGTTAGTCAAGTGCTCTTTCATAATGCTAGAAAAATGAATTTTTGTTGAATTTCCTTTATATTTTCTTTGTATTGTTGTCCTCTCATACGTCATAACCTCTAGTAGTCTCCTCATCCAGTGGTTCCAACACCAAAACTTTAAAAATTCTTAACTTTTGCATCGATTGTCCGATTTACCTCAAACTTTCACTGATGTGTTCTACTAATGATGCTGCTTTCACTCAATCCACATTGCTCTTAGGGTTTACTTTCCCTTTAACCCTTTCAAAGAATAATGGTTTGGGTATTAAACAAGAGAAAACAGAAATTTGAAAGGAATGGTGCGAAAGTACATTAGCACAAAAAAAAATGAATGAATTCACAAATAATTGATTTATTAGCATTTACACAGTAGATTAATTTTATGGGGATCCTTAATTGTTTTAGCAATGCAGCAAAGATGTGTCATGTCACATATGAAGATCTAATTTCCATTTAGATTTCATGAATTCATGACTCATACTCATAGTATATCTGTTGTGGAGATGTATGTTTTTAGCCTCAGGTTAACATAAAAAAAAAAATCATGATTCAAAGTGGATGGAGATGCTCTTCAGTATAACCCAGCTGTAAACACTGCTTCCAAAAACACTGATAACAAGAAGAGATACCTTTAATATACTTATTCATATTCTGACATTCTCATCTACATTGTATGTCACTGTGAATTATGTCAATGTACTTAGGCAATTTGTCAATTAGTTGCAATGGATATAAATGTTTAGTTCTTTCTTTTTCTTTCAGTACAGTACTCTTAGTCTTTACCCTTAGGCCCTTCATCATTTCTTTGTCTTTCTTATTTGATTTTGATTCTGATTTCAGTTCAACTTCAATTGGGCCAGTTTGCAGACAGACAAATTTCTTCACAGGATTGTGAAAGTCATCAGTGATAGCCTCTTTTTAACAGAATCACTCAAAATACCAGAAAATACTCCTCTATCTTGTTGAGAAGATTTTATCTGTTTTCATTTTGTAGAGGGAAGTGATAAGCGGTACATCTGCAGTGTTGTGGTACAGTGTAGTACTCTAGCAATCTTTATGCTTTTATAAATGTCGTTCTATCTCTCATTATTTCTCAGTTATCTTGTCATAATTACCCACTTTTCCTCCCCTTGTGTAATTCCTTGTTTTCTTCCATTTCCTTCCATTCTACTTCTCTTTCATTTCTCTTTCTATCTCTTGGTCTATTTTCATCCTGTGATTAGACTTTTTTTTCTGTGTCCTCTTGAAGACAGATCCTATACCTTTGTTTTGAGCCAATTTCACCCTAGTGAGCCACGCCAAGCTGTGCTACAACTTGACTGTTTAGCATGAGTCCTCATGCACAAATCCAAGTTCTGCACAGAGCTGTATCAGTGGTTACTATCATGTGGGCTATTAAAGAGAATACAACCTGCATGTATGTTGGCTACGCTAAGGAAAGATTCTTTTCAAGTACAACTGTCAGTCAGTTATCATTGCAGATTGTTACACATATGTAGGGCTTCAATGATTGGATTTGAGGGATACCACAAAATCTTTTTATGCCTCAGCCATGAAGTGGTGCCGAAGGCATTGTTTTCGGGTTGTCCGTCCGTCCGTACGTCTGTCCGTTTTCGTTTACGCGATAACTTGAGTAATATTGACTCGAATTTTACTAAACTTGGTCCAAGTATAAAGTATGATAGGGCAATTACTTGAATAGATTTTGGGTGAAATCGGCCAAAGTTCAAAGGTCAAGGTCAAATCATGAAATTGTATCCGTTTAAGCGATAACTCAAGACTGGATCAAGCAAATTTCACCAAACTTTGTTGGAGGATGATGTGTGATGGAACAATTACTTACGTAGTTTTTTAGTGAAATCGGACAGAGGTCAAAGGTCAAAGATCAAGGTCAAACCCTAAAATTTATTTGTTTACATGATAACTCAAAACTGGATGAAGCAGCTTTCACCAAACTTGGTCCAAGGATGATGTTTGATAGGGCAATTAGTTAAGTAGATTTTAGTGACATTGGCAAGAGGTCAAAGGTCAAAAGGTCAAGGTCAAGGTCAAATGCTAAAAATGTTGCTATTTCCCCCATATCTATGCAATGCCCGAAGGTATTTTCTTGAAACTTAGTGTAGACGTGTACTACTGCGTAAAGATTCTCCAGAGAGAGTTTCATATCAAAGGTCAAAGGTCAAAAGGTCAAAGGTTAGGTGAAAATGTTGCAATATCACTTTTCTTGCAAATGGTTATGTACAAAAATTGTACATGTATCTTCATGGAACTTGGTACATACGCATTATGTACTGACAGGCAAGGATTCTATTTAGGGCTCATGGGTCAATAGTCACGGGGTCAAAGGTCAAGGTCAACTCAAAATTTTACTATTTCCCTCATATACTAGTATATGCAATGCTTGCATTATTAATTTTGAAACTTAAAGGGGCATAGTCCCGGTAGTGTAGAGGGCGCTGTTGATGATACTGCCGATCACCGTTAGCATTGATACGAAGATTACCGAAGTTGAGCTGTCATTAAGAGTAAAGTGCGTAGGTGTTGGTAAGTAACGTTGCCTTCGTTGTCTTCTCTGCGCATCGCGCAGTCTGTAGTAATGCCAAGGAGGTACTAGGCAAGCCTAGTACCTCCTTGGTAATGCCAGGGTGCGTGTATATTTGCTTGTTATTATGACATCACAAAAGAAGTTTGCTAAAGCTGTCATCCCCCTCAGCCGAATCATAAGCCGAACTGTGATCGGACCACTGACTACAGTGGATCGGACTTCTTTGGACTCGGGGAAGTGGGCCAAAGCGTAAGCGCTAAAGAGGAGTCGATAGCGTAGGTCTCTATAGGAAACTTGCACCGTGCGCCCGCATACGCATTTGACTAAAACACCGGGACCATGCACCTTTATATACATGCATTACCTAATGGAGATTCTCTGGGAAATGTCCAGCCAGAAGGTCAAAGGTTAAGGGTCAAAGGCCAGGTTTCAATGCCCCCCCCCCAAAAAAAAAAAAAATATATATATATATATATATATAACCCATATATATTTTTTGTACTGTAATTACACTCTTTCTTCACACCTTGGAAGTTACTCAATGCATAAACTTATAAAACGGGTCGGTCAGAAGTCAAGTAAAAATTCTCAATTCCCCAAATATGTGTACCTGCACTCTTAGACAATTAAATAGCAAACCCAGTTCAAGGAAAGTGAACATTCAAGATATTTCTGACAAACCTGTCATTTCAGTATTTTACCAGTTCTGTGAAACTGTCATCACACATTGTGAAGACATTGTACTATACACCTATTGGGAGAATCATGCATTATGGCGGAGGCATCAGTCGCCATAGCGACATTTCTAGTTTTTTTCAAATTTCAGCTAGCTAACCCCAAAACTATTAAAGTAAAGATTTGTACAGGTTATTAATTATCATTGTCACTTAACCTGAAAAAGTCCAAACAAGCCTCTGTCATTTGGTCTGTTTACTATTCATGTTGGCTTGAACATGGTGTGGGATTACACTCTGATTGCCCAGAGTCATTGACCTCCCAAGCCCAGTCAAGTTTAATATTTTGAATTATAATTTCATATCTGCAGTTGCTACATTGTACTATTAAAGGCACTGTTCACCATGGGAGCTGTCATTCAAAAAGTGTTTGAGATATTATATTTGATACATAAAATGCACAAAAATGTGTGTGTAGGTCAGTTGTATCACAAAACATCCTACATACCATGTAAAAATTTTGTAATTATGCCTTAAGTATAAGGAGATATCACCATTTTTCTTAATGAACCATAACTGTAGATAATGTTTTGTAATAATCATTTGTAACTTTTGTTCACATTTTGTATATTTAGCAGTATCTATCATCAATTGTACTGATTTAAATTTTTATGTCCAGTTGTTCGTCTATAAGTAACGCATATTCTAGAACTATTTTGAAAGACTAAAGCTGTTTTTTAATCTGTAAATGGTATATGCCTTTAAATCTGTCTATCTCGATATACAATCTACGTATGTTCCTACAGTACCTACTGTGTACAATCTTTCTACAGTGTCTAGTGTGTGTTGTGTGTGTGAGTGTCTGTGTACTGACTGTATCTCAGCCTGCTTCAGTCAGCTGGAGACACAGATTATACCAGTCTCTCTTTCTGCCTCAGACAAAAGGTCATACCAAGGAATAGTGTTCTCAGCGTGGACCCCCAACGGTGCAAGCTCTTACAGCAAAAGAAAATACCCAATTCCCTGACCCAAGACCTTAGATAAATGCCCCATTTCTTTGGCGCAGAAATTTCCCAAGGTGCACCCACCAGGGGTTCTATGCAAATTACATTTTCTCCTGCTAGCCAAGCCTACGCCTCTCCACAGTCTCGTCAACCTTTACTGATACTGTAGGTTCCTGTATCAGGCAATATTGCACACATGGAAAATTTGTATGACTTGCCACACAGACTTGGACGTTGTTATTTGTATGGGATCGAGCTTTCATTTGTTCTTTCATTCCTTCAAGTTCTGTTGATAAAATGAATACAATGATGATATTCTATAGAATGAATATATTGATGATATTCTACAGTCGCTGTACATAAGCTCCTGTTTTCACAAACCAAAATAATTGAGACTACAGTTTCACTGCCCTTGTTATTTCAGTGTGATTGTTGGCTGTTGGACAATAATTGATTTTGTGGAAAAAAAAAAAAAAAAACGAAACAAACAAGAAAGCCCGACGCTGTAACAGTTTAATAGGCTATGAGAGTAGATGATGTTAGAAAAGAATAAATGTGGCATGTGTTGGGGGGGGGGAAAGGCTTAGACTGGAGGGAAGACAAATAAAATGGAAAAGGAATGTCATGTCTTTGTATAGTAGACTGATTTCACATCACTGGGAAGACTCCTATAAAGAGTCAAGTTAGCTTCAGCACCCTGAAGGAGAATTTGGCAATGTTGAGTTCATCACAACCACTATGACATGCCTATTGTTTGTATTATAGAAAGCAATGTGACAAATTAGTCTCCATTTAATGATAATTGGATTGCAAAAGCAAACATTTGTATTTAAAAGTTTGTAAAAATACAGTGTACATTGAAAGTATGACAAACAAAATCATTACAGACAGTACAAAATAATCAATGATGTGAATTTTTGTCTCCTCATTCCCAAAGTGGGATTGCTACAATACCATTTTTCATTTCAAGTTTTCATGATTTCAATTTTGATATAATAGTCTTTGTTAAAGGCATTGATTTGATTTCATATTTTTACTCAAAAGCAAGGCCTGTTGTAAAAAAAAAGAAGAAACAAAATGTGACAGTTTTGTCTATAGATGTTACATACACACACACACTAAGTCCAGAAATATTACACAATGTTAGATTGACTTTTAAACCTGTTGTTATCTTTGTAATCAATATTAAGCCATTCAATTTAAAAACAAAGTTTCAATGAGCATCATTATTTGACCTACATAATTATGTTGGTATACAATTGTATGTACATGTCTGTCCAGCATTACATTCATTACCCCCATGTTTTCATTTCAGCAAAAAATCTAATGTGGATTGCTTCTTTTAAGCAACTTTTGGGCAAAGTTATCTCTTATCAAAGTGTTTTAGAAGATGAGAGATATTGCATTGGGAGTTACATGTATGTACATTAGAAACAGAAAATAAAGTGACATCCCGAAAATGTAGTCGACCCATTTGTTGAAATGCCCACTTAGGAGGAAAAATCTGGCAGGGTTATTGGAAGATGGCACAAGAGCGACCAGTCAGAGGTGCTACCTTATAGCAGCAAACAAAATTGTATCATGGGAATGATAAAGTATGCAACAAGCAGACATAAATTTGTATGCCTTGAATAGATGATGTAGTGTTTTCTCCTTTTAGTTAGCTCTGTCTGAGAAATCTTCTTGGAAGAAGATTGAAAGGAACACGTGTTATTTTTTCTTTTCAATGGTGTATCGTGTATTTGTAATGTCCAAAGAAGCCTTAACAAGTAATGAATTTCAGTAGTAGATCTGCTGTTTAAAGGCATTATTTTTCATTTGCAGATGAAACAAAAACCCAACTTTAGTGCTTCAAGTAGTTCTAAAATGTAACTTTTTAATATAGAGATAGAAACAACCAATGTACAAATTTTAATCAGCATAATCTATGTAATGTATTGTTAATTGTACAAAATGTGAACAATAGTTATAGTAAAATTGTTTCTAGACTAAACCATCTACTATTATGGGTTATTGAGAAAAATAGTGATATATCCCTGTATTTTAGACTTTATTGTAAACTTTTTATATGGTAGGATGTTTTGTGATACAACTGACCTACACGTGTTGTACACATATGCATGAAATGTGATAACTCGAACATTTTTAAAATCACTGCTCCCAATGGTAAACATTACCTTTAATTGCAGTAGATTTGGAGGATGCTTGGTAGTGTCGTATGCTCAAGGATGTTCACCATTTTGTCTTTGTAGGATAGCGCCCTCATGACTAATGGACACAGTGGAATCCCCCATTCTGCACAAATCCCTTTCATCCATCTACTCCAAGTACACGCCCAAAGGACCAATCCGAGTCAAGCCTCCTCCAGCACACACCGGTAGGAAAAGAGAGGATGGTATAACACTGACAGAGGCTCATCACACTCACACACAGTCAAAACTGGAGAGCAGCATTTACAGTGGTCACCATGGCAACAATAATAACAATGAAGAGATAACAGTAAAGGGGACTGCATCATCTGTTTCACCAGTACTTGCCAAGTCAGGTAGGCATGGAAACAGCATCAACCAACTCTATCCTCTTTCCTTCTTTAGATCAAGTTTGTCAGTCTGTAGCAGTGAAGGTAGAAGGAACTGATTTGTGAAAACTTATCTCTCCTGTTTGGTTATTGTCAGGTGAGTGAATGTTACTGATAAAATATTTATTTTTAGAAGTCATATTGTATAGAGAATGATGTTTTGACTCAAACTTACCAAAGCTGCTAGTATGTCAGCCAGCTTCATATCCCATCTTATCTCACAAGGTCCTCAGCTTCATATCCCATCTTATCTCACAAGGTCCTCAGCTTCATATCCCATCATATTTCACAAGGTCCTCAGCTTCATATCCCATCTTATTTCACAAGGTCCTCAGCTTCACATCCCATCTTATTTCACAAGGTCCTTGTGAGTTTAATGAATGGGAATCCCTAAAATTACCAAACAACTTGACAAATTCAGTTTCACCCACCTAAGTTTCGTTCACAACTTTGAAAAGGGTAGTATGTTTCATGATTGCATACACTTTAGTAAGTTATATTTCTATATGTTTGTGTCATACCGGGATATTCCTTTGGTGTGTCTAACATGGTAGAACTTTTCTATACAGTGTACGTGCGACCTGATCAAAGCGACAGCTATCGCAACTATGCTGTGCTTAAATGCATGTGCCTGCAAGCCACATGGACATTGCAGTGACAGTGAAATCATTTGACTGTAATGGCGTAAATTTGAGACATCGGTGCAACATTTTTTGTTCAAGTTCAGCAAGGACTTACGTGACAATAATTTCAATTTGTGGAGGTTTTATTGCAAGTCAGTTCAGAGCTCCCAGGTGTTCCCACTCCACTGTACTGTACTTCACTTCGTGTTCTAGCTTGTCGGTCGCAGTTAACAATCGCGGTGAATATGGGAATCTGTGGAGTGTACATAATTGTGGATCTTCTGGACAGTTGAAATTTAGATTGTAATCTAGTCAGTTTAGCCCAGTAACAATTAATACTAAATGCAATTTAACACACCAAATCTCCTTGTATATGAACGAATACTCACAAAAGTAGGGCAAGTCCAAGATAATGCGCGCGTTACGTATGGGACATTCAGAGACTTTTATGACCTGAAAAATAGTGTTAATGGCTTTTGATCATATTAAACTTTATCATGGTGATTGATATCTAGGAGAAGTATAATCATGCAAAAAATGGAGAAAAATGACCTTCACAATTATATTTTAGAAGAGAAAATATGTGCCGTTACGTATGGGACCAGAAAAATTTTGTTTTTTTGAACATTTTTTTCAACCTCAAAACTCTCTGAAAGTATTTCATTCTACAACTTGTAACTCACTGTGATGAAAGTCACAACACTCAAGATTATCACAGGTAAGTTTCGTGTCATTAGGCAAAAAGCTCTAATTACAGGTTCTAATTAAAGACAGACATGACGTGTTACGTATGGGACAGTTACGTATGGGACAGTTTGTCCCCCATTCATTTAGTGTGTGAAGAACCATGTTTATGGGTATTTTGCATAATTATTGAAGTAAAATCTGTTGAAACTACTCAAATACTGATCCAGATTGTCAAGGAAACAATATTCCCCAAATATTCACCATCCTAATCATATTCAATCATATTTTTATATTTTTATGACCAACCCGAGTATGCATGCCCTTTGTCCCCCATTCGTTTAGTGTGTGGAGAGACATGTTTATGGGTATTTTGCAAAATAATTTTGCAAAATACCCATAAACAAATTTTTGCATAATTATTGAAATGGAATCAGTTGAAATTACTCAAATACTGATCCAGATTGACAAGGGAACAATATTCCCCAAATATTTACCATCATAATCATATTTAATCATATTCTATATTTTTATGACCAACCCGAGTATGTATGCCCTATTTTTATCAGGATAGTTACTACTGAAAAATTGAATAGTTTAAATTGTTAACTTCCATTGATGAAGGGCAGTTTGCCATTTCGTTTCAATAAAAAACAACTTGACACAAGAAATATTAATTTTTATAAATATAAAGCAATACCTGCTGTGTGGAACCCCAGTGATCGAGTAGATATATGATGTCTGTCTAGCAGTCAGGTCATTGATTCGAGTCACACCTCGGTATGTATGCCCATGAATTTTGTCGTGGCTATTATTGAAAACTGAATAAGGACAATTTGTGTATCACTTGCAATAAAAAAAATTCATTTTACTTTATATTTTTTTAAATATATATCACAACCATTTCAAATTGGATCTCCATCACTAAACTTTGAATTCCTCTAGTCCTAGGATTGTATGCTCTTTAGTAATTCATATAATTGGTTTCCAATCATCTCATTAAATGTTGAAAACTGACTCCCCATTTCTACAAAAAACTATACCATCCCTTTAATGCTGATTTTTCATTGTGTATTTTGCCATTTTCCCCTCCCCCTTTCTGAAAATTGTGCAGACAAGTACATGTATTGTTTAAAGTGTCTATAACTCAAAAAGTAGCCACAATGTTGGGATGCTTTCTTCAGGATGATTGACCATTTGTGTACTGAGAGACCTTCCCAGCTAGCTACATGCATTCACATGCATTATGTATGAGGATGTCCCATACGTAACGCATTTGTCCCATACATAACATTATTTCAATGCCTAATAAAAAGTATTTCTTTTACTGTTTTTTCTTTTTTCTATGGTATTTAATTTCTCTAAACGATAAATTAGAACTTTCCAAAAGGGCATTGATATAACCTTAGCAATTTTAGAAAAAACCTAAAAAAATGACCTCAATTTGTTACGTATGGGACATCTCATGATAGGACACGAGCTAATTTGCATAATCATTTGCATAATCCCTAAATTTTCATACCAAGTTAAACTATTTGATGAACTTCTTGTGTCCACATATTAATCAAATACAATTTGCTTTCCTTTGAATTAATATGAATTTTTATAAATGTCCCATACGTAACGCTGTGTTCCACATTTATGCAAATGAAGCCCTTGAAATTTGCATAAATTTACGCAATATAATTTTTTCCTCCATGGAACTCAAAACTTCAACTCATAAGCTTCAAAATGATACCAAACATGTCAATATTGAGCAAAGATGAAATTTTGCCTTCTGAGGGGACCTTATCTTGGACTTGCCCAGTAAGCACCAGATTGCATCTTTTCATGGTAAAAACTGAAAAAGCTCCCGCTATCATTTGGGTGACAAAAAAAAAAAGAACCCTACCCCCACTTTTAGGATATTTCCCCCCCCCCCCCCCCCCCCGAACCCATGTGCAGTTAGATAATCTAAGACATTCAAAACAGGATTAAAATAGATTTTTAAACCAGAGATACTCTGAGTGAATACATTTGTGAATGTACTTTCAAGGTTGTACTTGGCAGTTCCAGGGGAGGCCCCATTAGGGCCAGGAACAAATTTAGCTGCCCCCCCCCCCCCCCCCAATGTTCTTTGGTAAGAATCTGGAAAAATGCATTGTAGAAGATGAACTTTCAATACTGGGATAGGCATGAGACCCCCTGCTCCTGTGTTATCTACTGGCCACATTTCTAGATGGATTTTATTTAAATTACAATGTATTACTTTCTTAATAGAGATTCATTATAATCAAATCTGAACCTGTTTATTTTTGGGTGATGCTGCCACTAATGTTCCACCTTTTACAGGGTTAAAGACAGCTGCCATGTTACATTTGTTGTATGCTCTCTTCATGCACATTTCAAGATCAATTTTCTTTAAAACTTGCATGGAGGTAAATCATGGTGAAATTTAGAACCCAATTGTTTCTGGTAAAGCTGCTCCTAGTGCTCTGCCTTTTAGGCCTATAGGGTCAAAGGTCATATTTCGGTGGGTGTCTTGTTTGCACCGTACAGGTGGTGTTTCATGACAGATATTGTTGAAATTTTGCACTCAAATGTGTGATGGTCAAATTTAGACTCTTCTTGTCTTTAGTGATGTCATCAGCATTCCACTTTTCATAGGGTCAAAGGTCGTTAAGGTTAAGGTTAAGTTTGCTGACTTGTATACACTCTACTGGCTGCATGCTTTTTGACTGATATGTACACCCAGGTCCATTTAGTAATATACTCATATACCCCCAACTGTTTACCCATCAATAGTTTAATAACCCAGTATACACTTTCATTACATGACAATAGATATACTAGCTTTTCTCTGCTTTGGTATAGGCAAAACATCATCATTACAAAAGCTATGGTGTGTACAGAAACAATCATATTTGAAACCTATCCATAGGTCTGCACATAATTGTTGACTATTTGCATGGCTTATTATCATCACTTATCCATTTTTTTAAACGCATATCTACTCCCTCCCTACTTTTTTCCTGTCACCGTTGTGCTTTGCAGAGATTTCTGCGATATTTTCTCTGGAAAGGAAATTACATACCCCATTATACTAAATAGTAGCACTTGGGGTTCAAAAGCCGTCTATATTAGCAGCCTCGAGCAGCCTTTCAGCTCATCATAAACAGATAGAATTTAGAACGAGATATGAAACTCGTCACGCTGACGAGTTAGGTGATACGCTTGGGGTCATCAGGTGTCGGTCATCTGTGATCGACAAAGAAAAGAATGTGATATAGGCACCTTGAAGTTATATTGAGCGTGCATGCAAAACCGTTTCTCTAACCACTCGGCCACGGGACATCCCCGGAAATGGTAAGGCAAAAAAGAAATGTATAGATATTACAGGGGGAAAAAGTCAATGCCCACTCAACAATCGTGGCCGCGTGAACATGTATTGCATTGCTAGACGGAAAAGCGGCCTTGTAACGACTGAGGTCGCTATGCCATTTCTGGCAACTTGGGAAAAATACGTCCCGCAGACATAAAACCTATAATCGGCTGGTTTTGATACCTTGCCTTTAATCACAATTTTCAGTGTAATGACGTCATCAAATTACAAAACAATGACATCGTCTTGAAAGACAATTGTTCAAAGTACAACACCTCAGTCGTCGTCATTACATACTATGATCGGTTTGACAAAGTCAACCTGCAAAATTTGCTGCAGTCGAAGCAATGTGGTCTCCAACACACAAAAAAAGAGGGATATGGCGTGTGTGTGTGTCTGTGTGTGTGTATAGGTGCGTTTATATACGAACGTGATTTCTACATGGACGAATATGTAATACAAAATTGAAGAAAAAAAACAGTAAAGTAGCTAAGTATTTTGTTTCGTGATCTTGTGGGGTTCGAACCCGCAACCTCACGTCTCTGAGACGTCGCCTTTAACTACTCGGCCACACGTCTCGACGGGAAAATATGAGGAACGTTATGGACTTGAAAGACAGTTGTTCAATGTATAACACATTCATCGTACGTTGTCAGTTTGCTATTGACATGACAATCTATCACACGAATATGAGGCAGGCATTAGTACCTGTATGAAATTATTATAGGCATGGTTATCAAATTGCCCTAAAATTTCCTTATAGTTGCCTTATTTTTACACACAGTTATGCTATCCCTTTAAACTCGTCACAGTTTAATTAGAATCATTAACATCATACATTAGTACCATATTCAATTCCATAGCTGATAACGTTTGCTAATCAATTAAGATTAATTGTCTAGAATGTGTCATATGGCCAACCTGTATACACACGTATATATACACACACAATGCTAAATGTATGTATCAAACATCTGTAACACAACTTTGAACTAACTGTAGGAAGTATCGCTGCACTTATCATCCATACTTTTTATCACTATCTGAAACTCCACAAAAACCACTAATTGACAAATAATCATCAATACAGAAGACTGAATACCTTTTTTACAATGTATAGCTTGTTACATGTATAAATCAGCACAAAGTAACCACGACTACATTGTGTTACTGAATTGATATGAACAAATTTCATTTTATTACAATATACTATATCAGTTTGAAAGCCCAGCCTGCAAAGTTTTGCAGCAGTCGAAGTAATGCAGTCTCCAACGCAAAACAAAGGTATACTGTGTGAGTGTGTGCGTATAGGTGTGTTTACATGCAAACGTGATTTCTACATGGACGAAGGTGTGGTACTCCATTGAAGAAAAAAAGAAAAAATAAAAATTATATTCTTTCGTGCTCTTGTGAGGATCGAACCCGTACGTGTGCAACCTCACGTTTCTAAGACGACGCCTCTAACCACTCGGCCATACGTCTCGACGAGAAAATTAGAGGAACGTAAACTTATGTACGTGAAAGATGAATCAGGAATCGTTTGGTCCGCATTCCATTCTCATTTTCAGTTTTAAATTGCAAAATTGTCAACCTCATGAGGAGATTTCAAAGAATAAAATGCATGATTACTGCAGCTTATTGTCACATCTACAACATACTTAAGTTTCAAAGGAAATGAAGCAAAATCAGCTGAGATAAAGGTGCTTAAACGTTGTCAAGTCAATGCATGGTTTCTAAAAAAATCACCTCCCATAGACATAACACGTAAACTTGTACGATTTTGCATCTTTACCTTTAAACACAATTTAAAGCATGATGACGTCATCAAATTTCAAAACTATGACATGGACTTGAAAGGCAAATGTTCAAAGTACAACATATCTGAATTTGGGATAATATTGAGCTTAAACAACAGAGATACGAGCAAATGAATGTCAGAAACAGTACCTCAAAAAAATTAATTCCACTTTTTTGATTTCAGATGACGATATGATGACGTCATAATGTAATTATGGAAATAATGATACTTGAAACGTCATGTCCAATTTATATGCTTTTGTAATATGCAATAAAAACATAGGGTCACCTGACGTTTTAAAGAGCTATGGCGAAATAAACAAAGACATGTTTTTTCACTATATTTGCACATAGACGCGCACGCGAAATTTGAACTTTGACGCAAGTGCATTGCTTTGTTATTTGTAGGAATCGATTAGAAATCAATGGATATTGTTGCTCAAAGTATCAGGAATCCAAATCTGTCAAAAAAAGTGTATTTTCATGTTGCTGACGCGCTGTGCGCGCGAAAATGCGCGGACGGACGCGCACGCGCAAAATTGTTTGAAACGCATAAAATTGTCTGAAACTTCGAGATTTCCCATTGGAAAGTTGTTTTGAGCCTTTTAAAATTTTGACGCGCGCTTACGCGCACTTAATGATGTCCTAGGTAATTAGCATCAAAAGAAGTAAGATAGAACGTGACCTGAACTTTATGTCCACAAAAAATGATACAGAAATGACCTTTAGTTATGAAGTTATGATCGATCATGTAACATGGTCCAAAAATCACAAAATGGCGCCTAGACGACGTCATAGATATGTTACTGTCATGAAAACCTTATTGTGGCTAGATATTGTCATGAGACATGTTCCCTGAAAATGTCATGTTATTCCGTAATGTCATTCTTGAGATATTGATGACACAAAATTGTCCAGAAAGAAAGAAGAATAAAAAGAAATAAAGAGAGATTTTGACAATCACAATAGGTGATACGCTGATAGCGTATCACCTAAAAAGAGATCCAATCAGGTCAGGGGGGGGGGGGGGGTGGTTTCAGAGCCTCCAAGCATAGCAGCCTCAAAGAGTCTTGGCTGCTGTGTAAATGCTACCTGGGGTTCAAAAAACTGCTTTTTTTGCAGACACAGAAGTTATTACTGAAGGTCATTGCCAGCTATTAAGAACAAACCAGTCATCATGACCAAACACAGCTGATAAATGCTGCACAACTTGAACACTGTTGTGCTCAATGATGTTTGCGGTTATGTAAGAAATTCAAAAGCTTGTGCCGTATTATCAGAGGGGAACTCGGTTACCATGAGAATGGAACTAGTCTGGCCTTCTTGGGTGGAACCAGCCCAAGCAGTATGAAACAGACAAGAAATCGCTTTTTTGAGCAGGTTTTTAGAACCTCCTTCAGGAGGATTTGAAATCCACCCACAGTATAAATGGGGTAAAAGAGGGTATGCTGTCTGCATGTAGTCAAGAGATGAATTTGTGGCTGTAACAAGGCCTACCCATGTGAAATTGAGAACACCTGTCTTGTCTTCTAAATAGTAGCTTGACCCCTGACCTTTGTATGCTGACCTTGAACTTGACTGTTAGGAGGAACCACTGTCTAGTAGGAGTTGTGGTACAGACACTGCTATCTTCAGGGCCAGTGGCACAGTGTCTGGTAATATGAAACTTCTATTCTAGGATAGGAAAGGAGAAAGGAATCTAAACTAATCTATTATCAAGAATTCAGTGTGGATTACCCTCTAGGCATTGCAGACAGGAGAATTAGAGCAAAGGATGGAGCCTGCAGAAGAAGAGGTAAGTTGAACTGAACCAGAAAAAGCCTCAGAAGGAGAAAGCAATCTGTTGTGTCAAAAATTGAGAAGTCTAGCAAACTGAGAAGTGGGAGTAAACTATGGGTGGGCTAGGTAGAGGCGTGGCCAGGATTAGCTGCAGAGATGGGAAGGGGTGACATGGGATAAAGGTCAAAAACACAGTGGTACATGATCAGTTAAAGTTAGACACAAGTACACCACACCTTGAATTTGTAATTAGATCATGCTTTTTTTGTGGCTACTTTAGATATTCACCCAAAAAAAAAAAAAAAATAGATTTGTTTGCACATGGCATAATGGGTAGCCAGTCGGAGAAAGGGGAGAATGTCCGGAGCTGGGGTATAGGTGTTCAAGTGGATTGAAATGGAAAGCTCATAACTCCTGTGTGAGTTAAGACATGAAGCATTCTCAGAACACTGTTCAGATAAAGCAGGACATGCAATTCACTTTAAATGAACATTTCAAATATAAGCTACTTCATCTACATTTATAGGCACAGATTTGCATTGTTCATTTATGTTGCCCTAGCATTTCGGATTATAAGTAGGATTTTTTTTTTTCAAATTTCAGTACATTGAGGTCTATCAAAGTAAACTATCCATATCATGGTGGCATCATACAATAGAGAGACATGGAGCTCAAGCTGCCTCACACTGTAGTAGAAATCAAGTCTTAGTGCATCTCAGCGGTTAGCCATCATACCCACATCATTGATAGAAATTTGATGTCTTGCACTATTTTTGATATCAGATTAATACTTCTCAGTTTGGTAAAGAGTTAGACTATCAATATTTCTCTCCTTAAAATTCTTAACCTATTTTTTTTTTCGTTCATGACACAAGTAATCACAAACATCCTTCCAGTTGTAGCTGTTTGTGATTAGATATTCATGAAGTGGATTTTATCTGTTTTGTAACACCATATAATTTTGTTCTTTCAGCTTCAAGTAAGAAACGAGACATGAATCTCGTCACTGTAAAAGACGAGTTAGGTGATATGCTGGGAGTCATCAGATATCGGTCACCTGTGATGGACAGCGAAAACAATGAAATATAGCAACTTTAAGTTATATTGCTGCAATAATATGTTAGTAAAGTTAGTGCTGGTTGGAAATAATGTATCCAGTGACCAGGGTAATAATAGTATGTAAAGCGCATTGAAACCCTGAAGTGTGTGAAATGCGCTATATAAAAACCAGCTATTATTATTATTATTATTAAAGTCGAATTTTTCGTACCTTTATAATTCAGATCCAATTGTTTATAACAATGGCAAACCACATGGAAAGTCCAGTACGTGTGTCTGTGTGTGCAAGTAGACCTAAGTAGATTAACAGGTTTTCATAGTACAGTGTATCTGTACCATGTCGTCCTTGACACAAACAAATCGAAATATGACAATAAAGTGTTTCAAAGATCGTCTTGACTTTAATATTGGTCTTTTCAGATATGAACTTTGACCCTTATTTGCATAACCAAAACTTCTATATCTAATCTTGTCATTATATAATATGATCACTTGGGAGAGCTCTTACAGCTACAAGCCTGTACAATTTTCCAGCAGTAAACCAATGAAGTGTTCAATGCAAAGCAAAGGAAAATACAGCAAGTGTGTGTCTTTACATGACAATGGGATTTATCCCTTGACGAAATATGGTGCTATATTGTGACTACTTACTGACCCATTTTAAGGGCTCTGCTGCTTGAGTATCTATGTTCAGCTAAATGAATTGTCAGTGGCGATAACAAAACCTTCCCATGAGCAATAGAAACACTCTAACCTCTGATACAAAACAAGGGAAATTGCGTGTTTGTGTTCGTGGGGGTGCGTATACTTGATGAAATAGTAAAATAAATGACATTGGAGTGAATCTGAACTGCCTAAGAAAAAAGAAAAATAAAGAAAGCCCTTACAGCTACAAGCCTGTGAAATTTTCCAGCAGTAAAAGCAATGAAGCGTCCAATAAAAACAAAGGCAAATAGAGAGAGTGTGTGTTTGTTTACATGGCAATGTGATATGTACCTGGACGAAAGCGGCATTACCTCAATTGAAATTAAGAAAGAGACATTGCTTCTAACCACGTAACTATACAGTAAGACTCCTTGAACCAAGAGTGTGGAACGTAAACTTTTACGTGAAAGATGAATCATGACGATCACCCATGACTGACACATCTTCAAAGGGGACAATTAGAAGTGGAAGGAGTGCCAAGCATAATATGTCTCAGCAATTCCAAAGCAATGACACCTTTACATTTAGGCATACCATAATTTCGCCTCTGAAATCAATGGTATTAATCATGCACCATTGCTTGCATAGTCCATAAACTTTGCCTTACAAACTTTCAGTGAAACGTGTCAGTACATAATTCTGTAACTCCATTAACAGTGATTGACTTCATAAAGAAACATATATCAAACTCAGGGGGATTATAGCTTGATACTCTGTTCTTCACTGCCCTGATGCCAACAACACTCATCACCTGCGGCTATGTATAGAGAAACAGCCATGACGAAAATAAAAGTTTTGCCTTTTCTTTAGCAGATCGACACACAACCCCTTCAAACACACTATAATTGGCAGGGAGGGACATGAAAAAGTTCATTACTAATACACTCAGCAAAAAAAGAAAGTAAACGCTTTTCGAGTTTTGATGTCTCATAGAATGTTTGGCTGAAAGCTAATGTATTATATATCATATTGAAGGTCATTTAATTGGCTATCAACCTGGTAGGTCAACAAAATGGGAAACTTTACGCATGAGTGAACACCATTGTTTTTCTCTTCCAAGGCACATAAGTAAAAATTGCAAAACTGAACAAGTTGTCATTCATGCGTATGTGCTCTTCCATGGAACAATAAGAACAAACAACAAATTTCCCACAAAAAGAAACATGATTTAAGTTGCAAAAATAAACCTTTGATCGCTGTGATATCTCTAAAGCCCAAAAGATCAATGAAGGCTAAAAGTAATGGAGGAAAATAAAGCATCTTATGTCAAATCTAAATTCAAATGAAATAAGAGAAGAAGTAAAAATTAACAAAAATGGTAGAAATTTGAGTTTTTCTTTTCAAATTAAGAAATTGTAAATAGTGTTTGGTTCTTGAAATTATCACATGGGGTTTAAAATCACTAGAACAAAAGAAATGAATAAAGAAATTCAGCTTATTTAATCATCTTTATGCTTATCATTCCCTATGCCATTTGAAATTTGACTTGACAGAAAATTCTTATTTTTCCCCTTTAGTTTCCCACTTTGTTTTTCTTAGAGGTTATAAAGAGATAAAGAGAACAAAAACTTATTTTTCCTATTTCATTCATGGCTCATTGTGTTTAACTGGTCTTTTGTTGCCAATGTTATCGTGAAGGGCATTTGCAAATGAAAGAGAACATGTCAATTTTTGCAATTTTTGATTTTGTGCTTTGGAGGACAAAAACGAATGTGCTCACTCATGCGTAAAATTTTCTTTTTAATTAACCCATTAGCTTAATAGCCAATTTAATTACCTTTAACATGGTATGTAATACATTGATTTTCCTAAAATCTTCTATGAAAAATATGACTTCGAAAAAGTGTTTACTTTCTTTTTTTGCTGAGTGTACTTAACAGTGATGCCTTCCTCTCATGTGGCACGAGATACCTCATAGCAACATAAAGCCTGTCTACAACTCTGTTATTGGGTCAAACAATAACAACCTGAAATATCAAAGAGATGAGCATGATGCTATACACCTGGCTTAGAGTTAATTAATTCAGTTCTCGTTCCCACGCAAGTTGGTGGTATGTAAATGCACACATTCCCACCTACAGTATAACAAAAACAAACATAGCGAATAGGGAAGATAAAACGAGAGGTGGCAAAAGGTAAACTACACAACTGCAATTTATAACCTTTCATGTGACAAGTGAAGCAAATGTATTAGATGTTGTAGCAGTGTTATTTTTCTAAGCATAAACAGACAAATAGAGGATGTCCAGACAATGTCAAATTTAAAAACCATCAAATCAATGTCAGAGAAGATACTTCACAAGATGCATTAAAACCGTAACTTAAATCGCTGCTCTACAACTCGGCCACGGGACATCAACAAAAAAAAAATGTTTGGGGAAAGAAACAATTTTGAATATAACATTCTTGAATTTAAAAAAAGAAAGAAAAAGAAAACGTCCACGTCAGGATAACAAAAGCGCCTGCACGAACATGCATTATATTCTAGATGGGAATACGGCGCCAGAGACGTCGCCTTTAATCTCTCAGCCATACGTCTCGACGAGAAAATATGAGGAACTTATGTTTATATGTGAAAGATAAATCAGGAATCGTTTCGTCCACATTCCATTCTCATTTTCAGTTTTAAGCTGCAAAATTGTCAACCTGATGAGGAGATTTGAAAAAATAAAATGCATGATTACTGCAGCTTATTATCTCAGCTACAACATACTTAAGTTTCAGAGGAAATGGAGCAAAATCAGCTGAGGTAAAGGTGCTTGAATGTTATCAAAGCAATGCATGGTTTTTAAAAAAATCACCTCTCATAGACATAACACATAAACTTGTCTGATTTTGAGTCTTTGCCTTTAATCACAATTTCCAGTATGATGATGTCATCAAATTTCAAAACAATGACATGGACTTGAAAGGCAAATGTTCAAAGTACAACATATCTGAATTTGGGATAATATTGAGCTTAAACAACAGAGATACGAGCAAATGAATGTCAGAAACAGTACCTCAAAAAGATCAATTCCACTTTTTTTATTTCAGATGGCGATGTGATGACGTCATCGAGATTTCCTCGAAAATATTGATACTTGAAATGTTATTTGCAATTCATATGCTTTTGTACTGATGCAATAAAAACAAAGGGTTGCGGGACGTTTTAGAGAGCTATGGTGAAATAAACGACATGTTTTTTCACTATATTTGTATATGGCTGCGCGCGCAGAATTTCAACTTTGACGCCAGTGCATTCCTTTGTTATAAGTCAAAATCTATCGGAAATCAATGGATATTCTTACTCAAAGTATCAGGAATCCAAATCAGTTGATAAAAGTGCATTTTCATGTTGCTTATGCACTGTGCGCGAGAAAACGCGCGGACAGATGTTTATGCACGGAGTTTTTTGAAACACTTAAAATTGTCTGAAACTTCGAGATTTCCCATTGGGAAGTGGTTTTGAGCATTTTAAAATTTTGACACACGCGTCATGATGACCTGGGTAATTAGCATAGTACAGGACGATCAGGCGTGACCTGAACTTCATATCCACTGAAAATGATACAGAAATGACATTTAGTTAAGGGCAAGTCCAAGATAACGCGCACGTTACGTATGGGACATTCAGAGACTTTTATGACCTGAAAAATAGTGTTAATGGCCTCTGATCATATTGAACTTCATCATGGTGATTGATATCGAGGAGAAGTATAATCATGTAAAAAATTGAGAAAAATGACCCTGACAATTATATTCTAGAAGAGAAAATATGTGCCGTTACGTATGGGACCAGAAAAATTTTGTTTTTTTGAACATTTTTTTCAACCTCAAAACTCTCTGAAAGTATATCATTCTACAACTTGTAACTCACTGTGATCAAAGTCACAACACTCAAGATTATCACAGGTAAGTTTCATGTCATTAGGCAAAAAGCTCTAATTGCAGGTTCTAATTAAAGACAGACATGACGTGTTACGTATGGGACAGTTACGTATGGGACAGTTTGTCCCCCATTCATTTAGTGTGTGAAGAACCATGTTTACGGGTATTTTGCATAATTATTGAAGTAGAATCAGTTGAAACTACTCAAATACTGATCCAGATTGTCAAGGAAACAATATTCCCCAAATATTCACCATCATAATCATATTCAATCATATTTTTATATTTTTATGACCAACCTGGGTATGCATGCCCTTTGTCTCCCATTCGTTTAGTGTGTGGAGAAGCATGTTTATGGGTATTTTGCAAAATAATTTTACAAAATACCCATAAACAAATTTTTGCATAATTATTGAGGTGGAATCCGTTGAAATTACTCAAATACCGATCCAGATTGACAAGGGAACAATATTCCCCGATATTTACCATCATAATCACATTCAATCATATTCTATATTTTTCATGAATAACCTGAGTATGTATGCCCTATTTTTATCAGGATAGTTACTACTGAAAAATTGAATACCTGGTAGTTTAAAGTGTTTGCTTCCATTGATGAAGGGCAGTTTGCCATTAAGTTTCAATAAAAAACAACTTGACACAAGAAATATTAAGTTTAATAAATAAGCAATACCTGCTGCGTGGAACCCCAGTGATCGAGTAGATATATGATGTCTGTCTAGCAGTCAGGTCATTGATTCGAGTCACACCTCAGTATGTATACCCATAAATTTTGTTGTGGCTACTACTGAAAACTGAATAAGGACAATTTGTGTATCACTTGCAATTAAAAAAAAAATCATTTTACTTTTTATTTTTTTTCTATATAATCACAACCATTTCAAATTGGATCTCCATCACATAAACTTTGAATTCCTCTAGTCTTAGGATTTTATGCTCTTAAGTAATTCATATAATTGGTTTCCAATCATCTCTTTAAATGTTGAAAACTGAATCCCATTTCTACAAAAAAAACTATACCATCCCTTTAATGCTGATTTTTCATTGTGTATTTTGCCATTTTCCCCTCCCCCTTTTTGAAAATTGTTCAGTCAAGTTCATGTATTGTTTCAAGTGTCTATAACTCAAAAAGTAGCTAGAATGTTGGGATGCTTTCTTCAGGATGATTGACCATTTGTGTACTGAGAGACCTTCCCAGCTAGCTACATGCATTCACATGCAATATGTATGAGGATGTCCCATACGTAACGCATTTGTCCCATACGTAACATTATTTCAATGCCTAATAAAAAAATGTTTCTTTTACTTTTTTTCTTTTTTCTCTGGTATTTAATTTCTCTAAACAATAAATTAGAACTTTCCAAAAGGGCATTAAAATAACCTTAGCAATTTCAGAAAAAACCTAAAAAAATGACCTCATTTTGTTACGTATGGGACATCTCATGATAGGACACGAGCTAATTTGCATAATCATTTGCATAATCCCTAAATTTTCATACCAAGTTAAACTATGTGATCAACTTCTTATGTCCACATATTAATCAAATATTATTTGCTTTCCTTTGAATTAATATGAATTTTTATAAATGTCCCATACGTAACGCTGTGTTTCACAAATATGCAAATGAAGCCCTTGAAATTTGCATAGATTTACATAATATCATTTTTCCCTCCACGGAAATCAAAACTTCAACTCATAAGCTTCAAAATGATACCAAACATGTCAATATTGAGCAAAGATGAAATTTTGCCTTCTGAGGGGACCTTATCTTGGACTTGCCCTTATGAAGTTATGTTCGATCATATGACATTTTCCGAAAATCACACAATGGCGCCTAGATGACATCAGAGATATGTTATCGTCATGAAAATGGTATCATCGCTAGATATTGTCATGAGATATGTTGACTGAAAATTTCATGTCATTCCGTCATGTCATTGTTGAGATATACACGACACAAAATGTGGCAGAAAGAAAGAAGAATGAAAAAAAAAAAGAAATAAAGAGAGATTTTGACAATAACAATAGGTGATACGCTGATAGCGTATCACCTAAATAGTCAGAAGTGTTAGACTACAGCTTTTTATCCTCTTAGCTTTCATGGTTCAAAACAATCTCTGATTTCTAGGACCTTTTTTTTTAGACTACAAGTGGTTTCTGTCAACCCCTTTAAAGATATTCAAACTCAAACAATGAATATCTGAAATGAAAATAGGATCATGTGAATAGTGGATTTTCATGCCTACAGTATGGTATATGTTTGATAGTACATGTATGTCAATGCACATTTTATAGCCATGTTCATTTGAGGGGACCCTCACCCCTCAAAAAGAGTAACATGGGGGGGGGGTAGACTTAAAGGCCTACACACATGCTGAAAAGTATTGGTTAAATGTTAATTGTGGGAGAAGGGAACTTTATGTATTGATTGAAATTTCATAAAGATATATCAGGGAGGCCTGGTATATGTTAAATATTCCCAAACTGGCAGACATCTTTGCATTCCCCCCCCCCCCCCATGTACAATTGTATTATCAAAAAGTAAATCATTTATTTGACAACTTATTTGAAGTGTTAATGTTTACTAAATAAAGCTGCATACAGAGTCAAATGCTGTTTGGAGAGGTGAACCTAAAGAAGATTCCTTTGAAGAGAGATTGACACTGATGCCATATATTTGCAAGGTTTTTATTTTTGCGAAATTTCGCGAGTCAGTTGCCATTTGCAAAGTTAAAAAATACAAAAATGTCAGCTCTGTTCCCGACATTAATGCAACATGCATGCATACATTCATTCATCAGTTTATTACTGTACTCCCTTATGGCGACTTTAACCACTCATAGAATTGTCGGAATGTACTGATTTGCCAAAAATATAAATAAATAAATAAAGATAAAATAAAATCACAAAAAAACCTCAACTTTAACCTCACTAATGGTGTGTATCAATACAGAGCCAAGAAACAGAAGAATATAGGGCTTTAATACGGAGATACCATATACATTTGGTACAGGCTTCAGAGTTTTGAAAATAGATTGTACTATCTAGACATGGTGAGCACAGGTAAAATTTTATGAACATTAATTTCTTTTTTTTATCAAGATGGAAAAACAACTTGACTTTTAAACCACCATGAACTTCCTTTTTTTTCATGGGTGTTGATGGTACAACTGAGACTTCACGTCTCAGCTATGTACATGATGCTTTCCAGTCTGTGTTTAGATAGCTTCACCTTGAATTTCTCTCTAGACATGATATACTACACAGCTGTCTTGCCATAATTTCATCTGCATTCCAACATTCCAGCTAAGACTAGCCACACCAGTCACCATGGCAACGCATGGTTTGTTTACTAGCAGAGTACAGCCTGCATTTCAGCATGTTCAAGTTTTATTCAATTTTGTTCGGAAGGAGATGAAACTGGTGATATTATTCTTTTCCCCCTCTGTCTAGATGACACTGGCGACCTCCTGCGTATTCTTTCCAAACATCTACCATCCATCATGGTTGCACCCTATTCTTGTTCCTTCTGACTGGAATTTATACTTCAACGGCATTCCTAAAATACATTTGCACAAAGAGCTTCAATGTTCGGTAGTTAGGCAAAGTACTCAACCTAACTTTGACTTGCTTTCTTGCTCTAGTCTGATTGTTGTGCAGTCAAGTGTCTTCCTTCTCTCAGGCAGTCCATTAAATTCTCTTCTTATTTCCACAATTCTATGCATTCACCACTTTGTGGTGCCGTGGGTTTTATTTCCTTTCCTATTTCTGCCTAATCCCAGTAAGCTGAATCTAAACTCAAATGATGCCCCTCAGAAATAGTCTACATGTAATGATATTATTATTTTGAGAAAATGACATCATACAGTAAGTCTCAAATGAATGAAATATTTGTGTCCATGTGCAAGGCACAAGTAGAATGCCATTTTCAGTATTATCATATGACCCAAGCATCCATTGTAGATACCAGAAAACTATATCATAAATGACATGCTAGAAATAGATTGAGCTTCCTTATTGTTTGTTGGAATTCATATCTTATCCAAAAAATAATAATAATAATAAGAATAAAAATAAAAAACAAAAACAGATGACAGGGAGGAGGAAGAGGAGACATTTCTGCCTCAGCGTCTGTCTGTAGAAATAACTTTTATCAGGATTTTCTGGTTGGGCCTTGGTTGTTCCATTGAAAATACAACAGTTTGTGTCGCAGGGAACGAAGGCTCTCTCAAATATATGCCGCAGCCATTTTCATGATCCCTGTGCTCACGAGGTCTGCTGAACTTTGCAAGAATCTGCAAGAAAGTGATAAGAACATAAGGCAGTCAATAAATGACCTGTCACAAGTCCGTGAATCAAAATAAAGATGTCAAAAATATATTCTTTCAGGAAATTCTCTAAAATCCAGAGTTTATTTGTGCTGTGATGGATGAAGAATATTGTTCATTGATGATTCTTGTGGGCTACAGTGTATCTTAAGGGTACAAAGTAGTCTGCTACAAATATGAACTTACCACCTTAAGGTTGGGCAGGGAACAATTGAAACAACTTTTTTTTTTCTGATTACTTCGTACATTGGGGTAGATTTCCCTATTGCTAAAAGGTTTTTTTTAAGTATTACATAGAGAATGAGGATATATTGGGATATGTATTGATTTTTCAATGTGGCAGATGCTTAGCAGTAATGTGATAAATGTATTTTATATAATAGCCTTTTGCAATTATTCTCATATTGTACAGGTGGTAACAGGTGATTTATTTCACATTAACCTTATGACTCATTGAGCTCGTAGCTTTCTTTTCAGAAGTCATTCTTTAGTTCTTTTCTGTGATATAAGGGTTCTTTCAGACAAAAAAAAAGAAAAGAAAAAAAACACACAAAAATCTGATGCCTCATTCTTATTCTCCAAAGAGTTTAAGGAATGTTTTTCTTGTGCCTCATATTCTTTAAATGACAATTATACATTGGGTACCTTCAGTATGATATGTAAGGCTGACAAATTTGATATGAGGTGAATTATACAGGTTGCTTGCTATAAAATGGTAGAAAACTTTGTGTCATACCAGTATTCAAATCTTCTCTAGATGTTTGCAGTTACAATATTTTTACCCTAAAGAAAGTTGTACTCTACTAAAATGGTTTTGAACCATAACTATCAATCATAAAGTTACAGGGTCACATGTTAAAAAGCTGTAGGATCACACAGGTCCTGCACAGAATTACATTCTTTTTTATCATTCTTCTTTTCTTTTCTTTTCTTTCTTGTCTTGTCTTTTCTTGTCTTTTCTATTTTTTTTTTTTACATTTGATCTCTTTGTTGGATCCAGAGCTAAATTTGCACATTTCCCCTGTCGTTAGGCAGTTACCTTAATGTAGCTGTTTAGTCGTTTTACACATGATTAATAGTAAAGCTACTTGTTCCTATCAGTTATCTGATATATGCTGGAACACAGACTAGTCCTGATTTCAGTGCAGATTACAGCAGACTCAGAAAGTGTATCTTTAGTGAGTCATAGGAGTGGATGAGTGAATTCAAACACAGAGAAGAATTCTACTTCGTTCAATAATCAATTGATAAATTTCCCATACCTGCCTCAAATGCCTTTGTTGTATTCACCATTTATATAAATCCTATTGAAGTACTGATTGTATCAGTTTTCAAAATCAAGTATATGAGATGGGGTTTTGAGGAAAAGGAGCCACACAGTGTATAATAGGCAAACTGTGACATCTCTGTATTCTTGAATGCCCTTTGATCATTTCTCAAACAAACCCGCATGCCTAGAGGGCTTGGCTCTCAGTACTAAGTCTGTGGGATGACCCAATGTTAATTAGATGTCATTTTCTATCAACTACAGATCAAAGATGCATTTTCACTAAATACAAAAGGGTTATCAGGCAAATGGTGGTTCTTTGTTAGGGCAATTTTACACTAGTCATATTGGGTCTTCCGAATGCAGAATTTTAGGTTTGATGAATGCTTTGGGAAAGAGAATGGAAAGAAGAAAACACTGACTCTTGTGTCCTAGTCACAAGACTTGCTTCCTCTCGTAGTCACAGTATAACCTGCTATCATTTTGAACCTGCCAAATGGTACTGGCAAGAAACTGGCTAGGGTTGTATGCTTAGCCAGAGAGCTCTGTAGTCATATTGACACACAGAACTTATTGGTTTGTGCATCGTGATGCAAAAATCAGTTTTCATTGGAACCAATCATACATGGGAGAAAAAAAGTGTCACTTGGCTTTTAATAAATGAAATGCTTGAATCTCCAGACTGCCTATACCTAAACGAATGACCAGAACATGACCCTTGCCTCACAAGTTTGCAAACCTAGTGTGGTGAATTGCATTGTGGGATTTTCAAAAATCGCTTCTCTCTTCGCGTGCCATTCATGCACACACACACACACACACACACACACACCACAGGACAAATTGTTGCAAAAGTTTTTACAAAAAAAAAGCAAGCTGGATTAATTTTAGCATTGCGTTGCATTTTGCAAGAGTTAGCAGTTTTTTGTGTGTTTTCACACACAAGAATTAATGGTTTTTGCATCACGTTCCAAAAAATTATTTTCTACAACTGATCATTTGAGATGTTTATGTGAATGTGACTTGTGTCATCTCTCATAGAGGGCAGCAATCATGACTGGAATGGACCAGAGTAAGAAGTATACACATTATAACATGTAATTTCAACTTAGAATAAAATACACTTTGCTTTACTCAGACTCGTGCAGTTTGACATTCATTGCTGATGGGCTTGATATGAAAGATTAATCAGTAAAAATTACTTTTGCCCATTGGCACAGTCCCATCCTTTAAAAATATAAAATGTTTTAATTTATTGTTGACCTCTTGATTTCGTCATGCAAGAAAGTTTTTAATATCCATTCTTCTTCCCTCTTTTCTTTCTCAAGCCATTTTTTTTTAAATTCAGTCTTTTAAACTGTGACTACCTCAAGAATGTTAAAATTAATCAAATTATTGCAACTCTGAAAGCAGGTTCTGCTGTCTACTGTAGCTCTGAGTTGATCATCTGACTGTTTGCACACAGAAGTAACCAGCAGAACAAGTTGTGTTCAGTTAGGCCAGAATTTTCAAAGAATCATTGGGTGTCAAAAATACAAACTGCCTTTATTCATTTTCCCAGCGAATCTAGAGATAATGCAATGTAGCTGATGATTTATGTATAGGTGGCCCTCCTAAGATAGTTCATCATCATAGATGTGATTATAAGGTTTTTGACATGCACTCACCCCCTTTTCAGACGCATGCCATTTTATACCAAAACTCGATAACGAAACGACGTATAAAGAATCATCGTATAGCCGACAGACCATTCAGACATTAATTTCGACCGTTCTGGGAAACATCGTATAGATGTGCAGTTTCCCACTGCGCATGCTGTTATAGTCATGAGTGACAGCTGTGGGGTCACCTTTCGTGCGCGCTCCCATTAAGCCCCGCCCAGTTATGCCGTTCTATGGTCGCCATACGTTCAGACGGACATGGAATGCTGATTCGTTATCGAGTTCTAGTTCGAAACGATGCTCTGGCCGTCGTTTCGCTATACGTCGTTTCGTTATACGTCGTTTCGTTAGTCAGCGTTCAGACGTATAAATTCATTGTATAGCTATACCGTTTTGGTATAGCTGTACCGTTCTAGTATAAATTTTTTGCGTCTGAATGCCCTGTCATTCTAGTAATAAAACTTTCTTCCAAGGTTGCTTTGTTTTGTTAGAGCATCTAGGTATGATTCTTCAGTTTTCTAGTTAAAAGTGTAATGTTGAGCACTTGAAAGCTGAAATTTAACATGTAGAAGACTTCGTTCTGTGGGGGAATATGCTTTACATACAAAGTATAAACATGTATTGCAAGTAGTCGCTGCATTTAAGGCATCCATCCAAGATAAGAGAAATGTCCTTAATGTCACATTGGCTAATAGAAAGACCCAGAATTCCTGTATGTGTTGCAGGAAGAAACACAAAGGATATACACTGTACATGTAAAGCAAAATCAGATTTGTGGAGTACGGTCATCAACACTTAATGGAAACAACTTTAAAGTATACTTCAAGGACTTGTTTATGATAATGTAAAAAAAATAATAATAATGAACAGAAACTGACATGTTTTGTCAATTTTGAATACAAAAAAAAATAGATATGAGTTAATAAATCTGAATATCTCCAACTAGTACCTAAAGAGGCTTCTTGCTTGCATTATTATCAGATGCCAGTAATTTATTACAAAGTAAATTGTGAAGCCAGATTCAGTCTCTGCGGAACATAACCCCGATGTCCCAATTTTATGGTCAAGGTGTTTATATGTCTGGGAAGTATAAATGTGAGTGAGAAAGGAGCTGTTAAAGTTTATCCCATCTTATCTTTATCACATTAATAAATGTATTTTTGAAGAGAAATCATGTTGACATCTTGTTACATACATGCAAAGAGTTGTAGAGGCCTTGCAAATACTCAATGATGAAAGTCTCTTCAGCATTTTTGCCTGATATAGGCCAAACATATCTTCATTGTGCAGTGCCTGCTAATATAAGAATTGATTCAGGGAGGTACAACCTGTAGATGAATCATACCCCTTTCAGTAACCCTCTTGGTGCGGACCAGGAGTGGGCCAAGTCAACAAATTTTGAGTTTATGAATGGGTTGGGCCAAAGTGGCCCGCGCTAGGTGCGGACTATTTTGGCGCTGTTGGAGCTAGCACCACGCGCTGACCAGGCACGGGCCTGGCGCTGATCGAAGAGTTTATGAACAATAGCAGCGCCAGGCGCAGGCCAAAATTCCTTTCACGGTGAAAGGTCACAGCTTGCGCTGCTCAGCTCACAAGCGCGCGGCAAGCACATCAAATATCGCGCGAAAATGCACTTCCACTCTGTCCATGACGCGTTCAGTTACCATGATAGTTATCCCTTACATGACTGAGTTTATGAATGGGTCATCGTAAAAGTAGTGCGGCTCTGCTATAGTTACTGAACACAATTTTTACTGCTTGGCGCAGGCTAATTTAGTTCGGACCAGGACGGGACCAAAAATGGATGAGTTACTGAAAGGGGTAATAGTGAGCCGCACTCTGAATTCTAATAATGATCTCTATGATGGCCACATTCAGCTTTGTAAAAACCAACCTGTCCATGTGGTAAGTTTGTGTGATAACTTTGATTCTAGGAAGCTGGAGTTCCCACGGTTTTTCCCTTCTTTGACTAGATAAGCTCCATGGTGTATGGTTGTATCCTGTCTCCAATGTGTTGTGATTGTAGGATTGTATTGCCTCATTGTTGCAGCCACATCAAAGCCTATATTCTTGTTTGTGTACCACCCCATTACCCCCTGTGGAGCTCTAGAGTTGATTTGTTAAGGTATGCAAGGACCTTGAGTTCTTTGTACTCTTCCCAGTTGATTTCCTCAACAATACCTTTCAAACCAACATTATGATAGCTGCCCCCTATTGTTACAATCACAGAAATTGCTCAGATTCATCGTTGGCTTTCTCATGGGAAACGTTGATTCTATTGATTATTGGTGCAGGGGATTTTCAAAGCATCAATGAATGGTTTGTGGCGTGAGAAAGATAGTGTCCTTCCATCCATTTTTTTTTATCGAGAATGTGAAGATTTGCCATCAATCAGTGTTTAGAAATGTATTGATTTTAAATGTAACAGCTTCTCTGCCTCTAAAGAAGTGTTTATCTACTTTTCCCATCAATCTGTAACAGCAGACTCCATTGATATGAATAAAGCTGTTCCCACATTGAATCAACATTTGCCCTTTAATCAGACCAATGAGATGAACATTAGTCTTTCTACCAGTTAGCAGCCACTGGGCAGGTAAGAAATATGTCAGTGTCATTTTACACTTTGTAAGTGTGTATTATCGTATTTTTTCTGTGTTGATGTGCAGTTTGTAAGAGAACTTAACTAGTGCTTCAGCAAGACATCTTGAAGGAGTTATGGACAGACTTCCCTGTGACATCAGTGTACACAGTATCTACAGTATCTGCTGTAAAGTGTTTTTTTTTTCCATCTTATTGACAGCATATTTTCCCCAATAAAATGATTTTGGTGTCTTGTTTTCTCCTCAGGAGCGACAGTACTTCTAGGATGCGGGGTTCAAGAGCATGGTGGTAACAGCCATCTTGCTTCGTCCATTGCTAGGACTGCTCACAGACGTCACAGCAAACCTGTAGATGTCCCAAGCGATTCTGTTGTTATGGAAACAAACCCTGTAGTCTCCTTGGACAGCCTGTTAGTTGATGGCCATACGAGATCCATCACTAGTAGAGATGGTGTTATTAATGTGAGTTTTTACTTCTAGTAGTCACATATTAATGTGAGTTTTTACTTTTAGTAGTCACATATTAATGGGAGTTTTTACTTTTAGTAGTCACATATTAATATGAGTTTTTACTTTTAGTAGTCACATATTAATGTGAGTTTTTACTTTTAACAGTCACATATTAATGTGAGTTTTTACTTTTAGTAGTCACATCTCTGTGAACACGTCTTGTTGTGGGATGACCAGTGTAACAATGTCCAGTGAAGAAGGATTTCTCACCCACCTTAGTGGTATGCCTCTATTCATTATGACTTTCTGTTTCACAGATTAAATCTGCCTGGTCTACAGTATTTTCTCTGAAAACTTGTCTGTACCCTGACAAGTTCATTTAGGGTGTGATCATTATTGGGGGTTTTTTTATCATGAGGATGTTATTGCAGTTATTTGACATGATATAATTCTATTGACATTTCATTTACCTTTCAGTTCAAATGAACTACTCCCTATGAAAGGAGATGTTTGATTTTTTGTGTGTTGATTTGAATGGCTTCTTGAAAGTATTTGTGAATGAAGTCATCCTAAATTGTGTCCCGTCCATTAATGTGCTAGGTATCCTATTAAAATATGATATTTGTTCCTCTTGTAGAATTCTTTGATTTGATTATTTATGGGAAAGTTAAAAAAAGGAAGAAAGAAATAGAAAGAGTGCACCACTCCTCATTTCCAAACTAGTCAGATACTTGTTGTGAACTTCACTTATTCCTGTGTTTAAGTAATTTCTCTCATCAGATGTCATTTTTAACTTGGAGCAGTGTTCTTCACTTTAATGTTTGTTAATGGTTTTGGCTTTCTTTTGTGTGTCTTTAAACAGCTGAGTAATATCACTGGTAGTCAAGCCAGTAGTCCGATGGGGTTCACACGAACTATTTTTCACACAGACAGCATTGGAGAACAAAAGGACATGACTGAGACTTCATCAGCTGTAGGGGGCAGGGGCTTGGAAAACAACACAGTACTGGTAAATAAGTCTTACTTTGTTTGACACCCTCCTGTGTGATTAGAAAACAACACAGTACTAGTAAATTGGTATTATTTTGTTTCAACCACTCCTGTGTGATTGGAAATCAACACAGTACTGGTAAATTGGTCTTACTTTGTTTTAACCACTCCTGTGTGATTGGAAATCAACACAGTACTAGTAAATTGGTATTATTTTGTTTCAACCACTCCTGTGTGATTGGAAATCAACACAGTACTGGTAAATTGGTCTTACTTTGTTTTAACCACTCCTGTGTGATTGGAAATCAACACAGTACTAGTAAATTGGTATTATTTTGTTTCAACCACTCCTGTGTGATTGGAAATCAACACAGTACTGGTAAATTGGTCTTACTTTGTTTTAACCACTCCTGTGTGATTGGAAATCAACACAGTACTAGTAAATTGGTATTATTTTGTTTCAACCACTCCTGTGTGATTGGAAATCAACACAGTACTGGTAAATTGGTCTTACTTTGTTTTAACCACTCCTGTGTGATTGGAAATCAACACAGTACTAGTAAATTGGTATTATTTTGTTTCAACCACTCCTGTGTGATTGGAAATCAACACAGTACTGGTAAATAAGTCTTACTTTGTTTGACACCCTGCTGTGTGATCGGAAAACAACATAATACTAGTAAATTGGTATTACTTTGTTTCAACCACTCCTGTGTGATTGGAAATCAACACAGTACTAGTAAATTGGTCTTACTTTGTTTCAATCACTCCTGTGTGATTGGAAATCAACACAGTACTAGTAAATTGGTATTATTTTGTTTCAACCACTCCTGTGTGATTGAAAAACAACACAGTACTGGTAGAGTGGTCTTACTTTGTTTCAACCACTTCTGTTTGATTTCAGAAGCATCATGCTGTCTCTATGGTTGCATTTCTGATGATTTGTTCAGTTGTGGGTGTTGAATGTGTCTTCAGGGGATGTACAGTATTACTGAATATATTGTGAGTCATGATTTTAAACAAAACATTGAGTTAATACCCAAACTTGTGTGAATTGAAATCTTCTTTTTAGACTTATTTGAGCAGATGTCCATATGAGTGTTTCTTTGATTTTGTTGTCATGCTGAGCAAGTCTTTCTAATTATGTCATGTAGAAAGTGACTTGTTATTTATTTATTCATCTCCTATATGTTAGAAAGAACAGAATTGTTGACTTTGTGCCTGTTGAGTCAAATTGCAGATACAATAAAAGATGTTATAAATTTGTTCTCATGGTTCCATTCAATTAAATTCAGTTACAGAGATAAGAGGTCGCAATGTTCTATTGTTGGTTTCTGGGCTGTCTTACAGGGATGTTATTTTATTTTGTCATTCCTTCAGGTTTGTAAGTGGGCAGGGTGCTATGCGAAGTTTGACCAACTTGAGAATCTAGTCTGCCATGTCAATGAGAGTCATGTGAGACTTGAGAAAGAATCTGAGTATAGCTGTCGCTGGGAAGGATGCCAACGAAAAGGGAAAGGATTCAATGCCAGGTCAGTTGTGTTGGAGTATCTCCTCTTTTATTTAGCTATACCAGCTGCCATTCTAAATCTCGGCTGATTCAAGTTAGGATTGACAATAATTTGTAGTCCTCAGATGGACCGAAATAATCGTTGTCATTTGATGTCATATCAAGTTGTGATAGAGGTGTATGTCGGTGCCTGCCCGGCAGATGGGCCTGAGGCTTGCACAATGTAAACTTGCTGGCCCGAATTCACGAAGGTGGTACAAATGAAACCATGTTTTAAACCATGGACAAAAACCATGGAGCGCCAAGTGTCGCATGGAATATTTCGTTACGAAATCAGTCATTTCGTCGATGAAATGATTATTTTGTAACAAAATGACAACATTTTGTAACTAAATGAAAATTTTGTACACGAAATGATAATTTCGTTAACGAAAGAGTCATCTTGTCCACAAAATGACCAATTTCATACTGAAATATTCTGTGCGACACTTGGCGCTCCATGGTTTTTGTCCATGGTTTAAACCATGGTTTCACTTGTACCACCTTCGTGAATTCGGGCCGCCAGTGCCCTCCTGCCAGGCAAGCAACAAATTGTTTCACTGCAATTTTCCATGAAGCACTCGTAACCCATATCATAAAAATTAGAATCGAGAAGTAGTGCATCATTGCCACTTTGGATTATACCATATTCCATGTTCTAGCCATGATCCTATTCAAGAAGCGTGACCATCTGGTACGAAGTCCGTTTTCAACAAACAAAAACAAAAAAACACCTTCTATTACAAGCAACACTACAAAGATGCATTCTGGTTACCAGCCCTTCACTTTTGTGTCATTGGATGTCTAATCCTGCACTGTTTTCGACCCCTGATCACTGGTCACTTATCACTGTTTACTGGTCAGTGGTCACTGGTCACTGAGTGCTATCCATTGCCTACCTGGTATCCTATCCTTGATGGATGGCCCTCATGCAGCATGTCTGTTTGACTAGACTCATTTCCTGCTTTCTTTCTTCCCTCCAGTCTTTATCCATCATTATGACAATCAGTGATGTATGGGTGAACAACTAGCCAGCTAAACCCTCAGACAGTATTCATAGCCTTTAGATTGTAAGAGACCTGTATAATGGTCAACTTTATGGGGGGCCTCAAGAATTGAAGCCTTGTGCTGCAAAGCATACAGTCTTATTCAGAGAAGAGACCAGAGTGTTTGATGATGGAACATTTGGCCTCTCCCAATGTCACTTGAATTATAGTAAAAGGCCGCAATAATCATAGACTGTAGGTATTGAACATCTTTATTACAGGTGTAAACGTCTGAGCTGGCATGGCTGCTTCTCATTGTAACAGTTTTATGTGAAAACACATTGAAAGCAACAGTGCAAGTATGCGTGGCTAATCTCTGTGATTATTAAACCATGCAGATTTTCATTCTGTTACATTTAGCATACATCTTTGATGGTCACATGTCAAAATATTTTCCTGCTTCCAGGCAATGTTTTTATCCAAGCAACATTAATATCATGGATGCATTGACTTATTTCATGCACCTGTTAATAAAACTAATATGCTGAAAGTCAATGAAGAACTTTTCCTCTAACATACTGTACTCTTATTGAACATTTTACCCAATAAGTAACATCAACTTTTTATACTAAATGGGTATTTACAAGTTCTTATTATTGAACATTGGAAAAAGATGAACTGTATCTGATTTTTTTTTTTTTAAAATCTAAGTATGTCCTTACAAAATTGACATATAGCAAGAACCAAGCGACTGTTACTCAGGTTGCAAAGCTTACTGCTGTCTTCAATAGATCTTCTGCACTGATAACAACTAATATTGATTAATACTGTATTCAATGCAATGTGACCTATTTATTAGACATAATGACTTTACAGGAGATAGAATTGTGTGTTGTTCCCACAGTTGACTTTGTCTGCCATTATTCATCTGTACACAAATCAGTGAATGGAGGGAAGTTGTTTTCCCATCCTGCCTGGACTGTGAGAAATTGAATGAATTCCAGGAGTCTAGGAATATAGAAAAGGATGTAAAGTGTGAATGATTGCCTCTCTCTCTGCCTTCCTCTGTCTGTTTACTCATATGTTTGTCCGTTTGTCTCTCTCTCTCTCTCTCTCTCTGTCTTTCTTTCTCTGTCTCTCTGTCTCTTTCTCTCTCTCTTTACATATGAACAATCAGAAAATGGGTGTTTTTCTCAACATGCTCAACAGTCAATGATGTAAGGTTGACAATGAAAACAACTCACCATTCACAATATAACTAACTTACACTCCATCAAGCACTAGTTACTTTGTGGTATCTGAATTATAAAAATATCTTTTTTACTCAATATAAAGAATTCATATATTAGAAACAGGAGAAGAAGTAAGGACATGTTAACAGAAGGTGCTTTGTGAGCATTTAATATGTACAGGGCCCAACACTTTTTTGTGGTTACTTGTTGGGAATATTAAAATCTGAAATTCAAACTGGCCCAAAATAAAAGCAATTGTAACAATCCATTCGAATCTTAGTTGTCCAGTCAGGCCAGTAAAAGATAAATTTGGTGGCTCAACACCAATTTTTAGTGGCCACAGGCCACTGGACCACAGGCCACTGGACCACCACTAAGCCCTGCTATAGCAGACATCCAAGCTGTACCAGACTTCTTATCAAAATAATGAGTCATGTGAATATTGAAGCAAGACTAGGCAGCCTAAACCATCTTTCTCTCATATTTGCCTTCTTTCTGTGGCTCTGTGCTATGTTATTCCTCCTTTTCAACTTGCTATGTGGGTGGTCTTTCACAGCCAAGCTACCGGTTCGCTTTGCTCTCCTTGATAGTGGGAGGAGTAAGAGGACTATGTAGACTGCTGAGATATACGGCTGTGTTGTGAGAAATGTTCATGGGTCACACCCTAAGCAAACAACAAAGAAAATGTTTCAGTAGTCTACAAGGAAATGGGTACTATGGGTCTTTTTGTTACTTTTGACTTGGTCATAGAAATCAGAATTTAAATGGGGAACTCTTCTGGGTACTCCGTGTTCTCAAGGAATATTAAATACCTACACAGAGCTGCCTTTCAGTCTCTGTATTTCCATTCAAATGTCATTTTAACATTCCATGACAAACTGACACTAAACAATAAATACTTGAAAAATCATAATAGAATTTCTGATATGAGTAGCATTTCTGTTGTAACATTAATTTGAATTAGAAGAGACATGGGAACAAATTGCGTGATAATGATTTCATATCTCTTAATTTAATGAGCCAAGTGACTTACTATATGACTGTCACACTGTAGACTAATAATCAGTTTTCCATTTATTCCTTTCTTTCATGTTAAGACTGCAATTCAACTCAATATTCAAGTTAGCATCTTAATCAGTAAATACATTTTGATTAATTAAGTCAAAACAAACAAACAAAATGTTCATAGTTCATTGCACTCAGACATAGGATAAAAAAATTATGTAATCTATTTGTTTTCCGTGTTTCCATGAAACAGTTAATATTAGTTGCAATTCCAGCTTGCGCACATACACCACATATTTCTTGACGGTTTTGTAGACCAAAAAAAAAAAAGAAAAAAAAAAACTAGAAATAAAAATTAAAAAATAATCTGCACCAAATTACTGGTGTGTTTTAATAACCTTTCACCTTAGACATCATTTTAAAGATATTTTTGTTATTCAAAGAAAAGGGAGAGTTGAGGTTGTGACATCATAAATTAATCAAATTTACACATGTGGTTACAAACAAGATTGCTGTCCAGTAGAGATGTGAGATGTTGAAATTCCATGACTATACATGTGACTTCGGTGAGAATTGTATGCCCAATATCTAAAGCATAAAAGTGATGTCATCTTTGTCTACCTTTGTCTCTTTGATTCATTTCAGTCAGCTTGTAGACTTTATGTTCTGCAGAATTGTACAAGTGCAATTTATGAATTTAGATGTCCTGGATATTGCTTTATTCACTAGCTGTCCTGTAAAACATGTCATGATATTTGATCACAGATACATTAATTATTTGATAAATAATATGACACCACTTGAAGTACTTCATGTAAAATCTCAATTAGATATATGAGACGTGGACTGGCTTTAGAGTGTTTATAAATGCTTTTCATAAAATTGCCAGCCCAAGAAAAAAAGAGAGACATTTTTTGGGAGGATAGTGAGAGTGTATAGAGAAGAGCTTCATGACCTTTGACCTGTGTTGGTAGTTCTGTGAGAGAAGCAAGCCATGTCATGACAGTGACACTGACTACCATCTTAACAATAGCTGCCTTGTCTGGCTAAGATTTATAGGGCTCAGGTAGCATGGCAGAAAGATGTAGGTCACAAGACTGCTATGGCATTTCCATGGCAACAGAATATCAAATTTGTAAAGGAGGATAATGTGACTTCTTCAGTGTCCAAATGGGTGTGCATTGTTTCTCAGCTATAATACATTATTGATCAAGAGAGCTGATAAAACCCATGCAGGCTGCTCACTGCAGAGCCTCACTCTTGTCATTATCTAGGCTTCCTTCAAATGTCAGCCATATTGTACCCTGAGAATCATTCTGATGTACACTAAGTTCAGTGGTGATGATAGTCTAATGTTTATTTACTAGCTCAACAAACCCACAATTTCCCTTAAGATGGTGTGTGATGAAGGCTTTGCTTGTAGCTACTGATTTGTACATGTAGCCATGTATTGATGAAGAACCTTCTCTAATTTCAAATGAGTTTTGATGAAGAAGCATAAAGTCATTAAATTATTCCTTTTAACTTTACTGAGGCATGTCAGTGGCATAATGTCATAGTTCCATCTCTTTCGAATGTTTTGTTGTATTCCTTTAATACTGTAGCAACCCCAGTCTGTTTTCATTCAGTCTTAACATACACCATTAATTCAGTCATTTTTCTAGTTGTCTCACATTTGTTGTAATGTTGTTATGCCTCCGCCACGAAGTGTCGCCGGAGGCATTATGTTTTCGGGTTGTCCGTCCGTCCGTCCTTCCGTCCGTCCTTCCATCCGTAATGTTATTTTATGGACGGCGTATCTGAAAAACTGTTAGAGATATCCTAATGAAACTTGGCATTGTATATGTATGAGTGGGCGAAGTTGTGCCTATCAACTTTTGGGCGCACATGCTCAAGGTCAAAGGTCAAAAGGTCAAGGTCAAATGCTCAAAATTTCACTATTTCCCCTATATCTATGCAATGCCTGGAGGTATTTTCTTGAAACTTGGTGTATACATGTACCACCAAATAAAGATTCCCCAGAGAGAGCTTTGGGTCATGAGGTCAAAGGTCAAGGGTCAAAGGTCAAGTGAAAATGTTAAAATTTCACATTTTTCTCCATATCTCACAAATATTTCAAGGTATCTTCATGGAACTTAGTATTTATGCATTTACTGACTGGCAGTGATCATGTAGGGAATATAGGGGTCATGGGTCAAAGGTCAAGGGGTGAAAGGTCAAGGTCAACTCGTCAAAATGTCATTATTTCTCTTTTATCTATGCAATGCCTGCAGGATTTTTTCTTGAAACTTAGTGTATTCATATATTACCCAATACAGATTCTCTTGGAAGTTTCTTGCTTAAAGGTCAAAGGTCAAAATGTCAAATGTCAGGTGAAAGTGCTAAATTTCACTTCTTTAAACTTATGAAAGGGTCAAAAGTTCAGTACAAAAATCCTCAAATCCCTAATACCTGCACTCTTAGACAGTATAGCCATTCATCTAAATAAACCCTGTTCAAGGATAGTGAACACTCAATGCATTTGTGACAAACCTGTCATTTTGATATTCTGCCAGTTATGTGAAGCTGTTATCACACATTGTCAAGACATTGTGCTATAAACCTATTCGGAGAACCATGCATTATGGCGGAGGCATACCAGTCGCCATAGCGACATTTCTAGTGTATTTTTGTTTCTCTTTCATATCTTTTTTCTTCATATGTTCCCTTTTTCTGCGACTGATATGATATACACTATTGTAACAGTGATCTGCTGTTGGTTGTTTTCTTCTTTGTTGCTATCTAAATTTGATAGAAAAACTAAGTATCTGCACTAACTTGGCACGTCCTTAACAGTCTGGGATAATTTCCTGAGAGATGTCACAGTGTGAGTACACTCCCCTCATTGATGTTATAAACATACAACATGCATACAAACATGAATTCAAGGATGGTATGGTGTCTCTGTGTTCAATACTTCTGTAGGTACAAGATGCTGATCCATGTGCGTACACATACCAATGAGAAGCCACACCAGTGCCAGCTGTGTCACAAAAGTTTCTCTCGCCTGGAAAACCTCAAGATTCACAATCGCTCTCACACAGGTAGGCCACAGCGTGGGGTCAGATCACCTGACATGTCTTCTGACTATCACCTGATAGTTTCATTAAACTGACATATGTACTCCTTTGGCAGTGGAGACTGATAGTTTATATATAACTTGCACCATATTTATTTCAAGTTTTTTACTCCACCTAGAGTGCATCACGGTAGCTGTTGATTTGGGGCATAGATTTACTGTCCTTTGCATTGGAGGAAAAAGTTTCCTGGTGCTGAGATTAATTCACTTTTATTACTGTAACCAATTAATGAAATTGCAGTCAGAAGACTTCATTATATGAAAGTTTATCTTAAGTACTAAATGATCATCCAGTAGAGTTTCTCTGTGAAGAAAGCATACATGATGATAAAAGTGTTCTTACTAGGGAGGCAAGCTGTGCTGGGCTTGTTTCTAAGCTGGTGGATGAGTGCAAATTTCAAAACCAGAGTATTTTTATGTACTTATTTTTTTATTTTTTTTTTTTTGGTAGCACATAGGAATGACCATTCAAAGACTGTGAGTTATAGTTATAGGAATTTGTTCTGTTGAATAGAATATCTCAGCTCCTAGTCTCTGCAAGCAATAAAATGATTATAATCCATTTAACTGGACACTTCACACAAGCAGGAAAGAACTATCCCTCTCGTGGATTATTTTAACCCATTGAGGATGAGCTGATTTTCTACAACACACATTTCCCATAGACTCCTGCCTGAGTATACTTGGGAGTAGTATTTAATGGGTTAAAGTGAATAACGATGGCTATATTTATGATCAAGTCTTTGGAGATCTTAAAGGTAATCCAGGGAGAATGGGTACCACAAAAAGCCCAAATATCATGTTAATTCTTGATTGAATGAAATGACTTCTTGAGTGTGCCTGTGGGTTCCTGTTTAAGAGGAAATGATGTATTATCAAAAAGCTCATGAAATGCAGCCAAAGTCACAGTCACACCACTACTTGGTGTACATAAAGTGATCTCTCCTAACTATGGCATGTGTGGTGTAATTCTTATTGTAAGTAAAACCAAAGACGGTATCTCTTGCCATTGACCTCTCACTGTATCTCATCCAGGTGAAAGGCCGTATGAGTGTCCTGTAGAAGGATGCAACAAGCGCTACTCCAACTCCAGCGATCGCTTCAAGCACACTCGTACCCATATGGAGGAGAAGCCCTACAGCTGTAAGGTGCATGGTTGCCACAAACGCTACACAGATCCTAGTTCACTGAGGAAACACATCAAGTCACATGGTCACTATGCAAATCGTTACACATCAAAGAGCGGTGACACAAACCTAACTAGTTCCTCATCAATCAAAGCCATCACAGGGCCAGTTGGGATGAGTATTACAGCCACATCACCCTCAGTATCAATGTCCTCCACCACTATCAGCCCTTCTACCATTGTGCCCACAGTACCAAACCTGAGTGTGACTCCATCTGTTAGTAGCAATTCAGATGGTGTGTTGGTGTATCCAATCCTGGTACATCCACCCAACCTTCCTCCACACTTCAGCTATGTTACCGTGCCAACAGGTGCCCTAAACAGCCTTCCTACCAGCCTTCCTACCAGTCCTCTCTTTCCTAGTGTCCCCGTCACTTCGGGCAGCATTCTGGGCAGTCGCCTGCTGGATCCACCAGCCCTGTCTCCTCGTGTCAAGATTGAGTCGGGCTACCAGGGTCTAGATCTGGGCCTAGGTTCCACCCCACTGGAAGTCATTGTTAAAGAGGAGGATAATCCCCCACTGGAGCTGAGTGTTAAACAAGAGGGGCGACCACACCCACCCTTGAAGCCTTCTGATATGGGACTGGGTGCTTTATCCTCCTCCTCCTCATCTTCCTCCTCAAAATCAGATCACAAGCCTTCCACTGCCTTGGTAAGCAGTTCATGATGATGACAATCCCTTGCCAAGAAGTTTTCTTCAAAGTACTACCCTTCTTGATGGCTGCCTTGAATATTGTCATTTTTTAAAATTCAGATATTTTTGAGAAAACAGATCACATTCTGGAATTTTGCACAGTGTGTGGATATAAAGAATGTCAATTTGTACAACTGTATGTTTAACATTCTCTTCTAGGACTTTTCAATTTATTCAAAATGTGAGAAAGATGCGTTGTAATCTCAGCTTAGTTTCTAATGGACCGATACTCTGCAGCCGCAAGCTATTTTCATGCCTCCCACCCCTCCCCCCCCCCCCAAAAAAAAAAGAGAAAAAAATAGCAGCTATGTATAGTTTCGTGATATATTTTTCCACATATATTACAGATCAGTTTCAAACAAATGTGCATGTATATACCTTAGTATTCGTCCATTTTTTAATCCCTTTCAACTGGGTTACAGATGATAAAAAGAAAGTAGAATTCATATCTGTGAATTCTGTAATTTCTGAAATATGTTTGGCCCCCATGATGGGCCAAGCAGACACTAGCTCCTTGCCAATGTCCAAAGTTAGTTGAAAGTGAATGGGAGAGATGGAGAGATAAATGAAAGTTCTGAATAGCCAGTATTTACTGGGCAGTTTTACAGTATATCTCAGTTAGCCTTGACAACCTGAGGTTGCACTTGGAAGCAAACATTTTGCAAGTGTGTTGTAATTTCACGCATCATAATTGCAGTAGGATAAGTGTTTTTTTTTTTCAACAAGATTGCAGTTTCTATTTTCTTTATTTGTGCCAATTTTGTCTGTGAACACTTACAGGATGACAGTGAGCAATTTTGTCTTATCTGATTCTTTTTTCCCCAAATGTGTTATTTTGATGCACGCATGCACACCTCTTGTACGAGAATCAAACATTTTTCAACTGTGTACAATATAGACGTTTGACAAGAATGTTATCATGACATGATAGTGATATTTTCACAGCACATAATTTGGACAAGTTGCACAAGATGCAACAATGTAATCGCTATAGTTTGCTTCCTATAATTGGCACTCTTACTAACATCACTGTGAATGGTATTGTGTCTTTTTTTTTTCATGTTCGTGTTCAGAGAGGCTCGGCAATCTGACTAAAAACTTTGTCTATTCTATTGAAGGCGATGGAATCTTACAAGAATGGTCAGTAACAGAGTCATTGTGCCTTAAGGTTTTTAATCCACAGAGTTGAGTGCTGCCTGATCCTCTCTTCATAATACATGTATCTCATCTAATTGACTGAGTTGATTACAGGAAAAAACAAAACAAAAACAAAACATATATGCATACATTGAAATAATTCACTCTACATCACAAAAAGAAGTGTCAGAATGTGTGTCATATTTAAAAAGCTACATTATGTTTCTTTAAATGTCTTTCCCTTCCAATAAAAGAGAAAAGAAAAAAGAAGGTTGAAAATGCAGAGAAGTGAAGAGCCTTAAAGTGAATACTTGTTTGTCAGTCATTACAAACAGGGTGTAGAATGCTTTACTCCACTGTATTAAAGTCTACTTTTATAGTCTATCATAAAGTTGTGAGCCACAAGAGAAGCTTTCAATGTCAAAAAAAGTTAGGAATAGGACATGCCACTTGTAATCACTCTAGCCTCTTTTCTCTTCACATGATGTTTGTTGGGATGATAATCAAATTAAATTGAATTAGATTATTAAGGAATTTTATTCATGTGAAGACTCCAAGTCTCCTATAATTGAGAAAATATTAGGTGCTTATCTCTTGTAGCCTTTAAAATTTGTAAGAAAATGTTTTTTGCATAGTCTAGGTCACATGTTTGTTATTAGAGCAGATTTTGAGATTTGAAGTACAGTAGGACCTCGATTCTGCAGCCATTGATTATCCAGATTCTCTGTTATATGGACGTCGACTGGCTGACATTTTTTTTTTTAATGTTTTCATGTATTTTCTGTGCCAAAGCTCACTCAAAACAAACACATGTTCAACCATTATCGTGTGAATACACAACGGCATATATTCCAATAATCGGAGAGTGCTGTTCAACCATTATCGTGTGAATACACGACGGGATATATTCCAATAATCAGAGAGTGCTGTGACTTTAAAGTCAATTGGTGAGACATCAGACAATGTCAAAGACTGGTGCCGCCCTTGTGACCGGCAGTGATTGCACAGCATTAGTTACAGTACAACGCAGCGGCAGTATTCGACGAGCTGCAATATTGATCTCATTGTCGGGTCAATATCATTTAAATAAACAATACATGAAGGTATATCTTACTTGTATTTTGTTTTATTTCAGTATCAATCTATGAAGTATGAAACATGACAGTGCCATGCAGATAATCATAATATGAGTGAATTGATGATAACATGTGTATACGCTTATAGCATGATATGCTAGAAAGGGCTGTATTTGAGCATGTCTCTCTTATCCGGCCAAATTGAATATCTGGGCGCCCGTCAGTCCCAACGTGGCCAGATAATCGAGGTCCTACTGTATGTTTGATTGTATGTTGTATCTTTATGCAGGTGTTGTAATATTACCTGTTGTTATTCACCTTATTGTCATCAGTACAATTTATTTATTGCCTTTTACAGTTGATATTCACATCAGATATCTACTTACTGTACATAAATTTTGAAAGATGTTGTCATCTATGTTATGAATGATGCATGCTTGATGCCAAGACTAATTTCAATGAATTTAGCCATTGTTGCTGACATTGATCAACCATGTTTTCCTATATTGTACCTTGATTCGTGAGCATTGCTCATAATTTCATGATGTGGACATATCCACTATTTTTAGCACTTCCTGTTTTCACACAGTTCATATTTTTATGGGTAGTATAAGTACATTGTAGTATTTTCCACAATGTTTACGCAGATATATGTATTGAAAAGTAAAGGTTTCTGTACCAGGTACTGATAGGTGTAGAATGTGATGGTATGTTAGCCATGTACTGTCAGGAGATGGTGTAACCATTACAGTGAAGGAGAGAGAGTATGGAAGGGAGAGTATACCCAGGGAGAAATATTATTTTTTCATGTGTGAAATGAAAGCAATATAACAGTCAAAATCAACTAGTGGATGAAATTACACAGTAAGGTATTATAGCCCATTTGAATTTGAACGTATTTGTTTTCCAATTTGTGTTTTTATTTGTTTCAATGTGGAAATGAGTGAAATTGAATGGCAAGTTAACTAACACAGTGCATGTATGTATTGAAGAGCTGCTAAGTGCACTGGGACACTACTTAAATCATACGCATAAGTTTTGTTTTGTTTCAAATAGCAGTAATGTCAGGTTTTTACAGATACTGCAGTATGTCAAGATAAACTTTCAAGTTCAAGGATGATCACTTTGGCCCCAGTTGAAGCTGTGAACAAAAATACAAGTATGAAAGTTTTAGTGTGCAATGCATGAGTGGTGTTTGACCCCAAGCATGTTGTGAACTGCCTTATTTGATATCTGCAAAGCAGTGTAACTTGTTACAAATACTGATCATTCTAGTGGTATTATTGCATTTTAAAGTGTTGTCAGTATCTTTTACTTTACATTTTTCATTATGAAATGTTCAAAAGAAACACTTGTTGGTGTGTTGAAATGCTATCAAGCTGTTTATCATGTTATGTTGCATATTCAAGTGTTGAGATGCCAAGTTTAGTCAATGTTGAGTGTATTGTAGACAATCGGGTCATATCAGTGCCTTGAATTATGTGTATCAAACATAAGCTTACCGCTAGTTTTCTTTTTAGTACTTCTCCCAATGTTACAGTGGGAAAGAAGATAAGGTATACTTTTCCTGTTTCAGTGCATGAATGGCATACATAAGTGTCTGTTACTTTTAAACCATGTGTGACAAGTAGATGCACGCTAATGCATCAAAAGAATTCCTGTATTGTTTCAAGTCACAGTTAATGTTCTTCAAATGTTTTATTTGTATGGATGTTCTCAATGGCAATTTAAAGCCCTTTGTAATGTAATGAAATGGCAAAGATGTGAAAGTATAGAAATTGTTCTTTGTATGCCCAGAAGGGGTCCTTAAAAGATTGTTTGAGCAGTCACTCACTTTAAATGTAAAGTGACTTGAATTCATCTAATGTTGTATCATACCATCATCCTAGGTTTACCCTGGTTAGTCTTGTTCAAGTCTTTGACGAATCAGATTTTCCTTACTCTGCTAGTGGACAGTGGTAATCCCTATTCACATCTCTTCAGTCACATTGAGTTATGCAAGTGAAAGATAACTGAAATAATTATGATAGAAAAAGGGTCAAGGGAAATATTTTTCAGTGGTTTAGCAAGAACATTTTATCTGAAGAAATTCACACAGGTAGTCTAATGTCTAAGGAGTTGCTAATTTTTTGCATGTTTTGAACATAAATTTTCAGTCGACCAGCATCAGTAAAATATCAGATTTGTTTTACTCCTCAGTAGAAGATAATATTAAAGTTTCATTGAACTCTAAGTCTGCACCCATGTGATGTTTGTTCTGCCCATCAGATTCAAAGTCCCACCCATATAGATATTATTTACAATGATTGTAGCACTGTAATTTTCAGCCCTTACCTGTGTAAATGTGTCATTGTCTTTGTTCTCAATACTACATTGTAGTAATGCTGTTTTTGCCATGTATTTATGATGGAACAATGAAACATGTACGTATATGCAAAAATTGTTGTACATCCACACACAAGTTGCCTTTTCTCTATTCTCTTCTACAATTTACAATATATGTTACTGTGTATCGGTATGTTTGTTTAGTATAGTTTATTGTTATATCTATGTTTATAATTTCAGCAGAATGATACAGTAAGTGTATTTATGCCGATTAGTTGTGTGGGTAGGAGGTGTAATCTTGTGTCGCAAAATTTTTATGTTGAATAAAATTTTGACACAATATCAAATCCAGTTGACAGCATCAGTGCATATCTTTGTCAAGCCATTCTCTACCATGTAGTCCAGCCTAAGAACTGATCATAGAAACAGACTACTTCACACCCCTGACATACTTCATGCTAAGCCTACCAGAAAACTTTCTAATCTTACCATGTTTGTTTGCTGACTAGTTGTATGTTACATACTGTGACACATGAATGTGTGTTTATGCTGTCAAAATAAGAATGTGATAATGAGGATTGTGATGGTGATATGCTGTCAATTTTGGTGATGATCATGGTGATGGTAATAACCCTATGTACCCCTTGGCCTGAATTCACAAAGGTGGTACACTCTTGTCCATGGTAAACCATGAACAAAGACCGTAGTTTTTTTTATGGGATGCCAAGTGTTGCATGTCCTATTTCGTTATGAAATCAGTCGTTTCGTTGACGAAATGACTGATTTCATAACGAAATAGGCCATGCTATGGTCTTTGTCCATGGTTTGAACCATGGACAAGATTGTACCACCTTTGTGAATTCAGGCCCTTGTGTTCTGCCCTCATTAGTCAGGTGTAAAAAGTTGACTCCTTGTTCTATATTGTTGTACATTTTTGTATGTTTTGGACAAAGGAGTGCCAGAAGGCATGTTAACTAGTGGAAGAAATATTTATCACTAAACTAGAGACCAAGTGACACAAAACCAATTAGAGTGAGGAAAAAGTGTTTTGTGTTTTGCATTACTCAAAAAAAAAAAAAAAAAACTACCCAAGGTATAGAAACAACCAAATTCCCTTGGACCCAGAACTTGCCTTTTTCCTCTGTTCCTTCCAATCCTGTCACCCCCCAACTGTTTTCACTCAGAATCCAGTCCCATCACCACCCACCTACACTGACGCTAATGAGATGATCACTACTGGGTAGCCATGGCAACAGACCAAGAGGTCAGATGGACCCCCAACATGGGATGTTGGTGCAGTGGAGCTGTGATGGGTGGGGAGTGTGTAGGTGTGTTCCCATAGACACAAGCCTCTGTCAGGTGGGACATATCAGACCAGCTTGCAGGCAGGATCAAATCTCAAAGCAAGTAAAGAGTTACATGGAATGGGGCTTTGCATTAGAATGTTCACAGGTTACTTGATGCTGAAGAGCCTGGAGTAGAAAATGGGCCGGGTGAAGATATATGGTTACATGCCTAGAGGACTGGAGAATACACAGGCCAGAATGACAGAGAGAGAGAGAGAGACAGACAGACAGACAGACAGACAGACAGATGAACACACAGAGAGAGAGGGGGGAGTGAGAGAGAGACACACACACATCCACAGACTGAACTACAGATAGAGAGATACACAAACTGATTGACACACAGAGATAATACACACACACAGGTGCACACACAATGAGGGATCTACAGAGTGATAGACAGACAGCCAAACTGATACCAGGGAGGTGGAAACCAATTCTTTCCACCTCCCTGCTGATACAGAGAGAAGTGTTGTATCAAGAGAAAGACAGGAGATGATTAAGGAGCAGGAACAAGAGAGAGGAAAAAAATTGAAGTACACTGTAGAACATTTAAGCTGAAACGCTGCTGTACAATATTACTCAAGAGTGTCTGCAATAGTAGATTGACGGGTATAATATGTGGTGCGTAAACTGTAAAAGTTTTTAAAAGTTTGAAAAATCTTTGCATGATATTATGTAAATTAGAAAAGATAATGTTATAAGGTATAGCTCCCAAGTCTCTGAAGTTACTTGAAATTAAAATGTTTTCAAGAAATTTGTCAGTGAAGCTACATTGTGTGCATGATAATGGAAACCTTGTCAAGCCATGATCTCTCAGCCTTTATCTACTTTACCGTTGATTACATGTACTTACACTGATGTTTGTTCGACATTCTATCTCATCTATCTCGATCAAATTCAGCATCAAGTCAATTTCACTTTAAAACATGTTCCATCTCTCTTCAACTTTCTTCTTTGTAGCATAAGGCCATTCCTTTTTACACATTTTCTCTCGGGAACAGATTCTTCACCCATATCCGCCTACTGCGTTCTACATGTACTATGTAAACGCCATTCATACCGAGCCACTACAGACAAATATTTGCACCCAAAGCATTTTCAACTTCACATCTCTTTCAAAGGCACTAAAAAATAAAGGAAAGTTGACAAATTATGTACCAAAAGAAAGAGTATAAAATTGCCTTTGTTATGATGTAAATTTCCATGCATTTTGACCAATCAGAAAAATATACCAGTTGACAGAAGTCAGACATGATTTATGAAAATATGAATAATAAATATATTTGATATTTATTCATAAATCAAAAATATTTTCTTCCTTTGGATGTAAATTTGAATGTCATTTTCAAAATATTCAAAGCAAGAGCTTTACAGTGATATATGATGCATGCATATTGTGATCTTCTAAGTAGGAATAGTTGGAAAAACAAAAATATAATGCAATCGCTCTGTTTACGACAAATGGGTATTTTCCATGTAAAAATATCATTGACTGATGTAAAGAGACTGTTCTTTACAACCTTCTCTGAAATGGCATACCACATCCATCCCAATCAATGCATATCACTTCAGGAGAAATAATATGAATTTGTGACCAAAATATCACACAAATACATGTATTTATATAAACAAATGTCATAATTACAGATGTAAAAATGACGTCAAAGTGACATTAAAAATGACGTCATTTCAGCAGCAAGCTCGACTAATTATGGAATTTTCCGTACTTCGGTGATTGCAGGGTTCGCGGCTTCTACGGGAATCCTGTAGATCGGCGGATATGGGTTAATTTTTAAACATTACATCATTAGATCAAGAGATACTGAAATTTCATAAACAGTGATGATGGTCAGAACCACAGATGATCATGTCAATGATGTGATGAGATGTGAGTAAGATGATGCCAACGAGGTAATGTCCATATGGTGATGCCAATGAGGTGGTGTCCATGAGGTTGTGATGCCAATAATGCGATGTCAATAAGTTGATGTCAATGTGATTGTGATGTCAAGGTGATGTCAATGTGATTGTGATGTCAATAAGGTGATGTTAATGAGGTGATGTCACTGTGATTGTGATGTCAATAAGGTGATATCAATGAGGTGATGTCAGTGTGGTTGCGATGCCAATACAGTGATGTGGATGACTCAATGAGGTGATAATATCACTGAGGATAGGGTTAGGTGCCATTTACAACATTCTCACTGGTCCTTATAAATCCTTTTTCTATGATATCACACAAAATACCTTGTTTCCTTCCACATAGAAAACAGGATAAAAAATAACCTTGAGGGAGGAGAGAAAGTCAGTGTTGATCTTGTCACATAGAAAATTGTCAATAAGATATGGATGCAATGAGGGACATACTAAGAAAAAAATAAAGTGAGGATTATAAATGTGAAGTCACATTCACTCCATTTGAGAAAATTTCACCATAGATATGAGAGACAAGTCTTTTTCATGTTAATTCAAACTTTATTTCTCAATGTCACACCTCGTTTGGACCTAAAACACCCACACTTTTGTGTAGCTTCATGTTGCAACATCACAGCCTACAGTTTACTGTCCTCTCAAAGTGTGCCATGCACTATCAGACTCTACTCTCCTCTTTCAATGTTCCTGGTAACTAGCATTTGGAGAGGAGATACAAACACATACAAAAATATCTGCATTAACCCACTGAGGACGGGCTGGTTTTGCTACAACACACATTTCTCAGAGACACCTGCCCGAGTATACTCGGGACTAGTCTTCCACAGGTAAATTCTTAGTCAACAAACTGCTGATAAAGTTACAATAAGCATGAATCTTTAGGAGTAAGACAAAGAAATGTATTTCATCTTTTATCCTTTGCACTTATTGACATGATTTACTGCCACTAAAAGGACCAATGACCACCGGCTTTCATTCATACCATCGTATAGAGGAACAATTTATATTAGCCTTTACTCCAGCACAAAATATCTGACATGTACCCAGTGTATCAATATACAGTCATATGGACCAACTCTCCTAATTTAATCATTTTTTCAATAATATCCCCCCCCCCCCAAAAAAAAAAGGTAAACCTTATGTCATCTGTTTCCTTTGAGGATCTCGTATTCCCAGAGATTGTGTACATAACCCAAGCAGGGTTACCCTGGGTAGTGGATTGACATGTAATCCTTCTCTCTGTATCACCATTGTACTGGTAGCTTGGGGAACTCCCTTTCATCACACACCACAGCAGTTTGAAGTATACCAAAAACATCCAAGACTTCACAGCTTCTGCTATTTTCAAGTCAATACACAACTCCTCTTGTTTAATTAACTCATGTGAGAATAAACATAACAATTCTAAGAAGACACCTGAGGTCATATAATCATGACCAAAGTTAAACTGGATAGTTTGATAGTGGTTCACCAGTAAAAGGTGGCAGATTCAGTACCCATGAAACATGTCATACACACATTGTACAGGCCCAGATTCACAAGGGTGGTTAGGTCCATGGTACAATCAATGAAATGACTGATTTCGTAACGGAATAGGCCATGCGACACTTGGCGCTCCATACAAATTATCCATGTTTTAAAACATGGTTTCAATTGTACCATCTTTGTGAATTTGGTCCACACTATTCCAGGTAGCTCTCAAATTTGCATGCTAAAATCTTCTAAGAAGTTATTGCTGAGGGACCTTCACGGTGATGATGTGACTTGACTGATCTATACTCAAAAATCAAAACAGAATATTGTAAAAGTGGAAATTTTGCAGTGTGGAAATTTTTGTGCATTTCACGCTACAATAATAGTATAATCATGTACTAATAATATACATTATGATACCAAGGAATTAAAAACACACAAAATTCATCGTTCCTGACTGCCCATTAACTTATGTGAGAATTTCCACTTCTACAGTAGTATAAGTCGTATCCCTGATACTCAGACTCTTTTACAAATTAATAATGAGTTTCTTGACATCTTTGTGAACATGAATCCAACAACAATACTGTAAAACAAGGAATATTTGCATGCATCTTAATTTCACGAGAGCCAAGATTCGCAAAATTAAAATGCACACTACAGTTCTTGTCTACGCTATATGCATTGAATGTTAGAGGCAACTTGCAAAAATTTCATGCTGCCAATAAGGCCGTTGGCTCCATTCGTGAAAATTTCATGCCGCGAAAATATTGTGTTTTACAATAGTAGACTATGCATTCACTTGTGGCATCACTATATACTGTAGGTGTCCAGGCCAGTTTAATGATTGATTGTTGTGGACGGCAACAATCCCAGAGATTCTTCTAATTTGTATTAGAAGCCAATCACCAGGATGTTTAATGCCTTTGATATTTGTAGATGGTAGCTTTATCTCATCTTCACAGAGTACACATCTCACAATTTAGTGATATTACATAGCTCTTTGTTTTGTTGTGTTTTTCTGCTTCAGATGTTAAATATTGAGTCTGGTGAATACACCATACATGTAGATTCAGTGATGTGAGCTCAGTTCTGTCCTTCCACACCTTCAAGTCATCACTGATTTTCCACTCCATCTCTGTCTTTCTATTCCATGTCCAAAATAAAACATCCACAAATTCCACAATGAGTGATGTCCAGACTGTTCACATGATTTCAAGGCCTCAAGGTTTAACCTTTATCATGACTCTGATTGGGATTGATTTGACTCTGATTGGGATTGATTTGAGGATGATGTTTCACTGGAGGAAATTTTCTTCCTGTTCTGGACCTCCTCTGCTGCTGTCATCTCCTGATCCACTCTCTCTTTGGCTCGCACGACCTTCAAGAAGCATAAAAGAGATTGATTTGGTGCTGAAGTCATCACTAAAATCTGTACATGCAAGGATCTTTTAACATATAATTTAATATTTTTTTCTTCACAAGGCAATATTGTGTCCTTTTCTATGCATTTAACGTAAAAATTAACATTGCCTGATCTTCATAAATTGTTTGATTGTAGAATGGAAGAGAAAATTTGTACACATTGTGCTTTCTTTTGCCTGTTAGCAGCTATTAATTTTGTAAAATGCACTTACAGATATTTGCCACAACCATGTACCTTTGACTGTAAGTAGAGCGAGCCTCCTTTAGACTTGTCATTGACAGTAAACAGGTGTTCATAGTTCTTCAAGACAGCTTCCTTGTCGGCCAAATCTCTGACGTTGAGAATCTTCTGAGCTTCCTCTAGTGTCATACCAGTGAGACTATCAGCTGCTGCTGCCTTCGCTCCCTGCTTACCTCCTCCAGCTCGCTGGGCTGCCTGTTGGCTGGCTGTCAGTAGAGGAGTAGATTGAGACTTGTCATTACTAGTCAGACACTTACTAACAGTCACTTCAACAATGCATTACAGCTATGGTGTAACCACATTCTCACAAAATGTGTTTTACCAAAATTTTCCTCAAATGAGAGGTAGAACCATGACGAAACTGCTGAAGCAAAATTCATGTAGCCTTTAACCCTAACTAGGCCGGGCTATTTAGGTAGTTGAAAGAGCCGGGGGGGGGGGCCTCCCAGGCCCCCCCTCCAGATCTCGGCCGTCGACCGAGCGATCGCGACGAAAATTGGCACACACATTGCCTATGATGTAATCTAAAATACCATGAAGTTAATTTTTTAAAAAATCATCATTTATGCTAAATTATGCTAATTTATGCATGATGATGCATAAAATCAGACTAATTGGTATAAATCACAAAATAAAGCTCAAAACAGGCACATTTTTTGTGTAAATATTCTTTTTAGTGTCCTTAGCAAATGTAATAAAAAAAAATTGCGATATCAGAAAAAATTCTTAAGTATTTTATTGTTTTTTTGAATTTCTTATATATTTCTTTGTTTTTTCGACTTTATGTTTTTCATTGTTTTTCCGATGAAATTTGTCCGCGACATCGCTCCGAACAAGAAAATATGTTATTCATTGATTTTAATCAATAAAACACCAAAATGATCATGCTTTTATGAAATTTGCCAGTAAGCACAGTTTGCATTGAAATTGTACACGAATTAACGTTTTTGAGCAATTTTTGGTCTGACATGCATGTATATATTTACGCATAACTTCGGAACCGCACGCCCGGGCGTCGCAAATTTGGTGTCAAAAGATGCGGGAGACTCGAAAGAAAAAAGTCATGAAACGTCGTGGCGATAGCTTTTTGCGATTGCGATACATCGTGCGGAACGTCGAGGGGGGGGCCTCGGAGGCCCCCCCGGCCTAGTTAGGGTTAAGCTATGAATTCCTACCTTTCTGGAAAACATACAAAGAAAGAAATACAAAAGATTCCAATATGTATGGACATGTCAGACAAATATGTACTCAAATTCATTAAAATCAAACAAAGTACATCTAAATAGTATTCGACAGTATGATTCAATTTATGCTGCAAATTGCCAAAAACATTACCTCTCTATAAATTATTTTGTGGATTGTCTTTAATCACATTGTGAGTTGAAGATGACTCAACCTGCATATTTGTTTAAAAGCACTGTTTCAGAGTGATTAGAATTTATACAGACCCATGTAACTAATGAACTGAAGTTGTTAATAATTCAGTGAACCAAGTCAGCTAAAAAAAAGATATTCTTTAAGTTTTTTTGTGTTTTTTTTTTTGTTTACACTCCCTACAAGAGTGGATTAATGATTTGCATAGAGTTATCACACATACATAGCAACCTGATTTCATACTGATTCTGTGTCATGTCTCTTGTGAGCTCAGCTTTTTAGGCTCATGCTCATCTTTCTCGTTATTCTAACCTTCCATCTCAAATGACTTGACCTTTCACCTCCATGAGTCTTGCAGGAAGACATCAACATTCAGATCCTACCTATGAAAGCATAACTCCAAGAGAGAAGATTTCAACTCCACCAAAGAGGGAGCTCTTGCACTTCAGAGATGCCACAGCACCATGCAAGGCTCATGAACCAAGCACTTTGGACTCTTTTGCTGTTGACAATTTTCCCACTCTATTAGCAGATCATGCAAACATCTCTTGGACAGTGTCTTTGAAATGTGTACGTGTAAATACAATTTGTACTTATGAATGCACAAAGGCGATTACATTACAGAGGAATACAAGCAATGTTACAGGGACTGTACAGTACTGGTTGAGGTGGGGATTCATGTTTTGAACATTCTTAAGTGAGATAATGAGAAACCTCTAATGAAATATGAAAGAGCATGTAATTTTAAGAAGGATTCAACGTTTATTTGATAAAAATTGGTTTTCAAATGGCTGAGATATAAAAAAAAGTGATAATAATAAAAGGCGACATGCCACAACTTTATTAGGATCTCTTTGTTTCACATTGTTTTTGGATATCTCAGCCATTTCAAAACCGATATTCATCAAATAAACTTTCGATACCCCTTAGAATCGCATGCTCTTTGGCATCTCATAGAGTGGTTTCTGAATATCTCGCAAAACGTTATAAGCTAAATCCTCACCTCGACCAGAACTGTACACACCCTTTAAGATGGTGCATAAGGCAAAATAAAGAGCTGTATTTAACCCGTTGAGGACAGGCTGATTTTGCTACAACACGCATACCTTCCCTTAGACCCCTGCCCGAGTATACTTGGGACTCATCCTCAAAGGGTTAAGGGGAACCCACCTTGGATCTCCTGCCTCAGAGCCTTGGTGAAAGCCCTGGCCACAACTTGTCCTCCAAGCACAATGATTTGTGCCAGATACTTAGCTGCCTGCAGACAGAGAAGTCACAAAAACACAGAGAGATCATTACTTTACTTTGATTTTAAAGATTGTTCCTTCCATGAAAATAAAACATGATAAGCCTCCTCATCATTCTTCCAAACTGACCTCAAATGATGAAAATTAAAATCTGAACTTGATCTATTATTTCTCTCTTGTCATAGTACAATAATCAATGCATGCATGGTATTATCAGCAAGATTATCTAATTCTCTTTAAAATGATATCCTACATGAGTGTGATTATGCCAACAGGTAAAGGAGAGTACATGTGTATTTTGAAATATGAATATTGGAGGTCTGCATTGAAAAGTTGCAAAATGAACACCAATGGTAATGAAGAGGCAATAAAGATGTTGTATTAATTGATATCTATTTTGCTCAGCTGGTCAACCATGAATGCCAATTTAATAGAATTCTGAATTTAACATTCAAGCTTAGAGTGGTGCCATGCCAGGCAAGGTTGATATATCTCATCTTGTACTTTGGGTGTTCATCATACCATGTGTAAGCAATGTTCAGAAGTCCCAAGCAACAGGGCAAATTGAAGCTGGGAGGTTTCAAAAAGATGAGACTGGGAGTCGTGAGACCAAAACAAAATGATGGACACAAAAGTGTCAAGTAACAAGAGATGCTGAGGACAGACCAAGGAGCAGACATCCAAATATCCCAATGGAATGACAACATCAGGGTGTTGCTCTGCAGGATCGCAGGTGACTGTCTTAGAGTACACTACTGATCACAATACTGATCACACTGTGAGAAACTGCTTCCATGCTGCCCATCCCCAAGATCAAGCAAGAAAGACTCCAGTTAAGGAAGCAAATGACTGCTCAACAGAAACAGGTCTGGCTGATTCACTGGTAATATGAACATCTCAAGTGGCTGGGACATTGTCATAGAAAACCTGATGAACATTGATGAACATTTGAAGAATAGAGCATCCATGCTAATATTCTGACAACTTGTTATTCTTGGTCAGGCCAGTGCTGAAGTTGGCAATAAAAATCATTAAGACCCCTAATATCCAGGATAGCCATAGATAACACAGTACAGGGGGTCATCTTTCCTACCGAGAACAATAAAGGACTGGAGCAGCCTTCCAGAGGAAGTAGTGGCTGCTCCAACTCCTGACACATTCATGTCAAGGGTCAGCAAGTAACAGACCATCACTGGGCATTCTTTTTTTTAATAGCGAGAAAAAACGGGGGGGGGGGGGGGGGGGGGAATTGTACAGTGTAAATCACAGTTTTGAAGGCCCATGCAGGACAGGTCAGGCTTGGTCTACATCCCTAGTGCCATGATAATCAACATATTGATTGTGGGTATCTTTGGCAAGACAAGACAAGAATAACAATAATAATATTTGAAATATTGTACATTACCTCTCACACGTAGATTCATGCAAGGACCTAGGAGTGACGGTTGATTCTAAATTTAAGTTTGATCAGCATTTTCAGGCACAAATAAATAAAGCCAATAAATTGATGAATTTAATAAGATGAACATTTGTTTATTTAGATAAGGATAACTTCCTATTGTTGTACAAAGCTTTGGTTAGACCTCATTTGCAGTAAGGAGTCCTTATTTGGAAAAAAAAAAAATTAGCTTTAGAAAATGTCCAACGGAGAGCTACAAAATTGATCCGAGAAATAAGAGCTCTATCCTATGAACAGAGATTGAGGCATCTTGGACTTTCAACTTTAGCATACCGCTAGGCGGGCGAAAGGTAATATGATTGAAGCGTATAATTATTTCATAAATATGATCAAAAGGTAACTGTGCCTGATTTAGGTTTGATAACAAAAAGCACAAGAGGATATAAGTAAAAAGTTATATATTTTTCAATCACATACCACCAGGGCCTACAAGAAGAAACTCATTTTACATACGTATCAGGAAACCTTGGAATGGTTTACCAAGAAACTTCAGATGCACCCAGTGTCTTCCACTTTGAAGTTGGTTTGGATAAATTCTGGGACAATGAACCCATCAATGCATCATCATCAAATTTAAGTTTGACGCCACTCCACCTGGCCATGACCCAGCTCTTTTCAAGAGGGATCAAACCTGGATCTGAATATACAGTAGGAGGCTCAGCCTGCGTTCAGAATCATCCATAGGTATCCATAGGTGGGTATTAATCAATATATAATAAAGACCACCAAGCACAGTCACTGAATACTGTCACTAGTGTCATTTGACATTGCATGCTTGACCATGTTGTTGTATTGTTGACTGAAAAATCAGACAGCGTGTAAATTTGTCTCATTTATCTGGACTCTAGTCTTCGGGGATATGTTCCGCAAAGACTGCGTCTGGCTTAACGGAATCCCCTCCTATACGGAGGAGAGCCGTAAATATCAAAAATTATAAACTCCACCGGACAGACGGATTTTTCTGTCTATGCGCATGCATGTGCAGTGCAATTGCAATCAAACGGAACTTTTCACGCTCAGCTCACCGGACCTTACACAGAGAAGAAGGTGTGGGGCTAACAAAAAGCGCTTCCTACACTGAGGACTGTAAAGCTCTTCGACAGCCAAGACAAAAATTCTTCTGATACTAAACATGCACACGATCTAAACAGTGCTTTCCAAACTTACCATGATTAATTGTTGCTACACTTCATCAACCAACACCATTACTTGTCCACAGTATCGTGTGATATCACTCTCAGTTTACCACATCGTTCGTCTTTTCGCTGTTCAGCCAGTCCTCTCACATGTCATATTGTATAACCATAGGATAATCATGACGCAATACCCGGCGCTGTGCAGCAGCTACCGCAGTCAGTGCTATTGCGAAATCAACGCCAGGCCTACCATAGATAGGTGATTACAATACGTTTTTGCTCTATATGCCTATATATTGATAAAATGATATATTTTGTTTTGAAGGGATGGTATAGTTTTGGTTGAAACCGGGAATTCAGATTTGAACTTTTTGCCGGATGATTAGGAGCCACTATACATGAAATGTTAAGGATCACACAATTTTAAAATGAAATCAAAGTCTATCTATTTGATAATTGTTTTTTTTTCCAATACTGCAATATACAGAAACTAAAAGACATAGCAAGAGAGATCCTGATAAAAGGTGGGACCTGTTTTCAAAAGAACCTCTTGGTTTTACTTTGTTTTGGGTATCTCAGCTATTTCAAAACCAATTTTCATGAAATATTTTTTCAATTCATCTTAGAATTGTTTATTCTTTAATATTTCATATATACTCAGTAACTGGTTTGTATAATTATCTCACTAAAAAACTTAAAACCCGAATCCCCCGCTCCATCAGAAGTGTAACCCTTTAGAGGGGAAATCCGGTTGAAATATAAGTTAGTCTGATAAGAAAGAGTAAAATATTACGAGTTCGATGTCATAATTTTGATCAAATCGGATGAAAAATAAGGAAGTTATGATATTTTGAAGTTTCGCTATTTTTTTTTTTTTTTTTGGGGGGGGGGGGACAGTTCTTGAACAGCCAATATGAATATGCAAATGGCAAAGTGAGTATGTCATCCCCTCACAACTTACCATACCAAGGTATAGTTGGTAAAATTTTGAAATTTCCTTCCTTTTTTTTTTCATTTCAACGCAGTTACGCCCGAGACCCAAATCCTCGTATATATGTAATGATCACTATTCTGAAGTTATTCAACCAGGAATAACATAATGTTTCAGACTTCAATGACACAGACCAGACATTGAATTTTGGTCATTTCGTTTTTGTACATGATCAATGGAAAATTGTGAGGGCATGACATGGTTAATTAGCTCACTCATTTGCATATATCCACTATATATAATGTCATCCAATTGTCTTCGAAAAGTAGATATTATGATACAGTCAAGACACAAATCATTGACATCGGTTATTCACCTCCGACATTGGCATGTAAATCTGAGATTTACAGACCCAGATTCTCAAGGACATTTTCTCAGCCCGTTTAAACTGTAAGCACGTCAGCACCTTGAGATTGAGATATACATGTGTATTTGAGGCGCTCTGACTTCTATTGCATTGTAAATGTTCACGCTACTAATCGTTGTTTTTTTTTTGTTTTTTTTTGGGGGGGATATACTGTACGCAGGGCTCGACACTAACGGTGGCCCGGTGGCCCGGTGGCCCGGGGCCACCAAAAATGAAAGTCGGGCCACCAAATTTTAAAAAAGGGCAAATTTGGTGGCCTGCCTCGGGCCACCAATTTTTTTTTTTAAAGTATGTCAATAAATTCGTAACTTTTTGCGCCGGATATTAGCAGTTAAATTTGTTCAAAGGATGGATGAAAAGGACTGAATGAATGCCTGAGAGTGAGTGTTGCAAGTTTGTTGAAGTTTATTTATGAGTAGATATAGCCAACTTCTAATTCTTACTATCATAAATCTTAAATATTTGACTCATTAAAAAAAAATGGACTTTTAATGTTTTTTATTGGGGTTTTTTTCGAGACACCAAATTTTTCTCTCGGGCCACCAAAAATTTCAAATTTAGGATTTTGGTGGCCCCATCGGACCACCAAACAGAAAAGTTAGTGTCGAGCCATGCTGTACGTATTGAGTAAAAATGTATAAACGGGGGAGATTCTATATGGACAGAGATTTTCGATCAGCTTTCAAGTTCTACTCATATCCTGTTTGAATTCTGATGTTGATTCGGCTGCATGTGTGTAAGTTGGCTTGTTTGAAATGATATGTTTAAAATGTCAGTGATCGAGGAGCTTGACAGAGTTTTATTGATGGTAATTGTATAGGGTGCTATTATAATCAATTTGTTTTCCAGTCTTTACAATTCGGTGATTGGTGTATTGTCTTGGAGTGCCGTTATCTGACACAGTAGATCAGTAACCCAAACAACCTGTCCAGGCAGAGATAATCTTGATATCTTCTTTGTCATTAGTAGGCCTAATTATCTCTGAACGATATCAAAGTTCAGAATATAGCATGATCGACCATCACAAAGAGCCTAGAAGGTACAAGTATCGAATCATTTTTGAGTCTCCATGAATACTGGCTGTCCTATGACAGTTGATGCTATAAGAAAATCCTCACACCTGCAACAATCACCCCATCGCTGGATTCTTCCTTCTCCCGGTAAGACCAGAGCTTTAATCCTAATTGGTTTCGCTCCCCAGTGACACTTGAAGTCCGCCGTTTCGATGATAATGATTACCTGACTTAAAACTGGTAATATAAACCTTTGACAAAGTTTGTCAGATCAGATTCAATTCGGTTTGTTTATACCTGACAACTGAGTTTGTATCACAGCTATCTTATAATCAAAGTGATAGATATTCACTTCTCTTCCCTCTTCGCTATACCTTCTGGTGAATGCATCATCTCTCGTTATTTTGATATCTTTATTATCCCCTCTGTTTGATTTTACATAATTTGAATAAATTAATCATCATGCAGCTTCTGATCGCGTTAAGCAATGAAGGCCTTGTGCGCTGTGATGATACTTCTCGCCTTGTCGGCGACGGTCAGTTGTGATATTGTGCGGAGCGACAAGTTTTCTGTCATCAAGGACCAATACATCGTAACACTGAACGTAAGTCATCTCTCCCTTATAAATTTCGTGAATTTGTTGATTAGTCAAACAGTAAAATATCACAGTATAAAGTGAAGGTGTTGTGGCAACACGTACTGCACCCTCCTCAATTTTCTTTTACTTCTCAGCCTTCTCCTAATCATTTACCTCTTCCTCCTCTTCCTCTTCCTTTTTTTTTTCTGCCTCTTCATCACTTCTCATGTTACTTCTCTCCATGCTCTCTTTTATTTTTTTTGTTCTTATAATAATTGTCTCCAGTGTTCATCCTTTGTTTTGCCCGCGTGTTATTCATAATAGAGTGCAATCATACTTCGCTTGTCTTTTTAGTTTAAAGACAGAATAATATCCATGGTCAGTCTCAAATCAAAATCGTTATATCAACATGAAAAGATCAAGAACTACACTGCATGAATAATTTTCATATTCAGGTATTTTAAATCAAACATCGTGGGCATTATATGGGTCAAAATCCAGAGAAGGCAAATCAACGCAGATATTGGATTTTGGATCCCCGTCCTGCTAATGTTGCAAACACCGCTCCTCACCGCTTAAAGGGATCGTATAGTTCTGGTTGAGACCTAATTACAGGTTTCTAACATTTTTTTTTTTTTTGTTGTTGTTGGTGAGATAAAGAAAAACCTCTTATGAAATATGAAAGAGCATGTAATTCCATGAGGAATTCAACTTTTATTTGATGAAAATCGGTTTTGAAATGGCTGAGATATCGAAAACAGAGCGATTCTAATGATAGTGTGGGACCCTCACTTTATTACGATCGTTTTGTTTTTCTTTGTTTATGGATGTTTCCGTCATTCCAAACCCGATTTTAATCAAATAAACTTTGAATTCCTCATGGAATTACATGCTCTTTCATATCTTGTAAGTATTTTCTTGGTATCTCGCAAAAAGTTAAAAGCCCAATTCTCATCTCCACCAATACTGTACCATCCCTTTAAATGCATGCAGTAACCAATTTCTGCACTTTGGTTAAAGACCATTCTTTCATCTTCCATAGGTATTTATCATGAACTTCACATTCCTATATGCATATTACCGGTTGATGTAAACCCATACAGGTTATCATATAGATGCACGCGTTTATCAACTTGCGAATCTGATCATGAATCAGACTCAGTAGACAAATTTAAATCCATGTTAAAAACGTATTTGTTTATTGAATAGTATTATGACTGTGTTTCATGTCTTATACCGTTACTGAAACTGTACCTTCTTCTTCTTTCTTTCTTTCTTTACTTTCCTCTTCTTCCCTTTCTATTGTTTTCTTGTTCCCATAGCGCTTAGAGACATTTTATGTAATAACGCGCTATATAAATGTTGTGAATTATTATTATTATTATGAATTCACAAACCCAAATTCGTCAGTTCGACCTCGCATTATTTCGATACGATGTTAATTACCACCATCAGACCATGTAATATCCAAAGTTCAAATTAACTACATTAATGATGCCTGATAAAGACAACTAACAGTACACATTTCATCCTCATCCTATCTTTAAATTGATTTGTTGATATTTGGAGCTTTATTTATTTATTTGACTTGTCAACGCAATTGATGATACAGACTACATTGACTGAAAAGTTTTTTACTCGTGGATCTCTCGACAAATCATTCTGCTATAGTAAAATGTTTGTTGCTGTGTTTAAGAAAATATAAAGACACACATGAACTTATAGCACATATTGCTGTCAGTTCACGTGTGATAAACTTTGTTTCTAATATGTCTCAGAATAGGTCTCTGAGGTTCATTAAATAACCTAATTACTACTTGCTTTGAAAATAATTGAAGGGTTTGCACTTTAGGAGTTAACAGAGTTTATATTTTGACATGGCCAGAACGATGTCGATGTTGATCGCCTGATCGACCGCCTCGAAGTCGACATGGAGACAGCCAAACTGAAGTTTGCTGTGTTCAGGAGGTATTACACGGCTATACGGGGTTTTGCTGTGAAGATGCCCGAAGCTGTTGCTGAAATAGTGAGTCTGGGTATAATTCTGTACATATCAGTAGGCCCTACGTATACATTTAGAATCATGCTCGTGTCTATACATAAGCTCAATATTCAATTCGTGGATGATTTAATGATAATGATAATGAATAGCATTTATATAGCGCTTGATACGGATAATTCTAAGCGCATCAATCCGGGGAAAAAAAATATGACATAAAATTAAAATACAGCATTATGTACATACCATTATATTAATATAACGACAGCAACAACAACAACAGAATTAAGGTTGAGTAAACAGATAAGTTTTCAACATTAACTTCAACCTATCAACATTTTCAGCATCACGACTATAAAGAGGGAGTTTATTCCAAAGAAATGGGGAAATAACAGAAACGGCCATACCACCATAACGGGTACAAGTGCGGGGACCACGTGATAATTGGAGAGTGGAGGAAGAACGGAGAGAACGCGTTGAGGTGGAGGAGCGGAAGGAAATTAAGCCTTTAAGATAAGATGGGGGCAAGATTATTGCATATCTTGTAAAAAATAAGGGGGATTTTAAAGGTGATACGTTGGTGAATGGGGAGCCAGTGGAGGGATTGGAGAACTGGAGTAATGTGCTTTACAGAAGTTTGCAGTCTCTTACTTTCCGATGAAGAATAAATTAATAGAGATTAGTTCCTCTATCCCGGCTTTTCTTGACCTGTTTGTCAGTCCTGCCGGCACAATTCCGCAGTCGTGTTGTTTGCCTTACCTTTTCCTTCGGTATTATGTACAAAAAGAAAGACAATGAAACATAATATATTTGATAACAGAGATGTGGCTGAGGTATACAGTGACTGAATTATTGACAAGTTGTCAGTATTCTTTTTATACGACGGATCTGAGTTCCCTGGCCAAGTACACCAACAATACATGACTGGCAATAAAAGCCAAAAGAAAGGAAAACTGTCAGAACAGCTATATGTATACTTAAAAGGTCTCGAAAAAGTTTCACCTGCGCGCGAATTCACGTTTGCATTGTAAAAATCTGAAATCCGAACTCAACAAACTCAGACATAGCATAAAGGTAAGAAAATTAGAGATAGGTAGTTCAATATTAGATATCGTCGGTGATCATTGTTCATTATTGTAGATATGAACTACTGAATAATCACAAGGTATATATAGGGTAAATTCCTTTATCTGAATAACAACCATCATTCGTCCTCACTCCCTATCCTTAAACTGAACCCAATGTTCAAAACACGATAACGAAACACAAAGCTTTCAGTCAGTTTTTCCTTCCACTGAAAAAAAAAAAAATCTGATCTCTACCATTGTCTATACTGTGTGCAGGTGAGACGCCTACCCGAAGTGAAGTTAGTAGAACCTGACTCCATGGGAACTGTGGACGTAGAGTCTTCATCATGGGGACTCGACCGCATCGATCAGAGAGATTTACCGCTCAATGGCGATTTCGACATCGAGGGTACACAATCACAGCTCAGTGTCATCTTACTATAATTGTTATGGAGTCCTTCTGTCCGTCTCTTCTATATCTTCATCCCCTCCCATGTTTTGTCTGCATGTGTCTGCGCGTGAGTTTACATTCGTGTGTGCTTGCGTATGTGTGAATGTCTCTAACTCTCTCGCTTCCATTAACTGTGTAAGATGAGATTAAAAATAAGCTTTACGACTGATTACGGCACACAAGCGATAAAAATGATAAACAAAAATAATTAGAAAATAAAGGTAGGTGCATTATTAACGAAAAAAATATCCCCCAAGTAAGCATATTACATTATTCCTCAATTTCCATTTTGACACTGTTTTATTTGTTTTATAGTTTGAATGTAATCATGATAATGCTGGTATCAAGTCAAATACAATGTTTTTCCCAACAAAAGGGCATGATTATTGACTAAAATACTTACGTTTTCTCTTAAAATATGAGTACATGATACATAAAATAATACATAATTATGTTTATATATATATTATATATATGCAGTATATAATACATATGTGTGTGTGTGTGTGTGTGTGTGTGTGTGTGTTTAAAAAAAAAAACAGACACAACTGGTTGGCCCACAACCGAGACACTAAATGCAGTCATACAAGTATATACTCGTATGACTACAAATTTAGTGTCTCGGTTATATCATATATACACTCGTATGACTGCATTTAGTGTCTCGGTTGTGGGCCAACCAGTTGTTGTGTTTGTATTTTATATTCGTTTATTGAATGGTTCAGTGATAATCACTCCTTGAAGATTCGTTAAACTCGTTAGCTGTAAATGTGCCTTAAAGCACAACTACGGTAGGAGTAGAATTAGTTTTTAAACTAGTTTAGATATCTTTTCAAGACAGATGTGTCTGTGTCCGTATGCGTGTGTGTGTGTGTGCGTCTGCGTGTCTGTGTGTCTGCGTGTGTATATGCGCTTGTGTGTATATGCAAGTTTTTGATTATGTCTATTTTGAATTCTCATTTGTTGTATTATCTTCTATTTCATTGTATAATCTTATCATAATATGCAAAACGTATCTGTACAATTACAGGGCTCTCTTGAAAAGCAGGCCTCTGGTTTGAACGAGACTTACCGTGTATTTTTTAAAGAAAACGTGAATAAATAGATAAATGAATAAATAAATAAATGAATAAATCGTACATGTCCTACTTGCTACCAATCGGCGTTTCGCACCAATACACAGATGAGGGTGAAGGGGCGACGGTCTACGTGATCGATACAGGTATCCGTTCGACTCACGAAGACTTCGACGACAGGGTTGACGACGTCCTCGATTTCATAGGAGACGGCTGGAATGTGAGTTCAGATTAGGTCTCGGGGATGTGAGTTGAGATTTGGTCTCGGGAATGTGAGATTAGGTCTCGGGGATGTGAGTTGAGATTTGGTCTCGGGAACTTGAGATTAGGTCTCGGGAATATGAGTTGAGATTTGGTCTAGGGAATGTGAGATTAGGTCTCGGGAATATGAGTTGAGATTGGGTCTCGAGAATGTGAGTTAAAATTGGATCTTTTGAATGGCCACCGCCCTACCATTTTGTGAATAATAATCAAGGACAATTAAAATGCGTTTACAACATTTCATGTTTGCATTTGAAGCAGATCTAGAAAGTGATTTCAGACTTTCCCGCCTTTTTATGCATTCTTCGCTTGGCGCTCTCCGTCCAAAGGAAAAAAAAGCCTGTCATGTCAAAATCAAGTTTCGGTTCTTGAGCCAGAGGCAATAGACCTACATCATTAATGTAAATTCTTAAATTATTCATAATAGATTATTACTTGATGAGATTTCACTTTGAATCACGAGACGATTACATCTGAAAAATTGTGTTTTTGTCGTGATAACGCTGTGTAACAAACACTTCTATTGGGTTTGTTATGTTTTGGTTTTTGGGTTTTTTTTTAACTTTTTGTTTTTTACTTTTTGGGGGTGATACAAGGGATATGATTGTCACGGACACGGCACTCACTGCGCCGGGACAGCAGCGGGAGGAATCTACGGTGTTGCTCGGAAAGCCAGAATCGTCTCCCTCCGTGTTTTGAACTGCCGAGGGGGCGGGGCTCAGACAGACACTATCGCAGGTGAGGAAGAACTCTCACACGGTCATCTCATTCAAGGATTTCACCCGGTCAGAAAACACGGGTACAGCAATACATAAGAATATGATACAATTAGCAGTTGTGATGCCCGAAAATATATAGCTGTTTATATTTTCTAGCGATTATATTCACTCTTTTTTTAATAATGCTGTATTTTCTTACCAAATGTAATAGAGACAGACACTGAAGAAACGCTTATTATCAAACGTGAGGATATTTATAAAGGTGAACAAAATACATACAAGGTGGGGAGAGATGTACGAATTGTCTACTTTTTACCATTTTCACACATTTTTTTTTCTCTCTCTAGCTATCGATTACGTCACCTCAAATGGCACTCGTCCAGCCGTGATGTCGATGTCGTTGAGATTTTTCGGCAGCTCGTCTCTGGACGAGGCCGTGGCAGCCGCGGTGGACGGCGGGATAGTCGCAGTTGTCGCTGCTGGCAATGAAAACATGGACGCGCGCTTTTTCTCTCCAGCTAGAGAACCGAAAGTAAGTCGACTTTATTAATTAAAACTAGTATTCGTTAATTGTTTAATTGTACTATATAATAGGCTAGCAGTTAGTGTAGTCATATTTCACACTTTTAGTGATGGTAGTATAGGCATCCTAGATGCATAAGCTATAGGGTTGGATAGTGAGTATAAATTTTCTTCTTTTTTTTACAATTTTCATTGCACTGTATAAGAAAACTGTACCCATTTGGCATATGAATGCATTTGCCGTCATAGGCAATTCGCGTTCAGAGATGTTTGTCTGTAGAATTCTGCTCCTAATGTTCTGTTTCCAGGCCATAACGGTTGGAGCTACGGACAGGAATGACGTCAGAGCTTACTTCTCCAACTACGGTTCGATTGTCGACATCTACGCGCCCGGTCTTGCCATCACGAGCGCATCGCCGGCATCGGACACCTCGACGGCCATTTGGTCCGGTACTAGTATGGCTACTCCTCATGTCGCGGGTAAGAGCTGACCTCCGCTATTTAGAACTGACAGAACATCATGCCTGACAAACATTTTCTCTTTATTTCATTATTTAGATTTTTACACCTAATTATTATGTTCCTTCACTGTTTCACAGTATAACTCTCAAGAAGACAAAACAAAAAGCCTTAATGCGATGTCACAACTGCAAATATAAAGTTTTTACGTAACTGAAATAACCACATTTGTAATTCAGCAATATCTTTGCGGTATACTCACGCCATATAGATGATAATTACATCGGAGCTAAACAAATATTTTTATCACTACATTCGTGAGTCTTTTCTAATATATGCCTTTTCCACAGGAGCTGCCGCCATCTTGTTGGGGAGGGGAGTCGACCCGTTTGATGTACCTGGTCGTTTGGTGGCAGACTCGACACCCAATCGCATTTATGATAATGAGTACGACACTCCAAACAAACTTCTTTATCTTGATTAACCCAACAAGAATATACATAATTGCCAGTTGTAAGTATAAACCCAAATACGTATCAATATCCAAACGTGTTTTTTTTTTTTAATCACAAACCCTATCCCACTAAAAGAATATTTAACTTCACAACTCACTAAAAGCAAACCAATATGCATGGTAACAGAACCAAACGATTATCGGACAGGTACACAAAGATATCAAGGCAGACATGAAATATTGCTACCAAAGAGCAAATCGAGTTAGCAACTTTAAGTGAAGAGCCAAAATGAACTTTATTTGATTAATAAAGAAAGTCAGTGAAATAACGTGAATGAAATTATTACATGAAGTGATGATGTTGTCTCCGTGTTCTAAGTCTTCCGTTGACTTGCACAAATTCTTCATTATATTCCCTGTTTTTTAATTTAACATATAGATAAGAATTACATTTGCATTATTAAATCATTGTAGAACTGTAATGATAAGACAATGATATCTATTGGGAATTGTTGGAGGGGGTGTCGTATATTAGTTGCTGTATTGCTGACCAAAACTGTTCTCAGGTTGAACCCAACGGTAAACCGACAAGTGGTTATCCTTCCTATTTTGGACTAGATCTACAATGAAAACCATGATGTTGTGAAATGTAGTATTTCCCGTGTAATTTGTGTAATGTTTGCACATCACTTCATTCAGTTGTTATCGGATGTGGAGTTGAAAGCAGACATGACTTCAAAATAGAGTTAAGTCAAATTACGATCAAAGTTGAACAACATTGGTCTGTCGTACCACGTGGTCTCATTCCATGACACGTCATGTTGCCTGGAATGTGTCCATCACGGAGTCAAGTTTATATCCTTCCAGGGCATTCGAATAGATGAAAATGAATAAGCTGTTGCCTAGTTATCAAACAATGCCTCTTTAATGACATGTACAGTCGTATTATGTCAGATTTTTTATATATATGTCTCTTAATCAAGGGTATGGTTGCAAATATTTGTTGTAATTATGACGTCATATTTTATTTTCTGTCATCACAATGTCCCATCACTCTTAAACTATCATAAGTAATAAGCCAGAGATATTGAGAAAAGACAAGAAAAGCAAGGAGAAAATTCCTATCTATGTTCACCGATACTATAACTGTAAACAAACCATTCAGGGGACTGCATACTACAAGCTCTGCTTTTTAGCAGTCCCCTCCGTTTATTTTGTTTCTGAGTTCACCATAATGATGTCACATTATTTGTATCTCTGTTAATAATTTACCTGTGTGTTTGTTATATGTTATTATGTTCATCACATTGTTGTACCGATTTCGTAACATTATCTATATATGCGAACATTTCATTGTATCCCTCTGATTATTTTGTTGGAAATGAAATAAATCAACTTCAACTTGAACTTGAAACCGTTATGTTTATCTTCATATCGGGACTGTTGTACATTCAGAAGAGGATTTCACCTAATTTGTACTTTGTTATTTTTGTATTTGTTTAACTGAATTTCTTGTACGAGATTTCGTCGAGAAATTAGAAAATATACATTGACATTGAAGGATGAAATTTAAATCTTTGTTGTTCTCTGAGAAGGAAAAGTGTGAGCTTCATTATGAGAGAAATAATCGCTATGTTAGGAGAGATAAATATTCCATACACGACTAATTGAGATTTAATAATGCAAGCTTGAATAGTGTTCCGTCATACAGCTCTTATTCGGAGAAGTCCGAGTCTTGAGAATTCCATCAAATTATGTCAAGAAACTGAAAATCAGATACAGAAATGAAATGTACAGAATCTAATCCTCTCCAGTGTCATAAATATGCCATTAAAGGTATTGTTTACCACTGGGGGCAGCGATTAAAAAAAAATGTCCAAGTTAACACATTTGATGCATAAGTGTAAGTCAGGTGTATTCCAAAACCTAAACCATATTAAAAAAATCGAAACAAAGCCTAAAATATAAGGAGATAATACTGTGTGTCTTCTTTATTTTGCTCAATAAACCATTAAGTAGGCGGTTTATTCTAAACACAATTTGATAAAACTTATTGTTCATATATTAACAATATTCAATATGGCTTGTACCGATTTACATCTCTACATTGGTAGTTTCTATCCGTAACTCACATTTTAGAACTATTTTGATGCACTAAAAAGCTGTTATTTGATGCATTAAAAAGGCGTTATCACTATTATGCCTCCCCCCCCCCCCCCCCAGGACGGGGCTAATGTAAACAAATTGAGATCCTATCACCATTCACATTTACTGTCAGTTAGTGTTGTCTTCGGTTAGAATATGACATTGCAATAGTCATGGATCAAGAAACAGCTGTCTCCTAAGGCGAGGCAGCTGCAGAGCTCCGAGCTCTGCGAGAAAAATCGTCTCCAACGGCTAGTTACGTTCAGACGGCAGGCCCTAACCTCGAGGTTAGGAAACCTCGAGGTTTAGCTCTTGCCCCCTGCCACGTTTGTTGAAAATCTGTCAAGGCTTTTATCAAGAAAATATTATAAATGGTGAAGGTTAATGCGCAGTTGATATAGAGTTTATCTACCACCTACACATAATATCGGAGTACATAAAGTAAATATGATTTGCACATTTCCCTGCGGTTGAATGTCAGTTATCGAGGAAGATAACTTACTGTATTGGTGGTAATTATGTACAATCAATTTGTTTTCAGTCTTTAACCAGTTCAGCGATTGGTAAAATATAGTCTTGGTTAGACGAGGAATGCCCGTTATCTGACATGACCTACCGGGTAGATTAGTAACCCAAACAACCTGCTACCCAAGCAGAGATAATCTCGCGAACCTCTCTGTCATTAGGAATTATCTCTGAAAGACATCAAAGTTCAGAATAAAGCATGATCGACAATCGCAAAAAGCCAAGAAGGTACAAGTATCGAATCATTTCGGATTCTCCATGGATTGATACTGCCTGTCCATGCCAGTTGATGATATAGGAAAATCCTCACACCTGCAACAATCACCGCATCGCTGGACTCTACCTTTTCCCGGTAAGGCAAGAGTTCTAATCCTTAATGGTTTTCAGTTCGCTACTGACGCTTCAGGTAATCATTACCTGACTTAAGACTGGTAATTCAAATCTTCGACAAAGTTTGTCAAATCAGATTCAATTCGATTTGTTTTTACCTGACAACTGTAGTTTGTATTTCAAAGAGATCTGAATCGAAGTGATATTCACTTCTCTTTCTCTCATTCCCTCGCCATACCTTCTGGTGAATGATATCTCTCATTGCTTTGATATGTTTATTATCCCCTTAAATAGCTTTGACTACAGTTTCATCGCGCTAAGCAATGAAGGCCTTGTGCGCTGTGGTGATACTTCTCGCCTTGATGGCGACCGTCAGTTGTGATATTGTGCCAAGCAACAAGTTTTCTGTCATCAAGGACCAATATGTCGTAACACTTAAAGTAAGTCCTCTACCCTTTATAAATTGCGTGAATTTGTTGATAAGTCAAACAGTTTTTGTTTACTTCTCAGCCTCCTCCTAATCCTTCACCATCTCCTCCTCCTCTTCTTCTTTATTCATCGTGCCTCTCCTTCTCCTCTCATTTTCCTCCTCATCTCTATAGCTCTATCTTACTATTGGTTTTACCTTTTCTTTACCGCTCAATTGTTCATCCTTTGTCTTGCCCACATGTCGTGAAATATACTTATAATATAGTAGAGTATAGTATAGTAGTAGACAAAATAATATCCATGGCCAGCTCAAACAAAATCGGTATGTCAGCACGAAAATGTCAATGATTAAACTGCATGAATAATTTTCATATTCAGGTATCTTAAAGCAAACATTGTGGGTCAAAATCCAAAGAAGGCAAATTAGTGCATAGATTAAAGGGTGTCATATTTTGAATCTCCGTCCTACCAATATTGCCAACACCGCTCCTCACAGCTCAGACGCAGTGACTATTTTCTGCACTCTGAATAAACACTGTTCTTGCATATTCCAGGTATTCATCATGAACCTCATTATTTCTAGATATTAACAGGTTTATGTAGAACCTTCCAGGATAGACGCATGCGTTTATCAACTCCCGAATCTGATCATGAATTCACAAACCCAACTTCGTCAGTTCGCGACCTCACATTGTTGAGATGCGGAGTTATACATCATCTACACCATGTAATATCCGAAGTTCAAATTAACCACATGATGCCTAATAAAGACAACTAACAGTACAAATTTCTTTCTCCTCCTATCTTTAAACTGATTTGTTGATATTTAGAGCTTTATTTATTTGACTCGTCAACGTAATTGATGATACAGACTACATTGACTGAAAAGTTTCTCTCCCATGGATCTATCGACAAAGAATTCTGCTAAAGTAAAATATTTGTTGCTGTGAAGAAAATATCAAGACACGCATATCATATAGCACATTATTGCTATCAGTTCATGTTTGATAAACTTTGTAACTAATATGTCTCAGAATAGTACTTTGGGTTTCATTGAAATAACCTTATTACTTGATTTGAAAATAATCGAAGGATTGAACATTTTAGGGGTAAACAGATTTTATCTCTTGACATGGCCAGAACGATGTCGATGTTGATCGCCTGATCGACCGCCTCGAAGTCGACATGGAGACAGCCAAATTGAAGTTTGCTGTGTTCAGGAGGTATTACACGGCTATACAGGGTTTTGCTGTGAAGATGCCCGAAGCTGTTGCTGAAATAGTGAGTCTGGGTATAATAATTTTTTTTGCATGGTACGTACATGTTACACGAGTTCAATATTGAATTCAGGGATGATTTTCTTTACAGAAGTTTGCAGTCTTTTCGATGAAGATTAGTTCATCTTTCCTTGCTTTCCTTGACCTGTTTGTCTGTCTCTCGGCACAGCCCGCAGCCCCGTGGTTTGCCTTTCCTTTTCCAGCCGTATATGTACAAAAAGCAAGGCAATGAAATAATTATAGAGTTTTTTTTTTGTTTGATAGATACTTTATTTTCTGCAAATCAATATACATTGTACATAAACTGAATAATCGTGAACATGGGAAATATACAAAGTATATTTGAAACAGAGTCGTTTGACTTGCATAAACAATGATATAAAAGGAAATTAATGATATTACAGTATGCATGTCTATGCAGCTGGGATTACAATAACAATATTATATTTAGGAAATGATAATGCAGAGGGCCGCCATTGTAAGCATTGCTTGAAAAGATGGCCGGCCCGAGGAAAAGGTAGGTAGGTAAATTGGTAAACAATACAAATTCTGCTGCGAGGATAGCAGGGGAAAATAAACTCTGATGTGTGAAGGTGGTGAATGTGCGTGCGAGTGCTTGAGAGTGCACAGGGGCAGATAGGCTGGGATTTGGAATGATAAAATTGGTTTGCTGGAAGAGGGAATGACTTACGATGTTGCTACTATCGGGAGACCAACATAAGTCATATAAATTATTCGGGCTTAATTCGTATTTGAAGTATACTGTGATAAAATATGCTTCTTTAAGTTTGCTTTGAATGAAAACAAGGAGGCACACTGTTTCAACTCTTCAGGAAGAGTGTTCCATGTATCCGGACCGTGATGTCTAATCGACTTTTGAGCAAGTAAAAGCTTTGGATTACTTAAATGAAAATCATGGGAACGACGGGTAGGGTATGAGTGAATATGATCATTAGTAACTAGGGCATTATGGAAAAATGGTAATAAATTTCGAATGTGTTTGTACATAAATATAGCAGTTAAATATGAATGTATATCATGGGCCTTTAGGGTTTTTAGGCGATAAAATATGGGATCAGTGTGAGCCAAAAAATTTGAATGTGTGCATACAGAAGTGCGACTGCTGTATAAATAGATGACTAAATTATTGACAAGTTGTCATTAATTTTGATATAAATAATTTGAGGTCTATGGCAAATACACCTACAACACGTGACTGGTAATAGAGCCTAAAAGAAGAGAAACTGTCTGAACTTACTCAGGGTATCGAGTAATTGTCACCGGCATGTGAATTCACGTCTGCATCACAAAGATTTGAACCCTGAACTCATTTAAAACATAGTACAGTATATAAACATGATAAAGGCTAGGAGATTGGAGCTCGGTAGTTTAGAATTAGATTACAGTACTGTTATGATAATCAGATATCAACTGTAATCATCATACGAATAGGGTCGGTTTCTTGACTGAATAACAACCATCATTTTACCCCTACTCCTTATCCTTAAACCCAAAACACCATTACGAAACTCAAAGTGCTGTAAGTTAGTTTTTCCTTCACTCAAGAATCTCATTTTGGTACGCTGTTTGCAGGTGAAGCTCCTGCCTGAGGTGAAGTTTGTTGAACCTGACTCCAGTGGCACAGTGGACGTAGAGTCTTCATCATGGGGACTCGACCGCATCGATCAGAGAGATTTACCGCTCAATGACGATTTCGACATCCAAGGTGCCTTGACTTGTTTTTCTATTCTATTTCATCTCTCCTGTAGTCTCTCAACCACTGTTCATGTTGTTGGTAAAATTGCTATCATTATCAACATTATAATGATTATTACTATTATCATCATCATCTTCTTCTTCACTATAATGTTACCATGTGCAGGTGAGGGTGAAGGGACGACAGTCTACGTGATCGATACAGGTATCCGTTCGACTCACGAAGACTTCGACGACAGGGTCGACGACGTCCTTGATTTCATAGGAGACGGCTGGAATGTGAGTTGAGATTGGGTCTCGGAAATGTGAGTTGAGATTGGGTCTCGGAAATGTGAGTTGAGATTGGGTCTCGGGAATGTGAATTGAGAATGTGCTCGGAAATGTGAGTTGAGTTGAATTGAGAATGGTCATGGGAATGTGAGTTGAGATTGGGTCTCGGGAATGTAAGTTGAGATTGGGTCTCGGGAATGTGAGTTGAGATTGGGTCTCGGGAATGTAAGTTGAGATTACGTCTCGGGAATGTGAGTTGAGATTTGTCTCGGGAATGGTCACCGTCTTTTAATGAATGCCATATTGACGCAGATTGTTGACAATAATCATGGACAACTAAAATGCGTTCACAACGTTTCATATTTGGAATCCAAGCAGATGCAGAAAGTAATTTCACACTTTCCTTCACACTCTAGAAACATTCTTCGGCTGGCGCTCTCATTCAAAAAAACAAAAACACAAACAAAAACGATGCCTGCAATGTCAAAATCAAGTTTTGGTTTTTGATAACGAAATCATGAATCAGTTATGTTAATCCCTAATCATTCATAGTGTTTTCAATTTAAAACATGAGACAATTACTTTTGAAAACGTGTGTTTTTGTTGTGATAACGGTGTTAAACTAGCAATTAAACTGATTTCTTTTCCTTTTTACTTTTTTTGGAATAACAGGGTTATGATTGCCACGGACATGGTACTCACTGCGCCGGGACAGCAGCGGGAGGAATCTACGGTATCGCTCGTAAAGCCAGAATCGTCTCCCTCCGTGTTTTTAACTGCCAGGGGGGCGGGGCTCAGACAGATACCCTCGCAGGTGAGGCAAAACTCTTATACGGTCACCTCATTCAATGATTTCCCATAATCCCTCAACCTCACACCATTTTTTTATTGTGAGCCACAAAAAAAAAACAAATCATGTACACCATATAAATGTATTATGTTTACAAATTGCTCTGATGGTATTGCATGCAAGATATATGATACATGTCGTTTTCTATAGTTTTCCGGCTTTCTATTTATCTTAAACCGTTAAGATATAAAAAAAAAATTAATTCATTTCAATTTATTTGAATTAAATTTTAATGTTCACTTCTGTTTTGTTTCCATATACCCTACATAGGACACATTGGTAGGGGGTCTTCATGCGTAGGATATACGTATAAGACACAGGTATCATGGAAGAGAGTAGATACACAGGACTATGATAGAACTATCAAAATGGCCGAACTGTAGCAGTATATATTTTCGAGCAATAATATTCATTCTTCATAATGTCATATTTCCTTACCCAGAGTGATAGAGATAGACACTGAAGAAACTCTACACGTGAGGAAGCTTCTTTATTTATATTGATATCACAGGTGAATAGATATGCAAGGTGAGGAAAGATTATGCGAATTATCTATTTTTCCCCTTTACATACATTTTTTCTCTCTCTAGCTATCGATTACGTCACCTCAAATGGCACTCGTCCAGCTGTGATGTCGATGTCGTTCAGATTTTTACGCAGCTCGTCTGTGGACGAGGCCGTGGCAGCCGCAGTGGACGGCGGGGTAGTGGCCGTGGCGGGTGCTGGCAATGAAAACATGGACGCGCGCTTCTTTTCTCCAGCTAGAGAACCAAAGGTATAGGTCGGCATCCGTCTTCACATAGTATTCGTATATGCTATAGGAGTTAGTAGTCATAATTGACACTTTAAGTGATGGCAGTATAATATTCATCCTAAATGCATAAGCTGGTGTAATTGTAATAGTTCATGTTGCAGTTAAAGTCTCCCGAAGCAAAATATTCACTTTTTTTAATTCCTTTGCTTACATGATGATTGTCATCGTTGTATGACCTCATCTTAAACAGCAGAAATTTCCATAGCATTGTATAAAAATAAAATGTACTCAGTTGCCCGTTTGGCACTTCGAAGAAAGGGATGTTTGAAGAATTCTGCTCCTAATGTTCTGTTTTCAGGCCATAACGGTGGGAGCTACGGACAGGAATGACGTCAGAGCTTACTTCTCCAACTACGGTTCGATTGTCGACATCTACGCGCCCGGTGTCGCCATCACGAGCGCATCGCCGGCATCGGACACCTCGACAGCCATTTGGTCCGGCACTAGTATGGCTACTCCTCATGTGGCGGGTAAGGAAATGATCACCGCTAGGGAATTGGCAGGATATCATCTTTGATCAAGCTTTTTCTCTTCATTTTTATTGCGATTTTTGGTCTCTCTATTATGTTCCTTTGCTGTTTCACAGGTCTCAAACAAACTAACATGCAAACAAATTTTCATGTCAGAACTGCTATCATAACGTCTTTCACTAATCAAAAGAACAATCTTTGTCGTTCAGCAAAATATATGCAGACTATTCATGTCATATAGATGACGATTGGTTCGGAGCTGAACATGCATTTAGCATTAATGCAGTTGTTGAGTCGTTTCTAATATAACTTTTCCGCAGGAGCTGCCGCCATCTTGTTGGGGAGGGGAGTCGACCCGTTTGATGTACCTGATCGTCTGGTGGCAGACTCAACACCTAATCGCATTTATGATAATGAGTACGACACTCCAAACAGACTACTGTATCTTGATTAACATGAATAGAGTACATGTTATATATTTCTAAGTGTAAGAATACGTAAATGTCTACTGATCACCAGCCAGAAGACAGTCCTATATTCCAATCAAGGATATCATTGCACTATCCACTTATAGCAAACACGATGTATCGCGTATGAACCAAACAATCATCGGACAGGTACACAAACGTATCAAGGCAGATCTGAAATATCACGTCCAAAGAGCATAAATCGAACCAGAAACTCGTTGAGTGAAGAGCCAGATGAAATTCGATTTGATTGCTGAAAATAGATAAGTGAAGTAAAACAAAACAGCTCTGAGCATTAGATGGAGGGATGATGCTGTCATCTCTCTAGTTTTTCATCAACTTGCACACAAATCTTTTCTAAGAATCTTGGTTTGAAATTCAGCACAGAAAGGAATCACATCTGTAGCATTAAATCATCGTAGACCTATATGATAGCTAGACTAAAATTACATTTGGTTATGTTGGAGGAATGCTACAATTGCTGTATTACTCACTAAAACTTTTTTTTCTCAGATTAAAACCTATATGGAGAAATCAACAAGTTGTATTCATTACTATTTCGGACTAGTTCTATTATGAAAATCATGAAGTTGTGAAATGTAGTATTTCCCATTTATAGTTATAATTCATATGCATGCTTGCACAACATGTCATTCAGTTATTATCGTATCTGGGAGCTGTATTCAGAAATCTCATAAAAATAGAGTTTATAAGTTAACTCAAATAACGATCAAAATGACACAACATTGGTCTTTCGTACCACGTGGTCCCCTTGCATGTCACATGTTGACTGGAATGTGTCAATCATGGAGTGGTGGCATGGACATCGTGTGATCATGATGACTGTTAATAGAACAATTTATCAATCAATGCCTCTTTAATGATATGAATAATCGTATTATACCAGATTTATGATATGTCTCATGAATCAAGGGAATGTCGCACTTATTTTCTGTAACGATGACGTAAAATGTTATTTTCTGTCATCACCATGTCCCATCATGTCCAACTTTTCATAAGTCATAAGCCATTGATACTGAGAAAAGACAAGAAAAGCAAGGAGAAAATGTAAATCTATGTTCACCAATACTTGTGTAAACATACTATTATATTAGATGAGTTAGTCAAATACCGGTTAGTGATTGGCTGAACACAGTCGCGTGATGGAGGTACATTTGTTATGTTCGCTCATGGGCGAACATTCTTGTGAATGTTCCCCCATGGGAAAACATTTTCACGTAACAAAATGACAGAAGGCCTAGGACCGCGCGCGCACAGTGAATTTGGCTGGAGCGACGCGAGCGATCGAGTGCGTTGTGCTGGTGCGGTGGTTAACGTTGACGTATTTGACTAACCCATATAATATAACAGATGACTTTCGTTGTCGGGAACATGTACCAAACGTTCCAACCTTAGGATTGAAATGCTATTTCGGGAGGCTATAAGTCCCTCGACTTCGTCTCGGGACGTATAACCTCCCTCAATAGCATTTCAAACCCTTCGGGTGGAACATTCGGTATGTTCCCTCCCCCGCCAGTCATCATCTATGTATAATGTTTATATTCATATCGAGACAGTTGTACATTCAGAAGAAGGTTCCACCTAATTTGTATTTTTTAATTTTTGTATTTGTATAATTGTATTTTTGCATGATTTTTTTCCTCGAGAAATTTGAAAATACACTAAAATTGAAAAATGAAATTGAAATCTTTGTCGTTCTCTGACATGTTGAAGGAAAGGTGTGAGCTTGATTATAAGAGAAGTATGCGCTATGTTTGCAGAGGTGTATAGTCCACACATGCAATTAGTCTGAATTTAATTATACAAATCTAAGTAGTGTTCCGTACTGTTCTTCCAAGAAGTGCGAGGTTTTAGGATTTCATTATGGACTCTGTAAAGAAACTGAAAATCAAATCCTAAAATTAAAGCTACAGAATCTGATCCTCTCCATCTAATTGCTATATGCTGCTTAGTCGTGCCGATATTATCGTGTTCCATTCCAAATATAAATATGAGAATATCTAAAATCAACATCTGTTTAAACAGCTAGACATAACAAGTGTGACAAGGTTTGCCAATCAAAAATCAGAATATGTTTGCCTGGAAACAAAACGCTGTCTTGTAGCAACTTATCCTTCTTGCAAGCTCTAAACCCCCACAGGAAAACGACTATATATTGACATCAACAAAGCGAGTCCGGTATGATATTTGTTCTCGACATGATTGATTTGTGATCAAATACAGAATAACAAGCAAGTCCCTACATGTAAGCGTTTCCATTTTATTTTTCCGCTGTACATATATCAATCAGACGCCATACGATAAATATTATTGTGCCATATCCCCCTCCTTAGGCCACGCAACAATCTAGATGGATTATTTCTTGATGATTAACACTCAAACACCAACCCTAATCGTATTGCACCCGCAAACTCTTTTTATGACGTCACCATCGATCAGAAGAAAAAAAAAGTCACTGCTTATGTTACTTTTTTAGTTTGCGAATATCACTTACCTGAACAGGGAAGTTCTCTGATACTGAAGATTCAGAGTGCTATATCTTTTAATGATCTAACAAAGAAACCGTGCATTTAAATAAGGGAAGTTTATCTCTATTAAAGCACACGTTACAGCCAATTTATCACTTTTATAGATGAAACAAACATTTTTAGAGAACGTTATGTCATCGTCTATCTTCGGAAATATCAGTAGAAATGAAGCTATTGTATACAATCCTGGTGTCAGGAGCTAAATATTAAACAATATACAAACACGCTTTGTTTATGTTCCGACTCTTATACCATCAGTAATTATCTCTTCTAGAATTCAAAGTCCATGATGAGGAATAATTGACCGGACATTACCCAAAGTTTTCGTTTCGATAAGGGTTCAGCGATCAACTTACCTGACCCACTGATTAGCAGTGGTGACGCAAAGAATCAGATCGTCTTCTACTACAGTCACTAAGTCGGAGATATCGCCTTGCGTAAGGTAAGTTTGAACATTGCACTCCCATATACTTGACTTTGTCTACTATTTCATGATAGTTTGTAAATTTCTCGTGGTAGTCAAAGTGTACATCAGCTGTTGAAACACTGTCAAGTACTTCATTATACGAGTTGAATAATTTGCGATTACTTCAACCATCTCCTCTCTCTCTTTCTCTCCCTCTGTCGAAATATGTCTGAATATGTCTCTCTCTGTACACCTGACATCAATGAATTCAAATAAACTCAAATCACATCAAATCAAAAATTTAATCAATGACGTTGTAATTGTTTCGTATTGTATAGAAACTGTGACTGAATCTTGCTAAGCAATGAAGGCTGTCTGTGCTGTGGCGGCATTTCTCGCCTTGCTGGCGACGGTCAGTTGTGATATTGTGGAAAACAACAAGTTTTTTACCATCAAGGACCGGTACATTGTACAACTAGAAGTAAGTATATCTCAATATGCTCATTGAACATAGTCAACTATGCCATTTAGGTGTGTCTTCGAGATAAGACTTGTGATACTGCTTTGCTCTGCTTGTGACGATAAAGAGTGAAGGGACTGCCATTATCAATTACAGCTTGACATGCCATTAATACTCTCGATCTTCTTCTCCTCCTCCTCTTCTTTCTCTTTCATTTTTACCTTCCTTTCCAATTTCTCTTTAGTGAATTACCCTTTTAATGTCAGATGGTGGTATTGTCATTGGCTTGTGAGGCGAGATTTAGTAATCTCCTGAGTACTCATTCTAGTCGTTGTCAAAGATCAAAAACAATGTTAACTTGACATGCACGCATAACTTTACACAGACTTTATGAGTTAGTGATACACGGACTTTATGGATATTTCAAGATTAGTGATTAAACCCATTAGATTTTACAGGAATAAAGAAGTTACGACTAATTATAACACGACTGGTTATATGTTGCCGTTCAGTTCAAACATTAGCATGATTAGTGTGGACACATTAGGTGGTCCTTACCTCTTTTCTTCGCTGTGTTTGTGGAAAGAAGATGTAATTGTCAAGTCCTGTGACAGACGATGAATGTTGCACAATTTCTTCTTTCTTTTTCTTTTAGAAGATACCATTCTTTTTCCTCTGAACGTCTTTTACACCAACTACTAATTTCTTCGCCCAAGTGGCTTGTTTTTGGAACAATATTCAGGTGCAGTTTATACTTGTAATTCAGGATATCATACGTAATAACAAATCTACTGCTGATATGAAATTGCTTGTTTTTTTACATGGCCAGAACGATGTCGATGTTGATCGCCTGATCGACCGCCTCGAAGTCGACATGGAGACAGCCAAACTGAAGTTTGCTGTGTTCAGGAGGTATTATTCGGCTATACGGGGTTTTGCAGTAACCATGCCTGAAGCCGTCGCTGAAATAGTGAGTCCAAAATTACATGAACTGTATCGTCGAAATACCAAGTATGTAACACACTTTTTAAAAAAGGAGTGAAAATTTGTAGTTCCTATAGAATATGCTAGAACTTTCTAGAAAATACACACACATTGATAAGCAATTTCATACTTTGCGTACGGTGTACTTATAGATAATAACTCCGACTTTTAAAAGAAAACCATTGTCACGTATCATTTCGAAACGGAGAATTCTACTCTGTGATCGACTTGTGAATTTCAAAGGAAGACATAGTTTATGAAACAATGACATCAATCACACGTTGTAATGACGTCATCACCTCAAAAAGGCCCATTAACGTAAATATTGCCGAAATCACTGTTTCATAGATCGTGTGAGATTATAGACATTCTGTTACTATGACTTCTTTATTTCAGGGTATAGGTATAAAACTATTTATGTTCTGTTTGCTTAAAGTTATTCTATTTATTTAAGTCAACTCGGACTTGCATTTAATCCTTGAAGTTGGTAAATAGAACATTGTATCAAGCTTATTTTAAGGGAAAACATGCAACAAGAGGAAGGTCAAATTTTGATTCACTTTTTCCTCCCTCAAAATCTGATCTCTGCTTACTGTCTGCAGGTTAGACGCCTACCCGAAGTGAAGTTTGTAGAACCTGACTCCATGGGATCTGTGGATGTAGAGTCTTCGTCATGGGGACTCGACCGCGTCGATCAGAGAGATTTACCGCTCAATGACGATTTCGACATCCAAGGTGCCTTGATTCGTCTTTCTTTTCTATTTTATCTCTCTTAGTCTCTAAACCACTGTTGTTGTTGTTGTTGTTGTTGTTGTTGTTGTTGTTGTTGTTAAAATCACTATCATTATCATCGTTATGATCATCATTATCGTCATCTTCTTCTTCATTATAATGTTACCATGTGCAGGTGATGGTGAAGGGACGACGGTCTACGTGATCGATACAGGTATCCGTTCGACTCACGAAGACTTCGACGACAGGGTCGACGACGTCCTTGATTTCATAGGAGACGGCTGGAATGTGAGTTCAGATTAGGTCTCGGGAATGTGAGTTCAGATTAGGTCTCGGGAATGTGAGTTGGGTCTCGGAATTGTGAGTTGAAATTGAGTGTCGGGCATGTGAGTTGAGAATGATCATGGGAATGTGAGCTAAGATTGGGTCTCGGGAATGTGAGTTGAGATTGAGTCTCGGGAATGTGAGTTGAGATTAGGTCTCGGGAGTGTGAGTTGAGATTAGGTCTCGGGAATGTGAGTTGAGACTGGGTCTCGGGGATGTGAGTTGAGATTAGGTCTTGGGAATGTGAGTTTATATTGGGTCTCAGGAATGTAAGTTGAGATTAGGTCTTGGGAATATCAGTCGAGATTTGGTCTCGGGAATGTAAGTTGATATTGGGTCTCGAGAATGTGAGTTGAGATTGGGTCTAGGACATACAAATCTTGTCTCATGTCAACTATCATCACCTTACGCAGATGGGAACACAACTGTGAGCATTGTGAATTCCTATTGCAACAATTTTGTAGTTTTGATCAAAAGTGTTCTTGGACTTTTTTTTTTCATTCAACCCTCTTGACATGCTTGAAGTTGATAACTAAGACCTACTGGCTTTATTTCAAAATCATACATCCTCGTGTGTGTGTGTGTGTGTGTGTGTGTGTCTATTTGTCTGTTTTAATGTAGTACTTCGATGATTCAAAAAGGTCTGTTCGTATCATATTGACATGTTATGATGGCTTCTTAATGACAGGGTTATGATTGCCACGGACATGGCACTCACTGCGCCGGGACAGCAGCGGGAGGAATCTACGGTATCGCTCGTAAAGCCAGAATCGTCTCCCTCCGTGTTTTCAACTGCCAAGGGGGCGGGGCGATGGCAGACTCCATCGCAGGTGATCATGCTCTGATTATTGTATTCATGATACGCATTAATCGATATGACGACTGTTCGTATAGGTTTGTGACCACAGCATCTTTGAAATAATCAGGGTATTAGATTTTTTCATTGGTCATTTCCTGTATTGTGCTGGCGTCTGAAAATTTGCCGTATCTCAGACAAAATCTCCGAGCTATGATATAGTTTGCTATGTTTACTAAAAAAGAAAAATGCGTTCTTAAGAGATGTGTTGTAAACATATCAACATTATGAATATACATGTATGATATTATATATCTACTTACACACACACTTACACAAACACACACACACACACGCACTTATATAGAATTATACATATATGTATATATACGTATATGCGTGTGTGTATGTATGTATGCGTATACGTATATATATATATATATATATATATATGTATATATCATTTATTATCTATATATATGTATTCATAAATACATAAAGAGAGAGAGGTCATGTAAAAAGTAGAAAAAGTAAGTGAAATGAAATAGAAATTATTCATACGAATTTTGTCTTTCCGTCTGTTTGTCTGAAATGGGTATGCATTTGGCAATGCAGATAACGAGAAAGAAGGCAGAGCATTCATTCGCGGGGTGTGACGCACTCTCATATTAGTCGAATATAAACTGCTTTTTTTTCTTGTGTGTCTGTGCTTGTGTATGAGTGTGCAGTTTATCATCTTTTATCCTTATTCTTATCTTTCACCAGCTATCGATTACGTCACTTCAAACACCAGTCGTCCAGCAGTGATGTCGATGTCGTTTGGATTTTTCCGCAGTGCTACTTTGGATGCTGCCGTGGCAGCCGCGGTGGACAGCGGTGTGGTTGCTGCTGCTGCAGCGGGCAACTCCGACATTGATGCTTGTTTCTTCTCTCCAGCCAGAGAACCAAAGGTGGGTTGAACCACTGACAGACAAAAGTCATTTATTGTCATGATAACAATGTTGCTATTATCATATGTTGTATATTATCATACAAATATCATTATCATCTTCTTTTCTGTTATCAACACATAATAATGAAATTAAATCAAATTACACCACATGTATTCCTATGTAAAGTATGTAAAATGTATGCATGCATAGCTGTAAGTACCTTGCATAATATCAGTGCATTCTTATACAAATTTCATGTTATCGTATCTCATGTAATTTTATGTTATCATGTTCACATGTATATGTAAATATGTTGTTAATAAACTCAACTAAAAAAAAATGTCATCATCATGTATTTGGCTACCACACTTTTTGTTGTTGTTGTTACATTCGATATACCAGTTTTACTTAATTAATAGTTATCTATATGGTATCCATCCGAACGAAAGGAAGGCAGAATTACTAAGAAAGAAAAAAAAAATATTCTGGTCACGATGAAAGACCGAGAATCATAATGAAATTGACAATTGAGGAAAGGAGAAATCTGAGTTTATCCTTCTTCCTCTTGATGGGTGGTTTAAGCTTTTTATAGATAAATGAATGAATGTTATGCTGGAAAGGTCGTACGTCCATTTTGCAAACACATTTTGCATGGTTTAAGAATTTTATCTCCCAACATCGTATGAACTCTTAACTGTAATACACCTCAGAGTCTTCAAAATCTAATGAAAAGTTTGTAACTCGAGATTACGCTACTCTTTTGTACTGAAAATAATGTCGGGAAGTTTATCGATCTCCGAGTCAAATCACTTGAAATCTGCAATATTCATTCCCCCTTCATCATGTGTGGAAAAGAAGGTTCCAGTATTATTATTCGGAGCAAAGGTCTGAATTTCCTAACTCTAAAATATACTGTACAAGCATATGAAATAAATCTAATTAAAAGGGTTGTAAAAGAACATACGATCCATACTGCTATTGTTTAGTATAAAAGGAAGAGAAATTGGAAGTGAAGGTCCCATGAAATTGAACGAGGGGAAAGTTTAACTAAATAATGCTCCAATGTTTTGATATTCCGATGTTCCTAAAAACTTGATGATTGTCGTGAGGAAAATAATATTTCTTTTTTTTTTTGTCTCCATCATGATTCCAGGCCATAACGGTCGGAGCTACGGACAGGAATGACGTCAGAGCTTACTTCTCCAACTACGGAACGTGTGTCGACATCTACGCGCCCGGTGTCGCCATCACGAGCGCATCGCCGGCATCGGACACCTCGACGGCCATTTGGTCCGGCACTAGCATGGCTACTCCTCATGTCGCGGGTAAGGAAATGAAAGCACTTTTTCTTTTCTTTTTCCTGTTAGACATTAGACACTTTTAGGTAAGATGAATGTAAAGAAGTAAGTTCAGTTCAGTCTAACTCATTGAATCCGTTCTACTTCCTTTATTATGAAAGTTCTTATACAACATAAGTTTTCAGAGAAATTAAGTTCTGCAAAGAAAGATTTTTTTTCTCTTACTTATAGTATATAATGCACTATGCTTTTAGAAAGATGACCAGAGATTGAGCTTTGCAATGGCGCCTATCTTTGTGAACAGAAGATTTTATCCTCAAAAACTCCTCTTTATACCCTGGTGCGTAAATGAATACTCAAGAAAGCAGAACGTATGGCATGTAATAGAGTTTTAAACATTAACTCCGATGACCGCGTTGATGTATGTTAAGAACTTTCAGTACCATCATGTAGTGGAAACGCTCTATGTAGCAATATAACATCTGCTGCAACAATACGCATGATCACTGCCAACATTTAGCTTGTAAGAGGAAGACTAAAGTTGAATTGATAAACACAAAAAAAAAAAAATCTCAAGGAACAACTGGGAGATTTGTAAGGTAATAAAGTCGTCTTGATTTTCAATTTGTGGAGTGATTGTAATTGGGACCATTGTTTTGTGTAAACATGTCAAATTTTACAACTCCATAACTTTGTCCTTTGTCTGATTCTACTACAAAGATTTGTGGCTACAGTAAAATGTTGATGTTGTCATAGAAAAGTACACCACATCTATCTGCAATCATGATATTTGTGTGTGTATGTGCGATTGTGAGGATGTGTATAATTGAATGATTTCAGTTTGATTTACGGCCTACTTTGTCGGCCTTCCTTGTCCTTGATTGAGTCAGAAGTATATCTTTGCCCATCACAATCATGAAAAGAGTAAGATTACTCCAACTGAAGTCTTTTCCCATAATTCATGTATACGGTTTATTATACCTATACAGGGGCTGCTGCCATCTTGTTGGGGAGGGGAGTCGGCCCGTTTGATGTACCTGATCGTCTGGTGGCAGACTCGACACCCAATCACCTGCACGACAGTCAGTTCGACACCCCAAATAAACTCTTGTATGTTGATTAAAATCACAGGAGTGTAGGAAGTATGCAGTGGAAGTAAATCTATAGTATACCAAGACAACTCCCACCCCCCCCCCCTTCTGTCTCATGAAGAAACAATCAACGGCTCTTTGATCCATCTTGAATACGAGTCCAAAATCAACACAAGAGAAGAAATGATAGGAATTATGTCATGGTAAGAAATCAAGCAAGCTTTAAACGTGAACACAGATCATGGAAAGTCACTACATCCATTGCAATTATAGCTCAATGGGCTAATGCATCTCAGTGATTGCTTTACGAACCTGTGCAAACCAGTCCCGATAATATATATATATATATATATATATATATATATATATATATATATATATATTTGAACTGGTAGCACCTTATACACCTTCGTCCGCCTAACCGGGTAACCAACTGATAATGGAGCTACTGCCCAACACGAAAGCGACCCAAAGAGAAGTCAACCTAGCTAAATTTATGCTCTTTTTAAATCTGAGTTTGTCATAGGTATATGATATTGTGTACATTCATTCTGTTAATAAGATATAAAATCAAAGAACTCAAAAGATTAGCAAGAGTGATGTCTTTTTTTTTTAATTGACTCGTCTGTATTCTACGCATAATGTAATACATATGTATGCACGTATATATACACACACAGAGTGGTGGCTTTTGTTTGACTGATACGTCTATATTGTATACATAACAAATGTTACACATACACATATACTGATATATATGTATATAACCCCATTGTTTCATATCTGCCCTCGTTGTTCATCAGACTAAATGAAATGCTAACGTTTTTATCATCCTGTCGGTAATAATAGGACTCGAATTCCGCTATACCCATGGATAGAACGAGATGCACACCACGACGCTATCACACTTATGGCATATACAGACTGAATGGGGACATATACCAAAACTTCCTTTTGGTCATGTCGGTAGACTAATTATTAGTTATTAGACGACTTTTCACATACGAGTTACTTAAACATATATATTCCAGTAGATCATGATTTATCCATGTAATGTGTATGCAAGTGTATGTCTGTATATATTGTATTGTATGTACATATATACAGTATATATATATATATTCATTTGTATATATATATATATATATATATATATATAATTTTATATATACTGTATATATATATATATATATATATGTGTGTGTGTGTGTGTGTGTGTGTGTGTGTGTGTGTATCTGTGTAAACAGTTGTAGATTATGAAAATCATCAAAGCGTATTTTCCTTTGCTATTCAGTATTAATTTGCGTATTGTTATTTCATCTTTATCACTTCAGTTCTCATGACAACGTATTACCAGAAGGTTCCCCAATTATTTTGTACTCTTCTCAGTTTACTTTGTTTTGCTTATGTATCCTTGTTCTCTGTTACCAAGGAAAGTGAATGCTTTTCGAAAAAGGAAAAAGACAGAGAGGAAAAAACTGATAAAAAAATGGTATCAGCTGGTGAGATATAAAGAGAAGATAATCATATTTCGTTATTTCAATATAGACTCCTATATATGACGAGAATTCGCTAAAAAAATCACTTCTATCACTTCAATCCTTATTTTAATCATGGCTAAGTCTTACTCTTTTGCATTAAAAATCAAATGCCTACTCTTGATACGTCATAAACTCACCCGCGTAATTTGTTTAAAAGTAAGTTTGAATAATTATTCCTTAAACCGTACTTCTAGTCTAAAGAATTGAGGTAAGTTGAAAAGGGGAAATCTAGTCTAGGTACAGGAGTTTGTTTGGAGTTCCCGTCTTGGTATCAGAGAGTCTGTTGGTGGTGGCGCTGTCTATGATCAGATTCCGGACATCGGTTGCCGGGATACCGTTGCCAAGGTGAATGGCAGCAACCCCTGGTGAGAGAAAAGTGAGCGAGGGAGGGAAGAGGCGGGGGGGGGGGTGGAGAGATAATATACTAGAACATGAGTTCGTTGAGCTGTTGAATTCTAGGTAATTACATTTAATGATCAAATCAGTAATCACGTGTCAAAGAGATATGATTGAGTAAAGGGTGCAATAAACACAAACGTACCTTGAGGTAACGCTAAGATTCATGTTAAATTTTCTCACCAATCGATGCAAAATCATTGGAATAATGTCATGCATATTGCGGTAAAATGAATTTTATTATACGCCCTAATTTTTAAACAATAATAGTAAAATTAGAATTATATCCACATTCATTTTGAAATACCCTAGATTGAGCAAAAGAACTTTTAATGACAAAAACAATAATATTTACCGTCCAAGAGTAAAAAAGCCCGAGTCACTATAAGAAAGCTTATAGTTGGGATTCGACAAGCCCGTGCAATTCACTTCAGAATACAATCCCGTGATGTTAGTTCCCACATTCATTTTGTATCATACCTTATGACTTGAACTTCTTACAAATTGCTAAACAATATAATTTGTCAAATGCATTCTATGTATTATAATGGTTGGAGATTGAATTGAATGAAATTAAAAGCACATTCAGTTTTCATGGCCAAACTATGAAGTTGGATGCTTTTAAATATCTCCAAAACTTTGCATTCTTACGTCAACAACTAAGAAGATAATGATAATAATAGAAAAATCCTCAATGTCGGCACAGCTCCAAGTCACAAAAGAATATGGATCTTACTTTCAAAAGATATGTAAATGATAATGCGATAGCAAGCAGCTGGCAAGAGGTTAAATAAATTTGATCGTCATTAATATTGTTAAATGATGCAGAAGAAGACAGTTTGGAAAATTATGAAAAGAAACCCTGGTATGGAGTTTGGCCCTCACTGATATACAAATATACTTTTTTTTCTGGTTCAAACTATGGGCAGAGGCCGGTAACTTCAAAAGAACTATTCACTTCGGGGCTGCGCCAATCGGTGAATACTTCTTTGTGAGTCACTGAGAGTTATAGTTTGAACAAGAAGCTCGAAATTTGAACAAGAAATTCGAAAAGTTTATTTGTTATTGCGTTTGACTCAAAATGGAGTGTCAAGCATTCTGACATAGCTGGAAACACCTATAATCACGTGAAGGTCTTTCAACCAATCACTAGAGGATAACTGTTTGATCCAAAATATAATACTGAATAATTTACCGGCAACATGTGGGCACGCCATGCTTGTCCCGCTCTTGAGGGTAGTGGCTGAATCAGAGTCCGGCGAGGCGCTCTCTATAGCAACACCTGGAGCGAAGATCTCAACGCACTCACCATAGCTAGAGAAGTAGGCTCGTGCGTCAGAGCTGTCTGAGGCTGCCACAGATATAGCCTATAGTATAATGCGTTAGATATTATCTTAGAGATCATTGTGGATTGGAAAGTCTACTTGCATACAACTGCTTGTTGGAGAAAATGTAGGCATGATATTGGTAAAGCATTAGCTTTACACAGAGTAGCATAAATAACAGTGAGTCGCAGTAGTAGTACGTAGTAACTGATGGCATCAGGTATGTGGGTACCATCATTAGTCTGTAAAATATAAAGTTATTCTGCTCAATTTACAGCATATTTCGGCAAGGAAATTATTCCTTATATTTTAGTAAGAGCTCAAATTGCTATCTGAACAAGTACAATATTTCAAGCGTTTCCTTTGTTGAACGAGAATATGTTTATTTAGGGGTATGATACGATGATTTTGTTTCGTTTCTGTGCTCGAGAAGCAGTGTGAATGCTAAACACTCATTTAGTCAGCTACCGTCCAACCAGGGAGGTGGAAGAACGAACTTCCACCTCCAAGCTCCCTGGTCCAATCCTTGCAACTGACCTTTTCAGTGCGAGATGGAGAGAAGACACAAGCATCTCCGTCAGTGTTTCCGGCCGCTGCTACGGCCACGATACCAAGGTCCACCGCTCTGTTCACAGTCTCGTCCACCGACTTCCGTCCGATCACACCGAAGGACATCGACATGACAGCAGGCAGGTCAGCATTGGCCGTAGTGTGGTCAATGGCTGGAGATCGATAACATTCATTTTTAAGAGATTATTTTCATAAATAAAGTGTACGTGAATTATATACTGCTAAAGAACTTGTATGTAAAGCTTTAAGAGCCCTGTCCGCTTGCCTCTCTGCAACGCCCAAAATACGTGATATGGTTTGATTTCATTCATAACATAGATTTGAGAGTAGATGAACACATACTGAACTTTGATTTTAATACTCATGTTGAAGTGGCTTGGTTCGTTGGTATAGTACGAGGATAAGAGCAAGGCGGGTGTCAATAAACGGATAACAGCATGCATGCTCTTTTTATAATTATCGTTTTAAGTTTACACCTGATACCCAGTACATACGTGACATATACTCATAGGCGTACCCAGGATTTTTTAGAGGGGGGTGTTCAGTGGCGTACCGTGGGTCAAGACATGGGGGGGGGCACCTCATGGAAGCAACATCAGAATTGCATACTATACAATTAAATGCGAGCGAGCGGAGCGAGCGAGCTTGAAAATTTTGACATTTTACAGTCCCCAAACTGCCGTTTGTAGCTATATATGATAATTATATATATATATATATATATATATATATATATGCTTTGGAAATTAAGGGGGTTGCACCGGGTGCAACTGCTGGTAGTTGCTGGAAGTAACATCAGAAGAATGGCATAACGTTTAAATGCGAGCAAGCGAAGCGAGCGAGCTTGAAAATTTTGACATTTTACAGTCCCCAAACTGCCGTTTGTAGCTATATTTTTTCGCTTTAGAATAAGGGGAGGGGGCGCACCGGGCGCAACTGCTGGCAGTTACTGACAGCAACATCAGGAGAATTGCATAACAATTAAATGCGAGCGAGCGAAGCGAGCGAGCTTGAAAATGTTGACATTTTACAGTCCCCAAACTGCCGTTTGTACCTATATTTTTTCGCTTTAGAAATTAACTCTTAAGAGGTGGGGGCGCACCGGGCGCAACTGCTGGCAATTACTGACAGCAACATCAGGAGAATTGCATAACGATTAAATGCGAGCGAGCGAAGCGAGCGAGCTTGAAAATGTTGACATTTTACAGTCCCCAGACTGCCGTTTGTAGCTATATTTTTTCGCTTTAGAAATTAAGGGGAGGGGGTGCACCGGGCGCAACTGCTGGCAATTACTGACAGCAACATCAGGAGAATTGCATAACGATTAAATGCGAGCGAGCGAAGCGAGCGAGCTTGAAAATGTTGACATTTTACAGTCCCAAAACTGCCGTTTGTAGCTATATTTTTTCACTTTGGAAATCAAGGGGAGGGGGCGTACCGGGTGCAACTGCTGGCAATTACTGACAGCAAAATCAGGAGAATTGCATAACGATTAAATGCGAGCGAGTGAAGCGAGCGAGCTTGAAAATGTTGACATTTTACAGTCCCAAAACTGCCGTTTGTAGCTATATTTTTTCGCTTTGGAAATTCGGGGGGGGGGGGCGCATCGGGCGCAACTGCTGCTGGCAATTACTGGCAGTAACATCAGGAGAATGGCATATAACGGTTAAATGCGAGCGAGCGAAGCGAGCGAGCTTGAAAATGTTGACATTTTACAGTCCCCAAACTGCCGTTTGTAGCTATATTTTTTCGCTTTAGAAATTAAGGGGAGGGGGTGCACCGGGCGCAACTGCTGGCAATTACTGACAGCAACATCAGGAGAATTGCATAACGATTAAATGCGAGCGAGCGAAGCGAGCGAGCTTGAAAATGTTGACATTTTACAGTCCCAAAACTGCCGTTTGTAGCTATATTTTTTCGCTTTGGAAATCAAGGGGAGGGGGCGCACCGGGTGCAACTGCTGGCAATTACTGACAGCAAAATCAGGAGAATTGCATAACGATTAAATGCCAGCGAGTGAAGCGAGCGAGCTTGAAAATTTTGACATTTTACAGTCCCAAAACTGCCGTTTGTAGCTATATTTTTTCGCTTTGGAAATTCGGGGGGGGGGGCGCATCGGGCGCAACTGCTGCTGGCAATTACTGACAGCAACATCAGGAGAATGGCATATAACGGTTAAATGCGAGCGAGCGAAGCGAGCGAGCTTGAAAATTTTGACATTTTACCGTCCAAAAACTGTCGTTTGTAGCTACATGTATATATATTTTTTTCGCATTGGAGGGAGGGGGCGCCCGGTGCGCCCCCTGGATCCGCCACTGGTAGTCAAGGGTGTCGGTTTATGTTCATGATTGGGGGAGGTATGACCAGCGAGGGGGCGTCGAAGTGACCAAGCGGGAGAAGGATGTCCAAAATCTGCACTTTATATAGAGCATCTCCTAATTTGTTTGTGTTTGTGAGTGTGTGTGTTTCAAATAGATGGAAAAGTTAGGAAATAGCCAAGGTCAAGTCTTATTATTGGCAATGCAAGGCATTTTAATATAGACTAGTATGTAAAGCAACACTGCAAAATCAATGATCAAGCTTTGATAGCAAATGTGTACAACCTATCAAACATCACATTGCGCAACATTGCAGCGACTCTTTTTGCCATTCCGATATTCTGAGTACACTGCGCACATCCTGCTTGTATTCAAAATGCCAACCAGGAATCACGCTGAATCACAATCTTTTGTCGTCTCCGGGCTTTTTGAACAATGTTATACCTCTTTAAGTACTCAGTATATGGTTAAAAGAAATCTTAGAAAAATATCTTTTTTTCTTGATCATCCTTTCATGTCGATTTCAAAAGCAGTTTACTAACCCTAATTGAATTACCATTTTCGTAGGTTTTTTTCTTTTTTTTTCTTTTTTCCCTTTTTTTCCTTTTTTTTTTAACCAGCGGATGGGGGGGGGGGCACGTGCCTCCCATGCCCCCCGTAGGGACTTTAAAGAAGTCCTCATGATATGCTTTTTGAAGCACTTAATAGGGGTCTTTTGAGGGTGATTTAAATGTAATAGGCAACCCTAAATTTTGATATATTTTGGCGAGCGAGCGCAGCGAGCGAGCCGAAAATTTTTATATTTCAGCTTTATACATAACATGGAATTCTTGTCATTTTTGGTTATTAAATCTTCGAATTACAATTCTAATCAATATATAGTGACGGCCTTATAGATAACGATTTATACCAACAGTGTCCAACCCCATCCCGGTAGGGACTTAAAAAAAGTCCACATTATATGCTTTTTCAAGCACTTAGAAGGTGTCTTTTGAGGGTGATTTAAATGTAATAGATATTGAAGAATTTTGGCGAGCGAGTGCAGCGAGCGAGCCGAAAATTTTTGTATTTCAGCTTACAAAACATGGAATTCTTGTCATTTTTGGTTATTAAATCTTCGAATGACAATTCTAATCAAGATATAGTGACGGTCTTATAACGATTTATACCAACAGTGTTCAACCCCAATCCCATCCCGGTAGGGACTTAAAAAAAAGTCCACTTGATATGCTTTTTCGAGCACTTAAAAGGGTTTTTTTTGAGGGTGATATAAAATCTGATAAATTTTGGCGAGCGAGCGCAGCGAGCGAGCCGACAATTTTTGTATTTCACCTTACAAAACATGGAATTCTTGTCATTTTTTGGTTATTAAATCTTACAATTCTAATCAAGATATAGTGACGGCTTCATAGATAACGATTTATGCCAACAAACTAAGGACTTGGAAAAATACTCAAAATTACTACGAGTGAGTGAGCCAAAATTTTTATATTTCCACGTCATCATTACGTTTTGTTCTTCTCATTTTTTTTTTTTTGATAAATCTTGGCGAGCGGGCGCAGCGAGCGAGCCGAAAATTTTTATATATCAGCGTTATTTGTTTTTATCTTGTTTGATTAGGTTTTCTGCCCCCCCCCCCCCCCCCCCCCATTCTCCTTCCCCCCGTCCGGGCGAGGGTTCTTTTTTTTTCTTCTTCTTCTTCTTCTTCTTCTTTTTCTTCTTTTTCTTCGTCGGTTTTTTTTTCTTCTTCTTTTTTTTTCTCGTTTTTTTTTTCACGTGCCCCTCTTGCCCCCCCCCCCCCCCGATACGCCACTGTTGGTAGTTGATACTTCTAACTTAGCATGCAATGTGCCTATAATAGGCTGCAGCGCAGCATGCATTGTACACACTATTATTTATAAAATGGGTTCAAGAATGTAGCCAATAGGAAGCGCTGAAATGAGACACACCTCCTTCCTTTACTTCAGTACAATTGCACTGCCTGTAATCCTATGGTAGATTGCCGATCGTCTGTGCGCGCGGCGGCTCCTTTGATGAATTGCTTGCATACGCGCTGTCAATCCTGTAAACAACTTCTAGTTCGGGCTGCCGGCCGGCCGGCCTGTCTTCCCTTGTGCATAACATGTGTGGCGTATACGTACGTATACTATACTATACGTACACTTTGTACAGTACAGTAGACCAAGCGTTATGGGACCGGACGCGTACATGGAGTCACTTTGAAGAGCAAATCCAACGATTTAGCAGGTTAATTCTCACGCCGTTTTCAGAATATGTTGTCTAGTAGGCCTATATGAGGAGTCTATATCAAGTCTTTAAGGTAAAGGGTGCATATTCTATGTAAAATAAGTAAGTTTTCATGCGGGAACTTAAGTGTCCGGAAACCCAACCCCCCATTATACTTATACTGTACTGAGTATGTGCGGGACTTCCGCGAGTGCGACGTGCGTAAATGTTTGGGACGAACATCTTCGGACGTCTTGACCCACAAAGGTACGTGAAAAATGCTGAAAAATGATGTTAGTTTTCGAATTTTCGACCCATTTTATAAAACAAATGATGCACAGGATTATTTCGTGGCGTTAGTGGAGGCGTAGCTCACTCTCGGGTATTTACAATGTAGTGCATGTTTCACAATTGTAAATACCCTCGAGTGCACCACGTCTACACTAACACACTCTATCCTGTGCATCATTTGTATAGCATCGCAATTTACGGTATACCGCGTACGGTATAATACCGGTAAACGGTGAACATTATGCGAAATGTATCTTCGCGATTCGGCCAGAAAGCAAAGCAGTCGCGGGATCGGGAATGTCTACTGTTTGCGCGTCAGCTTCGCGCGCCGTGCAGTAACGTAGTATTAACACGTACTGTACACGAGTTCTTTAGTGCGTATAATATTATGTAACTCCATAATGTATCATCACCCACACAAACATTAAGATAAAACAAGGAAGAGAGAGAGAGAGAGAGAGAAAAATGAACGCAAAAGAAAGGAAAGGCGGAATTCAAAACGGAAATAAAAGCGGCAAAGACAGCTTTTGTTTTATTTGTCAACATCTAAACATTGCTGAAGAGGGGTGTTGAATAGCTCAAACACCTCCCTTTTGCCCAAGGGAGGTGTTTGAACACCTCAAACACCCCCATTTTGGCAAAGGGGGGTGTTTGAACACCCAAAACACCCCCCCCCCCCCCCCCCTCGGTACGCCCTTGCATATACTTATATATCCCGAAGTGCTACGGACTGAAAAGCCGTTAATATCTTGCTTGGGTATGACCAGATCATTTAGAACAGACAATGTTCCTGATTATTACAAACAAATATTTACCAGCGATAATCTTAGAAGCCGACCCATAGCCATCACAGTCAAAGAGACGAACGGACACAATCTGTGCGTCACGAGCTATACCATGAATAGCGCCCGCTGCTGTTCCAGCACAATGAGTACCATGCCCATGGCAGTCGTGTCCCTGAATCAAGCAATCATTAGATGGTTGGTGAGATACGCCTCAATAAAATACAGTAGACTCTCGCTCAAAAAAAAAAAAAAAAAAAAAAATATGAAAGGTGAGACATGATGGGATTATTTATGGAAATCTAATATTTGTAAATAACAATAATAACACAGGGTCGATATCGCCTATAGCACAAAATATTATCAAGAGTTATAGCCCATGGCATCTGGACAATATCTAAAACACACACACACACACACACACACACACACACACACACACACACACACACACACACAATGTTGTAACACTGAAAATGGAACATTTGACCGTCACACAAACTTCCTAATTTTCAGATTAAGGTAATGAAGTCAAGATTTATATGAAGTGTTATCGCTCAAAATGGTGAATGTAATAAGAGAGAAACATTTAGCCGTGTGTTCTATAACTCCATGGTTCAACAGTGTAGTATTATGACAGCAAAATCATGTGCCTTGTAATCATGAAATAAGACTTGTATAAACGAATTTGAATTCTGTTTGTCTTTACAATGACCTTTAATAGATCAGAATTAAGAGTTCATTACAGAAAAGAAATGTGGAGAAAGATTAGGAAGTGATTACTGATAAAAGTCAAAAGTCTCCTACATTCCAACCGTCGCCCACAAAGTCGACTGGATCTCTGCGTGCCCTACCAGTGAAGTCTTCATGGGTCTCACTAATACCCGTATCCAGGACATAGACCGTAACGCCTGCTCCACTGCCTGTTAGTAAGTATCAAATCATAAATACGAATACCAACATATCAGTGTGAAATACGAGCTGACGAACTCTTAGTCAATACAATTTTTTTTTTACTTTACTTACTGGATTTCAAACCTGGACAGCCAGTAATTTTCTTTTCTGTAGAGTGATAAACTTCTTAATATTTGTTTTTCACTTCAAATTTCAGCTTGATTGCATTATGATCGAAGCATTTCGTCGTAATTTTCAAAGATGTACAGGAAGAGTGAGGAAGGTACTAAAACTACAAGTTGAGATTATACATAGTAGTAAAGGCTTCATTACATGAACCTTATGACAAATAAACCAATCCTCTTTGGAGTCGATTTGTTTGTTGTTTTCATTTCTGCATTTTTTTCTCGAAAACACGAATATAAATGAAACAATGAAATCACAAATCAATAAAAAAGGAAATCGTATCTAAATGAACTAATTACTTTTTACGTAACTTCGTGAAATGAAATTCCCAGATGCTTTGTAGATCTTACAATTCAAATGGGAGTCAAGATTTTAGGCCTAGGCTACAAACGAGAAAGATTAACACTGTCATTCCGTTTTCAGAAGCAAATTCCAAACAACATGTCACTTACACGGTCACGTTTCTTTTACTAAGGAAGGCAAGTTAAGTTAAAAAGTTAAGAGGACTGAACTTTATTTATGAATTATTCCTGTTGGCAAACCACGATTTATTCAAAGGTTTTGATTCTAAGAAACAATGAAATCGGGAGACGTGATAGAATGGGATCATTAGGGATATCATTCTTCTTCTTCTGTCATGGAGGTTTGCGAAAAATTTTTTTATTGTTTTTATGTAGTATGCAACAGGATAGGGCCTATTGGAAACAGGTTTTCTTCATTGTTCAGACAAAATAGTGTTGAGCTTGATAATGCCATCATTTCGTATTTTCCTCCATACTCTCTAAAAAAGATCGAGTGAAAATATTCACTCTAGAAGGAGTGAATACAAAAAAGTGAATTTAGAGTGAAATTGGAGTGAATTTTGAGTGAAAGTGTTCATTTTCACTCGTTTTGGAGTGACCTCAGGGATCACTCGAAGATTTTGGAGTGATCCCTGAGGTCACCCCAATAAGAGTTCATTTTCACTCAAAATTCACTCCAATTTCACTCTAAATTCACTCCTTTTTGTATTCACTCCTTCAAGAGTGAATATTTTCACTCGATTTTTTTTTTAGAGAGTAGTTCTTTGGTTTTTTATGTTATCTGTCCGTGCTCTATGAATTATGTGAAAGATACTTAATTGTAAAAAATGAATCAAACTGAATTACACTGATTTATGTGAAACGATACCCTATAAGGTAAAATGTTACCTGTGATCTCAAAGTTGTCGTTTAAGGGAAGGTCACGCTGGTCAATGCGGTCCAGTCCCCACGGCACTGAGAAAATTGTGGCGATGGTGTCAGTCTCGATGTATCTCACTCCCGGCATGCGTCGTATCTGGGCGGGGCGACACATGCATTGCTTTTTAACACCAATCATTTTTCTTGCACATGAGTAATCCTAGCACACCACGACCTGTCATTTTCATTTTCATTTTATTTTTTAGTTTCCACACAAAGTATTTTTGAAATATACATCTGGAGATCAATGAACATCAACCAATATTTGAAAATTAGGACGGTGTAAACAGGCTTTATATAATATTTCGTCATACAGAATGGTTTTAAATCAGTCTGGAGTATGTCACAATCACATTGGATAATTAGAATAATGTGTGGGGGACCTACATAGAAGTAGATGCTTGTGGGGTTACTACTTGGTACTATTTGTTATAATTAGAGTATTTTCTTATCATTTTTAGGGTATTTTTAGTAGGTCCCTCATTTCCATCCTCTGATTAATTGACTTATTATCATTATAATGCTTATGATCCCCTTCTAAAGTATTGTGTATTCCCTTTTATTGACTACTCATGTTAAAATTATTGGCTTTCACGTGCACTGTGCATACATGTTATTGATCATAAGAAAAATAAAAAAATGAGCTGAACTGAAAAAGGGTATTCAAAGAAGTTTTAAACTCAGTATAGGATGAATGGTCAAAGGATGTTGAGGAAATCAGTGGATTGATAATTAGATAAATAGGTGAATAGAAATTTATTGTATCATTTCTACATGTCTCACTCTTGTTCCCTTTCTCCGCCCCCTTCTGTCACGAAAGAAAATATTCTCCGAAAACATAGACACAATAGTAAGTCGGAGTAAACGGTGCTGTTCAAATCAATTTGAAACCTTCGAGGTAATAGCTGCATCTGTAAGCATGTTAAGGTTATGATAAAAAAAGGAAACGAAAGAGAAACAAAAAAAAAGATGCGTGAAAGAAGAGGATAAGAAAATTAAAAAAAAAAATGTCTAAAATGATCATCTTACGAGTTTAAGTGATCTTTCATTCAGTGTAACTGCCACGCCTTTCACTGTCGTACGGTATTTCCAAGCCACGTCGAATTTTCCCCCGATTGACGTCGCCTGAAACTCTAGACTACTCACGAGCTCGTCGACGTCCACGTCATCCTGCCAACATCGTTTAAAAAATCATGAGCTGGTACATTTTTCTTTTTCATCATCTGTGGAAACATGTTTCTTCTCGGGACTTGATTTTTTTCCCTGATCCATTATCTTAAGTTTAGCATGACTCGAAGCCTAAAAGAACGTAAAAGGTATATTCCAATAGTACAAATATATAACTTTAAAGTTGACGTTATTTCAGCAAGGCCACTGACATCATGCAGCCCAATGATCGTCCTTTGTGAGTTTATGAAACAACGAATGCAAACCTGAACAAGCACTGAGTTTAACTTCTCGAACATGACAATTGTTTTGATGAAGTCATTTAGAGTAAAATCTTCATGTACCATATTTCAGCACTACGTAATAACTTAACATAAATCAATGAAGTGGTGGTAATGTCACGAGTGTGTTTTTATCGTTATGTTTTTATCACGACCTCGAAGATGACGATGAAGCGATCTTTGATGGCGGCAAGCTTCTCAGCCGGTATGTCGGCAAGCTTGTCAGCCGGGATGTCGGCGGTCACGCCCACCGCCAGGAGAACCAGCAGGAGAAGGGAATTCATAATCACGTGACGAATTTTCTGTTTCAAAGAAAGAAGACGGTTTTATGGCATGACTGCATGGGCAAATAGACCAGAACATGCGAATTATCGAAGGCACCCTGAAACACGTGGAATATAAACCTATATTCCACGACGGCATCTGATAGAAGAAAATCCCTCATACCAAAATGCTGCTCTTGGAATCAGGTACAAGAATGCAACGTGAAAATAAACCTCAGCATTATCTAATGATGCAGAGATGTAGAAAAGAGGTTTGCTTCGATTATATACCTTTTCAATCTGATATAAACAATAGGAAAGAAATTCACTTCAATGAAGAAATTCTCGAAAGGAAATGGAGCGGCAGAGACATTAATGTTAGAATGTAGTCTTGTTGATAGATGTGATTTTTGGAAGCATAAGTTCCGCCGCGCCTTTTGCACCATTATCAAACGATGGTATAGATTGCCAGCTGATTTAATAAAGACTTGTAGGAATATGTGCTAGCACATAAATATGATCCATTCTACTGTATATCATAAAATAAGCTTCGAAGAAAATATTGATACAATTAATCTTGTCAATTAATATTGCAATAGGGCCTACACTCTATTGGAATCCACATTCGATGATCATTTCTACTGACCAGCTGTAGGTCTATAATTATAGAGACTTATAACTCGATCAGGAAACAAAGTACTAAACACAAGCAATATATATATGTATACATCCAAAATATTAAGTCTTCTCTGTAATGAGGGGTAAAAATCAGCATTTCAGGGCAAATATTGGATAAAACTAAATGAAACCTTGACGATGATAACTTGATTGATATTAGACACTACGGACTATTACACACCAGGGAGAGACTCACCACCAAGTATGATCTCATTGAAGGACAAGCAGAGAATGAAGCTAGAAGTCGTTTGCTACCACTGTTATTGATAATTTTTATAATTAATCATAATCTCGATTATCCAGCAGCTGCCAGTGGGTAGATAAGAAGGTGAGTTTATCAAGAACAAGAAAACACACACACACACACACGCACACACACATGCACGCACACACGCAAACACACACACGCACCCTCATGCACACCCTCACACACACACACACACACACACACGCACACACACACACACACAGAAGAAAGGCATACCCCCCCCCCCCCAAAAAAAAAAAAAGAAAAAAAAGACGGGCTTCACGTTTTCTAAACTCTTGTTTTGTTGTTGATCGGTAAATATAATCAATTGTGATTGTCACAGAATTTGCCCGATTTCCATCCTTATATATGGAAATAAACGGAACAAAGAAATTTTCATAACCTCTGAGAACTGTTGGCAGGCTGTAACTCATACAAGACGAAACGGAGGAACCAATGTGCATTCAGTTAACTCAAATATTTTAATTGTCTATAACTGTGAATCTTGGTTTTACAGCAAATTATAAAAAGAGAAAAAACGAACATAAATTATTCCTGCTCAGTGGCTTTCTGGCTCTTAGGACTTTATTATGTTTAACTTAAATTGGACGTATTTCACCTCGAATGGCTGTCACGGGTGTACGTTGCGTGACGATGGCTTATGACGACGATGTACGACGATGACAATGCAGGTCGATGACGATGTCGGTCGACGACGGGGCCCCGTTACGCTGGTGCTGGTATGGACTGTCGCGTGGTCTGTCGTAGCAACTCTTCGCGATTGCCGTTCGCGTGGTCGCTCTCCCGACGGACGTCTTCGCGATGTCTCCTCAGCATCCAGGAATGAAGTTCAGTCGACAGTCTATGCTCCCTTACTGCCTCGGAGCTGGTCGACAGTCTACGACGCCTTTATGCACCTGCCTCTTGCAGTGTCAGTGGGCCCTTGACCCTTCGGGAAACCCGGAAACCCTTCAAATATTAAAATATTCAGATCACTTACAGCCAGAGCACTTGAGCACATTCATATTATCCTAATCAACGTTCAAATTACCTCATTATAAATATACAAATGTATCTCAGCTCATGCAACCATAAATAACAACCATTCTATATTCTATATCACATATTAACTTGAGCGTTTAACAATAACCATTGTATCTACATCACATATTAACTGAAACCTTTATCACAATTCACTCCCAATTCGGATATCCATTACACAAACGAATTATACCAATTGAATACATAAACATTTCAGAATTAGTGCACTTACCACTATCTGTGGGTATCTCTATTTAATACTGACTGGGGTGGCGGCCCCTGTCACCGTTACCGAGTGGCCATTCTCATGCAATGTGTCACGGAGACAGCACCACAGCGTGATGTCCCCTTCAAGGCCTGATGTCATACTGCCGCTCCTTGCCACACATAGCACTACCGTGGCTCTACCGAGAGCGGTCTGGAATGTCTTCCATTGACATGTTAAAAAGTTTGCATCAATTTACATGCTTAAGTGCTTATTTACAAATTCCATGCAAATTGACCTCAGTGGAGAAGAGCGTCTGTCACTCCACTCGTGACAAATAACCCCCCATTTAAGATGACAGTCGCTCTGAAACAATAGCCATTTCTCTAATAAAAATCAAATGTCTGTAGCAGGTAAGTACTTTCTCACCATTACTCTTCTAAATCAAAAGCATTATACTCCTTATAACAATTCACTGCTTCATAACTTCACTTGTCGTGATACATGACAGACTACTGTTCCAAATATCTGCTGCTGTCCATGGAGACAGTTTATATGGGTATTCTATCGAACCAACAAACTCCACAGTATACTATACAATCTGATTTACTCAATCAATTGGATAACATATAAACTTCATCATAATTATCTCTTTTAACACTATTGCGTTATTATATCAGCCACAGTTCAATAATAAAATTACCTCTTTTTTGCACCGCACAATACAAAATTGACACTTTCGGCACAATTTCAACAGACTCTTCTTGTTGGCCAGTAAAACATTGGAGAATATTATGATACCTGTGCTAATCGCATATTATGTGCATTAGCTGTTGCTACAAAATAAAATGTAATGTGCAAAACATTCTTATGCACGGTATTATACCGGGGTGTCTGATTCAGAGCAATCAAATAAGTTCAGAGATGTATGAATCAACTGCATATCTTACCTCATACTCAGCATATATAACTTGTGTAATGCTGTAGCTTTACAATATACCTCCTAGCATACAATGTATATAACAGTAACAATAAATTCTTTGCAAAATTACGTTGTGATTAAACTCACATATAGTAGAGATAACATGGGCTGTTTACACCTCTATTTCTACTCAGTAGGGCATCTGCTGAGGTAATCAGCCCCAACATTCTCTGAGCCTTTGATTACCTGTACACGATACTGATATGCCTGCAGTGCAAGCGCCCAGCGCATGACTCTTGGATTTTGCATTCGCGCGTGTGTTAGATGAGCAAGCGGGTAGTGGTCAGTTTGCAGCTGGAATGCTCGGCCATACAAAAAGTACGAGAACTTTCTGACCGCCCACGCAAGAGCTAGACACTCGCGCTCAGCGATTGGGTACACGCGCTCGCGGTTTAGCAGTTTTCGAGAAGCGTTTCGAGAAGAAGTTTTCGATGGCGTGCTCGATGATGTCGGTCCGTCCCGGGACATCGTTCATGACGTCCGAGAACTCCAGCAGGAGAGTCTTTACCTCCCTCATCTTCTCTCCCAATGTACCGCTTCATGAGATTGGCGTGGTAGGTCCTTTCCTTACCATTCACAAGCAGTCGGTAATCGTCTCTGGCGATTCGCTGCACGACTTCGAATGGACCTCGCCATTGCATTTGCAGTTTATTCCTCGTCGTCGGTAACAGGAGTAGCACTTTGTCGCCGCACTCGAAGCGTCTCTCCTTCGTCTTCACGTCGAAGTGTTTCTTGTACTTCCTTGATGCTTTGGACAGCTCCTCTTTGGCGAGTTCACACGTCTGTTCGAGTCGGTTTTGGAGATCGATGACGTACTGGTACGTAGTCTTTGTTTCCTCCTCAGGGATTTCCTTAGTCCACAGCTCTTTCAGTACTGTCATGGGTCCTCTCACCACTCGGCCGTACATGAGTTCGAAAGGAGAAAAGCCAAGGCTTTCGTGAGGCACCTCTCGATATGCGAAGAGAAGAGCTGGCAGGAAGCGGTCCCAATCGCTAGGTCGCTCCTGGCACATCCTCCTCAGCATCTGTTTCAACGTGCCGTTGAATCTCTCGCAGGCGCCGTTCGCCATCGGGTGGTATGGTGTGGTGTGAAATTGCTTCACTCCCAGGAGTTGAGCTGCTTCTTTCATCACACCTGAAACGAATTGAGTGCCGTTATCAGAGAGTATCTCATTAGGAATGCCTAACCTCGAGAATACTTCAACTAACGCCTCTGCTACCCGTTCTGCTTCGATTCGTGGTAGCGCTACCGCCTCTGGGTATCTAGTTGCAAGATCGATTATCGTCAGGATATATCGATTCCCTCTTTCTGTGATCGGTTCAAGTGGTCCGATCAAATCGACCGCCACTCTACGGAAACATGTATCAATCAAAGGGGGGATGGTCAGGGGTACTTTCCCTATCTTACCCTTTGACGTGGTGCGTTGACATGAATCGCATGATGCACAGTAACGCTTGACATCGGCTTGAATCCCTGGCCAATAGAAGTGGGCAAGAATCCGGTCAGCTGTCTTCTTTGTCTGCAAATGACCTGCTAGAGGGGAGTCGTGAGCTAGTCGGAGCACTTCACTGCGATACGGCTGGGGCACCACTAGCTGCGTGAATGTCTTTCCTCTCTCGACGTAGGGAGACCTGTATTCACGGAAGAGAAGATTGTCACGACAAAAATATCTGACCTCACTTCCTTTCCCTACAGCCTTAGCCTCACCTTTCTCCGCCAACTTTCGAAGTTTCTCCAGCGTAGCATCTCGTGCCTGCTCTCTGATCATCTCCTCCCTGGTTGCAGTGATCGTCGGCTGGTTTGCTGATCCTAGTCTCTTCCACGGCCGTTCCTTCGATTTCCTCATGCCTCTTGTCTCTACTGCTGCACTTTCGTTGGTTGTAGGTAGGGGTGTCGGTGACTGCTTCACTCTTTCGTCAGTGTGGGGACGATCACGACTATCGGAGGTCATTGTGGTGCCGTTCTGCGTTGTCCCATTCGAAGACTCTGCTTCCGCGGACTCTGCCTCTGAACTGGAGGTCGTCATCTCGTCAGCTGACGGCTTCTCCCTAGCATCCTCTCCGCTCCATCCGATATCCTCGTCACCAGGCTGCCTAGCACCACTAACATTACCTATGATTAGATCGTAGATAGGATTCGTCATACATAAAGCATGTGTTGTTCTAACAAAGTATGGTGAATTGATTTCAACTTTTGCTAGAGGCACTTTTCTCACAGTACCATCTATAAGCACACAAGTTTGAATCTCACCAGTCAGCTGTGATTCCTCTATCAGTTGACGTTTCACCACTACGGTGTTACAACCAGTGTCTCTCAGCACCTTCACTCTTTTGCCATTCAACATACCATCACATGTCGGCATGTCTGTGCCTACGTTACACCCACCGCTAAGAAGGGGTAACTCGTGACCACACATCAGTTTAACAGAAGGTGTGCCACTAACATTCCCTCTCTCATGAGCCTCATGAGTAGGGCATACTCCTACCACACATGTTGCCCCCGTCTGTTTTGACTTTGGCACATACTGCTTGCTAGTTACTTTCGACTGGTCAGTTTTACGGTCTGGACACTTGGAAGCAAAATGTCCTTGCTTACCACAGACAAAGCAACCCTGGTTGTCACGTGACGTAGTGCCCCCTTTCTTTGCTTGGCTTGCTTCGTTGCCCTGGTTACGAGACTTATTATCGTCGCGTGCGCGTTTACCGGAGCCGCCATGCCCGTGTGCGTCCCGATACCGATCTGCGATATCTGCCATCTCCTTCACCGATCGTGGGTTTCTCTCACGAATGAAAACAGATAATCCACGATCACAACATTCGAGCAGCTGTTCACGCACCGTTAGCTCTAGTAGCCCTTCATAGGACTTACTTGTACCCGACATCTCTACCCATCTAGTAGCATATCCGGTTATGCGCGTTGCAAATTGCCCAAATGATTCGCCCATTTTCTGCCGCGCCTCTCGAAAACGTTTGCGAAAGCCTTCTTCAGTTAGCGCAAACTGCCGCAAGAGTGTATCTTTCAGACTTTCATAGTCGTCGGCTTCATTTGCCGGTAAGAGAGAATAAACTTCTAAAGCGCGCCCGGTCAAAAGGTTCCCCAATGCAGGAGCCCAGCATTCCTCTGGCCACTGACTTTGTTTTGCATATCTCTCAAAGCGCAACAGATAAGCGTCCAAATCGTCAGAGTCAGCGCGAAACGCCGGCAAGCTTGGTAGGCTACTCCTTACACTATTTGTTCCCTTCACATTGGCACTCCTATACTGAGCTATCTCTAACTCAATCCTCTTTTGCTTGGTTATTTCTTCCCTCTGTACCTGTCTTTCATCTCTTTCTAACTTTTCATCTCGTCTCTTTTCTTCGAGATACTTGTCTCTTTCAGTGCGGGCAAACTCCACTAGTTCTGCACCTTGCAGTCCACAATCTTTACCTAACTGTACGTACTTCTCTAATTCCATTGTGATATCTTATACACACAACATGAGGTTACACAAATCACGTCTCAAATTCTTGTATGAATAAACCCTGCCAAGTTCTCTCCAGCGGACGAGCCCCCAATTGTCACAGAATTTGCCCGATTTCCATCCTTATATATGGAAATAAACGGAACAAAGAAATTTTCATAACCTCTGTCACTGAGAACTGTTGGCAGGCTGTAACTCATACAAGACGAAACGGAGGAACCAATGTGCATTCAGTTAACTCAAATATTTTAATTGTCTATAACTGTGAATCTTGGTTTTACAGCAAATTATAAAAAGAGAAAAAACGAACATAAATTATTCCTGCTCAGTGGCTTTCTGGCTCTTAGGACTTTATTATGTTTAACTTAAATTGGACGTATTTCACCTCGAATGGCTGTCACGGGTGTACGTTGCGTGACGATGGCTTATGACGACGATGTACGACGATGACAATGCAGGTCGATGACGATGTCGGTCGACGACGGGGCCCCGTTACGCTGGTGCTGGTATGGACTGTCGCGTGGTCTGTCGTAGCAACTCTTCGCGATTGCCGTTCGCGTGGTCGCTCTCCCGACGGACGTCTTCGCGATGTCTCCTCAGCATCCAGGAATGAAGTTCAGTCGACAGTCTATGCTCCCTTACTGCCTCGGAGCTGGTCGACAGTCTACGACGCCTTTATGCACCTGCCTCTTGCAGTGTCAGTGGGCCCTTGACCCTTCGGGAAACCCGGAAACCCTTCAAATATTAAAATATTCAGATCACTTACAGCCAGAGCACTTGAGCACATTCATATTATCCTAATCAACGTTCAAATTACCTCATTATAAATATACAAATGTATCTCAGCTCATGCAACCATAAATAACAACCATTCTATATTCTATATCACATATTAACTTGAGCGTTTAACAATAACCATTGTATCTACATCACATATTAACTGAAACCTTTATCACAATTCACTCCCAATTCGGATATCCATTACACAAACGAATTATACCAATTGAATACATAAACATTTCAGAATTAGTGCACTTACCACTATCTGTGGGTATCTCTATTTAATACTGACTGGGGTGGCGGCCCCTGTCACCGTTACCGAGTGGCCATTCTCATGCAATGTGTCACGGAGACAGCACCACAGCGTGATGTCCCCTTCAAGGCCTGATGTCATACTGCCGCTCCTTGCCACACATAGCACTACCGTGGCTCTACCGAGAGCGGTCTGGAATGTCTTCCATTGACATGTTAAAAAGTTTGCATCAATTTACATGCTTAAGTGCTTATTTACAAATTCCATGCAAATTGACCTCAGTGGAGAAGAGCGTCTGTCACTCCACTCGTGACAGTGATGAATTATAAATTTGTAATGATGTATGTGTTTACTGTATTGTGAGTATCGTACAATGCTGGTATGATTGTGTATATATTGAAAATTGTATTTATCTATATGTGTACATTTACATGAATCTACGTATGTATACATGTATGTACGCAGATATTCCTATGTGTGCGCCCACATGCCAACAAGAAGAATTTCCTAAATGGACAATAAATGAATCTGAATCTCTGAATCTGTGAAAAAAAAACACGCATAAGTTTTAAACCCGCGGTATAAAATGCTGTGTATACTTGACAGCTAAAGGGTATATGGCTAGCCACTAAAAGCTACCTTCTGATGAAATATTCATTCTACCATGCCTAGATTTAGCTATAGTTTTCTTCTTGGTTTGTTGTGAGTCCACTCATAAACGTGGTTGAAAACCAATTCTTTATAACGTCGTTTGGTCGTGGTTGATAGCATGCCGTGATGGGAAGGAGCCATCTGTTTGATAGTGAGACGTATTCCAGACTCAGGGACTCGTGTGAGATTTTTGTTATAACGACTATAATTATCGATAACAGAGCAATTATTAATCGAGGAGGTATGTGGACTAATTGGAGAGATCTTGACAACGATCTGATAAATTAGTATATTAGAGTTATGTAGTCAACATCAGACACTAAACCAATTGAACTAGAGTTACAATGAAAGACTGAACCCTGAAAACACCCTTACATGCTTGGACGTTGGTTCGTTAGGTCGATGGTTCACTCAGCATTGCTCAGGGAATATTAAAACGAGTGATTATTTTGAGACTATTGTCTTGTTAGAGTCTTCAATTACACACATACACTTAATGCATGGTAAAGTAAGAAAGAATGTAAAACATATGACATGACATAACCAGTAGGCCCTATGGAATCAAATTAAGATTGTTGTTTGATTATAACTTTATTCAAGTTCAAGACAGTGAGTGTTAAACATACAAACAAAAACCAAGTCCAACGTGTTTTACCAAATGTATGGCAAGTAAAGGCACTTACATGGGTTACAAGATACACAAAATACAAGATTTACATCGTTTTATAATTATAATCTATAATATCTACGAATGATAATACAACCCACGGCTATACAGTGGCAACAATGCTATGTTCCTCCTCCAAAATAAAAAATACATCTAAATATAAATGTAAATGCGATATACCATACATATGTAATCGATATCATCCCAATCCTCATCATCTTATATTTGCTGGTTATGACACCATAACCTCCAACTTTCTTCAAATCATTTCTAACTGTTTGGATATAAACCAATGTTAACAATAATACTTCAGAAAAGTGAAATTGTAGGTTTTTCCCCTGGATTCCAGTAGAAAACATGTGACCTTTCTGTATTTTTATTTAGTGACATATATTTATTTGGATTTTTTGTTTTGTTTGTTTTAATCAGTTTCCTCATTCCAGTTATAGTTGGTTAAAAAAAAAAAAAATCCGCATTTTAAACATCCCCTAATCTGATTACTCACGGGACCTGCGGCTGTACAAGCTAATGCATGCATACAGACCTTGTGTTTATACCAAATCAAACTTCTGTACATTCCGATGAAGTCTCATCTAAATTATGTTTTGTATAATTTTCGTATTTATATACTTTATTGTGATATATGTGAGAAATATGAAAATAAATTGAAATGAAATGAAATGAAATACCATGAGAGTATCATCGCAGCCTTTTCCAACCATAAAAATGTAACATGCATGTAAAGTATTGTGAACAGTTTTCCGAATGTTCATACAACATAATATTATACAGTATTAACTCATGTACATCGTTGGTGGCAGTGTCTGCACACTGCATGAACTCTGTCCACACGCACACTCCTGCTGCCTAATGTGAGAACACAGGGCATCAAAGGACGAAAAGTTCACTCGGCAAAGCGCTGGCTGTCAGTATGCAAAGTGAAACTGAGATTACTGACGTCATCAGTTTTGTAGATGACATCACACTTCCCCTTAATTGAAGTGGAAGGAAATGGCATGTCTCCTCTGTAATGGCGATGATCACAGACTGCTAAATAGCGTGTTACAACATAAAATAGAGTGTTAAAAGACAACTTTATAGACCTATTTGAGGTTGCTCCTTTGAAGAATGCTGGCTACGACCCTCACCCTCTAATGTCATTCACCTTACTGGTAATGTTACTTTTCACGTTACAGTCATCTTAGTACGCTGTAATGTATTGTGGAAGTCCTTCTTTCCTTGCTTACATTTGATCTTACAGAATGTATTACATAATACCGTAAACCACATGGTGCCTATTGTCTTAATGTCATACTGTGAGTGGGAGTAATGACTTTCCTTACAGTAAGGCACAGGACTGGAGATGTCATAGGATCCTTCACTTTGAAGGATGTGTCTTATTAAGAAATGATGAAAAAAAAACCCGGTAAACTTTATGTTTCAATTCAATTCAATTTAAATTTTATTTGATTTTTAGACAAGAACATATCAAACATCACTATTTGTTACCAGAAAATAAGGCGAGTAAAACTACATGTATGTCGGATGAAAAGAATGTACAGTTATTGTGGCACCTTCCGATAATCATACATAGTCATATAACTCAAGTGATTAGAAGTAAGTAAACAATATGCAAAATTCAAAAAAATGGAGGGACCCACTAAAAAGGACAAAGCTTGTAGGATGTGGACCACTCAAAAGAAAAATATAAATAAAAAGCAAGGAAAGAGTCTGGAAGCCATTAGAAAGACAGATCAACAAAAACAGACACATATACACACGAATAAACATGAAACGGGACTGAAATAGGAGTAACAGTACAAGGGAGATTTGACTATGAGACGAGACTAAATGAGACAAACATAACAGTAAGAGAACAGAACCAATGTATCCTTACTGACTCTAGAGGCCATGTGAAGTATGTACATGCTATACATCTATACGCAGAGTTTATATTGAGGTAAACGATTAGGGCCTTTTGGTATCATCAGGGGGCCATAGCCCTCCTGCTGCCATTTCAAATGGTCCTGATAGCTGGGAGTTGAGCTAATAGACACTAAGATTACTATATCTTGTCGATATTTTTGGATGGGTTCTTCGATACAATCATGTTGGGACCTTGTAAGCAGGGGAACGTTTATTAAAGAATATCGAATCTAACCCTGACATCTCAACATTTTAAAGATCTAAATATAAAAATATAAATACACACACACACAAATACACACACACACACACACACACACACACACACACACACACACATATATATATATATATATATATATATATATATATATATATATATATATTAATGATCCGTTGGGTACAGTGTACACCCAATGGGTACAGTTTGTTGAGGATTGAAGAAAAGGGCTCGATGCTGTAAAACATATATATATATATATATATATGTATATATATATATATATATATATATATATATATACACTTGGTGATTCTATCCCGATGACTGCCTGATGATTGCACCTCATTGCAATAAATACGGATGAACCTGCAGTCAACCGCGTGAACTTGTTTCATTATTTCTATATAGATATAGATATAGATATATATGTATATGCATATATATATATACATAAATATGATACAAAAGATGGGGCGTAAGAGATATCGAAGCCTCGTGCGCCATCATTATGATGATGCCATGATTTGGCGTCCCGTGCTAAAAGTGCAAAGTGCTTCCGTCTCGCCTAAACCCGTTGATGCTCAATGAAATAACACATGACGAGAATCATCGTATACTCACTTTTCCTTCATTTTTTTAATAATCTTATGTCATTTAGTGAATATCGTCTCCATAAAAGTGCTGTACTTTCATTCGAATTCCTCAGATGTTGTTGTTGTTGTGTTTTTTTTTTGTTTATCATAATTATGATGATTGAAGTGGATATGATTTTCTTTTTTTTTAATTATGTCCATTGTTGTGAAGTTTCCAAGCCGAACCCCAAAGCAAAGTGCAAATTAAAACATGCTTTGAATATCATTCTAACCTCAAGGGGTGTCTTTTATACACTGTCATGGAGGTGAAGTGATACGATTACGTTTCAACAACAAAAAATCGAAAACAGTAGTATTGTATCCAGTGCTATAGTGTAAACAAAATATGTAGGGCCTATATGTCTGTCTATATAGGAAAAGGAGGGTGGGATAGAAGAATTGTTTCGCAGCCGTTGCTATGGCAACTGGTGTTCAAGTGAAAACTGGTATTGCATGAGATGAAGCTGGCAATGTAATGGAACAGTGGGAAAACTTGTCTGACTTGAACATTTTATTTTTTTAAATGTCCTCCCTTTATAGACGCTGCGATATAATAACCCAATCAATGACGGGTCTGTCTATTTCTATAGAACTATTCATTGTCAAGTCTCATCTCCCCTCCTCATAGTACCCATGCCTTGATAGCTGGCTAGCCTGAGGTCTCCCCCTCTCAATCCCCCAAGCGGCAATGAACTGTAGCGTACATCCTCTTTACCCGTTAGACCGGCCAGAGTTTCGGCGTCTAGAGACCCCAGCTGTCCCCTTTCTGACCCCGCTGGCCTGCGCTGCTTCCACCTCTCCAACTCTCCCAGATGAGAGTTTTCACATCAAATTCAATTACACGTATTTCCTTCAACAGTGTCGTGTTTGCCATTGCCATCGTTTTCAGGAGAGTGAATGGTTCATGACCTGCTTGTTTTCACTGCCGACAGGTGTGTGTGTGTGTGTGTGTGTGTGTGTGTGTGTGTGTATGTATGTGTGTGTGTGCGTGTGTGTGTCTGTAGGTGTGTAAAGTTATAATGGTATAGTCTTTGCACGCATAGTGCTGTTATTGATATTAGGACCAAAGGTCTACTATTGTCATTACATGCCGTTCCTTTGAGTCACTCTCTCCCCTCTCTCATTCCTTATGTTTTTTTTTTTCACATCAACACACACACCCACACCCACCTACATGCACATACACGCACACACACACACGCACCCATGCACGCTCTCCATTTCTCCCCCTGTCTTTTCTTCTCTTTCTCTAGTGTGTCTCGTTCTAATGCCTGATATTACCATGTCCGCCCATGTCTGTGAGAGTTCGATGAACTCACATCAAATAACATGTATCATAGGAAGCATAGTCCAGAAAACAAAACAAAACATATTAGGGCTTATGGATATGTTGCAGGAAGTTATTGTTCCGCCTATTTTTGTCAAAACATCGAAAGTTCTTTGTTTTAGTATTTGTTAAGAGGAAGCGAGAATCACGTCGTGGATTTAACGAGATTGAGGTCTGGGGAGATTTATATGTGTGGCGTTAATTTGCGGTCAGTCCATGTACTTCATTGTCGAGGGCTTGTAGAAAGGACAGACAACTTGAATTAAAACTTTTTACTCCAATATCCCCCGATGTCCACAGACCCATTCGTAAAACATGACGAGAAATTGTCAAAACGTGATATGATAATCTTCATGACAGCAGGCAGCCGATCTGGATTTCTTTCCTCCTAAACCCAGACCAATCTGACCCTTGTACAGAAATCAAGATTTGGCATATGACTGATTTGAAGGCTCGTCACCCCCCCCCCCCCACCCCCTTCTCCCCATCTCTTTCCATCTCTCTCGCTCTCCAACCCCCCCCCCCTCCTTCTTTCATCTCTTTGTCTTGACTTCTGTTGATTTCTTTGGTTGAGATAACTCACCCGTCTTTCCCATCTGGGTTTCCTCGTACGGGTCTCTAGGGACCATCATAGTGAAGTTCAACGCTCTCTCTCCAGCCCTCTTTGTTAGTCCCAAGTTTTTCTCACTCAGACCAACACAGGTCACGTGGTTACGGATTCACACAAAAATGTGCATATTACAGGAAAGGGATGTTCGAATAAGATAGACATTGTAGGATGTGAGCAAGGTGAGTACTGACGAGGTTTATCTGTTGAAAAGACGGGTTGATGGCAATTTCTTTTTTTTTCTTTTTCTTTTTTTCTTTTTTTTTGGGGGGGGGGTAAAATAGAGCTGTATTTAAAAGTATGCTGCAATGTATGTATGTATGTATGTATGTATGTATGTGTGTATGTACTGTATGTATGTGCAACTGTATATGTATTTACCTTGATTTTTATGTCATACTTAATTTGGCTTTCTAATTTGTAATCATTTTTTCCTCTGTAGAAGATTTTCCACAACTTATTTATGCCGTAGATTAAATCGTACGGCAATAAAAGACAACTTCCCGCTCCGTGAGTTCCTTTCAACCATCTCTCAATATCTATCAGCATTGTTCCTAGCCTTCTTATTTGAAAGGGCAAGAACGATTTATCTCAATAATACATCATAATCTGATATGATATGTCTTCTCATATCAATTAGTTGTACGAGAAAAGATGCACTCTAACGCCATTACTTCGTTGAGATTTATGAAGGCAGATTTGAATGGGTCTCTCTCCCTCTCCCCATATATCTCTCCCTCTCTCTCTCTCTCCCACACACGCATGTTTGCGTTTTTACTCATATTTTAATTTAGACAGAAATTCAAATATCACTCGTTTATAAATGAGGTGAATTTTTACAAAACCAACACCGTTTATTACTGTGTTCAAATAAATAATGGCTTGCCGACTACATCGTAAAATCAAAACAACTACATACGCTAACCAAATTTTCCTTTGTTGTCATTGTAAAACGTTTAGAGAAAAAAAAAGGAAAGAAATCTATCTACACGAACAGATGACACAATCTATTGCATTTCACCGCTTTGATTTCAGCTTGCATTTGGGGGGAAGAGAAAAGAAATGAAGCTGTGTTTGGAACAGATTTATTCGACGGTGTCGATCAAAGCTCCGAGGCGAAGATGCAGCTATCCATACTTGAATGAGGTTAACAAGCAGTTCACCTGATTATAAAATAATCTCATTCTCATTATCTCTTACCGAAGAAGGGATAAGAGAGTACTGGTCGTATAGCTTGAGAGGGTCTTGGAAATTTGAACGCATCGTCTATAATAAGAACACAGAGTTAAAACAAACAAACAAGCAAAAAACAAAAAAAAAATGAAAACAAACGAGGAAAATCAGAGATGAATGTAACAGAGAAGCAGAAAGGATCGTCTTCGAAACAGACCAACAGACAGAAATGAAAGTTAACAGAACTGAAGACTGATAAGAACACCTTTCATTTAAGAATGTGTAATCCATGCCACCAGATATTCTGAACAGAGAATCACATTATGACTAGCTACACAATCTCTAGCACTAAAAGTTCTTACCAGAGATACTCAACGACGAGTAGACAAGTTTTTCCTTCTTTTGGCATCAGATATGGCACAGATTGGCATAATATACAGAACTTTACAGAGTTACACATTTCATTTCTTCTGCTGCCATTAACATTTTGATTTCGATTTGCCAGCAAATCTGCAAATTTACAGAATGAAACAAAAACAGGAATTTTCAGGCACTATTCATGATTATTCGAATAACATTGCCCTACTCTGGTATACGATACCCCTACTTACAACAGCACACAGGAATATATTTTACAACGTTTAGAAGACTGCGATGATATGTACATCAAGCATACCTGTTATCATCAAACAGTCATGTCGTCATTTTTTCACAATAAACTCATGAAACGTTAGATTGACTTGTAGTTGTTGTAACTGTTTTCATACTTGTCTGATGTCTCTCAAACTTTCACTTGGGTTTTGGCAGTTTTCATTTCATTCAACTCTCTTTTAGAGTGAAATCGTCGTTGGTCATCAGCTGAGTGAGGCAAGTCCGGTGGACTAGGCTCGTCCATCACATCCCGTGAGCTCCTTCCTCCAGAGGACAACTCAAAGCCAAAGTGAGAAGGAAACAAACTTGGCCATTTGTGCAGCAATGTATAAATAGTTGAAAGATTACTCGGATATCGTTGCATCGATAGACCGAACATTCAATGCTCAGTTGATTCGAACATTTTTCCTGAGGTGATTGTCAAGTGCAAATCTGTCCTACAGACCAGCATAGTGTCTGAGTAACGTCTATGCAGAAGAACACTGTAAATCGGGGCTTGGGTGGGTCAGGTCTGGCTCAGTCTCGCCGGAAGTTTGACCGAGGTTAATTGAAATGAAAGCGTTCGAATTCGCTGCTGCTGACACTTCTGAAAGAACACTAGAGCTGTCACTTGTCTGATCCGAGATATCTTGGGACATAGGGTTAGTGAAAGCAAGTCGTGGGCCACCTTCTTGGCTAACAGCAGCATCAACGGAAGGTGTATTGTCGGCAGCATCCTGGGTCGCAAAGACCTCGTTGTAAGACGGTGGCAGTTCAATGTTGGTAGCCGCAACTTCCTCTGGTTTGGGCCCACCTGTACTAGCGCCCTCCTCCGACAGATTTGCATAAGGTATCACCTCCACGATCCTTTCGTCTTTCCTGCAGATACGAGCAAGGGCCGAATTAATCCTCCAGGTGTTGATGGCACCACAAGCGACCAGGCCGACAAAGAACACCGTGGTTGCTGATACAGACATCTTCAGGGGACTGCCTTCAAGAAGAGCCATAGCCAGGTAGCCGAGTGGAATGATAGCACGGGAAAGGATTGTTGCACATGTTCCAATGTAGACGATGACTCGATATCTTCTGGTGCCCTTCAGACGTATGACTTTGTGAAATTTACCAATATTCGCAAACAACATGTCCGTTTCACTCACTAGCATGATCATGCCGATGGGGGCGTCCTCACGTGTTACTATAACGGCGATGGTGGTGAGGATGACCATAAACTGCATGAGGAGGATGGTGTACTTGACGATGCAGCTCTTCCCGAGGAAGGCTACACGACAGAAGGCAACGAGATGAAAGCCAAGAGAAGCAGCCAGAAGAAGCTGAACCTGCGGGATGAGCTCTTCTTCAAAGGAGAGGACACTGTCATGATAGACCAAGGTGATGACAATAGCTGATATTCCCTGGATGGTGTAGAAGACAGATTCAAGGTAGCTGTGTTTGGGAGAACAACAGAACAAGGAGATACGATGGTTAGTCATCGCACAAAGTATAGATGAAGAAATCTTATCATTCAAATCTATGTGACCTAAACAACTGGTCAGAATGAATATAAGAATGAATGAATGAGTGAATGAATGAATGAATGAATGAATGAATGGTATTAATGGATAAATGATATACGTGTCATAGGACAAAGTTAGGCTGATCTCTGAGAAAGTGTATTTTGTTGTATTTCGTTGTAGAAAGAAAAACAGGTAAATACTCAAAATGAACAAAAAAATTACTTTCACAGTTTAAAAGGAAACAAATTTGACAAAAGTTAACATTATAAAAGGGCTTTATGATTCACCAAACAAAAGAAAATTGCTCAAAGTAAGCTATAGACAGGGAGGGAAAGTTAAAAAAGAAAAATGGAATCGACGTCTGTCCGGCTATTTCGGCAACTGCTAAAACAATCGTCTGAGCATGAAACTAGAGAACGGCTCGCTGGGAGACTATCAAGGGGCCATGGCAACTGCTAAAAAGAGATAAGGAAGGCGAGCGTTATTCGTGGTAAGTTGCAAGGAGAAGGTGATAATTTGTTGGAGAGTAAGGCAGGATGTACCACAGCAAACACTGAGCTGAAATCCTGTCGTTAGAAAGGTGTCTATGTGTGATTATGACAGCCGCAAATTGTTAAGTCTCTAAAATATGAGAATGAAATCTCTAATAGTCAGCCTGTAGGATTAAATATACAAATTTCTGCTAATTGTGGCACGCTCCCGAAAGCAGGCGACTGGCATTCGACAACCAAGGAAGCATGTAAATTAAATTAGATCTCTTTTCAGAGTGAACCTTGCTAGGTACACGCGTATACGGCGCATCTCGAAATACTGTCGACTCACTCAAAGTTTAACAGATGTTCAGTGATATATTTAACATCACTTAAACATAATAAAAAAAATCAACCTCTATAAGTTAGTTCGTTACTGATAAGGGGACTAGAACTTACAGATTCTAGGATCATCTAATTGGCTTGTTAAAGTATGTCTGGATGGAGTAGGGATGACTGAGGCTATGTCTCATTACAATGTGTGGAGGGAAAATCCCTCCTCAGCAATAATCACAAGACTCGTCACGGGGGGCTAACTAACTCTGAACCTTTATGCAGCAGCCGAAGGTATAATGATCTTGTGAGTACAGAAGGATGAGATATGTCGAAAGGAAGGTGACTGACGCCAAAAAACACCGGCAATCAAATAGATAAGATGTTTAAATTTGATTCTTAGAGAATGGAACGAAAATACGATTGATAGAGAACCACGCCTCACAGCTGGAGAAGGGATGAACATTGTGAAGGCTTCAGGTACACTCTTGGGGGAAAGAGTTTCGTGACAAGTGACGTAAAATTATCGGTGCTATTAATATCTGGGACATATTTATCTAATGATAACATTCGACTTGATATGACTCATATAACCATGTGATCACACTGTTGAAATTATTACAGATTCCGTATCACGTTCGAATTGCAGTTGGATTATCTGACCTCAGACTTATGCACAGAAGCTAAAAGCCAGTAAATAGGTAGCTGAGGTAGTTGATGGTAAGAAATAATAATCCGCAAATAAGTTTCGGGCAACTGGCGAGCTTCAGTTTCGTATGTATTAACTTTAATGCTTCCCGGACAGTTTTTTTCACACACTACATTCGGACAATGCAAAAAAAAAGAAAAGAAAAAAAAAGTTTCACAGATCGTTTTCTGAATGGCAAAAATGTCCAACAATTCGTAACATGCCGAAAGGATGAAACTTCCATTTCTGCTAAAAAAAAAATGCGTAATACATGTAAAAATATCACCGTCCTGCTATTAACATGTGATGGTATGTTGTTCCTTGTCAAACTTTTGCGGCGGTGTCTGAGCGAGGTAAACATTATGTTGTACTAAATCGCGGAAGAGTAAGCCGTATAAAACGCCCTCTTAACCGCCGTCTCAACATCCCAACATCTCTTCCCACTCCTCCCAAACAAAGGATCTCTCCACCCCTCCCTGACAACTCTCTCCACCCTTCCCCTAAACCCCTCTCCACCCTTCCCCAACAGCTCCCATTCCAACAACATCCATCTCCGCCCCTCCCTAATACCCCTCTCAACGTTTCCCCAACACCGCTCTCCAATTCTAACAATGCCCCCCAACACCCCTTCTCAACCCTTCTCCAACATTTCTCAACATCTTATTCATCTATCATTATTACTCCACGACATCCTTTTCACCCTTCAACCAAAACCCGCCCCACCCATCCCCACCAGCCCTCTATACCCCTTCCCCATTATCCCTCTCCACTCCCTGTCTCGCTCCTATAGCAATGTAGTGACTATAAACTTGTCGCATGTGGTTTTATTGTATACCTTTTCAATGTAAAAGCATTTATTGTCATGGGTTGATAAAAGTGGAGTAAGTGCAGAATTATTACCTGTTTCTTATTAATTACATTACGCTTTGATCGAAAAGTTGGGGTTAAAGTAGAGACAGAAAGTATATTTGCAAGTCTTTACAACTTTGACTAAATTCATAAATGAATAATATTAATGAGGACGTGAAGTGATCCTGTGTCATGATACATGTTATTACTGAAACCATTTCACTACAGTTATCTTAGCTTGCAATAGATACAGTGTGTCTTTAAATCGTCTCCTCCCAATCACACCAAACTCTCTAATCTTCAACGCTTCTGTTTTCAAAAATCTCCCTAACTACACACACCCTCGTGTTTGTGGGTGACGTAGATGAATCACCCATGTCTATCAGGTCTCAATACATGGCGGAACGTCTTTGCGATTTTGGTATCACTTTTGTTCTTTCTGATCGTCAGATCTCTCGAGGTTAAAAAATGGATGACACCTAAACCAGACAAGATAGAATTGAGATAACATTGTCTACATAGCACAAGGTGCATCATTAGGATATTATCGCTTGCTTGCTTTCATCCTTTGTGTGAGAGAGAACAAAGGCCCAGAACAAAGAAGAACGAAGGAACAGAAACGATAACACGCAGAGACAAACACACAAAAGGGAATGGGGAAGTGGAGCGAAAGATGGGGATATATAAAACAGTTTGAAGTACTTGTTTGTGTGAAGGATAAACGTAGTTGGTATAGGAACACTCGAAGAGAGATACGAAAAGTAAAAGTTAGATACGAAAGGTAAAAGAGAGATACAAAAGGTACAAGAACGATATGAAGCAGACGATTTTCTGTGGCTGGTATCAGTCGCCCTATCAATTTTTACTGCCCAATTTTCTTGGTACGACACTGTGGCAGCCAAGAAAATACAACAGGTGGTATATCGCACAGAACCAATTATGGCCTGATATCTTACCCCTTATGATCTTCATAAAAGTCATATAAACCTCACGTGAACCCTATTCCAATTTCATTTCTCTTGCAACTGTCGGGAAAAACAATATTCAAAGGTTGTATTTAAGCTGTAGCCATGTGATTTGTTATCCATTCCCCCCGTGCCCCCATGAACTACCATCGGCATTTTCGACGAATTTGCTTGTCTTTATCTAAAGGTTCCAAAGGCGTTGAGAAATCAATATGAAGTCATGCGATTGTCGCGTTTTGCTTTTGAAGAAAACGAGAATACATACTGATGAAACGTCAGAGAGAAGTTCCTTCAAATAACATGAATAATTATTACCAGTATAAGGTTTATCATCTAAGGAATATCTTCATTGTAGGGTGTAGGCATATACTTCAATCTAATGTGCGTCGCCAGTCTGTATATACAGGATGCCCTATGGGTCACCACATTTACTTTATTCAAATAATGCTAATAATAATAATTTTTAGATCACAGAACAACAAAAACCATCCAAAGGGCGGATTCAGGAATTCCGTAAAGGAAGGGGGGGGGGGGGGTGCTTTACAAAATTAAAGGGAGGGGGCGCGCGCCCGGGTGCCCCCCCCCCCCCCTCCCCCCCCCCCCCCCCCCCCCAAACCTGGATCCGCCACTGCATCCGACGTTGCGTTGTGAGAAAACTACAACTACTTTTTTTAAGATTGAAAACGTTTGATTGATGATTTTACCCAAATCATATTTTTTAATAGTTTATTATATAATGTTCTATTTAGAGTTAGACAATGCTACTTCTTAGTGAGTTACATTAATTAACTGTCATTTTTGACAAGAGTTCAGAACGGATAATGTTTTCAGTACAGCATGCTTTTCCAGTCAGGTCTATTCCCTTAAGTGATACGGTATTTTCATTAAGGTGAACTCTAACTCTGTACAGAGAAGAGGAAATGTATAGGTAATAAGGATTAACGTTTGCATGAAGCCAACAAATAGCGTTCATTGGTCGCTGCTTCTCTCATGTGACGGAAGAATTCAACCAGTACATCGGAAATGACCGGGCGTTGAAAACGAGATAAAGACTTGTGCTTGTTTGCTTACGAGTTTTGTCTTCTTTGTCAGCAGCACACACAGCGGACAAAGCCCAAATCGATCGTTACTTCGTCAGGTATAAACTCCCCCCCCCCCCCCGAAAAATGGTATTACGAGGATACAGAAGAGTATTTTTACAAACATTTTACGCTTCTTTAGGGGAAAGAGGTAATAAAAAAAGGACTGTGAGCTAGTGGGAGATAGAAAACATGTTTACGGTTTTGTTTTCTTTTTCTCAAAGAAAATCAAATGTCATTCGACATAAGAATAACAAGTATAGTTGTGAAAAATAAACCCACCTGATACAAGGTGTTACGATAAAAAGGCGATGAACAATGACTCAAACGTAGTAGCTACAAGGACCGTTTTGCAGTGGATGTCGGATAGATTGTGATCTTTTCTTCTCCAACCTCTTCTCTAGAACCTTTTTGCAGCAGCTCCTATAAATATTATGACGTCATCTTCTCAAAATTCTGTATAGCGGATGTGTAGCAGACGTGTTAGACGTTGGCATATTCTTTGCTCAGCACCCATGGGATAAATTTGTTGTTTCACTGAGCTTCAATACAAACTCTCGTGTTATAGTTATTGAACGCATATAATAATCATCACAAGCATTGGCAGAATCTCAATAGCGTGGTGAAAAGTGATTTATGCCAGATATACTTAAGAAATAGTCAAATAGGGATGAGAAAAACAATTGAGTTTCTTTAAGATGAATTTATACTTTTTCAGTATCTTTGTTATGCACGTAAATATGTGTCATTTTTGTGCGACATCGATGGCGCACCACTAAAGTGTCTTGATCATATCTGGTTATCGCGAGAAGACGTAGGGATACCAGTGAGGTCAGACAAGGCGTAGAATGAATTCGTCCATACTACAACCTTGACTTTGGTCTTATCAACAATGTTGGCATAGACTCACCTTATAGTTTTATGGCAGAGGAAGAATTACCGTGTGACTGACGGATGAGACCACCTTATTGTTTTACACGTTACTTGTTTGGCTTTGCGGTTGTTCACTGAGTTGACAACACGTGAGTCAGTTGTTGAAGAAGTCCCATTAGCCTCAAAACACTTGTTATGGCCTTGTTTGGTAGATACCATTAGTAATTGATAATGTGGATAGTGCCAAGTTGGGAAGAACTGTCTTCTTATGTTATTTTGTTTTCCCTCATTAATCTAATGTTTGTGTGTATAGTCACATGATGTGCCATGACGGCAATGAGAAATAATCAATGTTCAACATAGTGGATATCTCACAAATATTTCTTGAGAGAATGCAACGACCATGTCAAAACATCCTGTTGTTTCTCAGTACAGTATTTGTTATATGGCATGACTCCTCCTACGGTTGTCATAGAAATATCATAAATGCAGAGAATCGGTTATCAACATTTCTCAATACTTGCTTAACGCTACCATAGCAGCATATTTCATTGATTCAATCGAATAGTATAACTGTTTTTCTTTGATGTTATATACAACGCTGAAAAGAGCCGTACAGTTGCCATGGAAATGATTACGTCGAACTCGAGGACGGCAGGTGTTGAAGTCACAATGCTTCGATCATCTGATCGCTATGGAGGCCAAAGTCCAAGGCAGATTCAGGTGGGTAGAGTGGTAAGTGTGTCACGCTTTAAGATAGGCGGCGGAAGTCGTGGACGGGGCCGTTAAGTAATTCATTGTTGATTATCATTACTTCCGCGACTTTTGACTCAGTTCAACCATGCGAAGTATTTCGTTGACATGTAAGATGATTCATTCTTGCGGGTTACAAATAGACATAAATTCCATTCGGAAATGCTTATTGAGTTTAATGGACCTGCCTAGAATTGGTCCAAGAATGCAGAATGTAAATGGTAACATACGTAGTATTCTTTGTGGCTGTAATGCAGTTCACAAGGAAACTACATTTCGACGCATTTTTGTTTAGTTCATTGTAACGACTTGATAAAAGCCTCACTACTAAACATTGGCAAAATTTGTCGGTAAACTTTGGCTTTACCTTAGCCACAATTTCGCTGTCTTTTTGCAACCTTGAAATAACCTCAGTTGGTGACTACAATAGAATCTAAAATACTAATCTACTCTCGTTACCTGTTAGCGCATAGAAATGAAATTTGAAATGCATTATTCTGATCTTCTGAGTGTCATTAACTGTTGAGCAATGACGAAAATTATGATAATGTCGTCTTAAAACCGAAACCCTGAGAGGAACAGGATAGCGAGCGATATTTTGTAGAGGGTCAATGCCATGACTATCATGTTCATTTCTTACATGCAGCTGCTATAAGTGCTTGAAGAAAGGGCTATTAGGGATAGTTAATACGACATACAGACAATAAAAAGAGAGCGAAAGAGAGAGTGGAAATAACTCGCTATGTCGTGAAATAAATGTAAATGGATTCACGTCATATCACTATAAGTTCAACATTTTCACTTGTAGTTGTACGTACAGTCTCCATGGTCATGAAGTCAGAAATGCTTCTAGATTCTTATGATAGTCCCATACACTAAGATTTAAAATGGTATGATCATGGCGTAAAATTGCATGAGCGCGGGTGAGCGGAATTTTATTGGAGCGTGACACTGAGTGTGAGGAAAGTGAAAGAAAGCCACTTTGATTAATGAATTCATCTCTCACAGAGGAGGAGGAAGAGAAGAAAATTAACTTCCTGACAAATTGGAAAATATCACGTCATGTACGCAAACCACAAAGTTATGAGTATGGCCTGGATTAGGATTCATAATTGCCACAGCTGGCAAGAGACCTGGTCTGATTGCATTTACATCATCACTCCTTCCTGTTCACCGCTTTACTCTGGCTCGTTTGGCAAACGTGACGCAAGATGAATTCATTCATCACACAGTCAAGTTTTTATGATATCAAATGTGTTTATATGAACTTTATTAAAAGTTGCAGTTACCACCAAGTCACGAGATGGCCATAAGGAACTAATCAATCATTACCTTCTGGTAACATATATGCCATTGCAAATATGCTCGACAATTACGCAGGACTAGAGTTATTCAGTATGAATCCGAGAAGGAGAATATAAATAGTTCAATCCACTTGCACGAGATTTCGAGAAGCGTCTGATAATGAAGACTATACCTTTACGTGGGCTAGGTGGCAGACACTTGTAAAAAGACGCGTGGGCTACTGATATTTTTGGCCTTGTGTACCAACGTAGGCTGCTACTGAATGGTGATCTTCCCTGGAAACCAGTAAACAGAGTTGGTTTAGAAATTTGTCTCATAAACTTTGCAAATTCTTATCAATATTAATGCTCATATATCAGCCTACGTACTGGATCACTTGACTTTGGCTCAAAGAGGTGTGAAGGATGAATAGATTGCCACTAAAGAAATGATTTTAAAAATGTTGCATGTTCAAGCGATATTATCGTATCTGCAGCGTAGCTTCTAGGTGGATCAATTGATTAAAATTAAGATACGAATTGATTCGTATTTTTCATCAAAATTAATCACACTTGTTCGCTGAGATTAGGAATACGGGAAGACGACATGATAAACATTATCTTCATGAGCCTAACCTAAACAGATGCCGTCTAGATTATGTACTTTGATAAGAGTGCTCACGTGCAAACGAATAAAATTCATATTTCTTTGCACCCACGTTACGAAGTGAGATCACCATCCACATGGTTTGGATAACTGTTTCTCAACTGAGAGAATAAACCTTGGCCACGTATTACCCAGCATCACTGGATTAACGTCACACTAAACAGGTGGTACGTGGGGCAGAGGATGGAACGTGTCACGTGACTAATCAATAGATCGAATCCAATCCCTCTACATCGGGAAACACGAGATAAGATATCTATAAATAGGGACCGCAGCAGACAATCTCCAGTTCAATAGTTCTTCATAAAAATGAACTTATGCCAATGATGTATTGGGAAATCTACTCAAAGATATTGTCTTGATAAGAAAAAGGAGTATCTCCTCAATTTACATTCTCACAGAAAGCACATTTTCTCTTCTTTTCGTTCTTAAAACTGTCACAACTACTCAAAATGGAATCGAACATTATTTATTAGAGGTGTTAACGCTCCTTTTGAATTGAACCTGAGAAGGAAAAATTGTTTAAAGTTAATACATGTAGGCCTACTCTCAAACCTGATTACAAAGAAACATGAACTGAATTTAGAAAAAAAAAATCTCACTGACTCATTCCTCCGTGATAAGAAGTAAAATCTGTTTAAAATTATATCGTTTCACACAAGTTTCCTTTTATGTTTTCATATAATCTGTTAGAGCCGCTCATAGAAAGAAGTATAGCACTCATAATCCATCGCCGCCACGAGCTTAACCAAGACGCTTCTTGGATTTAAAGAAAAATACATGACACAAAATTGAGACGAAGGACAATCGCTTATTGTACTATGACAGATGTTCTCACAGTTATTATAACACTTGGCGATGGTGAATCATGAATGAAAATCACAGTTCGGATAAATCGTTTGGTAACCCAGCGCTTTAACGCTGCATGACACAACAGTTCGCCCGCCCTTGATTATTCGGCGACGAAGATTACTCGCACGACGTTTTGCGGGGAAAAAAAAGAGGGATAATTTTGGACGAGCGATCGGAAATATTTATAGCTCGTGATTATGGTGAATCACAGTGTGTAGAAGCGAGATATTACAGTGGCACACGGGAGAGGCTGGCTGGGATAGGATAACATCTCTTGACGGGGAAAGTTCAGATTACTTTTCTACACCGAAGGTTTATAATCAATCTATACGCCTTCGTCACTAGGGAGACGTTCTTTTAAAGACACCAGAATTGTAATGACACATAACGATCATTCATGACTTCAGGTCTTTGGATGCTTATCTTTACGTATTGCACTCTTTGGGGATGAAAACTATTGGAGACACGGAAAAACTGAGTGAGAAACTTAGCAACAGCGGAGACAAAGGAAGAGATAGAAGAGAGGGAGAGGGGCAAGAAAGAAGAGGGGGCAGGGGGAGATAGAATATGATGCAAGTATCTAAAAGGGAGAGTTAGGCAGTGTCTGACAAAACCAAATCTTTGACAACGATTTAACATATGTGACAAGAAGCGCGTAACCAGTAACAGTACACATTCCTTCTAATCATCCAGTCGTGGTATTAACTCTGACTGTGTATTACTAGGATATTGTATGTTACTATACTGCATCACATCTTGTGCGCTTATTCACGGATGGAAATACGAGGCAACATTTTCTTCAAACACCAACCATACTGATCCTAAACTTGGAAGAAGCAATGCATGTTTCAAAGTGAACAAGAGGCAAAATCATTAGTATCACGTAATATTTTAGGTAATAAAGAGAAAAAAAAAACTTTATGAGGAAAATGAGACGGCACTCCAATACTTACAAATTGCGCATGAACTCTGTGCAGTGCTTGTGGGCCAGATGTAGTCTAGACGTGGGACTGTGACAAGTTTTGACGAATAGATCCGCAAGAGTGAAGATGAAGAAGTAGCAGAAGACAGCCATGTTTGCCACCACACTGGCAAGAAGGCACATGTATAGAATCTCCTGGTTCCCTGACGATTCCATTCTGACTTCAATCACTTGATATCTACTACACTGAAATTACTTGATCCTAATTGCCTAACGTGACTATGAGATGTACTAGCTACCTTCTCGTTGAATGAACAGACAAGCTATTTCTGCTCCCCGGTCTACCTTCGGCCGAGGAAGTGATACTAATAAGGCTGCATCCGTGACCAGCTGGTGCTTTTATACCGTTAAAATTCTTTGTTTACTTTTTTGCAAATATTGATCACGCTCTGTCCGTGGACACTGCACAGCTGTGCTTCCAAGTCTAGCGAGCTGTAAACCCACGTGCGTGTCTCGGCCAATGTGGACCCAACACTGCCTTCACACATTTGAACATATTCGATATCATCCGTGAAGTAATTGTGCGTGTAGCGTCTTTGTCAAAACACGGCTTCGACGCCCCGCCCACCCTCAGACAGCTTACGGCTAAACAAAGAAAACTGACGCATGCGCTGTTTGAAGCACACTCTGGCACACAACTTGGTGCGAAATCTGTGCCCCTATTGGCTGGGTGCAGTCGAGAACTCGCTAAACTCTTGCTTGTATGAATAGTTCTATTTCCCCTCGAAGATGTAGAAGAATTCTATATTGCCTTCTTCTCTTGGTAGAATAGATGACATTGGCTGCAAAAACACAAAATTAATTTGATTTTATATACAATAACTCAGGAACAGCGTTTGAAGTTTCCTCTTTGACGGTTACAATAAGAGTTCATCCAGACAAACTACTTCACCGAAGGCGAATGATTTACGCGTTTTGAAATTCCTTTTAACAACATGTATTCACGACAGCTTAAAACATGTTTCATCTTAAGTACTAGTATCCATTTATGGAAATGTAAATGCAGATAATCCTAATTAAGTTAGGGGGCTTAGGTCCATAGTGAATCAACTCCGTCGAAAAATGAGAGATACCAGACGTACGAGCGAGGAAAGAAATACAAGGAAAGGCGAGCGGGGAGGGGGGGGGGGACAACTCTGTTCGCAAACACCTTTATTTGCCACGTCATAAGTATGCGAAAGCCTCAAGTGCGGCTGAAATATTGTACGATATATTTGTTCACTCCATATTTATTTTCTGATTGTCTATCGACTTCCAGTATATAAGAGATAATAAGTTAGATGACACATTTAAAGGAATCCGCCTCAGAACGAGAAAATTCTTCTACATCCGGTTTGCATCATTAACAGTAAAATGCCATATTCAGGCATTTGTGGAGTACAGTTCACAATAACTTCAAGAACGAGAAAAGAATCGAAATCCGGTTTATATCACTAACGGTAAAATGCCATATTCAGACATTTGTGAAATACAGTTCACAATAACTTCAAGAACGAAAAAAGAATCCGAATCCGGTTAGCTTTCCTTAGTGGAGTGCAAGGCACAATACTTTCACGATCTATCCCAGACAGAAGCGTGGAGAAGAGATCCTTAATGATCCCATTTCTGTCACCATGTTGACTGACCGGATTGATTATGATCTCGAATCTTTGGACGTGAGGACTTGAAATTTGATGCAGTGAAACATAATAGTTTGTACTTACTGCATACAAGAAAGTTTTCCTCATAGTTCGGTGTCAGCTTCTTCTTCTTCTTCTTCTTCTTCTTCTTCTTCTTCTTCTTCTTCTCTTTTCAAGTTGTGACGATGTGTGCTAAACATGCACGTCTCTGATTACCTTTTCTTCTCTGTTTCTCGTCAATACAATCTTTGACTCTGGTTCCATTTGCATTACTTCAGTGTCTATGTTAAGAAGATATTTGTTATTACAATCAATCAATCATAGTCATAGTTTATTTCCAATCAACGAAAATCAAAAACATAGTACAATGTATACATGTCATTAAATGATATTGTTCAAACGCTTGCAAAAGATTCATGTAATATACGAGACAAATTATAGAACAACATATATGTACAATAATAAAGAGGAACACTGTACAAATACTACGTGGGCGAGCGGAAAATAAATTCGATCATGGAAAATAGTGATCCACTAAAAAGCAAAGCTTGTCGGACGTGGATCGCTAGATAAATAATGAGTGAATGATATGCTATTCTATAACAATATACATGTAGTTATTTTGAGATACACAGGTCGGGAAAAAAATATAGAATACCAATGCTATAGTGCCCGGACACTGTTCATTGAACCACGTGTACCGGGAAAATATGACAAGGACAATACATTCGTACACACATTCGATTACAATGTGGTAGCTCTTGTCTTTTTTGCCTCGTGGGTTGTTAGGCATTGATATTCAAAATTTAACGCTTAGGATTTCTTTAAAGTTTTGGGTTGAGGATCAAAATCAGTCTATGTTTCTCTGATGTATAAGAGAATTAGTGCAAAAGTTGAGGGACATAGTGAGGGATATCCCAGAGATGTTAGGCATTGTTTGATATCCATAAGTTCTTTCTAACTTGCGAAAGATCTGGAGAATAAAGTGATGAATTTGTATATCCAATTAGACGGCTTTCTTTGTGATGATCGAATTGAATTATCAGATTGTTTGTTCGTTTGTTTGCTTGTTTGAGTTGGTGTTCTGTTTGACTTATAGATAAAAACAAACGAACCAATATGATTATAAAAAGAAATGTATTGGAAACACATAAGTATACTGACAGGACATGGCAAGACAAACATTGATTTATAGAAGGTTCTCCAAACAAGTAAAGCGCGTTACTTGTCAATTTGAAGATCCAGCGATATCACGGTCTTGTAAATGATAATTTCAGGACACACGTATACTAAAACCAAAGCAAAGGACAAGACTGCAAAATATATGTAGATGACAAATCTGTTATCCGACATGTCAAAACTCTTTGATAATCTGTTAGAGCAAATAACAATAACATATACATGCATTCTCATTATTTCTGTTAGACATTTACATGCAATGAGTGCTCAATTCTTCAAAAATTTCAACAGAGTTTCTCAAAAAATTTTTGCTCAACTGTGAAGAGAAAATGATGCATCAAAGATTTTCTGCCGTGTCGTAGAAGAGATGAATCCAAAGTTTAGTGCTCCTTTAATTCAGGACGATTTCTGCATTCTCACAGTCAAGGTCGTTTGTTTTTAATCACTGTAATGAGTTCTCGTGATGCTTTGGGGTCGACATGTGACTTCTCTGACGTCATAAAGAAACAATGTCAACACAGAGCTGGGCAAGGTTTGTTTCTCGTGGTATTTACACTGATTAATGATCAGTGACTGAGAGCTGGATACACCAAAACCTGAGTCAGGGTTTAAATAGTAGGGTATCTTGCTAGCGTGTGTTCCCATCCAAGGAGAGACAAAAGTTGTTTCTTATACTCCGCTGTGGTCCATGCATTTATCGAAATTACTACAAATTTGTTTTGTTTATGCATTGAATATAATTTCTCCTATTTATTTAATGGGAAATGAAAATAAAGTTGAACTTGAACTTGAACATTCTTCTTCTTCTCCTCCTCCTTCGTCTTCTACTTCTTCTTCTTCTTCTTCTTCTTCTTATCATTATTTTTATTATCATTATTATTATTATTACTATTATTATTATTAACATCATTATCATTAATATTATTATTATTATCATCATTATTATCATTGTTATTATCATCATCATCAGCAGCAGCATTATTATTATGATTATGATTATTATTATTATTATTATTATTATCATCATCATCATCATCATCATGCATCATTGTATGTATGCATACATATGCATATGTGTATGTATGTAATGATTATGTAGGATGTATGTACCGATACGTCACCACAAGCTCTATAGTTTGGTCTTCAAAAAAAGAGAAATTTGAGACGTGTTCAAATTAGATTCCGAAACAAGCCTTTGATATCCAAGCGTAAGCTATAAGAATGAAATGCATTTGAGATCAATGACAAAGCTTCTACGAGCAAGTCCCAAACTGAGAAAGGTTGTACCTGTCATCCATCACGGTCTGAACAGAAAAATAACGTTCGAACTATTTTAGACCCGTCATCGTGATTATATTTGCCAATGCGAAGCATAATTCGCGAATGAATGGAATACCTGTATCTTTTATGGATGTCCCTATTCACCCTTTCTTATCATCCGTATATACGTCACAGCTGCGTTGCAGTGAAGTTTATGGTTCAATCAACTTCATTGTAAACAAAGGCCTATTGTTCTCAGATATGATGGATATTGAATCGTTGAAATCAAAGTCATATCGTATACGTCACCTGTGAAGCAAAGCTAGGATATAGTGTGATATTTTGTCACTATCACAAAAAAAAAAATGATAATAATACTTCAGAGTACCATCAGTTGGTTCGCAACTTGTCGTGTACCATCTACTTTCAACCAGCAAAGTCAGACGTCCTAACTCTAGGAATCGATCCTATAGTACAATAACTTACAAGCATGATTTTGGAAAATATCGATGGGACTCAATGTCGCTGCCACGAATTATTGATTCTCACTTCGGTATACTTCTTTTTATATGGCATTCATGGCGAATGATAAGGGAAAACGTGAATATGCGAGATATTTTCATGCACTGTCTTGCACTGTATATCTACGTTGTCAAAAAAAAATGATTTGAAATTTCTCTTTTTGTTTGAGCCCACGGAGGCGTCATCTTACAGATTTTAAATCACTTTGTTGATCTTGCAGGGGGCGGCTGGTTGGTTTGATTTCATGTCTGAAGAAGCTTGGAATACAGTGCGAAGGATCACTTTGTTTAGCTGCAGTCATTGAAATCTTCCCATCTATTACAGCATGCTTTGACATTATCTGAAGAACTAAAACCTCAAAACGACAGGAATCATTTCAGGGTCTATGAAAATTATGACATTCCGTCCAGCAAAAAAACAAACAAACAAACAAACAAACAAAATATCAGGTAAGCTGCCGGAAGACAGGTGGTAGTCCGGTGAATATAGGACCTATATAGGGATAGGACGTGCTAATAGAATGCAGCGTTTGTTTAACCGCCAATTAATACTCGTCGAACGATTCTTTGTTAACGTTCAACCATTCATTAGTGCTAAAGGAAGTAGTACTTCCGTTTTCTAATAGGAGAAAGGTGGGAAGAAATAGCGAACATTTTCTTAGTCTGTTAGCTAAGGCTTACCTCGGCATACAGGTGATGTAGTATCTGTAGAAAAAAAAACAAACACACACACACACACACACACACACACACACACACAAGTTACAACAACATGAGAGCAGGAACATGGATGTGGCTTTTAAAAATTCCAAATATTGTCAAAATTTGACTTTCAATTTAGGACAATCATTTCACAAATAATTCTTTCAGCAGAACTTTTCCAAAGAAAGACTGTATCAAACTGGACCATATAGTAAACGTATTTATTACACATTGTAATAGATCATCTTGATACCAATTATTCTCTGTATTAACCTGGCAAATTTTGCGTGCAAGGTAAGTGTAAATTGTAGATGTTGTCTCACCCAGTTTAAATGCGCTGTATATTGAAATTTAAGCAACACAAAGCCTATATATTGAAGAGTTCGTGTGCTTCTGACAATTACTTCTCGTTTTGAAATGTAGCACTATACACTTCTACGGTATTCCATTAAGTATGTTACTATTGTATTCTGTATTATAATGATCACTGTGTAGGGCAAAACGTTTTGTACTTGATGAATATTGTTATGTCCAAAGGACTCACAGACTCACGAAAGAGAAGAAATCGGATACTTTTGTCCGCTGCAGGAATTCTGGCAGCAGACGCTCCGGGAAGCCCGGGACGTGGCGCAAGGCTCGCTGGGGATTAGCAGCTCAGGAAATGCCTTCTTTACTGATAATTGTTTGGTGAACTCAAAGAAACCGATTCATCACACCTTAGGCGTTAGGAACTGCAGCTATATGAGTTCGAGAACGCCACAGACGAATAAGAAAGAGGGCAAAGTTATGGGTGGTTATGAGGGGTGAGTCTAAAGGTAGGAAAAGAATAAAGTTGAGGGCTTCAAAAGTGAAAATGACGAGAGGGGGACACGATGGAGACAGGGACTGATGGGGGAAGTGTCGGGGAGCCAAGTCGGGGATTCTCGGGGGAGCTAGGGGAGTATGTGAACGACAGTATGAGGTCATAACACGTCAAGAAGATGGAACGCAACGAGGACAGAGAGGCGTGCCTGACACAACCTGTCAGACCAGGAAGGGTGAAAGAAACCAGAATAAAGGGGTGAAGGAGAGTGTGCTAAGGTGATGGAGGGGGGGGGGGGGGTGGGTACAAATAGACCTTCAAGGAGCGGGTATAGCTGAACAAGCCGTGGAGCTGATGAATGTCAACTTACAAAAAGCGAGAATGACCAGTTGACAAAACAAGCAAACAGAAAATCAATATTGCAAGACTTGGGTTAAAACGGATGTGAGGGAAAGTAGTTACAGGGTTACAGCCTTAATACCGTTGGCACTAGTGTTTGATAATGACCAAAAAGTGATTGTAATTTCGGCGATCATTCCTGTTATCGTTCTCGTCTCCCAAAACTTTCATTAATATTATAATCATAACTTTCTTCATATATATATCATAATCAAATTGAAATCATCAAGTAATTATTGCCTCAGCGATGTTCAGAACCAACATCGTATCAGTTACATGTACAAAGAAAATAAGGCGCATATATGAATACCTATAGAGATCATAATATAGTTAGTTAGTATAGTACAAAATAGTTCTCAGACAGCTTTAGTATTAAATACCCGTGTAATCATTAATCAATTAGGCCTAAATATATCGCTCACTTTTAACTATAGAGGTATTGTGTCTGTGAGATTCTATTTCTTTGATCTTTTAATAGCACCTGAAACGACGGAATGTTTTTGTCTGCATATACCTACGAGGAGATTCATAATCTACCAAAATCAGGAATAGTTGCCTTTTGGTGTAAACATCCAACAAGGGCAGCTTATGTTCCCGAGAGATCAACTTCGTCTTCATCAGATGCGAGTATATCCTTCTCCATTAGTGAGTTTCAGTTTCAGAATTCCGTACTATAATATACAGACAAACAGCGGTGCATCAGCACGAAACGACAGTGTCAGCGTCTTCCTTTAAAGTTTATGTGTCCTTTAATACCATCACCCTGAAAATTAGATTTCTTTCAAAGCTTGTATATTGATGTAGAGGTAGATAATTCAGACCTTTCCTCAAAATGAGAAAACTGATAACTTCTATATGATGGAGGGGGAATAAGAAAACTACCAGTGAATTCATTCAGACAACAAAAATTCCATAAAACCGTTATTTTCACTAAAAAGGGGAGCGTATTTTCGAGTGATAGGGGTTAGTTTTTCATTTCTTTTTTAAACACTCTGAGGTGTATTACCGTAAGATTTCATACACGATGTTCGGAGATGTCATTTTCCAACCATGCAAAGTTTCGTGATGTTGCAAAAGGGAGATAGACCTTTAACTGCAACACCACTGCCTCTCGCGTATTCCCACTCATCTTCAATCAGATTGTTTAAATAACGATAATAAAGTCACTCATTTTTGGTCAATGATTCAGCAACTAAGACTCCTGCTATGCAAAGTTCTATGATAGTATAAACTTATGATTGCTAAATAGGTGAATCTGTAGCATATAAAAGTATTTGTTACCAGCAGCATTACTTGCCTCATGTATACGAGAACGGACATATATCTTCATGACCACTGTAAATTTATGATTCTTCGTATTTGTTCCTTGTGCAAAGGTAAAGTAGTTGTTTTGTTTTGTTTTGTTTTGTTTTGTTTTGTTTTGCTTTGTTTTGTTTTGTTTTGTTTTGTTTTGTTTTGTTTTGTTTTGTTTTGTTTTTGTGCATCAAATGGCTTGTGAACTATCCTGCTCAAAATGTACTTCACAATTCTTGGTGCAATCTAAAGTAAGGCAAGGTACCTTTTGTCAGTTACTCGATCTATGCTAATGTAAAGAAAATAGAATATAATTTGAGTTATGATTCTCATGAGATATTATTTTCGGTGTTGTATTTTTTTTTTCAAATGTGGTTGACTAATTGATCCTAATTTTGAAGTGAATGGAAAAAGGAATCATTCGTATTTTCCTCTGTCTGTTTGGTGCACGGTTAAAAGAGGAATGAATATTGTTTGTTTCTATTGGTATTTCTTCAAAATCTTCAAATAGAAACGGCACATTGTAGGCCCTTTTGATTATTATATGTAACCCGTTTATATATATATATATATATATATATATATATATATATATATATATATATAGGATATATATATATATATATATATATATATATATATATATATATAAACGGGTTATACAGATATGTAAATCGATCTTAAGCCTTGAATTTTACCCCGAGGCCTCGATCCATGTCAAGCTGCTGCTTATGATCGCGGTCTCCTGCTTTTCTCTTATTATGATAACCAAAATGTTTAATTTCTAATATCAATCTATTTAAATCCCCTCTGTTATATTCTTTTCTCTAAAATTCGTTTAATGAAACGACGTGGTGATATGCTCTGAATGAATAATTAATCATCATTTACGTAATCTACAAGTGTTGATTTGATGATTCTCCTCCGAACTTTTCTTTTCTGTGAGTGATATGCTACATGTTTTATACATCGAATACTGTCATGTTCATAGTGTGTATGTGTATATGTACCTTGAATCAATTTGTAAGACAGCATATGCTTGCTTAAATGTCGTGTAACGTTGATTTCCAAATATGTGTATTCTTTTGTTATGTGTGATTTGGAAAAAGGCAGAAATAAAATCAATCAATCAATCAAATATATATATATATATATATATATATGTGTGTGTGTGTGTGTGTGTGTGAAGAAGAATGCTCTCCTCGCACTGCATAAATAATGAAGGAGCTACACTGGTGCTGTACACGGTCGGGACCCCTTCTCGCACTCCCTCTCTCCCTCTCTCTCTCTCTCTCTCTCTCTCTCTCTCTCTATATATATATATATATATATATATATATATATATATATGTATATATATGTATATATATATATATATATATATATATATATATATATATATATATATATATAGGGTTTTCTCCTTAATCGAGCAGTCCTTTCAATTTTAATCTGCTTGGAAAATGTTTTTTCTTTGGTTATTTTATTGTTGTCTTTCTCACAGTAATCCCCTGGGCAGGAAACTGCAATATCCGTACAGGACCTTAATGTAAAACAGCTGTTAGCTGATCGTTTTTATCCTGTATAAATGTCTTCAAATTAAAAAAAAAAAACATGAATAAATGATTGATCTGAAAACACTGATTGATCTGAAAAACAGCCTGTCGTATAAGCAAGAGTATCGTCAACAAAAAGAAGTCAAGAAATCCTAATTCACGGTTTTATTGTTCAATTCCCACCATTTGGCTAGCTTCAAAATGATCTACTGCTAAACCACTAAAAGGCGTTAAGCTAGATCGCCAACCATGCTACCTCGTCGGTTGAGAATGATAAGGGCGTTAAGTTGCCACTAAACCCATAGTGTTCGAAAAAACTTAACACCCTTCTCATTCTCAACAGAGTGACGCTATGGTCGCATCCAGGTTTTAAAACTATTTTTAACATTTTTTTTTAATATGCCGAGATCATTTCATATGTAATGTTTTATTTTTGTGTAGTCGCACACAATCAATAAACAAGGATATCCTGGCGTGTCACTCCGTGGAAACGTTACAGATACTAGATGCCTTCTAGAATCAGAGTGAAACCTCACATTTCAATTTGATTTAGGAACTTCCTTTGTCGCAAACAGACGCATTCTCAGAAAGCACATTGTTCGCTACGCTTATGTGTCTAGAGTGTTTCTATACACAGTTATATTATACGACCCATCTGCTTTGACTCGAGTTCTTCTCGTTCCAGTATGACCTCCGAAGTTCTTTCAATATTTTGCTTCCTCTCTACCAATCCAAACATTGTGCAACTTCCTCACATGAATTCCCCTCAGTTTATATCTATCATGTTAACTTATATATATCATGATACTTTCCCAGCATTAAGCAAAAACACATTTCTGTTTGTATGTTGTCTCTTACGTATGCACATAACAAACTGCAATATAGGTACTCTTGTATTAAAACCAGTAGAAATATTCAAGCAAAATCGTCGGGCAAACCAAGAAATATACAAAGAAATACTAATTGACTGCATTCACTGACACTTTACGTCTACAGAATTAAGCTGTGAGTAAAGTGAAGTTTTAGTACGTAACAGCTGAAATCGAAACTGAACACGATTTGTCTTTGCTCTGACGTCATAGCAGTCGGCTTACAATAGATGTATTTTTACGATAACGTTAAAAAGGGATGATTGGGCCCGCTGAGTGCTGATTCTTTTTTTTTTTTCATTTTATTGCCCTATTGGCCTCCTCGTGATATTAGCTCTTTCTATACTGGATAAAGATATGCACCGCGTGCTTCATTATGTTTGCATTACTTGTTTGCAAAGTTGATCGTATTTTTCTGTCATGTGAAGACGGAATGGTGATGGAAAACTAACATGCGGTCACACCGTCCCATTATTTAAAGCCAGCCCAGTTTTCCTTGTGCAAGGCATGTCTGTTTCCAAAACACACACACACACACACACACACACACACACACACACACACACACACACATATATATATCAATAATTATACACACCTCAATACGCAGGTAAATTCACACAATTCTATTGTTGTAAATACATCTGATTCAAAAGTTGATATATATTTTTAGAAGATGTTTAAGTTATTGTATATTTTGGTAATATTTGAATATATCATAATATGTTGATTTAGATAGTGTGATATTAACTGTAGTTATGTATATATTTATATGTATGTGTGTGTATGTATGCATATGTGTGCAATGCATATAGACATATATGAATACATGTATACGGTGGTATATCATATATATATATTTATGTGTGTGTGTGTGTGTGCGTGTGTCTGTGTCTGTGTGACTCTGTGTGTGTGTGTGTGTATATATATACACATGTCTTACTCTCTAAAAAAAATCGAGAGAAAATGTTCACTCTTGAAGGAGTGAATACAAAAAAGAGTGAATTTAGAGTGAAATTGGAGTGAAATGTGAGTGAAAATGTTCATTTTCACTCGTTTTAGAGTGAGGTCACTCCAAAATGAGTGAAAATGAACATTTTCACTCGAAATTCACTCCAATTTCGATCTAAATTCACTCTTTTTTGTATTCACTCCTTTAAGAATGAATATTTTCACTCGATTTTTTTTAGAGAGTACATTTGTAATCATTATGCTTAAAATGAAGGCAAAGTATGATTATTATATTTCAGAAGTTTGATACAGGAATTGAATTTATGTTTTCATTTTTTTTTTGTATGATACATAAAATGTTTCTGTTGATGAGATGATGTTAGATTGTAGTTTTGTGTTGACGTAAATGATTGATTTGTGTAAAGGTTATACTTCAGAAGATTGGTATTGTTATTATATTATACGACATTGCGCCATATGACATTGCACTTATTACACAATGGTACATTATGCCATTTCATTGTAATGTGTGTTCTGTTGGTATAGATCCTGATGAAGGCCTGCGGGATGACAGGCCGAAAGCTCGATTAAAAGGGAGAACAAGAGAGCAACGTCCGCCTCAGGTCTAATTTCTTTCACTATATATATATATATATATATATATATTTATATATATATATATATATATATATATATATATATATATATATATATATATATGTATATATAAGCTCGGGGAATAAAGGCAAGACTGAACACCACTGCAACGTCTATACTGCAAGTTTTCCTTCAGTCTCACATATACCAATGATGCAGTACCCACCACGTACGAGGCTAAGCCCGCTTCACATTATATATATATATATATATATATATATATATATATATATATATATATATGTATGTATATATATTATCATATACACATATGAAATACCTCTATTTCAAGATTTAAAGATTTGTCATAATTTATGGTCCTCCATGGGAATCATGACACCCCGTGAAAAAGGTTGATTCAAGGAAAGGCGGTATCAGTCGTGTATACACTTACTTTTTTGATCCCGCAGCATGCCATAAGTCAGATAGAGAGAATAAAAAGAGAGAGACATACATAACTACAAACACATTACTCATACATACATACAAACATATAGGCCTAGATAGAATAGGACAAATATACATACATACATACATCTGAATATTCTACATACATATACATGTATACACACATACAAACGCACACACACATACATACGCACACACACACACACACGTACACACACACACATACATCCTACATACATACATACATACATACATACATACATATACATACATACATACATACATACACATTGTCCAGTGCCCGTAGCTGGCATGGATGCAATGCTAAAATTCTAACTCGTTCTAGATTCCGCAGACAGATCAATTTTCGCCTGATTTCATTCCACAGGATACCACAGTGAGGCATGTTTAACAAGGAAATATCGAGCCTACTAACAGATGTTATTAAGTATATTAAAAAAAAACAAAAAAAAAAGGTTCATCGAATTCTACACCTGCAGGGTTCCTGGATCTGACATACTAGTACTAGGCTCCTACTAGGCATTCAAGATTATAGTTCACTTTCACCTTGCTAAGTTGATAGAAAATAATTTCACAGCACGTACCTTCAGGGTATGTAATTATTATATCGTTGTTAACGTGATGGAACTATCCTGCCTGTGAATAGAGACAGTGCTTCCAGCAGAGAGAGAGAGAGAGAGGGGGGGAGAGAGAGAGAGAAAAAAAAAGAACTTATACAGCGTACCATTGTTTCTTTGGTACCTGTCATACCGAATTCAGGAAGTAAATTGCTACACTGTAGGCATTAAGCCCCAGCAAACTTCACGCCTTTTGAATAGGTGTTACTGACATCCTATTTATTTTTTCAAATTCCAGCTTTAATTTAATGTGGAAATGTGCTCATTATCAGGGAAACAAACTTCCTTCGTTAATAACATCCTCTGCTAATGAGGGTTAGACTTCCTTGTAACGTTTAGAGTGGGTTTTTGATGGGGTTATTGGGACGAACCAGGGAGGTGGGTCTCTTCCCCTCCCTGGACGAACCATTGACATCTAAGAGGTAATTTATGTGACCACACTTCTAGAGTTCGAGTGTGAAGTGATCTGTTTTAATTTCTGAGTAAAAGATGGCGAGTGTAATGACAACGTATTGTGAAGCGGACTCATGTAGCCTAAGACTGACGACTCGGTCTAGTATACGTCATTTAATATTTCATGCAGTGATTTGAGAAAGTTAATACACGATGAATTAATACACTGAAGTTAAAATATGTGTAGAACATAGAAGACACGTCCATGGAATTGGTTTATGACAGTAGATATTCGCTGACTGATATGTGTAAATTAAAACACTGACAAAACTGAGGGGGCTTGCGAAACAGATGCGCACCTATCATCGTAATTTGTTTGTTTATTTTGTTGTTTGTTTGTCAGTCTGTATTCTTTTTGTTTGTTTGTTTGTTTGTTTGTTTGTTTGTTTGTTTGTTTTACGACTATTTCTCCATCCTCGGATCTTCAACCCTCTGTCCCTCTAGACTCAGGAGTGTTCATGATTACCTGGCAATCCTGGGCTGACAATTTTGACATCGGCTATCAGGGAAAGTAACATGTACCATGTCAGGTTGGATCTTATACCACTTTATTTCTGCTATTTCTGTTAGACAGCAAGGCACGTGGAACAAACCCTTGAAGAACAAATGTTTGGGTTCGGCTTGGAGGTATACATAGGACATGCATACTAATGTCGAGACTTTGGGCTGTTGCATAGTCTTCGTCTATACATTAAGCAATACAACAGGTGATGATAACTCCGTGAAGGAAGAGAGGTGAAACCGGAAGAAGAATTCTAAGATACGATCATGATTATTTAGTGTGGTAGTCGTTGTTGTCGTTGTTTTACGAACACATATGACATAATCGAAATTTGTTTGTAACTACAATCGCAGCTATAACCAGAAATAAGGATCAAAGTGTCAACCTGTTTGTTAACCCTCCAACCGGGCTCCGATGAACACACACAAGCAAATAAATACAATTTCACGCAGATGAATACGCAAACAAACGAAAAAACATACAAACAAACTAACTAACAAACAGAAAAGGTATCATATGCTGTCTATCTCATATCTATAGAGTGTCTACTGGTAAAATATAAAAACATCCTCCTGATTATTGCACGTTTAAAACATCTTCTCTGACCAGAAGTAGATTTTAGTGAGGATGAAAACGACAGCGTACGAAGGATCATTCCAGTTCAGCAAAGCAAGTTCACATTAACTAATTTCACTTTAACCAGTGTATTGCCAACGGTATCGATAGTCGATAGCTATTTTTAGCTTTCTATGATAAGAAATAATCCACAAATTGACACCGGTTTATCGCGACAGCCACTCATGTTTCTAAAGATAGCCTGCACAACGAATCACTATGACTAAACGCCTCGTTGAATGAACCAAGCAACCAAATCCATAGTGTCTCCTGCTTGCGTGCTCACCCTCAGGTAGAGTAGAACAACCTATAACATAATTGGTGATAGGTGGCACCCTTTATTTTCGCTTGCACCAATTTGTCCACCTGATTTTGGCAGGTAGACCGAGATGCATGTTCATAAATCGAAACAAAAAGGTTATCATGTTTTATCGCGCTTAATTCGATGACTGTTTTATTTTGTTTTGTTTTATTTATTCATTGTTTATCCTTACTCATTGCGATTTTTGGGATTTGTGATAGTCTACATCTCTGCGTATGTCTAATGACTTCACATAATTTTTATTGAAAATCAAATAATGATTTGTATACAAACATAAAATGAGATAAACGTAATGTTAACGATGAATTAAGAGAAAATCGATCTTACTTTATGTACTTTTTTCCATAACCTTTTATTAATTCCATATTGATACAAATTCATGACAATCAAATTACATGTATTCAGAAATTGACACAATTCAGCACAGCACAATTCTAATGAAATCAAACCAAGCTGTACTTTCAGTAAACAAAGCATTCATAAAGAATATACAAAGCACCTAAAAATGTGCACTGCACACTTATGATCGTTGAAATCAAATCAAGCTGTACTTTCAGTAAGAGAGTACCAAAAAAAAAAAATGACACGTCCTAGATACAAACACAAAAATGGAATCTACATTCCCTTTTTATCAATCTCCCCCCCCCCCCCTCCCAACCTCCCACCCGCGGTTAGAAACTAATAACCCCATGCCGTTCCAACCCCACTATACCCATCCCATCCCATCCCCCTTCCCCGTGGAGATCTGGTTCCGGATCCTTCCATTCTGTTTTTACATTCGCTAATTTTCCTATTTACTGAAATGAATGGTTAAAGTTCCCCTCATTGATGCTAATTTCCTTTCCTCAAAGCTATCCCCTAAAATATTATTTTTCATTTCATTACATGAAGGCGGCTTTCTATGTTTTCTGCTTTGAAAATCAAATATTTAAACAAAATTACATATGATTTAACAATTGGGGTTTTCCCATACTGCATTCCTTCCTCCCGAACAGAATCTCTTTCCAAGTACAGCTTCTTAAATCTGCATCATCAAACATTCTCCCATATGATTCCCAGACTAATTTCACATGTACGTTAACTGTGATCGATTACAGTCACAATTCTTCCTCTTCTCACTATCCGAACTTTTTCACACAACAAAAGAGAACAGACTTGGGCCATCATCGAGGTATTAATATTTCTTACGGCTTTATAGGTTTATAAAAGCATGCATCCTTAATATCAAAATCAATTATTCATTTTATTTTTTTTTCGTCATTTCGATTGCAGACCGTATTACGCGTGAGCCACTAATCGCGAATGAGATTATTCAAATGGAAACCCAGAGGGAAAGATGAATAAAGTCTGTTGTAAACACTATGCGTGGAAGTAGACAAGAAAGAGATTCCCGGGAAAACAAACAAACAAACAAACAAACAAAACACACACACACACACACACACACACACACACACACACACACACACACGCACACACAAACACACCATCAGATATATGTATCGCACAGTGAGGAGGGTGACGTGGTTCTGTTTAAAGTTGACACTAGTCCGCTCCTTTAGGATAACACAGGGCCTATAATTGTCTTCTTTTTTAAAACAAATATCTAATCAGAACTCCCTGATGAAGTTAAAAAAAAAAAAAAAGATAATTTTTTTTTCAAACAATCACAGATGTGTTAGGGCACGAGTGTCTTGAAGGAAATAGACTTTTGCTAGTTCAAAGCGTGTGATTTATAATCCCGGAGGATAATATATTGGTCAGTGCCCTCTACACGGAAACCATATGACTCCGGGCACCTTTCAGCATCACTGGGCGGATGTCTCAGAAAATAAGTTGCCTTAGTAACAGGAAGACCACAGAAGTATCCAGGGGTATGATGGGAGAACAATAAACGTAGTCCCTGTAAGTTTGCGGTTTCGGGAAAAAAAAAATCTCCTGAAGCAATGAAGGATGTAATCTGCAGAGATAATCTACAAGTACTTTGTTGCTTTTATTTTAATACACTGACGTCGCGCCTCACGGGAGCTTTAGATTTTCGCGTCGCGGACGTTCAGAGGAATAAAAAAAAAAATTGTTCTACGCATGCGCAAAATGGATTATCAAATCGATCTACGTATTTACATTTTGCGTCGTCTGAGTTTCACACTACGTGTTCGAGGCTATTTTTGCGTCCGCTCAATTCACGACGCAAAGAGTTATTGATGCACTGATCAAATGGGGGCGCCAATTTACTTTTTATAGGTTGCGACCTCGAGGAATCTAAAACTACTTTGCAACACGACGCAGGGAGATAGGAGAACGGCCAACGCAGTAGTCGTCTTAAATTTCCGCGTCACAAATCTAAAGCTCCCTAATGAATAATTGTGGCGGTTACTGAGAGGATACAGGGTCATCGTGAAAGTCGAGGTAATCATGTGTGACGGGAGGGAGAGCACATCACAAGAAAACTTGAGAGTAGGGTTTTCTACAGCGTCACGGGAAACACACCCGAGGGCAAAGGGCAAGAGATAAAGACATTCTCCTCCTCCTCCTCCTCCTCCTCCTCCTCCTCCTCCTCCTCCTCCTCCTCCTCCTCCTTCTCCCCTCCTCCTCTTCCTCCTCTTCCCCTCCTTATCCCCTCCTCCTAATCTCCCCCGTCCTCTCTTCTCCTCTTTCTTTTGCACTCATCTTTTTCACTGAACAGCACACAAATCTTTACCAATTATCCTTACTTATAATGAACTCAAAAGAGAAGAAATCATGTCCTCTGCAGGAAGTGCTTCTAAATTTGAAGTGACTTGAAATGACGAGATCTGGTCCAGTGATTACACTTGTTTAGATGTGATACGACTGACTTTATATTCAAATCAATGATTATTACGTCAAGTTTTTTTTATTGCAACTGATTTAGCAAATCAGTAAAAGAATAATAAAACAAGAGACCCGGGGGTCACGCGCTCACCTGAGTATCGCAAGTTCACCTTCCATGCATTCTTGCAGACTCCTACCTGAGAACATTGGAAACTTGTGGTGGGGGTAGCTTTGAGAGTGGGGGCATGGTGTCCAGTTACATATTCCATCACACTGGTAAAAAATACTACCAAGTAGACTGTACTTTATAGAATGTTGGATTATGCAGCTTGGGGGAAAAAGACTTAAAGCCCTATCACTTTTGATTAGAACTAGAAAAAATATTATTGAATATTCATTAATTTAGGAGGTTTGGACTCCCTGGGGCCCCCCAAGGAAAGCATGGTGCCCATTCAAACACTTTGAAATCTTATCCCCATGGGAATGCTACTTGCCAAGTTTGGTGAAAATCCATTGTTGTTTTCAGCAAGAAGATGAAAATTTAGGCCCGCATTTGGACCCCCCCCCCCCATCCCATCCCGCTTCCTTGGGTCCCAAGGAGGTGGGGGGGGGGGGGGTAGGGCACCCCTGATTTTCCCATGAACAAACTTGAAACAACAGTCATCAATATACTGACTCATTGTATCAACTTAGCTCAATCACTTCTGGTTCCAGAGAAAATCTGTAAAGATTCCTTACAGGAGGGGGAGGGACCCCTGGGGCCCCGCATGGTGCCCATTTGATGGAATTGAGATTCTATCCCCCTAGGGATGCTACCTGTCAAGTTTGGTGAAAATTTGTGATAGGCTTTTCAAGAAAAAGATGAACATTTACAATTTCGGTCCAAATTTAGGCCCCCTGGGGCCCCCCAGGTGGGGCTTGGTGCCCATTTGATGGGAATGAGATTCTTTCCCCCTAGGGATGCTACCTGCCAACTTTGGTGAAAATTCATAATGGCATTTTCAAGAATAATATGAAAATGTACACTTTGGGCCCCATTAGGACCCCTCCCTTGGGTCCCAAGGGGGGCACCCCTGATTCTGCCATGAACAAACTTGAAACTACAGTCATCAATGTATTCATTCGTAGTATTAACTTAGCTCTATCACTTTTGGTTCTTGAGAAGAAGATTTTTTAAGATTCCTTAATTTTGGGGGTTTGGGCCCCTCTGGGGGCCCCCCAGGTGGGGTATGGTGCCCACTTGAACAAATTGAGATCCTATCCCCCTAGGGATGCTACCTGCCAAGTTTGGTGAAAATCGGTCAAGGGGTTCTCAAGAAGAAGATGAAAATGTAAAAAGTTTACGCACGACGGACGCCGGACGAAGAGCCATCGCAAGAGCTCACTTGAGCCTTCGGCTCATGTGAGCTAATTAGATAATCAGTAAAAGAATAATTAGATAAAGGGATCATAACCATCACTGGCTATCGGCTAGTCGCTGGTAGATATGACACCTGCAATCAGGCCAGTCTTTGGTTCAGCAACCCGAGTATGTACCCAGTATACCCATCATTTTTATCATGGCTATACTACAGAAACTGCCCTTAACTAAAAAATCCCATGTCTGGCGATTTTTTGTTTTGTTTTGCGGCTGTACATGTACTTACTCACTGAATAATCAGTGTTTCATTCATTCATTCATTCATTCAATCATTCATTCATTCATTCAATCGTATGGCACAATATACCTGGTTGATACCGTTTGATGACATATTGCTAGTCACCTGGGGTGAACCACGAGGGGTCGGCATCATTCGCCTGTTTTGTGGGTGGGTAGGTGGACCACTTCACAGGGTTAGCGCCCTACTCTTTGTGATGAATGAATGAAGAGGGATCTTTTACGTGAGTGAGCCGTGGCTAGTTCACACACGGGACCTCCATTTAATGTCCTATCCAAGGGACAGAGTGATTTGCTTGTAACTAGAGGGGACAGAATGCTTACACACAAAATTGCTCTGTGAGACCCCGGAATCAAACCGGGGTCCTTTGGATCTGGAGGCAGACGCACTACCGACTGAGCCAATCACCTCCCTAATCATTTTTTTATTTGTGAAAGGCAATTTGTCAATCAGCTGCAATGACTTTATGTATTCTCATACATAAAGATACGGAAGAGTTGTGGACTTTAGCTGTATCACCCCTCCTGGTTTTACTAGGATTCATATCACTGTCTCATAAAAATGCATGGAACTTGTGTTTGTCATCTTGAACACGGAATAGATATTACTTTGAAGCATCACCACTCTTGTCTAGTACAAAACAAAAACACTACACACACACTTCAATGATGCAATCATTCAATTTTCAGAGAACTCGTACAAGATCATCCAGATCATTCAAAACTTGGGAAGTTCATTCCATCTGATTTTGCAAGCGAACAATTTCATGATTTTCTCACATGAACATATAAAAAGCATTTTAAAAATGAAAATACACATCAAACGCATTTGAATTTAAATTAGCACAACATTGCCCTGATGAACGTCTACCGTATTTAGTTGGTGTGAAATTGAATGACAACTTCTCGTCATTAATTTGAATGAATTTCTCTCTAAATTGCATCAAATAATATTCATAAAGGATGGTATAAAACAAAATGGCATCCTCAATGAATGAAAATGAATCATACGAGAGTTGCTCAACTTGTATTCACGACTTTGAATGCAACTCCAACGAAATTTGGTGGGACAACCTACATTTTGTATTATACCAGTTTTGAGAGTTGCAACTAGAACACATTCATTTCTGTAGATTATCCTTTACCATGATCAAGTTGGATATCTCACCATACACCAAATCCTCACTCACACACACTCCAATACTTTCATTTATACAACAGCTTGCTGAGAGAGAGAAAAAAAAAAAAGACATTCTGGTTTGCTCTCAAAATGTTTTTTCATATCATATCACTTTATTCAGCATATTTATTTTTCTTTATACAATGTACAACTGTTAAAAACAGTGTGGAAACGTTTGTTATATACAAATTTACATCATATGATAAGCTTTGGAAAAATTTTCTCCCAACTTGCGAAAAATCCCCACCGTCACAAACACTCACACAGGTCTAGATATGCACCATTTGGTCCAGCCAAGATTTTTTTTTCCCCATAAAAAAAAGAGAGAGACAGATAAAGACAATGTATATGACATAGACTTTACATAGAGACAGTGTTAAACCAACATATACACAATGTTCCTTTTCCTTTCTTCTCTCTACACTTTCACATCACAACACACCTCTACAATGTCAATATTCCTCTCTCTTTCTCTTTCTCTCTCTTACCCTTTATCACTCCTACCAATGAATCACTTTCAAAATACCTCTCAAGAAGACAAGCATACTTTGAACAAAGTGAACTATTAAGTAATTCTTCAATTTGTGTCATGATTTATCACTCTTCTGTCACACTCCTGACTGCAGTTATCTGCTGGACTATGTATTAAAGCTATATTTGGTGAGGTTTCAAACAATCCCTACCTAAGGATCTTATTCCTTAACTTTACTATATGCTCCATATCATTCAGGATGGCAGCCACTTTAAGATATTATTATCTACAGTACTGCAAAGTTATCATAGGGGAATGTTTGCCTGGAATGAGCCATTCTCATTCAAACATGCCACATCATTCGTGCCAACCTTTGTCTAAACCACATGCTATAGACTCTCAGCACAGTTGGGATGATGGTTACTGAAAGAAGGTGCTACCTAAAGTGGCAATTTTCTCCCAGTCTTACCATCAGGAACAAAGTTGCAAGATAAGATGTCATTTTCTTAGTGCCCTATTCTTACTCTCCTAAGAAGATGTTATCTAAATTGCAGATCAGAAGATAATGTGTAACCTTAGTAACTGACATCTACTTATGGAAATTGTTACTATGATCAACCTAAAGATATTTGTTTAATATTAGTTTAGAGAGAATCACTATCTCAGAAAGAAATTAAATTCTTGTGATACAGGAATGTGTTTAGCGAGTTTAAGAAGGTTTTCAACCATCTGGAATTTCTTGTTTTACTCAGACCGATACACTTACATAACAAATGTTCACACATACGAAAATGATATAAAAATACATACAAAACTCTGTACTTGTACATATGTAACAAGCCAAGACATACTAGCCTTTGATTTCAAACATATACAAAAAAGGTCATATGAAACAAAATCAGAAAAGTTTTGTTTACAAACACTATGTTGCTTGTTGAAAGTCTTACATTTCTAAGCATCAACATCAATCACAGACAGAAAGGGCTTAGGCATAGGGCCATGCATGCAATCAAAAGTTTTCAACTTCATTCAACCTATAAATGTAAGTTTATCTGAAAGATGGAATAAGAAGCAGCACAACAAAGGGAATGTGCAAGGGTGCTGAACATTCTACCACTTGATTCATTATTTTCACAAAAAGAAAAACCAACATATCACTCTAATATCATGTGACACATCACATGACCAAGAGGCATCTATGCAGCATTTGACTGATCATGTGACTAGGATGCAGCTTACATGAAAGAGTCAAGTGAAATCCTGCAGCAGCAGCAAGTCAAATCATGATTCCATTGTCACTCAACTTACATGAGAGACTCAATTATAAGGATTTACCACACAGCCAGAAACATGCATTTCAATGTTAATTTGCAATAATCTTCAAAGTGATGCAATCCACAGCTAAGTAACACTGCCAGTACTCTTAGAGGATGATATTTTCCGAGGGCAGGGTTCCACATAAAGGTTTTGGCTGGCACATGTCTGGCAGAATCCTGACCAAGAGGGACTCTACTATACCATGTGACCCACAGGACTGTGAATGATTATTGTCATAGACCACAGTCCTCTCACAGCCTCTAGGTCTGCCATCTTAACCATGGTTGCACTAGAAACATTTCTCAGCATCAGAAAACATCCACAAATCCTCCCTATGACTAACTTGTAGCATAATTTAGGAGTAACTGCATTGCAAAATTAAGCCTTGTGACATAACAATGTGAATATTGTGCATGAGGTGACTGAAAACATTCAATTCAAGTGAATACAGCCAACACAGTAGCAAAATCTTTCCACATAGTGACAATCCACTATACTAGGATCACTACGCTGAATTTTTACCAGTGAAGAATACTGAAGAATACTGTGCACCCAAGGTACAATCAATTATGTGCTGTTTTCTGAGAATACTGTAGTGAATGTACTTTGACATCATATCAGTAGTACTTTGATAAGTAGAAGAGAAAAAAAAGCATCACTCTGTATTGAGACATGATGTCATCTGAGTTATAATCAGTCAATGCTAGTGATATGTAGCTACTTTGGTCTCTTTATCTGTGTAACCTGCACCACACATTCACAGATTTTTGTTAGATCTCAAAGGAACATCATTTATCTCAGAGCAATTCAAGATGCCCTGATGCTATCAAAGTGTGTACAACACACAACTTAACTGCCAAAATGACCGATTCCTACAGTCACTGTCAGTCACACATTTGAATACACTCTCTCTCTCAGAACACACACTCAATGTATTGGATTTATTACCTGCTATACGATCTATACTTTTTTGTTGTTGTTGTTCATTAACATACACAGAAAGCATGACTTGTATGACTATGCAACATATAATGTCTTCACTGCTAACCCTTCAGTTAAAAGGAAAGATATGGAAAGACGACTCATTTCATGACAATGTGGAAACAAGCAGGGTTCAATGACTTGCATTTGGAATAATGATATGTGGAATCATTGAAGAAAGAACGTATAAGAACAATTACATCATATTTGTAGCAACAGGACCCCAAAGCAGGGTACTGACACCCTACTCTCAGGTTAGAAGGACTGAGGAACGGTTCCTTGTATTAGTCTGGTCTATGAGAAGTTTGCAGCTCACTGAACTCATAACAGTGCCTTCTCATGACATGGTTTATTGTCACATGAGTGAAACAATGACAGAAACTGGCAGGTGAATACATTTTCTTTGTCTCTCACTCAACTGACATAGACAACTTACCCTTCACATTGAATCTGAATGTGAATCCACTCAGTCTGCAGCAATCAATGTCTAGATTGCATTCATTATTGCATTCCAATGAAGACGGCGTCATAGAGTGATGAGGGCGCTTTAGCCTCATACATCAGTGGATTGTAGAGTGAGACACAAGAGCCTGGATACCACTTCCTCTTCAAGTCTTCCAGTTGGTAGATGATGCCACAGGAGACATTATCCCTCGGCCCAGCGTGTCTCACCGCCTAGTGCATCTTACCATGCAGTGTGTCTTAGCGTGTCTCATCGCTCAGCGTGTCTTACCACCCAGCGTGTCTTACCACCTAGCGTGTCTTACCACTTGGCATGTCATACCAAGCAGTGTGTCTTACTGCTGAGTACGTCTCACTGATCAGTGTGTCTTACAGCCCAGGGTGTCGTATCATGCAGCATGTCTCACCACCTAGTGCATCTCACTGCCCGGCGTGTCCCACTAAAGCAGGAGTCCTGACCTGGATAGACCCTGATGCCAAGATGACCATCAGCATCCACTGGGTCATCCCATCCAAACTATCTCTCCTGGGGAATTCCCCTTCTGGATTTATTTCAGATTGACCATTGCTTGTCCCTTCACAGTTCAGAGGTCATCACACTGCTCCTACAATAAGAGTTAATAGACACAAAATGAAAAAGAGTTCTCACTATATAAATCATACTTTCTTCAGCTACAATAACTCTCACCATAGAAAGTATACAAAACAATAGAAGCCTATCATGCCATGTCTAAAAGTTGTCAAAGTAAAGACAAATTATTGTGTTGATCACATTGCATTGCATTTTTTTTTTCTGCACACTAATCCTGTCAATGCACAGATACAGGAGCTCATGACAAATTTTCTCTTCTCTTCAAAATATGTAATCATTGTCCCATCATCACTATAGATGCAAAGTGACATGTATCTATTCCTAACACACCAATGCAATACGACACAATAATTACATTTGTATGGCGCTCATACAAACTATAAGTTGTCTCACAGCACTTAACATGACATCATCATCTATAACACAGTTGCTATACTCTCTGAGTACTGAAATTCTCTTTAATTTCTCCTTAAGTGATCAAATGGCTAAAGACAACAAACATAACACAATCATATTTTCATAACAATGGATATAACAAATGTCAATATGTATTCTACACATTGCTAGTGTCTGATCACTTGTAACATTTACTAGAATGTGTTTACTGCAATGCACAATAAAATTAAATTGGGTGTGTAAATTTAGGTATGCAAACATGCACACACTAAAAATGCCTTGTGCATAGAACATTTGTAGTTTTGGGCTTGTCAGTCATGATGAGAAAATGGGAAAGTTTGAAAAGTTCAGTACATTACACACAAAGTACACATTACTCTCAAAGTATTTAGACTAACCTGTATATGACAGAAAATGAATTGGGGGTTGGAGTATACAGAATGTTCTAACCTCAGGGCTTGAAACATTAGTATACAGAATGTTCTAACCTCAGGGCTTGAAACATTAGTATACAGAATGTTCTAACCTCAGGGCTTGAAACATTAGTATACAGAATGTTCTAACCTCAAGGCTTGAAACATTAGTATACAGAATGTTCTAACCTCAAGGCTTGAAACATTATGGTTGGCAAGTTTGTGAGTCTCAAGATGAAAGCCAAGGACCAAAAACTCACCTCTACAGCATTTCAAAATCTACTCCACAACATTTCAAACTCTCCTCCATAGCATTTGACACCCTCCTTTTCAGCATTTCAGACCTAACCCTAACCCTATCTCTAAACAGGGATCATCCTGCATGTTCCCTACAACCCCAGTCATGATGTAGATAATGATTCCTTAAGGTAGAATGGCCATGACACTCACCCCTGGTGGAGCTGAGCTGAGATCACTGTATTCTCCATACTAGGTCTGACTAGAGAGGGAGTGGGATAACCAGGCTCTTCCAATCTCTGTTCTACCTCCCTCTGCTGTCGTTTCCTCAGTGCCTCCTGCTCAGCACTCTCCAGCAGCTTCTTCAAGATGTCACTGTCTGGCTTGTTGTGGGTGTGGGGACTGCTGTTACCTACTGCGAGGGGATGAGGGAAGAAAAAGGATTTTCAATCAATTAATCCAGCATGAGGAAACACATATTTGAACTATGACAAAAGAGCACTGAGAGATATCTATGAAACCTGTACATCACAATGCAAGAATATAATCTGCATTCTTCATTTTAAGGGTTCCTGATCTATAGTATGACTTTGCTGTTGTCTGAAATGTATAGAATGGGTTGTCAACTGTTTGCCTAGAGCTCCATACATGACATTTGACCTTGGCTGACCTTTAGACTGACCTTTAGACTGGACTTCCTCCATCTGTCTCTTGATCTCTCGGTATCTCATCAAGTCATCCATCAGCTGAGCCTCCTGTGTCTTCAGGGACTCATACTCCATGCGACTGGTTTTGGTCAATGCCCTCTTGGAAGATCTCTGGCTGCCCTGGCTCTGCATCTATGGCAGGATTAAGACCAGCATGATTTAAAAGACTCAATCTCCACAACTTTTATAGAAACAAACTCAATTTTTTTCTTTGGAAAAGTGCTCACTCAACACTGCTACTTTCATTATATATCCCGCTCTTACATCTATTCCTCCTCAACATTTTGGGGATCACAAGCTTCGGATTGAGAATTGGTAAAAAATGATCTGGGGTTTAAAGACAGACTTTATTCAAACCAAACCCAGTCAGCATAAATTTGCTGTAAACATGTAGGAAATGCTGTAAATGGCATGGGTTTGTAACATCAAGGAGTGTTTGATCACACATCACATATCTACCATAATAACATGAAGAAACTGTCACAGCACTTCAGTCATTTAGAACTACTCCTTTAGAAGAGGAGACATTGGTGCCACCTTGGGGGGCACAACACCTCCTTTGGATGAATAAGGTCAATAACATCTTTCACCAATTCTAAATGAAATCACTGAACAAAAATCAAAGTCATCCATTTTCATTGACTGTATTATTTCTCTGTTTTGATACAACATTCTGCAAAGAGCATCTCAAATTCCAATGGCACTGGTAGTAGGAATGAGGTAAGGACACTAATGAATGATTACCATCAAACAGAAATCACTACAACAAACCTTTTTCCATCTCATGCTTTTACGTTCCAGAGAATTCCTCTTGAAAGGAGCCATTCTAGGCATCGCCATGGCGCTGTCACTCTCACTACGGTTCAGCTGGAATGAAGGCAAAAGGGAAGTATGTCATCTACTAGCTCATCTCCACTTCTAGGAAACTAGGATTAAACTTAGCTCATCTCCACTTCTAGGAAACTAGGATTAAACTTAGCTCATCTCCACTTCTAGGAAACTAGGATTAAACTATGTACATCTCAATTTCAAAACTCATCATTTTTAGGAAATCAGGGAGGATACTGACTTTTTACAAAGACAGGATATAACAATTTTGAAGTGATTATAATACATGGAAATAACAAATGTGCAGAGAATTATGAAGAGAACAAAAATATATTGTTAATCAGATTTAAATCTACAGATTATCATGCCTGGAAAGTAGTATCTTCCTATAAATAATTTTGTAAAACTGCCAAGTTTGTATAATGAATATCCTATCATTGTCACTATTTTGTCAAACAGCAATTGCTTGAACACCCTGTCTAGCCTGATGATTTCAGTAAATCAAGTTTAACATAAATATTAGGAGCTCAGTCAGTGAGATGGCAAGGAAAAAGACTGACATACCTTTGGCATCGCTACCTTGGAAAGCCCTTCTGTGGTGCCTCCAGTAAACGTCTTTGACCTTGTGATCCCTGAACCAGAGTTCATTCTAGAGTGGTGCTCGTTCCTTTCTCCGTTCACTGAGTCTAAGTAGCCATTGGTCATTAGCTGGATTGGATCAGCAGTAAGACTGGGGTCACCACCAGTCTCTGGGCCAGTGGTAGGCAAGTGAATGGCAGAGGAGGAGGAGGAGGAGGAGGATGAAAATAAGCCTTGACTGCCGGAGAGTGTTGATGTCTGGAGTAGACGGTGGTGAGTGGTGGATGGCTGTTGGTACAGGTTTGTGGTGGGGAGCCCATGGGCTGGAGGTGGGTGACGGTAGGCCGACAGGAGGGAGCTGTCTAGGGAGGAGGCACGTAACCTGTGGAGATGGGACAGACCAGTATGTGATATTTAAACTGATTTTATCACAGTAGACTTTTATTCTATCTATTCATTTCTTCATTTCATGACAATGTCATCTCTAGTGCACACTGTAGAAGTGAAAGAAATTATGGCGATCATCTTCCAATAACTACCAAGTCTGCATCATTAGAAAATAAAACATTCCAAAGATTTTCTAATCTGATATTCAAATCACTCTTCAAGAGGGCTATTTCACCCAGAGTTATACAATATGTACCGGTACATTAATCATGCTATAAAAGATTATATCCAAAATTATCAATAATTCACTTTTAGATTCAGGAAGCATCTTTTTGCATTAGAAGAAAAATGTATTTGAAGAACTACTTTTGTTTTTTGTTGTTCTTTCCGATCACACATGTTTTTAAGAAATAGGTATAAAGAACTATCTGCCACTTCTCAAATATTGAAACTGAATAAATTATGATGAAATACCACTGTTGGAATTTTTTAAAACTTGCTTGCCTTTCTTGATACGGGAGAGCTGCGTCAAATATATCTGTTATATTACTTGGAGTCTGGATAAAAAGAAACACACATCAAGATGACAAAATAATTATTACAAAATCAAATAAATAACAAAGTATAATATGTAGATAATCATACGCCCATCTTTTTTCAGACTAGACAACATCTTTGATATATCTCCCCCCCAAAAAAATACAAAATAAAAAATAAAAAAAATAAATAGATAACTAAATAAAATAAATAAATCATAATAACAATTATATTTAAATCCACTTTCTAGAATAACAACTAAAGTTGAGCTACATAATATATGTGACCCAGTCACCCTGCATCACAAAACCAACAAAAAGTCACCAAACATGGATATTCAGTGGAGGGTAGATTCTGAAAGAGCACTCTTTAAGCTTTAAAATGATGTATAACTCCATTCAAATGGACTCTCCTAACCTATCTAAATATTTGAAAGAAAGCACACACTCTGGAAAAGTGTGAACTGAGAAAAGAGGCTCTGAAGTTTAAGGTGTATTCAAGTCCTTAATCTTACCACACCGTGCTAGCTGTGCAATGAATGGGACAAAAACAGGATGTAAAACGCCATTGCACCAACAACGAAGGGATTATCAGATTAAGCTGAAGCTAAGTAGGCTCTATAGACACCTTCTGCCCATGGCTAATACCAACTTTCAAAGCAGTAGCATCATCCTTTCAAAAGTGATTAGTAATTTAAGTGAAGGGTGTGTAAAGGAATTTTAAGGACAGAAAAGGGGTCTCCAAGACATACTTAATTACACTATTCTACAAAAAAAATGTTCTAGAAAAACTGCTGAAAACACACTTTCCAATTCATTTTATGATGTAGAAGTGTAGAAATGTAGAAGTATCACTCTTTCAGAAAACATGGAAATCTCAAAATTGACTAGGCTGACCCATTTCACCTTGTTTGAGTGCCCACATAAAATGAGGGCATGCAACTTTTTGTTGGTTTTATGATGCACAGTCACAGATGATTAAAAGGCATACATATAAAGACATTTGCATAACATGAAGAATATACAGTACATGCAGATTTGACAAATAACACAAAGAAAGTATACACCCTTAACGAATTATACAATTAAATTGCACAATACAACAAAATTATTGATTCTGCTACAGCATATGAACCTGACTAATTTCCATCAAGAAACATTTTATAACTAAAAGAAAAGAGAGAAGGGAAACCAATCCTGCCCACTGGTTGCAGCCTTGGTCCTCACCTGACTAGATCTCTCCAAGGTACTGGTACAGGTGGCTGTCCCCTCACTGCTGGTATCGATGTCATGTTGGGGGTAGGCTGGTTGGGTGCAGTTTAGTAGGGTGTACCACCGAGAGCTAGCTGGGTGTGAGAGGCAGGCATCCAGGAGACCTATGTGTGTGCCAGCCTGTACAGAGACACAGACAAATGAAAAATAGATTTTGGTCAACATACAACTGTGATATTACTGTTACTTTCTTAATTTCCTTCCACATAGTAAGCACAATTTGGTATTTGTTGTAGGTTGATAGGTTGGATCTCTCTATAGCTTACAGAACCACAACTGTTTACACTCAAACCAGAAACATTCATGCTATGAAACTTTCCTAAATTGGAGCCAATGAAACTTTCACAAATTGCCACTGGCATTTAATGCATTGTGATAATCAAACATTTTATGTGCACTTTGCTTTGCAAATCTTGGCTTCTTGCAAAATTTACAAAAGTTTCATGAATGCAAATATTTCTTCACAGTACTGGTAGTATATCAATGCAGTCATTGTGAGTTGGTAGAAAAGTGTCTGGCAGATATGGTAGAAGGGGGCTTTTGGAGATGGCTGAACAGGAATAAGAGAGTGGGTAGAGTGATCAAATCAAACTCACTAGACAATCTTCCTGGCCATCTGGGGTACGGTAGCAAACATAAATCTGTAGAGTCATGGAGTGAAGATCTGTGTCCTTGGTTGGGATGGTAAATCGGTGTCCTAGGGACACTATGCTGGACCCTGTTTGCTGAAGGGGCGGTGTTTGAAAGGACAGGTGGGGTGGATACGACTGTATGTTCCCTTTGATGAAACTAGATTGGAAGAAATCAAACCAATCATTAACTGTTGCAGGAATATTAATAATGCATAACAAAATGTGTATCAGACATTACTTCCTCTTTTTTTTCCTCACTGTGGAAAAAGTCACTTTAAATAGGATGTGAATGAGGCTGCATATCTGAACATGACACATATTGGAACACCCATTGCAATGTGGCCTTTTAGCAACAAATAAAATAAACATGATCTTTTATTTTCAGGCCAAAAGATGCTGAAACAGAACCAACTATAATACCAGTATGTGCACTGGGTGAGCTTTCTTACAAGTTCACTGACCAAAACTTTCCTTTCTATAAAAGGAAAGAATGCCACTTGATAAGACCAGGCTTTCAGAGCGAAGACAAGTACAGGGCACTCCCCATCAAATGAATATGGTAGTTACAACAAAGTAAAAACTGAGGTTCCAGAATTATCATCACTACAGTCTATAGTGCAAAATTCCCTTCAGTTATCACAAAATTTTGATATAACAAAAGAAAACTGCTGGTCCAAGGGACTTCATTATAAGGGGAGTCACCTGTAGGTCACACATGAACACAAGAAGGTATGATATGGGATGTAATACACTTACAATTGAGTGTCTTGAGATGGTAGCAGCTCTTTGAAATGCTTCAGGTTGTCCAGAGTGATGACCACAAGACCGTCCTGGGGGTCATAATGGCAGCCCATGTGCAGCTGGGTCATGTCATAGGTCATGGGGTCATAACCTTCCTCAGCTATCTCACCAGGTCTGTAATCACAGGATGAACCACACAGTTTAGTTACCACAAGGTTTACATCTATCATCAATTCACTTTTCAACTCACTTGCTTTCAACTAAATTCACAATGACACTCTTTGAAATACCCATAGCATTTTAGCAATGCATTCCATTGTTCTGAGCAAGGTTTTCTAATGTTTTGCTATATGTTAATATCATCATCATTATTATAGTACTGTTATTATCACTATCATTATTAAAGGACAAGTTCACCTTCATAAACATAAGGATTGAGAAAATGCAACAATATTAGCAGAACACATCAGTGAAAGTTTGAGGAAAATTGGACAATCGATGCAAAAGTTATGAATTTTTTAAATTTTTGTGTTGGAACCGCTGGATGAGGAGACTACTACAGCTTGTGAGTCATATGCGTACAACAGTATAAAGAAAATATAAAAGAAAATTCAACATATTTTCACTTTTTTCGCATAATAAAAGAGCAATTGACTTGCCTCTTTCTAAAGGCAGGGGGAATAATATTACCCATAACATTTATCGGTAACGAGTCAGGGGAATGTGTACTTTTTTCAAAAGATGGAATTTTGTGAAATTCTCTTTATATTTTCGTTATATTGTTGTACGCATGTGACATCTAAGTTATTCATACACTGCAGTAGTCTTCTCATCCAGCGGGTACGGCACAAAAACTTCAAAAATTCAGAACTTTTGAACGGATTGACTGATTTTCCTCAAACTTTCAATGATGTGTTCTATTAATATTGCTACATTCTCTCAATCCTTATGTTTATGAAGGTGAACTTGTCCTTTAATGATGCAGTTACTACTAATAATACTTCTAATACTGTGAATGCTTTTGATTATGATGATGATAACACTAATTATAATGCAAATACAAACAATATTGAGCATAATGATATCAATAATTACAATAATATAGTATAAGGAAAAGACAAAAAGAAAATATTCCCAATTTCCTTTTAGTCCTCTAAATTTCGGTTGACACGACATTTGCTCCTGCAATAATAGCTCCGGTCTTATTTTCTCCACGCACTTAGGGTTAGGGTTACAGTTGTGATAGGGTTTTAGGTTTAGTTTGATGTGAGGATTGCGATTAGGGTTAGGGTCACGTTTGTGGATAGAATTTATGTTTGGCTTTAATAGCACGCAGATATTTCATGGGAGCAATTGTTGTAGGAGCAAATGTTATGGAACCAATTCCCCCCCTTCAGTTACAGACAAATATTTAAAAAAGGGAAGTATCAAACAGCAAGTACTGGAAGAAAAGATTGGAAGTATCAAACAATAAGTACTGGAAGAAAAGATTCTAACCTCTTTGCCGAAGCCTCATAGACCCCACTGTCTCCTGCCATGGATTCATCTGACACCGCTGCTGTCACACTCCTTGGGGCCCCCATAGCATGGCCAGGCAGGAGATCTACACCTGTTGGGTGCCAAAAGGTAACATCACCATACTACAGATGCACTTTATGACCTCACTTATGACCTCACTTTATGACCTTGCTTTATGGCCTTACTTTGAGGCACTACACAAAAGGGAATTAATTCATCTAGAGCACTTGGTATTTTGTCATCGTGTGTAAATTTCTCTAAAGGACGATGGGAAGATCATGAATAATCTATTGTGTTTTTCAATTAAAACCAATACTTCAATAAACCAGTTATAAGACAGTTGGTGGAGGACACACTCCTGATTGAGGCTGATATTGCAAACATCCACCCATGGAGAATGTGGTGTTATCTTACCTTCACTAATGGGACTCAGCTGCGAATTGAGAAAACCTTCTTGACTGTTGCTCTCAGAGGTGGCATACTTCAAATCCAGTCCAGCTCTCACCATACTATAGCTCCCTCTGGAGCCGTGACCTGGCAAACCTTGACCTCCAGTGACCCCTCCCAGAGGTAGTTCCTGGGAAGTCAGCTGCATTTGAGCGAGGTAAGCGGCTAGCTGCTCCCCATCCATGTCTTGACCATTACCCTCTGGTCTCCTGTGAGTCAGGTGATGATGGTAGGTAGGGGGCCGCCCCTCATACTGTGGGGTACTACCAGGGTGGGGTCCCTCACTACCGGGGGATTTGTGGGCTGCCCCGCCCGGTGATGCAGGAGGGGAGATGGATGAGAGGGAAGAGCGAGGAGAGAGAGACGGAGCAGACAAAGGGGTTTCCCCTGGTTTCACGGTCTGTTGTTGGTGGTGTTGCTGATGATACTGTATATGATGTTGATGAGATTGTTGCTGCTGTTGCTGCTGGAAGTGGTAGTGGTGGGCATGGGACAAGTTTGTGTGGTGGGAAACCACTTGAGTTTGGTAGTCTAGTCCTTCAATTCCACCCTGTAGGAGAGCATCAACCTACGCGGGAAAAAAAGAAATAAAACAAGAAGTACTCTTTACTATGAGTCAGAGGTATAAGAGCAATACAGCAAAGAAATGATACAAGATGAACTTCTTTATATCAGGTGGAAATAAATGTTAACTTTGCTCTTTAGTGTGAAAGGGATTTATCAAAAGTGCACACACCCATGGTAGATTCAAATCATGACTCATCACATCATGACTAAAATGACTTTGCTCGATATTAAAAGAATGGTATGAATGGGATTGACTTGGGAAAAGTGCACTGCCATATTTTGCTGTACAAAATAAAAAAATTGCTTCCATTTTGGGGATCTCCTTCCCCATTATTTCAATCATTCCAATAAATCAAATGTATCTTTACAAGCATTCTTTTCATATCTTTGCCTTCCTTACCTTTCGCTGTATCAGGTCACTCATGACATCAGGTGACTGGTTCAGCTCTGAATTACTGAGGGCGCTGTTCAGGGAGCCTTTGCTTGAAGCCAACGAACCCCGACTTGACGGACCTAACGATCCTCGACTAGAGCTAGATGACAAGGTTCCCATGGACACACTGGAAAGAAAGGAAGTACAGAAAATGGTGAGTCCTCCGAAGTGGACAAGATTAGGATATCTCATGTTGTCACCTCCCACACAATATAAATGCTCCATTTGTCACATTGAACTAGTATCTTGATTTAAAAAAAGAAAAAAGATAAGCACATCACAAAAGACATTAACCAGTTGAGGACGAGTCCCAAGTGTACTCGGGTAAGTGTCTATGGGAAATGCGTGTTGTAGCAAAATCAGCCCATCCTCAACAGGTTAAGATTGCAAGATGGAAGTTATATAAGGTAAAATTTGGTGCAAAAGTACTAGAAAACCCAGTTTTTCTTCTTCCCCATGTATCCCTAAAACAGATAACAATCAACTCTGTGACAAGATCTTTTCTCTCGGATGATTGGATGAGGGCAGATAGATGAGAATGACATGAAGGTTTGTTGCTGCAGTCTGTCAGTGAGACCTAGATAAGGTAAGAGAACATATACCTCTGATAGGGGGCAGATAGAATGACATAAAGAAGTGCCGGGGTCTGTACGTAAGACCAAGATATTAAGATCTGAGGTCCTGTACCTTCGATGGGGATCCTGACTGCTCCTCCTCAGCTGTGCATTCAAAGACTGTTTGTATTGAGAGAGGTCCAGCTGAGAGGCACTGGTCAAAAGTGGTTGTGATGATGACGTTGGTAGAGAGGAGGTTGATGACATCCGATGACCAAGACGTGAAACAGACTGCATTGTGGGAATGACATAAATTTTCTCATTTACACATTTCAGAGAATATACTTCAATTTCATTTTATTCCTCTTTCATAAGTCAGTGGAACAAGTGTTCCTTGAACTTCAAAATCCCTCAAACAGTGAACAGTGGCAGCTTGTTTGAAAGAGATCAAGAGTATTTGTCCATGGATTGCATAGAAAGTTGAGGTAATAAAATGATGATTTTCAATTTGCCTTTTCTGAAGGACATCCTATACACTATCTCTCTTTGTGGCAAAGATATTACAATCAAATGTCACTGATCAGATAATATGAATAACAAGAAAATTTCGAAGAGAATATAAAAAAAACTTATTCAACTTGGCATGAATAAGAATAATAAATAATGAACCATTCAAAAAACTGTTATCTATGCAGTATAACGTTTCATACAAATTGAGTGTCAGGAAAATGGACAATGGACACAATGAAGAAAACCTTGGTTGAATTGGAGAGAGGTGAGCAGCTTACATGAAGCAGGCCTTGGTCACTGATAGATGACTTGATGATCTGAGGGTCAGTCTGGGTCCTGCTAGATGACCAACCACTGGACATGCCATGCTCCACTCTGAATATCAAAAAGAATAGACACAAAAATAGACAGAGGTCACTACAAGAAAGGAACTCCTTGGTAAGGATTTCAGCTGTAATGCCTCATGTTTGTCCTAATGTCTGAGGCCTCTGGTTTCAGTTCTAGCGGTAGAACAATGCCATAGATAGAATAGGAGCATTGCAAGTCGTGATGACATCATTCAAACTCAATCAATACATTTAGCTAGATAGGATTAGATTGTCAAACAGAAAATGAAAAGCAAATAATGTGGATACGATACTGGAAATAGATCAGACGAATGGTATTCAGGAATACAGTGTTAACACATTTACAAAGTGTAGATTAAATTTTCCATTTTGGCAAAAGGCCATGATCCACTTTCTTGAAAAAGGATCTACATTTCTTGATAACAAATACCACTCTGAAGCAAATGCTGAATGTCTGTTTGAAATGTTAAAATTTGCACAATGCAAAAATCTAAAGCTGAACTGTTCATTATATACTTATATCTTAGACTGACTTTTGTGGGTTTTCTTTCACAGAAAGTCAGGACACAAAACATGCTGCACATATTTTAACCCATTGAGGACGGAACACGCATTTCCCATAGACACTTTCCCGAGTATACTCAGGACTCGTCCTCAATGGGTTAAGCTTCCATACAAACAATCACAAATATTACCTCTTTATACTGTATTTTACCATACACAGTGATAAAAACCTCTGGTATAATTTTACAACGATAATAGCTGATCTGACAACAGCATTCCTATAATTCATAATCACACAGGCAGACAAGACTTGAACACATACACACACAAACACACACTCTTACACACATACATGTACAGGCATAAAGACACTTTGAAAAGGTCAAGCTATACTTAAATAAAGACACATTATACTATATGAATGAAGTTTGACTGAGCTTTATGACTGTATCACCTGTGACACAGATTATTAGCATATTGGTACATATTGTATGAAAAGTTAAACTCTTCCATTGTTTGTTTGCCTGGTCAATTAAGAAAGATTGGAAATTCACCACTGTACCATTCACAGAAAAAAAGTTATAACTGATTTGTTTAACAAAAAATAAATAAAACAGAAAAACAAGGAAGCATTTTTTTCTCCCTTCAGAGCCACAATTTATTCTGAGGCAGAATCACAAAATTCTACAGAATCTCTTTTCAAATCAATTGTACCTCTGGCAAGCAGTTTACGGCATTTTTCTTTTTTTTAATTCTGACTAAAAATTATTCATCTAAACCTCTACAATAGAAGCATCTCTAAAATATCAAATTCAGTCTTGCTATTAGCCAGTGTTCTGTGAAACCTCTTTCTGAATTTGTTTAATCAATTTAGACATTTCTAACTTTAAGAAGAATGCTGACAAAAGACAAAATGGCGGGGGGGAAGCAATCCTACATTCAGCCAGAATGGTATTATTTCTCCTGGAAGTGTTCTGTAGCAAAAGTCTCCTGGGAGAGGAGAGATAGGTTTCTGTCCCCTGAAGCAGTCTGCCTACATGCTCCTAGCTAATATTGGTAGAGCCTCAGATTTCAACAAATGTTTGATCAGGTGAGACCTGTGAAGCTAGTTTGAGGCTTGGTGTCCCACTATGCCTTCTTCCCCAGGTCAGTTTATATTACATGCACTATTTCAGCCCACTCGTACGGCACCTTTCAACATTTTTACATGGTATAGAGTATGACTAATGCCACTGAAAATTAGTCTAGTGATACACATAATGTCAAATGAATGTATGTTTGTATAAAAACATGCCTGGGTGAATATATCTATAAGTATTACCATATGTATCATTCATAATCATCATCATCATCATCATAATCATCACTCAATTATCATGATATCATCAGTGGCACCACTTTGAAAATATGAATATCACATTTATCTGACCTCATCCTAACATGCCATAAATGAATAGCTCTGTAAGACTTGAATGGTATGAACACAGCTCATATCAAAATTAACCACGATATCAAAACAATTACCACCATGTTCTCTGAATGACTACTCACTCTAACAATGAGCCAAAGTGTAAAGGTATGTTCTCAAGTAATGTAGTTTTATGAATGACAAAGAAGACAGAGGATAATACACACTGGAATGTGTCAAACTTTAGGGCAAACACCAAGAATGTTACTGCTCTTTATACGATTCTGTATCTGTGATGTGTTCATAGATAGATACAAACTGTATGTTGGCATGTAGACACCCAGTGTATTCAATTGTCGTCACCAGCCAGGCAAACTAGCAGATCCTTATGCATAATCTGCATGAATGTGACATTCATCTGCTACAGACAGACAATGATTAAATCTAGATATCTTCAAACTTACTGCATGAGAGGAAAGAAGCCTGGGTCCTGGCCCACAATCTGGGCCTGGACTTGAAGGAGCTCATTCCTGATCTGGGCCACCCTGGCTTTAGCTTGGGCCACCTGTGCCTTCAGCTGGTCTGGGTCATACTTGGTACTCCCATTAGAACTTGTGGAATTCACTGCAAGGAACAGACAGAGGGGATTCAGGGTAAAATACTGTAAAACCAGAAATATTTCAAGGCACGTGGACTGGAGCTGATGGCCTTTTCCGCGACATGAAATTTTTGCATATTGCAATGGACATTCAATGCATATAATGTAGACAAGAAGTCTTGCATGCATTTTAGTTTTGTGAATGTTGCCTCTCCCAAAATTTGCGAAATTAAAACGCATGAGAAAATTTGTGGTTTTACAGTAAACGGATCTAGCTGAAATGAGTACAGGTAAAGATTATCAGGGCGCATTAGATGTATATTGTATCTAGTAGTCAAAGCTCTTTTATTCAGCATGGATGAATAGACCAGCTGGGCACTTGGTGAATTAAATACAATATTAAATGACTATCACAGTGATCAATATTACTTTCACTCTGTTTCACAATTCTATAAAATTCAATACCAAACATGCACTTGGGTCTACATTGTAATCCCCTGAAGAGGTTTTATTGGTTACATCTAATACAAAATGCACATGTAGCATTCGCAAGTGAAACACTGCATAACATTCAAATTTGTAGCCTTATTATATTCAGCAAAATATTGACTGTGTAAACTATCTGTATTGAGTTCAAGATATGCCATATTTTGCATTTATGTAACTTTAGCTTATCTTGTCAGTCAGATCACATTCCAAATGCCATAAAAAGTCAATGAGGACTTTTGAAATGAAAACACACACCCTTCACTCCAATCAAGCATTGAAGAATGTTAAAGCCATCAAGGCTATTTACAAACTGTAAGCACATAGTTTCTGTCAATTCATTTTCCCCTCTGATACACAGCTATAATTAAACCCTAGCACTGTCAATCGTACATTACTTCAAGCAGAACTTGGATGATTAAAACCTGTGACGATAAGATCAAGTATACAGTGTGAGGGCGGAAAGCTGCTATACATAGAACTTTATTGTATTGATTCATTTGTTCTTTTGATACCAAATGGCAGGTGGTAGCCAGTGGAGGGAGGATTCTGCATACCATCAAAAAACTATTCTCATCAGCTTTTACGTGAAATAGAGTCATCATACAAATATCTTCATACCAAGATCTTCTCATTATGAATATGATGTATACAAAAGGGAGATCAAAAACAAGCACTCTTGATCTTTATCACGTACGAGAGAACAGCTGGGACCATCTACACACTCTGTAAATCCAATGCAGTGGTATACACTCTCATACACGGGGTAAGATGAAATCCCCGTGATTTCTGGGGCGTGCAATAAGCACCTATTTCTACATTATTCCACCCTACAATCAATCACTATGTCACAGGTCTACTACAGACAAGTTGAGAGAAGAAAGGAACATGGCACAGATAACTGTCAAAAGTTTCTTTTAACAAACTTCTGGCTGACTGCTGGCTTTCAAAGTTAGAGCATTGTTTGCCTAGAAATCAACTTAATGCCCTAAACTACACAATTAGAATGAGGACAACAATTTGGAATTGGACCATTAAACTCTGCTAACATTAAGTAGAACGGGAGAAAAGATCACAAAAGTACCGGGACTGCAACAACAAAAATACAGAACAGAGAAAATGGATGACGGAAGGGAAAGGAGAAAGAGAGAAAATGAATGAGAAGGGAAAGGAGAAACAGAGAAAATGGCTTACAAAGATTGACAACAAAACTCAATACAAAAGATACTCACAGCTTGAGTGTGACTGCCAACCACTCAGTGCCTCACTAGACTGTCCAATCTGTAACGATATGAAGATTGCATCAAATCACTGATTCCAAATCTGTGTTTTAGAATCTCAACAGAAGGAACATTATATGAAAGAGACAAGTGTAACTTCAGTAAAACTTTCTTTATGTCATTACATGACCTAGCCTTCAGTAATGCCCTATGAAGGGAGCCTTCAAAAAATGCTGCATTGATTAACCTTACTGGGGGAAAAGTTTTGACTTCCCGGCAATCAAAAAGGTGTGCCTCTAATGATATTTGTTGAAAATTACTCAGTCAGATGCAGTCGGCTAACAACAAAGTAATATTCATGACATCTTTCTTACTAATACTAATCCTTTTTAAAATCTTTTCATTCTGATTGATGGATGTGAAGTGCATCCATGACCAAACACTAACTAAGGCTCACTGTCAGACACTAGTCACAAATCTTACCTCTTCCTTACTGAGGTGTATACCATACTCCTGTATGTCAGTCAGAGAAGACGTGGAAGGGTGCTGCTGAGGGGCTTGCAGGGGGCTGGGCAGGGGGCTGGGCAGGGGGCTGGGCTGGGTGGCATCAGGGGCAGACTGAGGAACATCGGCATTGGTAGTTTGCTGGAGGTAGGCCTTGAGCATAAACTCCTGTTCCTTGCGCCATTCGATCATTGGGTTTTCCAACTGATTGGATTCTGTGAGGGAGACAGATTTAATAACACACTTTACATGTGTTGCTTGAAGGTTTTACACTATACACTATGGACTGACACAAAACAACATCACAAGTTGAAAATGAAGAGCTCCCTGTTAAACCATGGAGCTTCATCTCATTTGTAGCTCCAAGTTTAAAAAGTACATTTACAATGTAAAATGTACAGTTGTACAGTGGGCATGTAACTTACAGCATTCATATTTCGTTTCTGAATGTAAAATCTAAATCATATTGCATATTTTTGTGACTATGTGGTTAACAACTTTTCTCTTGTCCAGAAATTCTTCTTGAAAAAAAAAATGTAATACCAGACCAAGTATGAAATATGACCCACATGTAGGAGAACAGTGCAGTTTAGAATTGGGGAAAAAACTTCAATCCCTGCACCCTTGGTGAGACCTACAAGTGATCACATGTCAAAGTTTGACATTCCTCCCATCTGTAACTCATACACACACACACACACACACACACACACACACACACACACACACACACACACACACACACACACACACACACACACACACACACACACACACACACACACACACACTGCTGTCACATGGCTTGTACACCACTTGTCTCTCACTTCATTCTGCCAAAGACCTATCATTCTTCTCACAAACTGGTAACAAACCACAAAATTTTAGTTCTAGTGGATTTTGTACAACATCGTGTACAGTATCTCAGGTACATGCCCCACAAGATTTCTCTCTGGGCAAGATCAAATTACTGTTTCTGTTTCAGAAATACTATGCAGAAGGTGAAGAAATTCAAGCTAGAGATATTTTTGAAGAATGTTTTCCTTGACTATGTTTCTTGCACTGACCTTTGTCAGAGATCCCTAGAAGAGTCACTAGAAGGGTCACCATGCCAACAAGAAAGAAGTCAAAGGACTAATATTTAGAAAGTTACTCTCACATGTCTTACTCTGAGTCTGATCCCATCTCACCCTTCCTAACCTTCTAATGGAAGATATTACCACACAAACAAGTAGGCCTACTTCTATGGCACAGTTTGTGTTTGTCCTCTTCACTATCAAATAAAATGCAGTCTCTTATTTCTTGAGTTATCAGACTGATCTCTACCACCAAATTTACTTCACTTGATGAAACTGAAAATGCTAGTTATTCTCCCTGGAAGCAGAATCATATTCTGTGTTTTTACCTATTGAAGACTATTTTTTAGTATACTCAAGCAGATGTCTATGGGAAATGCTTGTCTTCTATACAGGTTAACCGACAAAGCTTAATATAACGACAAGAGCTAATCAGCTGGGGAAAAAAAGAGATGCATGTTAGAGCACACACTTTTGCTTTTCCAAATTTTTGTGAAAGATCACAAATGTAATGCACAGCTGCAAGATGTAGGCCCTGCCACAGGTGGCTGATGTGGGACTGTAGCTTTTTCACAATACTGTCAGACCATCAAGTTCTATAAGACTGTCCATGATGAGGCTCAGAACACACCTTGTTTTCTGAGCCAAAGTTCATTGTGGTCAGACAATAGCTCATCCTAACAACCCTTGACCATGGACTGTATAGCATCCTGCAGACTGGATTGGCTAAGACTTCCTAAGCAGGGCTCTGAATAGCATTCTTTGTTGATTACAAGACAGCTAGCTTTAAAGGGCAAATCACCCCACAGACACTAGCAGGTGGACTGCTGTACAGACAACCCTATGTACAGTGTAGGAAGTCCCCCTGGATTAATGCAATACAAGGATAAAATGTGGGGCCTACAAGGTATCATCAGAGAAGAGAATAATTTGATGAAGGAGCAAAGTCTGGGCAGCCATGTGGTTCCAATGCTCTCAACCAGGATGTGATAGAGTCACTGAAAAAAAAAAGACTTTTCCTGTATAAATTTGTTATTTTACTTGAAAAGTAACATAAAATCAATTCATATCATTTTTCAGTTTGATGTATTTCTGGTGCAGTCCTAGTAGAGTTCATGCTCATTAACTCTTTACAGAGATCAAAGTACATCAGGACTATGAATTACAGCATTTAATATGAGTCACTGCCAAGATTGAATGAGGAATATAATTGAGCAATTTTCTCTTTAAGTTGTTACCACACAGCATTCTGAGAAGAGAAGACCCAGTCCAGCCCACAGAGCTGGCCAAACAGAATGGAATGTCGGGGAACAATAGGCAGCTAGGAAGTGGGGACAATAGTGCTAGACTCACCACACAAATGGCTACATGCCAGGCACATTGCTGAGAGTAAAGTCAGCCAGTAAACAGGCATGAGCTGCCAGGCAAGAATGGAATTGCGTTGGCCTACATTGCATTCTCCGAAGCAGAACCTCTGCACTGAACTACCCAACCAGCCAGAAACAATGTCTCTTTATCTTTGACTGCTACAATTCTATGTCATGGCGACGGAAGGTCTCAATATTTGGAAATTTCAATAAAATGCATCACATTGTCATAAACAAATAATAGTAGTGGCGCCTTCATGGACTAGCTATTTCATAACAAACACTTGCAACAATGCCATAACATCATCACACCTTGACATAACACACAATTCAGGGTTGAAACATGGAAAAGAATTTAAGCAGTCAAGGTATGATCACGTAGGCCTACATGTAGGCCCTACAGTCTGTAATGTGGACTACCATTACATGGAAAGTGAAGACAACATCATACAATGTAGCTGACCTCTCTGTATTCATTGTGTACAATGGTATGTCCAAATGGCAGTCTAGGAATTGAGTTCAAGGAGACCCATTATCATCAGATCACTGACACCATACAGTAAACAACAACTGCCACAACATGCACATTATAATGAATCCAACCAGAATGATCCATTTCAACAGACGCAAACTCAATTGCCTGTGAGAAAAGATGATCAACTGTTGTGGAAAACCATAACAAACTAAAAAAAAAAAACTCAATGCAAATTGATCTTTTAGTGAAGAAAAGATGGCTGAGATATCTTGCCAATGTATTCATAGAGGTTATTATGGCAGTAAACGGCAGAGCTGCATTGTAGAATGTTTATGTAACTCCGTGGATTCCTCAAGAGAAATCCTAATGAAATCCCTTAATGACAAGACTCAAAACCAACTGCTGAATATTTATAACATAAACTGTAAACTTGTCAGAATTTAGAGACAATACAATGATAGCCCCACAACTGGAATCCTATTCCTCTTGGGGAAGAAATAAAATTACTGCAGTTCACATTAGCTCATAATTCACAATTATACATCATTAAAGCTTTACATGATCAACTACATTGTACTTTATTCATGTTCTACGTATGTACTGTACTGACCAATAAACCCCAAAGCTTGACAAATGCAATCACCAAGTCTAACTTCATATATTGAAATAAAAGTAACTAGAAATGTCGCTATGGCGACTGTATGCCTCCGCCATAATGCATGATTCTCCTAATAGGTCTAAATAGTACATGTGGACAATGTGTGATTACATTTTCACAAAATTGGCAAAATGTTAAAATGACAAGTTTGTCAAAATGTGTTGAATGTTCACCTTCCTTGACCTAGGTTAAATTGGATGAATAGGAGAGCATGTATTTGGGATTTATGGACTTTAACTTGACTTAGACCCATTCACACGTTTATGCATTGAGTAATTTTCAAGGTATGGAGAAAAAAAGCAATTTTTGTATCAAATAGTAAATTGTTACCATTTTCATCTGGCCTTTGACCCTAAGATGCATAAGATAATCACTGTCAGGCAGAAGATGCATAAATATGTAGTACGTTTCAAGATAACTTGAGCCACTTCCGAGATATGGAGCAAAAACTTAGTTCAGCACTTTCACTTGATCTTTGACCTTTTGACCTTTGAGGTAAAAACAAAAGAAAAAAAAACTTTCCAGAGAATCTCTATTAGGTTAAACATGCATACACCTAGTATAAAATAAAAATAATGATCCTGCTGGCATTGCATAAACATGAGGGAAATAGTAAAATTTTGAAGTGTTGCCCTTGACCTTTGACCCCTGACCTTTGACCCCATGAACCCTAAATTCTCTAGATAATCACTGCCAGTCAGTACATGTATAGGACTATGTTCCATGAAGAGACCTTGAACAATTTCCAAGGTACAGAGAAAAAAGGTAAAGTTTTAATATTTTTACTTGACCTTTTGACCTTTGACCTTTGACCTCATGGCCCAAACTTTCACCAGAGCATCTTAATTGGGTAATACATGTATACACTAAGTTTCAAGAAAATATCTTCAGGCATTGCATAGATATGATGGAAATAGTGAAATTTTATGTATTTGACCTTGAACTTTTGACCTTTGACCTTGAGCATGTGCACCCAAAAGTTGATATGCATAACTTCACCCCCTAATACACATACATGCCAAGTTTCATTAGAATACGTCAAAAGGTTTTGATAGTTACCTTGTCCACAAAATTCATTACGGACGGACGGAAGGACGGACGGACGGACAACCCGAAAACATAATGCCCCCGGCACCACTTCGTGGCGGAGGCATAAAAAGTAGGTGAACTGTGAACCTGTGTGATTTACTGTAGCAATTCAGACAAGTTAGCTAAATCTTCCCAATTACATGCTTGACTGCTGATTTCACTGGTTCATTACAACACAGAACAAAACAGAGAACTACATACATTGTAGTACAATGTAAGTATCATTTAATTCAAACAAATGTTAAGAGTTCAGTGGAGAAACAAATGTACAAGCTATGAAGTGTACATCAACTCAATGTACAACACATGATCTGACAGAGAATTATTTTAATTCAAGCCAAAACATAGTTCTCAGAAGGGCTCAAATTCATCTTTTACCATCTGGAATTTGCTTAGATCCACAATAGGCCTATATTTAAAGGGTCTACCAAGAATCTAGTCTGGCTGACGCAATTTGCCAGGATAATGAGTTCGTTTGAAGTATTTTGAGATCAAAAGTGTAGAATTAATTTTGATCGTATTAGGACCTATATGTAAAAAAAAAATTTTCCTGACGAGCCCTTCCCATTCAGTAGTGGGTAGTGTGACATGATGATCAATCTTGTAAAAATATACAAAAGTTCTGTAGATCACTCTTAGTGTGGAAGATCAGTGGTTACTGCTGTGGCCTGATTTATCTATTATCAATAATCAATAAAATAAACAATATAGGGGCCTACATAGCAACCGCAGTTAGGTATGCTCTGAGTCTGAGACCGCAGTACTTCATGAAAACCTTTTGGGTCAATATTTCACATTTCTGTTGTTACCCAACTGAAATTTTATTATGACATTCTTTCATACTTTTTATTTTTAAATATAGGCCTATGTGTAAGCGTGCATTTTACAGCAATAGTTGACAGTTCTGCAGGCATGAGAACTATGTTTTTCCTTTAAATAACACATTCTCAAAGTCACAAAGTCAAGGACAATGTGTGGTTATGGCAGGCCTATAAGTTGGTTTGATACCTGGTATGTGTAGGTGTGTATGTCCTTGTGACACACCCCATCAGTCTTGCCCTTCACTACCTGTATGTGATCTACAAAGTGTCAGGGACATGTCAGGACTGTACCAAAATATGTACAACTTGACAGTCCAACTTGATACAATCCATTACATTATCAGGTACATACTGGTCCTTTTCCCAATTCCATTCTCCTTTACATGGAAATCTATCGATTTGAAAGTTTACTGTTTGATTGTACACATTGTATGTACATATGTACATGGTATATGAAATACCAGCTTGTATTACAAATTGTAACAGAAAGAAAGCAAATTACATGTAGTTCATTCTTATAGGGCCTACATGTAATCACTTTTGCTTTGTCCCCTAATTTATGAGAAAGATACAAGAATCTGCCATTAAACCAAAGCAAGCAATAGAGAAAAAAAACAAAAGAATGGAAATTATTGGAATTTATGAAAGAATGGTGACTGCATGTACGTGGAGGCAGTGGTTGAAGTCATGCATGGCTCAGTACAGGACTTGCATTATCAACCACAGCTATGCCAACAATGTCACAAGTAGAGAGAAAAAACACTAATCCACTGATAAGGACCTTACCTCAGCCATGTCATCAACAGGAGTTTAATACACTAGTCTACACGGCAGACTCTAGTACATTGTATAGACAGATGGGTACATCCATGTTAAAGGATGCAAGTTATGTTCATATTGTCACTATTTTTCTTACATGACATGTACACCTGTGTACATGTACAATCATGGAGGTACATTTGTAACATTGGTATTCATTCGGGATCAAGATCTTTTCAAAGTCTAAAGCAATCACTGATGCTACATGCACTTACTTTGGAGTGAGACTACTATGTAGAAACACACAATTCACTCTTCTCTACACATTGGTATGCACACAAACATGTACATTGTAGTAAATGTCTTTCTGATATTGATTAACCGTACAAACTCTTTGAATAGTTTTTTTCTGCGTATCAACAATGTATTGTAGGTAAAGAAAAATTAATGGCAAGACTTTTTTCTTTTCTTTTTTTGCCTGAAAGAGCTCAATTATCACTTTGAGCATCTGAAAGGTCCACAACTCGAACAAAGTTCGTCACAATTCATAAAAATGAGTACTTGAGAGGTTTTTCTATCGTCTGAATACGAGTTGTATGACCCACTTGACCAATCAGACATGTCTTACCAGTACTTTAGATGTACAATGTAATTTGTCTCTACTGTACAACGTCTACACTATGTCATGTCATCATTCTCTCAGCCCAGCTCTCAGTGATGGGGGATTACTGGAGTACCTTACTACTCTGTTTGTTCCATTTATTTTACCATCATTCATACTGTAAATACCTTATGAAAATATCATTGAATACACCGTATCTCATTAAAAAAAAACACACACACACATTCTATAACACCATGTACATTTAAAAGCAGTCTATAATTTTCCTCTTTCATTAGAGAAATCTTTCAGGATAAAATCAATCGCAGCAAACAACAACCACAAAACCAATATATCAACACAATATTCTGATAAACCATACAATAATTTGCCATTCCAGTGTTTTAATGTCTCGCTGCATAGTAGTCCCCCTCCCCCCCCCCCCCCAAAAAAAAAAAAAAAAAATTAATGTTTGGTTTGAGCATTGGTACTGTTCCATTGTATCTCAAGTTCAAAGACTCTCTTAAATACCTCTCTTTTTAATGTGGGTTTCATTTATGCAGCAAAGTCAATTCATAAATCCACACATGCAGTCACGAAGAAATGCTGAACCACACAGAAAATTCTCAAAATTGTCCCCATTTAAAAAATATGTGATAAAACCTGATACAGTTTAGAATGAAATCGCACATCTGTAAAGTGATTACTTTGTACGGGTAATCAGAATAACCTGTGATACAACTATCAAGAGTTCTTCTTTTTGTGTCTAGGCCACATGCACACTTGTGTATGTGTTGTGAACCAGAAAATCTGGTTTGAATGGACAGTCCAAGTTTCTCCAATTTCTCCTTCTATACTGAAGGAGAAGATCAAGAAGTATTTGGCTCTATGGAAATATACCTCCCCTCCCCACCATTAAAAAGTCAAAGAAAAGGATAAAAATTGTGTTATCATCACCAACATTTTCAGTACACTGTAAAAAGTCTACAGTACTTCTGCACTATGCACAACTTTCTTCCACCATTATAGACAGGTTCCATTGGATTGATGATAGACCTAGGTGCCTATTGAAGATTTGATAAAAGACAGTCTTTAATAAGGAAATTCACATTTTACAATGTAATTCTGTTTCGGATGATGAGATGGTCAGGCTTGAAACAAGGCTAAGCTGTAAGGAGATTGACATGATATGCCTCCTCTAGTCACAGGGGATGATCAGTGGATTATGTGTAACAAAAGGATGTGTTCTTGGTTGATTCTTTTGTCATACACAACAAGCCTATTCCTCCCCAGTGTATGTAGGAAAGACAAAAGACACTCAAGGTCTCCTGGAACAAAGCCTACATTCTTTCACGCTTCTAGGGGCACTCTCTGGTATTTGATTCCTTGTCTAGGACATCGTTTCGTTTTGAAGAGACTAATCAGCTCATTCTATCAACCCATTCATGACACACTTGTAGGTCTCATTCCAAACTGTGTGTAAGATGGAGATAGCATTCTATTGTCATTTTCTAAGAAGGAAGCTGCTGAGATAAAATCACTGTGGTCTGGATCTATCTTTTGACAAGACTATCTCAAAGAGAGAAAGACAGTTGCCAAGGAAACCTATTTTTATGCCTAGATATTGATATGACATGAGTGTGTTTAGTCCCATTCACTTATACAATACTGTACCTAAAAAAATCTTTAACTGTACAAATTGCAAAAAGAATAAGATTTCCATCTGAACATTCCTACATTCCTTTCCTTTGTCTCAGCCCTTATCTCTAACACAGAAAAATGCACAATACAGAATGGTCAAACACACTCTTCATAGTGAATGACATCAAATGTAAAAGAAAAACAAAACAAGAAAGAAATAAGATGGAGTTTGCGGAAATCCAGACTACAAATACCAGAATTCAATTCAGGCAAGATATCAAGAAGTAGGTAAAAGCAATGAATTGTGCCAAGGCTCCTGATTAAAAGATAATGATACTGATATTTCCTGTCCTAATGCATTATCAGCCTTCACTCCCATTTTTTAATTTCCTTTAGATACATTTTGCCGTTGATTCTGTCCTCTTCTTTCTTCTCAAGTCATGATATGACTGTATCATCAAGACATTTAAAATAATGCTCATTCTTCTTGTTTTTAAACAAATCCACCATTTTGTTTTTCACAGGAATGCACATGCTGACTTGCCTAAAATCTATGGTAGTCCTTAAAATTCAGCAATACTTTGTATGGCACTTGTATTCCTGCATTTCTTGGCCCTGTGTTCTCTACGTACCACAAATGGGAGGCAGCTACATGTATGCAAAACGGAGGTCTGTCTTGTGCTGTGTCTTGCATATATGGATGTATTCGCACAAACTAACAAACATTCACACACAGCAACCAACTTATATACAATCACACAGACACAAACTAATACAATCTAGGTCAGGAAATAAGAGGAAAAGAAAAGGATTTAAGACATAGTCCTTCACTCAGATACATGTACACTGTAATTTCCATTTATGACGAGAGAGGTTTTTGTCTCTCAAAGGTGATTCAAAGACTCAAGATCTGTTTCTCAATAATATTCTCATTCTTTTCAACTTCACGCATCCACTCATTCTTCCCTGCCCATGAACATAACATGTTCCATGTTATTCATTCCATTATATAAACGGGAAAGGGAGAGAAAAAGACAATGAGAGCAAAGAATGACTTACGATCAATGTGGTTGATGTAGTAGACCCCCAATGACGGGTCAACGCTCTCCTCCCAGCCAAATGGTAGCTCTGAAATACAAAATGCACAGAGTTGATAATCAGCATCGACAGCAAATGTAACAAAAATACTTGATGCATGTGATACTACACATACAATAAACAGTGTTCACACTGGATGCTTGGTACAATTGTAGTACAGTTCTGTATAAGGCCCGTACAAAGTGAGTGTTGAGTTGGATCAGTATCTCATCCAGTATGAGGCATATCTATCACACATAAAGCTCCCTTTTATAGTGTACATCTTTTCTTTATATTGCCTTTGAACCAAATCTAAATTGTTTATTACAACTCAAAATCACAAAGTATGAGGAAAATACAACCTGTAATAATCTAAGCACTAATTACAAAATGTACATCCAATAATTCAATGAATATGGTATCATAATACAATAAACCTATTTTACATGTACTTTGTACATTGTAATTTGTGAGAAATATTCTAAAATTGATTGAAATACAATATAGATACTGGTAACGTACAGTTGTAAATATACTTTGTACTGGTACTATAAATGATGCTTAAGAGTTCTTCATAACAAGTTTATGGAAATTCACTTACCATTGCCGACACAGTCTGCAAAGCTCATTGGCTTCGTTATCCTGAAAGAGAATGAGATGGAGAAGGAAAAGCAATGCTTTTTAAAAGGATCTATCAAAGTAGAGTTAGATGTACAGCAACATATAAATCACAGTAAATGCAAACTATTGATATTATTGGACATTGGAGAAGCGATTTGAATGAGAACTTGCATTTTCAAGCAAAGCACAAAGCTACAGTGTACATACATCCATTCAATGCCCAGCTTTAAAATCTAAATGTACTGAAAATATTGCAATACAATTTTCAGAAAACAAGAAAAGAAACCCACAAGTCTGATAGATCCAGAAACGTTAAAATCCTTATACCCATTCCAAGGATGGGAAACCCCGAGTTTCAGCCCAGCTGTAAATTGAGATGGTGAAGCTGTAAAGCTTGTTTCTTTGATTTCTGTGGCAGGACTAAAACTTGACTTGCAATGAGCCTTGTGGAGAAGTCAGCATTCGCATCCCATGACGCAACCAGTCTTTACGTTGGTCATGCAGCAGCTCACTGACCAAATGACACAATTATAAAATGCGTGAAAACAGGACAGATGACAACTTTCACTCATTGCGCATGTCCCCTATGGTGTTCTTAAACTACAAATAAAACAAACTCAAACACACATTTTACATAGTGTACCTGACCAGTAAATTGCTTCACTCCGCGAAACACCCAGCTAACAGTTTACTCAATCTTTGGGCACATGTACAATGTCCTATTGTTTTGGCGTGTTGTTGTCGTTTTGCCGTTGCTATTATTTTTTACCAATCACTAACATCAACGCATGTGAATCTATCTAAGTTTCTTTAATATTCAATATGATGAAATATTCCACACTCTTCAATTCCACACACTGTAATCTTTGTACAAATTTTGCACACTACATTGTATGAGAAAACTTTCCTTTGGGCTACACCACTGGAATATCCCGCAAGCTTTACGAGATCATGTAATACACATCATGTCACCTGTATTGGTGCTGACAATTAGCCTCACCATTAACTAACTCGACAATAACCCCCTGTCTGGTATGGCAAGGTGATCACACATTCCACACACATTTGGCATCTCATCACAATAGCCACTGCTAGGCTTGATTGAAGGATAGCAAATATCGGTAGGTGAAAGAAACTATGAAGAAGAACACTTAGACTGCTTTAGAGCAATGAGAAAGAGAGAGAGAAACACAACACAAAAGCATGTCATAACAAACAAAGTGTATTTAAAAAAAGTCTTTTGAGTTGCTTTTTTTTTTTTTAAAGAGTCATTCTATTTTCAGCCTAAACACTCGTAAGAAATGATACCACTCGAGGGCCTCCTATCTATTTTTACTATTTGGAAAATCTTTCCGGAATGCACTTTTCTAAAGGATAGAGGATTTGTCTTTCATTGACACTATTTGTCTCTACTCTCTGTGTTTTCCCTCCTCAAGTAACCTTGAGATGGATTCCACAAGACATCCTAAACTACAAACATCCTAGTCACACTGTTGCTGGTCTAAGTAGTTGTGTAGATGCAAGGCCCTTTTTTGAGATGATCAGAGGCCCACTGCGAGATTGTACGTAGGGTCACTAAAATATATGTTTCTCTAATAAACCAAGCACACGAACCTCTATCTTTTAGGCTGGATTTAATGCATCTTAAACACAGCCATTATCTGTGCTCAACATATGAAATTATTACAATACATAATCATTGTGATATGGATGTGTGAGTGTGTACATGTACAAACATGTATTCACACCTAAATGTGAACCCAATATGCAATGATGCCGATAGGTCACTGGTCAGCAAAATTCAGTAAGTGTATGGAGCACTTGATTGGAATATGTCAGATCACAGATGTAGTGTAAACACTGGATACAATCTAGCGATGCATACAGTGTATACTGCATGATGCCTGAAGCACCAAACAACACTCACCATTGATTATGAGTCAGTCCAAGAATGTATTAACCTGGTTACATCCATCTCATGGGGAACATTAAAGAGACATGTCATGAGTAGCCTCCAGGAGCTAGCTACCTCAATGGACACAGGGATAAAGAAACAACTGCATGTCATGACATGGCCATCTCCTTGTAGAGTGGAGACAACGCACACGAAAGTGATCAATAGCAAGCAACAATAGCAAGAATTCTGATCGATGCTCGACATTCACGCTTCTTAACTGGACTATTTTGGCTCCGTAAGTCACTTGACCCATGAAGCACCCCATGAGTGTCAGCTTGTCATACATAAAAGGTGCTGAGAATCAATAAACTAGATAATCAATGGCCATCAAGCCCCCATCTCTTGATCATCATTTAAAGGGACACGGGCCAGCCCTCATTAGCTTATCATTTCAACTTTGACAAAACCCAATTTGTTTGTGGTTCCTAGAATCAGTCAGAAACCTGCCTACTTTGATGTTACTTGTAGTTGGAAGTGAAAAATAAAAGTAATGGCAATCACACTGATACAGATTTATAGCAGGATCCAAATCTCAATATTTGCATCACTATCTTTCGGTGGTGTGGACATACTGTAAAAATCTCGCTAGTTACATCACAATCCAAGTCCAAGAAATCTTGTACAAGACTGTAATTACAATGTATTTCAGAGTTATAGAGCTCTACTATTTCAGAAATACATGTAGCAGGATAGTTTGCATCATGGCAAGTGTCTCAACACTGGAGCAAAAAATCTCTAAATTTCTAATCCCATTGTTTCAAACCCAGTTTATACCTGCCATCTTTACAAGACTTTGCTGTCATTTTCACTGCAGTGAATGCCCCTTATGTTGTATACACTAAAAATAGTTCAAAATATGAGCATCTTTTTGCTAGTATACATGTAAAATTTACGTTTTTTTAACTTTATACTTTTATATATTTTCAACTTTTCATCACTTTGAAGATCAGTTGAAAGCATGCCATGAGTTTGTTTAATGTAGTACACCATGACAAATTCTAAAAAGGCCCAATTTCTTGGTGTTGATGTTCAGTAAATGCACAAATTGCATGGCCAAGCCCCACAAATTAAACCCAGACCAATTGGAGGTCTGGCCCAGGCCTTGGTGTAAATAGGGTCATAAAGTCATGGTCTGTAAGGCATTTATTTCTTTTTAAAGTACAAAATGATGCCTACATGTGTCTTACTGTACAATGTATGTGCCGAACTCAGCTGATTTACACAGTTTACAAAACGGTAGTATAGGAAACACATGCATGGTTGTATACTGTACACTTTATTATCATAAAACTGGTTTTCCACAAAAGAATTCCACAAAATTTTATTTCTCAAGAAAAAAAAAATACACATTCCCTTGACTTGTCACTAAATTTTGTTAATGGTAATATTATCCCCTCCCTTTTGAAAGAGACAAGTCAAGTGCGCTTTTATAATGCGAGAAATGTAAAATACATGCAAAAAGTTTTGTCTATGCAATGCATTGAATGCCAGTGGCAATTTGCCAAAGTTTCGTGCAGTGAATGTTTTCGGTTAATACGGTAGGCCCCACTCAACCTATGCTTTGATAGCTGTTTTAACCACTGACTTGCTAAACAGCCATGAACAGAAATGGATTACAGAATTGATCTACATCCCATACTACAAGTATATGTACAAGTACAAACTGTATCTAGTGTGTTTTGTCACAATAGAATCTCAGTGTATGGATGAAATGAACTAGGAATAAACACGTATCAACTTCTGTTCCTTCGACGGAGAAGACAAAAAACTTGTAAGATCTCACAAACACATTACTGTAGAAACTCAAAGATATAGAACAAATGATAAAATGGAACTTCAAAATTATTCGAGAAAAATGACAACCTTCATATTATAGGAATGTTTTGTCCGAGCTGAATCTCAGTGGGAACCAGGATATTTTTTTGTCAGACTCCAAACTCACTTTGATATTGATATTGTTCATTGAATGAGAGAATGTTTCTGATTTCAGCACAGATTTCATGTCTAATCTCTTCCTTGAAAACTGAATACGGCTCTCAATTTGAAATTTCGTCCCAAGTTTCAGTTCTTCAGATATCAACTAAGAATTCTGTACTTTCCACATTCCTTGCCCAAAAAAAGGCAAAACTACATTGTCCTGACAGGTAACATGTCAAGAATGCAAGACCTGTCAACATTCATGCAGCTGTAACTTATCACATCAAACATGGAACTTTTCACACTTCTTACATTGCAATGTGCAAGTGTAACATTAAACATTGATTGGTATGGAAATGGAGAAACAGTCTCTTGTTGGTTTGGGCCCCATGACATCATACATAATCACTTGTGATAAACTTGGTATTGCAATTTGCATTTGGGCCCCCCCCCCCCTTCCACATGCTTTGGTACTGCAATTTTCTTACATCTGTAAGAGTACAAGTACAATGTATAATGTACACCAAACGTAAAGAGGTTTAAGAGTTGGAGTTCCAATTGGCTGAAATTATTCAAACAGTTGTCAGATTTCTATTGATAAGAATTTCATAGGTGCATTTGTGCCTTTGATGATCGATGGTCGACGCCGCCGTCTTGCTGAGCAATCTGAAGATTCATTTTGAATGTTAACATAATATTGGCTATAATTTGCTTATGTAAATCTATTTATTGAATGAAATGAAATTCTACTTAATGATAAAATATGTAAACATGTAAAACATAAGTCAATCCCGTGCAGAAATTTGTGCAAAAGTGTAAATCCGAGCTGTATCATGTGAAATGTGTAAAATTGTACCATCCTGGAAAGCCTATTTTACCACTTTTCCACTTGATTTCCACAGATAAAACATGGAATAATCTTCAAGTATTATTCTTTATTGATAGATAGATCGGATTAGTGCCTGGGTATGCCCAGTCAAGTAATTTTCATCTTTATTTCAGCATTTTTTGCGCAATTTCTATTTGCACATCCTCATGTCTGTACCACCTATCTTTTATAAGAAGGGATAGCGAAAATTAATTACCATCACATATCTTCCTTAGAAAGTGGCTGGTGATTACATGTGTCGTGTACAAGGGTGTATGCAATGAGACATGAGTCAATTGTCTTCCTACACTTGTATCTGTGTGGCAGATCCTATTTGGCACATGCTTCAAATATTTTTGAGCGGTGGCATCGAACATCTAGCAAAGGAAATAAGACGGTTGTGACTCCATTCTCTTGAACCTCCTTGAGTACATTGTTAGTAGGCCCTAGTAGAACACGGACCTCAGTAATTTTACAGATTTGTTACAAACTCAAAAAGCTGCATCACTTCGGTGATCCCTCGCATTTATCCCCAAGTTGAATTATCCTTCGGGTTTATGCCAGGTTCAAGTGTGTGCGTGTGTGTCACACACCAACACACTGCTATAGCTTCTGACCACCCGAGCATTGAGAATTAAGGGTTTCTGGGACGAACACTGCACTAGGGCTTTCTATAGCTCAGTCGGTAGAGCACCGGTCTAGCAATCCGGAGGTCTCGGGTTCGAATCCCGATGGAATCCCATTTTCTTTGCTCACTTTTCCACTAATAATTTTACAATAGTGTATTTTATTGTCAGTAGTATTGATCACCAGATTGCACTGAACTTGGTTGCTACTGTATGATGTCTATACATACATGTACATGTACATTGTAGGTGAAGTTTTATTTCATACTGCCATTATTGCTTTATGATTGTTTTTGTAACATTTTGAGTTGGTACAATACATTTCTTAAACTTTGGTAACAAAGCAAACTGTAATTCTTCTTGGTATAAAATTTGTAAAAATTTGCTACAAAGAAGAATTGTGAATGCTTCGTTTGAATATCATAATGCTACACGTACACCTGTAGGAACCTACAACATGTTATATGTACTGTAAAACAGATAAGGGTACAATGACTTTCATCATGGCAGAAGTGAGATTTATTTCTCTTTCAAATGATGACTGACAATGAACAAACACTACCACTCTACTCATGATGCACAATTTCAAGCCAAATTTTCACTTTCAGTATTATGCCTAGGCCTATTCACTGATTTCTTCATTAAAACACACACATACACACACACACACACACACACACAAATGATTAATATTTCTTTCTCTTCAGCTGAAGAAGCAGTAATACTTTGTGAATTTATTGTGAAGAACACAATACTGCAAGGTTAGAGTCCACTTTTGATAACATTTATGCATATAAAAAAGTGAATTTCTGACACTCACTCAGTCATCGCTCAATTATAGTACACTCCTATTCAAACTGTACCACACACTAGTTGCTTATTGAACTGCTGTCATTCAAACTTACAGTTTGTACTTATTGTACAATAACCATAGCAGGAAACTTCCCAAATTAGGTCTTTTTACTACAAAAAGAGTAATAGCTTTGCTGAAAGGCCGAACATTGTGGCAATTGTATCAATTCTTTGCTCCACTGGCTGCACTCTATACAAGGGCCATTTTTTCCCCCTCTCCTAAGAGTAGCAGAAAAAACAGAAAGACCCGTGAAGTCTTTTTCCCAAAAGACAGGGCCCCAACTCCAGGAATGTCTGTCTATTTGCATTGAAAACCTCAACCTGCCTTGGAATACTTGGCTTTACACCGCACTCACTCAGAACCACAGCAGATAGTACGCCTCCTACATTTGTAGCTGTCATGAGTACGACCTGTACTGAATGACACCTCTACAAGAGACTGTCAAATGACTCGAAGCTAACATCATCAAATAAGATTCTTGCCTCTCTTTTTCTTTTTTGTCTTGGTTTATATTTTGTCATTAAAACACATTTGCTGCAGTTAAAACCCATATTTAGCAAAAAGATTTGTACAGAGTCCAAAGACATGGCACTGCACACTGTACGTCTTTTTCACTCATTTCCTCATTTATTGTGTCATAGATTTTGCTTGTTCCTTTGTACCGATCACACCAATACACCAAATTGAGAGGGAAGTAATATACATATAACATGTACAACTGTAGGCAAGACAGATTTCATGGATTGTAATACTCAAAGAGAGAATGCTTCTTGTTGAAGTTGTGATGGCAAACTATAGGCCTACCCTTTCCTGAAAACAATTAATGAAATTCACACATGGACTATTCAAGACTTCATGTATTTTACAATTGTATGTTCATTACTATTTCTACTTTAATAAACTTTTAAATTGCCTTTGACTACTACAGCTGCACATGAATCACTGTGCATACACAGTCTGTATACTCCTTTACTATGTTGTGTAAATTCTGTAAAAGATTTTTTATATTGAACACGACTAATGTGAACACCAGGGTAACTGCATAAAGTGTTGTGTGTGTCCATACATATAGTGATATACTGTACATGTACGCTGTATGCCACAAGACAGGTGACACATCTCTAAATTTAAGCCTGTTTGTATGTAAGCCAAAGACTTCAAATTGCCTTGTAGGCTCCTAGACCCGCCTCTTTGTCAGCACAGAACAAACAATCAGCCATTGTAAATTATCTTTGGAATGCAAAGCATGACACAGGTTCCTTCCAAAGTCCGTCACAGACATGTCACACTTTACCTGTCCTGATAATACGAGGCAACGAACAAAGTAGATAAAGTTCCTGCAAAATATTGACAATCGCCCTCGATGTCCCTCCATGTTAATTACTCCTTCCATCATTCCTATTTAATGCCTGAATTATGTAATTTCTATGAAAACTCTTGATATTGCAGTACAGACTTTAACTTAAGTCTATGCACTATTTGGAGCACAACAGTTCTTATATTAAAGGAAAAATAAAAGAAAACAGTGCAACAACTTCCTAAAGATCATATTTATGATTAAAGCATGGAAGACATACAGTGTACACTGTGTACTGTGCACATTTGTACATCAGTACACATATTGCTGTACATGTAACACTGTGCATGATATTGAAGGCATGATATGAGGGAATACACAAGTATCGTGTACATTCTTCCTCTTTCCTTTGAATGTAAACATTCTTTAATAAATCAATAATCACCTCTTGACTTCAGGCATTCGTGTCTAATATCTTTATCATTTTTGCATGATGTACAATGTACATGTACAGTGTACATTACGTGTACAAAAATTGTACAATACTGTAACTTCTACTTAACCCGTTGAGGACTAGTCCTGAGTATACTCAGGCAGGTGTCTATGGGAAATGCATGTTTTGGCAGAATCAGTCTGTCCTCAACGGGTTATGGTCATTTTTATGAAATATACAATTGTACTTGTAACACTGACATAAAGATTTGGCAATATTCTTTAATTGCTTTTTCCCCTCCTATCAACATAGAGCCTTAATTTTGGTACTTTACACAACTACAAGTTTTTCCTAAGTAATCAGGAGATGGAAAGCATTTCATTCTGCCAAAAAGGATGATCCTACAATACTCAAATTGAAGACTACCGGTACATACTGATTCAAAACCTAACCACATGTGTACATATGGCAGTCATTTGCATCACATTCTACAGTAGTTAGTCCATTGGGTATATCATTGTGCATTGTCATTTTTTCGACAGTTCAGATCCTACAATGTACACTTCTAAAGCAATTAAAAATTTGCAGCATGTGGGATTCGTTCATTCTTGCCTTTGTTTATTAATAGTCGCTTTCATTTGATCCCTTAGATCCTTTCAGTGCATTGAACATTGATTTGGGAGTCAAATGCAGATGTTTCTACTTGTATGGACTACACATTTACACTGAAAGTGAAAGTCTACTAAATAGGGTTACTGTACGGGATACTACATGTATAGCAGAGAAACAGATTCACCAGTGATCAGTTATCACCAAAATGCATAGAAGCGCATACAGTGCGTGCACTTCTATCCTTTGGTTATCACCATGCACGTTAGCGTGTTTCAAATTTGCAGGAGGGATGCTCTAGCTTGGAAACCAATTTATCCACACTCTGTTACTGTAAAGTGGATATTTTTGCGCGACTAATTTTTCACGCTTGGCCGGGTTAGAAGAGTTTCGCGTGTTTTTAATTCCACAGAATCAAGACATCTACTACTGGAACATATGGCACACAAAAATATTCGCGTACTTTTATTTTTGCGCTAGCTTCTGGTTGCGCGAAATGCGCGAAAATTTCAACACCGCAAAAATTTCCACTTTTACAGTATCACTAAAGAGTGTAGAAGTGCATGCAGTGCGTGCGCTGATGTATGTACCTTTTGTTATCACTACAATTGTATGTGTTACTAGCATATGGACGTATAGCATATTGACAAGCTGGTAGCTGTGTCCATTTCCATAAAAATCCCACTCAAGTCTTTAGATTTCAAGCAGCTGGTGAGCACATTGTAGAAATGTTGCTTTTACTACAGTGATGTACAAATGTATATTTAAACTGTATAGTGTAAAACGCGATATTTTCGCGGCATGAAATTTTCGTGAATTGGAGCCATGAGCAGCCTCAAAACATTCAATGCATAAAGTGTAAAAAAAAAGTTAATAAATATGAGTTAGGGATAGAAACAACCACTGCAAATATTTGAATCAATAAAATCGATGCTAAGTATTGATAAATGTACGAAATGTGAATAATAGTTATAATAAAAATGCTTCCAGACTAAACCGTCTACAGAACTTACGATTTATTGAGAAAAATGGTGATATCTCCTTTATTTACTTTATTGCATGAAGTTTACACTTTATAGCCTAATTACACTGTAGGCCTAGTAGGCTGTTCTGTGGTACAAATGTATGTACAACAGACCTACGCATATGTACATGTACATTGTATGCATCAAATGTGATATCTTGAACATTTTTAAAATCACTGCTCCCAAAGGTAAACAGACAGAGGCCATATTCTGAGGGCTTAATTAATTAAGGTGTACATGTAAATTAGCACTTAATTACCGAATTGATATTCTGATATCTGAGCGCTTAACTAAGTAGGGGAGTTTATTAACTGCCATGACAACAAGCGTTTTGGCGGAAAAGTATTACGCGCTTGCGCGTATCAATGCGCGCACACTTCTAAGAGGACTTAAACAGAGTTAAATACAAATCGGTATTCTGAACATGTAATTAAGTATGAAAGTTAATGGAAAACTTAATGATACTAAAGAGTGTCATTAACTACCCTGTACTCCGATATCATGCATTACAGCGTGTTTTCTCGGCCACAACGATGCTTACCGTCTTCGGTAACCGAGGAGCGGTTGAATCTTGGTGTCACACATGTACAGTAGTATCCGTAGAATTCAGAGAAAAAAAGAAATATAGGCGCTCTTCGAGGAATTTTGTCATTTTATTTTCGTGTGAGGCAATTGTGAGCTCTTCGCGTGCGTAGGTGAAGGTACTTGTATAGTAGACTATATGTAATCAAAAGACCGGAGTGTACGCATGGAGCTCTTGGGTAGTAATTACAGGGGGTGTGTGGAGATGGAGGAGCGCGCATTGAGGGCATATTTGCACGTGTAATCATCATTTTGGCTTCTAACAACGCATCTGATTGGATGGAATATAAACAATTAGATCTACAACACCTAGACTCTAGATGGGAGGAACCATGGGAACCTAAAAATAAATATAATTATTTATAGGGGACTTAATCATACCTTAATTACGTCCTCAGAATACCAATTTCGCCCATGATTAAGGGCCTATTAACTTCTCGACTTAATTACGAAGTTAATTAGAGACTTACACTAATTACGACCTCAGAGTACCACCTCTGTAATTTTATGCCAGACAAGCAAACCTGCATTCTGCATTCTGCAAACCACATTGTAAATTAGAAACATAATTCCGACGGGCACACATATATCATCACTTTGACTTGTTGATCTCCGATGCCCACATAAACTAGAATCTACTTAACTACAACTGGACTAGCAACAACAAGCGAAATAGATATAGATTTACTAGAATCTATGATTTAACTGAAGGGTGAAGCTCCATAACCCATCTAACGTTTAGCTAGCCACTCAAACGAACTCGCTAGCGAGCGTCGCAAGCAGCGGCGATCTTCCCGCTCCGTTGAGCCGCGAACGGCCACCTTGCGGGTAAGATCGCAGCTGGTATAAACGTACCTGTCGCGAGGATCTATCCATGTTGTTGTCCGCGTGTTGTGGTCAATAAAATACACTTTGCCATCAACATCGCTCGCTTCTTCCCATCCTGGTGGCAGGGACAATTCCCCTTCTTGTACTCTCGGCATGTTTCCGTAGAATTACTTTCAAATATCCATAAAATCAACTCACTACCTACGAACACTTTCAACTACTTGCACGAGTCCGAGTCTATGCAACAGCCGCCATGTTTACAGTTTCCTTGTTATTTTTCTTTTTTCCTATCCATCATATCACGCCGCCCGTCGGTACGTCTCCATACACTGCACTACTGCTTCTGTGTCGCTAGCTAGCGTGCCTGGCAGCTGCCTGTGTATGGCATTACGGCTGAGCCGAGTGCATTCTTCACGCAACGGGGTACACACGCACGCACGCTAAAGCACGCAGCGCGCGTACTGATGCTACGCTACCACCACTGTGTAACGAAGGCATTTGGCACCGCCATTCCTGTATGTACCGTACTTCGCACGAACCACCTGCCGAATGGGTGGCACCATTATAGCGTATTAAACATTTGAGTGAGGAGACCCTTTACTGGCATGTCGTTGACACTGATTGTGAAAGCATGGACAGTTGGCTTCTTTTAGTACAGTTCATGCAGAAAATTAAAACCTGTTCTAAGTTCTCTACTCAGTTTTTACTTTTGCTGGTTTAAAGTGATAGTCATTCGATATCCGCTCCCCCCCCCCCATTCGTAGGTGGCGGTTCTGCTGAGGAGCCCTTCAGAAACTGAGAAAGAAATGGACAAAAACAGAGATGGACCATTAATGATTGTGTTCCAAAATGTCCCACCTTCCGTTAGCTCTGTTAGCTAGCTGTAGCTCCATACAAAGGGACGAGAGAATTACACACACTTTTTTTTAAATAAAAAAAAAAGGATAAGACACACACAATGCACACACGCACACACTCATCACACACGCATAAACTCAATACGCAAGGGTTGGAAAATCTGTATCATGGAAAAAAAAGTTGTCTTTATCCGACGTACACACGCGCAGAGTTTGTCATGTACAGTTCGATAATGTAGTCTTGGTGACATCATCTGTGAGCTATTCCAGCTATGTCTTTGAGCTGAATGCGGTTTTGTGAAGTCCGCGATTTGCAGTTTGGTGGGTGGTACATGGTTTTATGCCTCAACTGCAGGACAGACTCAGGCGGCGCTGTTCCCAGTCCACTGTCTCTAAAAATCGCACACGGCATCTCAGAGCTGCGATTTCATACTAAAAACAACTACATGTATTTACACAATCAATTTCATCGGGTTTTTTTCTCTCTCTCATAATTCACAAAGACCAAGACTCATCGTATTTAAAGTGCCAGTTTTCTAGTAAAAGAACGGTAGGTTCCTATCATAATATATACATTTTGTGAGCACAGTGGTGAAATTTGACCAGGGCCGTACAGAATAAATTACTAGAAGGCCCTTGTAAAGCAGGGAAGTTTTTTTTTGTTTTTTTTTTCAAAGTGTCGTGATATTTACCAAAACAGTTCTCGAACAGTTTATGAGAGAATTACACGATTGTATATGCAATTGAGTGAGTTGATGATAATTTTTATCATCTTTTATGTAAAAAAAAAACCACATTTATGTACGAAAACTCGGTCTATCATTAAGTGATACATTAAATCAGTCAGATATAATATTAGGATTTGAGGCTATAGGGGCCTAATTGCGCTTGCACGCAGAAGACCGGAAAATCATAGGCCTATCAAGATTTCGTGTACAAATTATAACAGTATACTTAGAGTATTTGATGACAAGCGCCGGGAGGAAACGGCGCCTCATAACTCACTTAGTTGCATAATTCATATTGACTGTTCAAGAAATCGCTTTATGGAAATTAGCGAACTTCAACATTTCGTAATACCCCCAAGTTTCTTTTCAAGTTCAATCACTGAACTTTCACTGCTGATGCATACTCAATTTCATATTTTTTTTTCTTTAAGACTAACTTTTAAATAGTCCGGATTCTATAGGCCCATATAAAAGGAAACACAATTCCAGCATCTTCAGTTGTGAATTCAACATAAGATTAGATTCCGGTAAATTGCCGACTTTGAATTTACACAAAACAGTTTATATAGCACCAGTAAATTAGATGTGGGTTTTGGCAAAATGAAATGCGCATATAGACTCATTTGTTTATCATGACTGCGGCAACCCCTCCCTTTCAGAAGTCAGAATGCTAGAAAGTTATATAATTGCTGGAATTAGTAAAGTGTGAAATTTCTCAAGAAAATGGCTTCATAACTTCTATTAATGCGTGATGGCCAATAATCACACTGTTGCACTGATATAAACGTTAGTACTTTCATGTTGATTTAACTTTATACCGGTATATCGTTCTCTGAGCCCATACTCCGTCTGATAAAATTAACTTCAATTCAAATAAATTCATTTTCAGTTTTACTTTTGCCTTTTATTTTACACTGCAAAAAAAAAAGAGCATAATGATCGACAGCATGTCCACAGACTAATAATTGCCCCGCAAAGTAACAGAGAAAAATCATGAATATATACAGGAAGCATGAGATCCGATCACGAGAAAAAAAACCCACATGAAGTCATAATTATACCGGGATGCTGCAGAAAGTTAAATGTGCACATTATGACTTGTGATGTGTTTAATATAGGGGAGACCGGGTCTAGTTGTTACAATTTTCACATTTTTAGGTCTGTACAAAAAACGAATAGAGGAATCGGCTTCATTTTTGCTTTGAGGATACCTTATTTCCTCCTTTAATTAAAAACAGTATAAACTTTGGAAGTCCAGATAATATAAACAAGATATTACGTAATCAATAAACACAAAATTTTGTAACAACTTTCCCCGATGTTGGGGTAAGTTGTTACAGCACATGGGGTACTTTGTTACACCGTAGAAAGTAAACTCAAATAGGGTAATGCAGATCTGACGTGTTAGGTAATTCTTAATATTAACCTGTCTGGGTGTGCATGTTAGCCTATGCTTGGGTGTATGAGTGTGTTGGGTGTGTGTGGGTGTGTGTGTGTGTGTGTGTGTGTGTGTGTGTGTGTTTGTGTGTGTGTGTGTGTGTGTGTATATATATAACCATAAATTCAATTGAAAGTGCATTGGGGTAAGTTGTTACACCACTCGATTCTCCACACGGGTCAAGTTGTTGTAACAACTTGACCCAGTGCGTCTTCAAAAACTTTTCACACGTGTGGCCAATAAACAATCAAACATCACGTGTTGCTACTTTCACCAAAAGACAGCCAAAACACGCTTCTTTCAACCACATACTCATCACTTACTGGAGAAGAATGGATTTGGTGTAATAAAGAAAAATCGAATTTTTCAAAATTTTACTCGGAGAGGTAAAAAAATGTTTTTTGGACCTATCTTCTACATGTGACGTCCAGGCAACGCCAGATTTCGCATGCAGAGATCGTTGGCTATACGTTTTGATTTGATATTACTTGTAACGCCCTCTTTTGATCATAATAGAGAAAAAATGACAGTGTAACAACTTGCCCGTGTAACAACTAGACCCGGTCTCCCCTAGACATCTATACACAAGGGCCTATAGGCCTACATGCATGCACAACGCAAAAATACACTGTATACGACAAAACGAATTTCCACTTACATACCATATCACACAACAAAAGGGATCTTCTATTACAGTATAATAAATGCATGTATTATAATATTATACCCACTCCCAATTAGTAAGGTGATGGCCGTTATAATGACATGCTGAACGGGTTCGTGCCATTAATCATTTTCACTGCTAAGGGAAACCATTCTCGATCTTATTCAAAATGCTTGACATTTATAATAATAGTTAATTCATTGCAAATTTACAAGAAAGTCGGACAAGAAATAAGGAAGCTATATTATAAATATAGACTCGTTGAATAAGATAATGAACCGTAGAGGGCTACAAGAACTCAGGGTGGAACTTGCATGTGGACAAGACAGTATTCTCGACTCATTAACTACACAAATTTTCAGTAGGCCTATTTTAAAGTTTCTTGATTTACATATTAATTTTTATGGTTCAACTTCAAAATATGCGCTTGCTAAATGCATTCCTTCGTGCCATATTTGCATTTCATAATGAGAGGGAGTTACGCTCATTTCACAAGAAAGTTAAAATTGTGAAGTTTGATATGAATTAAGCCTTGGAGACATGTCCACAATAATACGTCACATCAAGCTTTGGGACTCGAGTGGGACTCGAACCAGTCGAACCAGTCGAACTGTAGTGGGACCCGAACCTGTCATCTACATCAGGTTCGAGTCCCACTGGTCCTTTTTCCGCACATTACAGATCAGCCGTTGCGATCTTAACAAATTTCATTTGTATATAAATAAGAGGGAGACGAATTGAAGAAACTCACATCTGAACCTTCACCCCTCTGAATGATATCAAAGATCCGATCTTTTATAATATCTTGCTTTATCTTAATATGCCTTGTCCGCCGTGGACTATACTTAACATAACCATGTCGGAATTTCGGAGCTTGGGTTTTTGCTCCATCTTTATTATCATTGTGTCACCGCCGGCGGGTGCTGTTCGTTATTCCGAAGGTTCATTAATCCCAAACACACAAATTCCCTATACCTATATATATATAGAGGTTCGTTAATCCGAAAATGAGAGGGGTTCGTTAATCCGAACGTTACAGTGGCGTTATTCCGAAGCTTCGTTATTCCGAAGGTTCGTTAGTCCGCCAAAATGAAATAGGTTTCGCTTTTCCGAAGGCTCGATAATCCGAAAATGAAATAGGGTTCGTTATTCCTAAGATTCGTTAATCCGAAAATGAGGTAAGGTTCGTTATTCCGAAGGTTCGTTAATCCGAAAATGAAATAAGGTCCGTTATTCCGAAGGTTCGTTAATCCGAAAATGATATAAGGTTCATTAATCCGAAGGTTCGTTAATCCGAAAATGAAATAAGGCTCATTAATCCAAAAATGAAATAAGGTTCGTTAATCCGAAAATAATATATGAGGTTCGTAATTTCGAAAATGGAATAAACTCATTGTGGTGACAAAATATTTTTGTCGTGATTAAAAAAAAAATGCTATGATATTTCGCAATGAAAATTCGATATTGTCTCTGGGGAGGATGATACAGGTAAAGCACGTCGTGTTGCGTGAAGAAGAGACGTAGATGAATAGTCTTGATTTTAATTCACTCTGAACATTGTTTACCTGAGCGATTGAATCTATAGAGCGTATAGGGATCGACAGTGTGATTTTTCGATAGCCTACCTTCATGCACCCTCACATTTTAATGATAATACATGTAACAGTAAAAATATGATTAATACAGAGAATAATTAATACGTATGGACAAGACTAAAAAGTAACATTGATGGTAGTAATGGCAATAATGATCGGTGGTAAAAATGATGATAACGCATACCAGCAACTGTAATTATTACTAGATTCATAGCGAAAAGTGTCGTTACTGGTATCGGCATTTCATAAACCAGATAAATGAACGACCTGCGGCAGAGCCACGAGGAACTGGCAGGGGAATTGGGGGGGGGGGGGGGTAATGGAAAGAAACGTTGAAGCATTCTTTTCAATGAAAGAAAGAAACGCATTCCTTTGGAACGCTAAAACAGAAGAACCTCATTTAACTTTTCATTGAATTCACGCAAAAATCATTTCTAACAAAGTGTGTGATCGGTAGGATATAAGTTCCATTAAAATCCTCTCTTCAAAAGAGATTCCGAGTTTTCGATGACTGTCTAAAACACACCAAGAGCGTATTCCATTGGCAGTTGGTATCCTGGGCTTAAAGCGAGTGCAAACATGGCTCTGTAACTTTTTCAGAATCCTGCGAAAGTAATAAGACTATAATACTATGTAGTGTCATGGCAAAGGCTGTCATAATGGAGTGCTAACGCAGTTTTCTTTACTTTACGAGCTATATAGAAATGATACTATATTGGCTTATACATTTTGTCAGTTACCATATAACGACATGAATTCCATGTGTTATCATGTCACACAAAAAAGTGAAGAACTGCATTTAACTTCTCATTAAATTCATGCAAAAATGATTTCTTACCCAGTGTGTGATCGGTAGGACAATATTTCGATACATTCCACTCTTCACAGTGAATAGCTTATTAAATGAGATATTACATTTGAAATCTGCTTGTTGATAATATTTGATTGTTTATTTGCTTGATAGCTTTTATTTTTAAGTCCTCGCATTAAAGAAGTTATTTTTTTTCTGCTTGAGACATGTTAGAGTTGCCGAATATGGTAATCATTTCAAATAATTAATGTATCCTGACAATAAACAGCAGAGGAAGGAGGGGGAGAGGGCGAGCTCATCCTCTGGACACCACTATGGAGGAGAAAATACCTCTACTTTCCTTAATATATTATAAACATGTATAAATGAAATTACACTTGAATTACGACGGCATTTTACGTCGCTGATAGAAGTTTGTGTGGAATTTCATGTGTTTGTGTGTGCATGTTTACATTGTGTGTTTGTATGTGTGTGTGTGCGTGTGTGTTTATGTGTCCAAAGAGAGTATGAGCATGTAGGCATCCCCTTTTTCAAAGTGAACATGCCTCTTCTAAATTGTTATGATGATGAATTCAATAGACTTAGTGATAAACGTATAAGGCTATAAGGCGCAGATAATGTGGGGGTGAGGGCGGATAAGATTGGCATTTAGATAATAATAATTCCAAGGGTTCTATGCACTTGACATCCACACACACACTCACACTGTAATGCGCACACGTATCAACGCACGCATACAATGCTAATGACAACACCGTATTTTGTCTGTACAAGAATTTTACTTTATTTTCGGAATTACGAGCCTATTTCATTTTCGGATTAACGAACCTTCGGAATTACGAACCCTATACATTTTCGGATTAACGAACCTTATTTCGTTTTCGGATTAACGAACCTTCGGAATAACGAACCTTATTTCATTTTCGAATAAACGAACCTTCGGTATAACGAACCTTATTTCATTTTCGGAGTAATGAACCTTCGGAATAACAAACCCTTTTTCATTTTCGGATTGACGAACCTTCGGAATAACAAATCTTCGGAATAACGAACCTTCGGAATAACGAACCTTCGGAATAACGAACCTTTGGAATATAGCGAGCTGTAACCACTGGCACTGCCGGCAACCAGGGACAGCCTGGTAGTAGTGTCGCTGCCTGGAAAGCAGTATAGATGACAGGTTTGAGTCCCACTGGTTCCTTTTTCCGACATGCTTGTTAATTTACAGATCAGCAGTTGCGATCTTTCAGAATACATAGCCTGCTACATTGGAAAATGTCGTCATTATATTATTAGTGGCGGCGTCATTTTCCAAATAGTACATCATGGAGTGTCACACATGCCAACATTCTGAGTTGAAAATACCTATTTCGTGAACCTCTTTCACCCACTCACTACACAGGATGAAATGTTTGATCCAAAATAATAAACAAAGATCTATGATTATTAAGATACACCATGAAGAAGGTTGAGCTGTACCAACCACTAGATGGCGCTGTTCATCGTTGCTCTTTTGGGGGCATTTCATGAAGCAAGTTGGTCGGATATTTTTCTGACAAACTGTTACAAGCTGCTGAAAATCCTTGCATCTGATTGGTTGAGAGCGAATTTGTCAGACAACTTTTTCGGACAAAATGCTTCATGAAATGCCCCCTGAAGAAAGAGGATGCAGTTGATGGGGGGGGGGGGGCATTTCATGAAGAAACTTGTCGGATAAGATATCTGGGGGTGTTTCATCAACGTCGGAGTTCGTCGGAGGTTTTCACCGATAAATTTCCTATCAGCCAATCAGATGCAAGGATTTCCGTAGCTTTTAACAGTTGTCAGTGTAAATAACTGACAAAAAGTTTCATGAAACGGTCCCCTGACAAGTCAATTATATCCGACAAGATTTGAGAAATCAGCCAATCAGACTAAAGAATTTCTCAAAACTTGTCGGATATATAATTGATTTGTCAGATATTTCATCCGACAAGTTCCTTCATGAAATGCCCCCCTGATAGCTGCAAGCACAACTCGTACAGATATCGGCTGTAATTGCCCAATGAGAGGCGATTTCTCAACAGTGCTGTGCCCCATCGATTAAGACGAGGGGCATTGACTGTTGAGCAGTCACGGAGGGCAAATAGTTTTAATGGTCGTGTCCCTCACAGCCGCTGACTATAACACTACCTACTAAGTATTTTGGTATAAAAATAATTACCATAAGTAACATACGGCTGATGTATTATAGCTCAGAACCATATCTTTACATGATGTATAGACGGCTCTGCATTGTGTAACCTCAAGTCCGTCCTTTTATAAAGGGACTCAGTAAAGCCTGTAGAGTTCACATAAGTCCTCTAGTCTGAGCCTCATGAGTTTCCAGCCCTCCAAAATGGGATGTTTAATGCTGCACCGTAAAATCCAGGTTGGTGTGATTTATAGGGCTTTCCAGCCATCTTCTCAGATGGAAAATGAACAAACAAACAAACGAACAAACAAACAAACGAACAAACAAATACGTTTGATCAAGGCAAAGGACAGGCAAAATAATACTAATATCTGTATAATGATGATAGTCATAATAATGATAATCAGTGGATCGAGGATCAAGGGGAGCACACTGGGCACCCCCTTTATTTTTCCTTGCTAAAACAAAAGAAATAAAAAGAAAAATGGGGGTGGGGTGCGTGTGCCCCCCGCTTTATGTGTAAAGGCGACCTCTCTTTACTGAATTCCTGGATCCGCCCCTGATAATGATAATAAAATCAATAATAACAATAATCATACAAGTCGATGATATCATTGCTTCAAAACTAGATTATTGTATCTAAAATAGAAAAGACTGAAAATGTGAAAAGGGACAAAAGTTGGGTGCTGGTCACTATAGCTTAGCATTCAATGACTTATTTACACTAGAATATTGTGTTTTGCCTCTGTTCACCAATCTGATGCAAAGATCTGAAAAAGATTTCTCTGTAAATACATGCAAAGAAAATTCATCAAAAGATTAAAGGAAATAATCTTTATACCAATGAAAGCTATTTAATGAGCAAGCAAGCAAAGAAACAAACAAACCCAAAACAAAGCAACCATGCGATTTAAACATTCCATCATGATTATAGTTGGATACTTATTGAAAGGGGTGAGAATGAACCATACAACAATGAATGAGGATCTGAGCGGTGAAGTTATCTTATTATTACAAGTCCATCAACTAACAGTATGCTAATGTGATCTTTAGGTGCAACAAAATATATGATCTTATAATATAGAATTCAATCATAATTGTATATTGTGATCCTAACGTAGGTCCTGCAGGACCACGAACATTAATTTACTAGTAAGGGAATTTGGTAAGACTGTTGGTTTTATTCAGTCTGGAGTTTTCATAGCAAAGTTTATATCACAAACATACACACACGCACACACACACACACACACACACACACGCACACACACACACAAGTAAGTCCAATAGTCTATACACCGGAGAGAAAGATAATCATTTTATTATAAAATAATCACACATTCAATGATGACCGGACATGATATTTTGCATCTCTTACTTTTAGTATGTTATTATCTGGGGCATTATAATTTGAATCTGAGCACTTGAAATCACCGGGTTATCAATTGGTAAAATTGTATTGCAGTACTTTTCTTTGTGATCAATCAGTTTATCTACATCCCAACGAAGCAACTTTGGGAGCAACTTTTCAACCACCAATAACTTTATTCAACACGTAACTACTATACAGTAACAAATTATTACCATCGAAAGAAGAAGTTTGTTAGCAAACCGGAACCATTCTGATTTCAGTCACGGCCATACTGGGTTATGCGTACGAGTGCATGCACAGCTCACAACACAGTGTGTATTTGACACTTATCTACTCAGCCGTACGCTGTGTCTGTGTGTGTGCTCGCTCTCGTACAAAATGCGAACAAGTTATGTAAATTACTGTAGCTGACCCTCGTGCCGTCCTATTGCGTGCATTAAATGAAGGACCACACTCAACAAACCAGTTTTCATCACCTATTAAACATCTGATGCCGTCTTGTGACATGTGATATTGTGATCCACCTCTTCATGTCTTGTTGTCCATTCGAGAAGTTAAGACAACATGCCCCGCAAGAAGAAACAGCAATCTGGGAAGCCCGTAGTGGGGGCCTCCGGGAAGCATTCGAAGCATCGCAACCACGCCAGCGACGGGCCGATCAAGGGGCAGAAGGGTCGCGACAAAGAAGGGGGTCGCCAGCAAAGTCTTCGATACCTACAGGAAATGTTTTCAGGAAAATTGGATCCAATGGTGGTTCACATGATAATGGAAGACTACAATTACAATGGTAAATATTCAGTGATATTGTGGCATGCCGATATTGTAAGCGTATAAATATTGACATAGAAATCTACTTCCGGACAATGTTGTATTGGTAAATGTTACGATGAATTTGCCTTGTAACCCATGTAATTTGTATCGCGCATCGTTGTGTTATGTCATTCATCGGATTCGGAGTCAGTCTCTCTCACACCTCCCTGGTCTACTAATTCAGTAATCATGTAACGTTAGGGGCCGGGCGGGCCTACTGCTGCATCTATCTGGAAAGAGAGAAGATTCTAACCTCGACTCCTACGTCATGTGATATTGAGCTCACTGTAAATGTTTCGGATGGCATTGTGTTGATATTGTTGGATGATATCAATGCATTACCGTACACTACAAGTTACCTTTGTTTGACAGTGTGATTGATAGTAGATTTAATATATTAATAATAAAGCTGCAAGGTTCATGATATGTGTAAATAAAACCTTTTACAGTAGTTTGTATTTGGTGTCTTACCATTCAATTGATTTGTGTTTGTTGTCTCAGTAGTTAAGACTCCATATTGTCTTCCAGCCAGCATCACTAATTGGGATTAATCTCTGTTGACATGTTTGTCTCAAGTGTAGTATACCAGTACTTTAATATAAAAGACATATTTCATTTGTCATTGTGTTGAATGCACTTTCATAATCATATGAATAAGCTGTATGACTAAGCTGTATGACTATGACTAACATGTATAACCATGTACTGGTACAATGTCTTACATTGTATGATCGTGAATTTCAAAAGTACAGTCAGTAGTCTAGATTTGAAAGATGTGTACAAAGGACAATTGATCACATGAAATTGGGGCCCCATTTCATGAAAAGTTGATACGATAGCAACTCTTGCTGGAATGGCAATTAATATTGTCATGGTAACGACGAGAATCCTAATTGGCTGTTGTTATTGGAAGTTGCCATTTCAGCAAGAGTCGCCATCCTAACAGCTTTTATGAAATCAGGCACAGATTTCAGGGAGGGAGAATTCACAACATTCTACCCAAAAGTACATTGTACATTGTGCTACTACAGGGGGGAGGGGGGGGTAGGGGGTGAGGGGGGACCTTGGGCCCCCCCACTTTACCCGCACATAGGAATATAGGCTGTCACCACTATGTCCCCCCCCCCCCCCCCCAACTATTTTTTCTCCTGAAAGTGGCGCTAGAAAAAAAACATGAGAATGAGCGCACTAAGGCCTTTGTTTTTGCACTGAAAACCTTTTTTTTTCTTTTGCTTGTCAGCTGAAGAAACCCAGAAGTGCCCTCCCCCCTTTTGAAAATGTGACACCGACCATGTAGGATAACAACAATTGATGTGTTTTCTGCTACTTCTGCTGTCACTGCTATTCTTTCTTCTGGTTACAAAAACTAAGGTACCCCTACTATTAGTACTAATTACCTTTTCTCTAGATTTTTTGAATGTGCTGAAAATTACATCCAAACTACGGTTAGTTTGTTGAGGCTTTCTTTTTTTGTTTGTAATGTATTCCCACACACACTGTAGCATTGGATTACAACAATTTCCATTCTTACATGTGTAGCATACAGTACCTACGTTGTATACATTGTATGAGAAATAATTTTCCATTACTGAGATTGCTTTAGACTCTAGATGGATTATTTTCATCACAAGGTACATTAAATTTAATGACCTTACGGTTTAATATGACATTCTGTTGGCCATTTAGATCCCCATGGATGTACAATAACAATTTGATGTCTACACTTTGTATACAAAGTATTTGATATAGAATCAAATCAAATCACATTCAATGTAGCGTGAGCAAAACTCTTTTGCCTTCTGGGTTGATTTATCTCAAGGCTTTCAAACTACCATTTAATTTTAGCAGGTTTTTACAGTACAGCATAGCACTGCCCAAAGTTTGTCTATAATCATGAAGAAGCATGCATCATTCATGTTGGCCATGGGCCTAGTACACATACATGTGTGGTGTTCACATTCAGTGTCTGAAAAATGAAATGTCTTCAACTCACACAGCTACATGTACAAATGTACATTACAACCACCAAAGACATGTACAGCTGGAAGATGACACTGGAAAATCTTGATTTCACTCATAATTACCAATATCCTGAAACCTGTTTAGTACATGGATATTTGTGATGGAGACTTCAGTGTAATAGGGGGAATCCCCACAAAGGAAGCATACATTATACAGTGTGTACACGATACTGAAATGCTATCATACCCTCATACACACAATCAACTGACAATGAGAAACCATACTATGTAATATCACACTACATCAAATGTAGTTGTGAATGATGTGTATGTTGTACAATTTTTTTTTTTACTAACTTTTGGTCCTCAAAATTTCTAATTGGTAGGGTACATGCATAACGTAAATGTACATCGAATGAGTAGCTGATGATCATTCAGAAAATCTGGTAATAATACATGTACATTGTACATGTGTACATGTGTTGAAAGATAAGATCTGTAGTTCAATTGTACAATCGTAGATAGTCAAGGTATCATTGTCAAGTGCTACAATGTACAATATATGATGGAAATTGCACTTTCCATGTAGCAATCATTTGGAAAGTGTGTACAGTGTGTGTTGAACCTTCATTTTATAATGAAATCAGACACTTTTAAATTCAACAACCATATCCAGTAATGTAGAAAGGAGCTCCAGGCCATGGTTTTGACCAAATTGTTTTCTTTTATTTTCGTAACAACAACTACATTGTACATAAACTGTGAATGTACAAATGTATTAGTTTTTCTTGCTTTCCTTTCTCATTTTGTCAAATTATTTTGCTCTAAATGTAATGAGAAGACGTTGTTCCTTGACCCTAACCAGACAGGGCTTTTTTGGCTGCTCTTTTGCAAGGGGAGGGTTGAATCACTCCCCCCCCCCCACCCCCACCCCCACCCCCCACCAAACTTTGCAGACAAAACAACAACAACAACAACAACAAAAACCAACCTCAATATAAAGGCGCAGTTTTGTAGAGGTAACAACAAAACTTGCACACTAAAAAAGACAAAAAAAAAAAACAGTCTGTGTCTAAGTAGATCTTCCTACATGTTACTATCAGCATGCTTTGTGGCAGAATATATAAAAGTTGGAATTCTGGACATGTTACGTGGTACATACCAGAGGATGGTGTACAATGTTCATGTATCTCTGAATTTAGACTTGCAATGACGAGTCACTTTCCTGTTTACACTGAGATCCTGAGCACTACACCTGTACACTGGACACACACTCACTGTCAATATAATCAACTGACATTGTATACTGTAGTGTACATGTAACCCTGAATGCAATGACAGTAAGACCTTCTGGTCTGATTAGTAGTGCTATCAAGGACCAACATTTTTTTTTTTTTTTTACTTTCCAGAAAAAAGTTTAGCCGTCGCTGAGGTGCATGTAATGCCAACAGTATGGTTACCATATAACATCAACAAAGATACTATGTCTATAAATTGTATCCAAAGTCAATAACTAACCTACAGACTTGAAAGTGTGGATTTTTCATCAGCAGTTGTTTCTTCATGAGACATTAAAAAGGGATTTCCCCAATTTAAACAGTTGAACATCGATATTACAGTGTATATGTTGGTTTTCCCAAACATAGCTATGCTGAATACTTACTGTAAAACCAGAAATTTTTGTGTGCATTGTAATTGTGCAAATTTGTGAGAGCCAAGATTTGTGAAATTAAAATGCATACATTTAAAAGTTCTTGTCTACACTACCTTGGGTATTGCATTGAACACCAGTGGCAATTACGCAAAAATTTCATGCCGCAAAACAAAATTTCTTACTTTACATATAATGTCTGTATGGTATGGAGCACTGCAATAGTATTTTCTCATAAGCCCACATTATGAGATCAGCCCTGCATTCAACAAACAAAACATCCATTTGATAGTGGGAATTCCCCACATGGTATCTCTGTCAATACAAGTCTGTGGAAAATGGGTCGTCTAGCAGTGCTGTCAGTGGTAATGGAGTGATAGGGCCATTTGAAGCAAAGTACTGAGCAGGTTGTTCAGCATAAAATATGGGGATAACAAAAAAAAGTAAGAGCAAAAAGTGAGACTGTGTACAGTCATATATTTGGGAATTATGTCTTTTAACTATTTATGTGCCATGATGGAACCCTCCTGTGTGTCACATTATTCTGAGACAGCAATGTAATCAGGCTTTAGGAAAATATTCTGTTTTTTCAGATCTATACTAAATATAGATTTTTGTTATGACAATGGACAAGTCATGAGCGAAGTTGTAGACCCAATGCCAAGCTTTGCTTTGATGGAACTTGTGACAAATCTAAATTGTTTTTCTCTCAAAATCAAATGACCAGTAGCTATATTATTGCAGAGCCATGACTTATAAAAATGCACCCAAAACTGTGATAGAAACGTGGAATGTATTCGCAAATCCAGTAGGGAAGACCGTTTGATAGTCAATCACCACATGAAACGCAAACTACATATGACAGGAATGGAAAAATGAGAAACGCTTTCAGTGTACTGCAGCATTTGGCAATTTGTCGATCGGTCTGGGCAGGCTTAGTGCGTTTGAGCAGAAAATGCGAACTTGGCATGACATCGACTGAGTCGGGGCATGCGAACGTGGCACATAAAGAGTTAGGTGATATGTATTTCAACTTTTTGAATAAGTACTGTAGGGTGGATATGAAATTGCAGCAGTAGTGAGTTAGAATGTGTGGGTTTGCATGGTGAGTATGTGTAAAGAGGTGTTGTCTCAGTGTGAGAGTCCTATAAGAAGGACTGTTTGAATTCTTTCTGGGAGCTCTTCATCAGGAGTTGAGCAAGCTCATCCAAAGTTCTAGGAAATCAGTAGCAGCCCCAGTGGAGCAGATTTGGACATTCAGGCAAAGATCAAGTATCATTAGATGGACAAGTGGAAAATGGGTACTTGCAGCATCTTGCATTGATATGGACTTATCTCTCCAGGCATATCTTTTAATTTTGTATACTACAGAGAAGACTACAATCATTTATTATAAAAATCTATGTTATATAGTATGATTTCATGTGTACATGAAGAACATGTAAAAACATCTTGCCTTTTGTCTTGAACATGATCTTTGTAGGTCAAAATGCTGTTTTGAAGATTCTGACACACCTGTGGTCTGTTTCACTCAACATGGTTGTAAGACACACTTAGGAGAGACTTCATTTGTAGCCTACTCTTTGTACTTGTCCGTCTAAAAAAGCAAACTCTCACATTCTTTTTCTGTTTTTTATTTTCACAGTGGACTTGGCATTGGAGGTACTTTTCCCCCTGTCTGGTGATGCTGGAGATAAGGAGAGGTTTGAAGAAGGAGCAAAGACTGCATTGGTTGTGTACAATGACAGTGAGGAGGAGAGTGAAGATGAGGAGGAAGAATGTGAAGACCCTGCAGGAGCTGATGGCTTGGTAGCAGGAAGGAGTGAGGGTGACCACACCAGGACTGGTAGTACTGGAGTTGGTCTAGATGACTTCAGCATACCTCTGTCAAAGGTCAAGGGACTGGACACGGCCATTATCTTGGCAGACCAGTTGGATCGGAACACCTTTGCTGAGGAGTCAGTTCAGCAGATTTTGAAAGGCTTCAAGGCTTACCAAAGGAGTGGAGACAGGAGAGATTTAGAACAACTTGGAAATCTTAGTGCCATCGGAGAGATGCTGCTGGAAAAAGGAGTCGCAGAGGAAGAGAAGAAAGAGAAGGAGGCAGTTGAGGCTGCCAAGATGAAGGTGAAGCATGTCCACTCTAGACTACCGGTGTACAGTGTTACTGATGACAGACTGATTGGGGGCATGTCCAGCTGTAGTAGCTCTGAAAGTGACTCGGCCCAAGCCAGTGGTGATGAGGATGACAGGGGCAATGATAATCCAACACCTCTGAGCAAAAGCAATGGGACGTCTGTCGGAGGCAATCAGTCCTCTGAATGGTATGATCAGAAAGAAGCCCAGCATGAAGACTCAACAGCTCAACTAGGCACGAAGACTGAATGTGAGCATTGTCCCGATGACCCTGATAAAGTCTGGACTGGCAGCAGTGATGTCACTTCTCGTCAAGCCTCTTCTGGGCCAGATTCCACGGGTGGAGCCTTGTTGGCTGATTCCACAAGTTGTGAAACTTCAAAGGTTGGCTCCATCAAGGATGATGTTAGGAGTAGAGCAGCTAAAGAAAGCTCAGACTTTGGCCTGAATGAAAGTGTAAAGTTTACAGATGACAGGAGCATTACATTTACAAATAAGTATGAGGAGCAGAATTCACATACTCCAACCCAGGACATAGCATTAGAAAGCTATGTTGTGCAGGACAGTGCAATTTTGAATAAACCTGAAAGAGCTATGGAATGGCAAACTTCTGAGAGGATCCCTGCAGAACCTAGGACACAACCGAGAAAAAGTCGTTCTCTTGATGAGACTTTCACTTTTCCATCTTCTCACAGAGATCCTGTGGTGTTCCCAACAAACACCCAGTCAGCATTCATGTCACAGGGACCAGCTGTGTCACACCCAGCAAAGTTTATACCAGCATTTGGCTTTAATACTCTAGAATTCTCCAAGACAAACATCACTACAGGCTTATTGCCAAGAATTTCACCATACAGCCGGTCACAGTTTACTTTCTCACAAGTTCATGATAATCCAGCATATTCTGAGGGGATTCAGCAAACATCAATATTTCAGGATTCCTTTGGAGGTCAACATTTGAAGCCTGGCTTTCACCCCAGCTATCCCCCTTATAGTGCCCCTCCCCCAAGCTCTGTTGGAATGCCTCCACCGCCAAGTTTCACTCCCATGCCAAACATGGAAGTTCCTCCCCCGTATTTTGACCAGATTGACAGACAAGTTGTGGAACCCATCTTCACATCGACAATGGTAGAGGAAGAGATGGGAAGCCCTCAAAGATGGCCGATGATTCCTCACACTAACTTGAAAAGATCACAGCTGCCCTTACCCTCTCAAAGCCAGAAGACACCCCCTCGGCTGCCCCCAGGCAAAGTGCTCTGCCTCATGAGAGGGTGCCCTGGCAGTGGCAAATCTTTCCTGGCCAGGTGAGGTTTCAAGCAAAATATTCAATTTGACTCTAATAGATAGATTATACTCAAACAAACATAATTTCAATAGTGGAGTTTTCAATATCTTTATTATCACTAAAAACAGAAAGTTGGGGTTCAAACTGTGCGTACTGAAGGTTTACATACGCGCACTAAAGCGTGTACTCTACTCGGGCAAGGTGACATGCAATGACGTAAGGAAAAGGCTTCTATTTTGGGAAATTGCATGCTTGTACTGAAAGGGTGGAAATGAGTTGCTTGCTTGGCGGAGGTCTGTGCTCTCTGAGTGGTTTTCTAGTAGTATAGAAAGTAATACATGTGATGTTTACTCTGTACATGTAGATATGAGATGACGAAGCTTGGACATGTCCTGGTAAGAATGTCTCAGGGATCTTCAAACACCCACAGTTCATCTTTAACTGATGGACTGACTTGAATTGTCAAAATTCCTAGATCCACTAGTTAGAATTGTCATGGGAGACCCTTGGCAACAAATTTGCTCATTTACAATTCAGTGTATTTCCAACCAAGTAGAAAGACAAAAGCATGAATAAAGCAGTGTCCAGCCTGAGGGTTGGATTGATACTAATCAAATTGTAGCTTGTGCAACAGAAATGATATTGTGTTTCTTTGTTGTTGTTTTTTCCTTCAAACTGATGTGAATTCCATCTGTCAGGAAGCTTGCTGGGAATGGTGTTATTCTGAGCACTGATGACTACTTCATGGTAAATGGGGAGTACCAGTATGACATCCAGCAGGTCGGAGAGGCACATGATTGGAACAGAGAGAGAGGTAAGTTGTCAAAGTATGGCTTAAAGGTCAGGTGTGAGCGTTGTATGACAGTATCAATATCTTCTCCTTGTTCTTGTGTTGCAGTAGAAGCCTGGTTGATATCATGTGCTGACTATTACTAGTCACCCAGGAAGAACCAAGAGTGTATGGCATATCCCACCCACTGCCTTGTGTGTGTATGGGTGAACATTTCACTGGGTGTACACCCTGGTCTTTATGAGAAGTTACATTTTTTATGTTGTAACCACCACTTGTCCAAATGACTTGAAATGTCCTGAAAGTGAAAAATATACTGTAAAGGTGAATTTTTTTTTTTTGGTATTTTTTATGCTTGGCTGAGTAAGATGAATTTCACATGTTTTACCCCACTGCTGGAGAGAAACATTGAATAGTGCTGCTTATAAAAAGAAGAAGAAAAATTGAGTACTTTTAGTTTCCCACAAGTTTTTTTGTCGCATGAAATGCACAAAACTTCCACAACACAAAAATTCTACTTTTGCAGATAGCATATTTGTGAAACATGCTCCTTTTGTAGGAAGTTTGACCTAAAGGTAGAGTTTTTTAGCTCATATTGAACTCTGCAGAAAGTAGACTCAAATTAATCTCAAAATGTTTGAACAAATGTCAGAACACTTGTTTTACCATGGAATAATCCAGAAAACTGCATTCTTCTTATTCCATGTACAGCCAAAGAGCATCTTGAAAAAGGGACCACACCCATCATCATTGATAACACCAACATCATGAGATGGGAGATGAAGCCCTATGTTGCCATGGTGAGTTGTCAGGCTGAGCATGTTATTTAGCTACATCTTGAATTATTACTTCCTCACCCTTGTGTTCATTCTTCTCTCTCCACCTTACAGTCTGTCATTCCTCCTCCCCCTTTTTCACTTTCTTTTCTTTTTTTTGTTTCTTTCCACTCTTTGTTTTTAGTTTGTGCATTAAGCCAATTTTGTGTGTGGATTTTGTTTGAGTGCAGATCTGTGTGTGGATGTGTGTATATATATACATTGTTAAAGCTATAGAATATAAATCTTTACTGTAGGACGCTAATCAAAAGGCAAACAAAAAAACAAACAAAAAAACAAAGTGGATTCTCACATACATCTGTAAGGTACAGACTGCCTATGAAGCTGTGGATAGCTTAGTGTGTGTGCTGTGCTGGCTCTGTGTTAATGTCATACAGAAACACAATCACTAGGTCCATAGAGGATTACCAGGCCATAAAAGAGACGATTTCAAGTTATTTTGAAAGATTCAGGAAGTTTTCAAGCAGATCTCGTACATTTCTTGCTTCATTTTCTGACCACAAATGGTTGTCTGAAATTGTGTTGAAATGTCAGAGAATATCAGATGTTGGGAAGAATTTATCCAAAAATTTACTGACAAAGGGAAACATAATTGAATACATGTAGTGGTATCAAGTATATCTTTAATCACTAACCGAACTGTATTGTGAACAGTAATCTTTAAGGATCGCATACAGTGAGACGACATTTTATGGATTGAATTAATGAAATTATAAACAACAAGTAAGTAAAATTCTCATCAAGACAAATAAGTTGTCAGAAAGTTATAATCACAAAATGTTATTATACAGAAATACATTTTAGTCAAGTGATTGTGACCTGACTGGATTTGTATTTGCTTTGTTCACATCAGAACTGAAATATTCATTGTTTGTCTTTTTTGTTGTTGTTGTATGGAATCAATGTCCTTCCTTCTCTCGGTAGTCATAAAGAAAATAAATTGTTTTGTTTGTTTGTGCTGCCTTAGGCCTTGAAGGATGAGTATCAGGTTGTCTTCATGGAATCAGACTCTCCATGGAGAAACAAGGTTGGAGAGCTCGCCAAGTAAGTTACCTTCTCAGATTTTCTTTTTCCAACTTTTGTTTCTTTTCTGTCTGTCCTGGACAATTTCTTTCTTTAATATTCTATCGACAAATCTGACCAAGTTTCTATGGCCATAAATATATTTGTAACCAAATTATAATTTCTTCAGCATTTCCTTGCTTTCAAGTTTCGTGTCCTGTATAAATTATTATAAATTGAGCCCTGTAAAGTATCTGATTTGGTATCAAAGATAAAACATAAACAGCAAACTATTTTATATGTTGAAGTTGTAACAGAGATATACCATGACATGTCTTTTTTTAGCCTTACACTATATCGCTTTGTAATAGTATTACCTGTTGTAACCTGAGTCATCGCTTCTGTTATACCACTGCCAAAGGAAGTTTGAAGGAAATTACGGTATACATTGGAGTCAACATTTGGTGAGGCAGGTGGTGTGTTGCAGAAGTTTCCATTCAAACTACAAAAATTGTACCTCTCCTGTTTCCAAGCAATTTACAAAAGCATTGGCACACATGAAAACCTCATTGTATAAAAATTTAGCAGGACACATCTTTCAAGAGTATTGGAAAGTGCATTTCCATGGTAACAGTCCATAATGGCACCCAAATCAGGAAAAAGCCTTGCAGAGTTATGTTCTTCTCCAGTTTATAAGCAATTCAGAAAAAATTTGGCACACATAGTTAATGTGATGTACAGCTGTGCAAGACTAATGTTTCAAGAGTAGAGGACAATATGTTGCCATGGTAACAGCACATTAGTTACTTTTTGTCATTCTTGGCAGTGTACCAGTACAGAAGTGTTATTAAAGCAGGGGCATTTATCACCTTCAATGACATTTCTTGTTTTAGTTTAGTCTGTGAGCCCTTTCTATACAAGATTGGAAATCCCCATAAACATTGTAGGAACCCAGCATGTTCCCATAGTATAGTGTTAATATCTTTCTTATAATACCTGTTTACAAACTAATCAATGTGTTGAAACTTTGTGACAGCAGTGCCTTGTATAATGTGCATTTGTTGTAGTGACCTATCCCACTGGTTGGTATAAAGATATGAAACTTTAAAATTCCATATTTTAGGTTTCGTATGAAAGGTTGATTTTGATGAAATTTCTTCCATGCTGTCTACATAATTTTACTCTATTCATCTCAGGAGTTTGATCATTTAAGGGTATTACTTTTAGAGAATGAAGTGAGAACGTTTTACTCACATTGCAGGAGGAATAGTCATGGTGTGCCAAGAGGAGCCATTGCAAGGATGCTACAAAACTTTGAACATGATGTGACAGTGGAGTCTGTGATGAATGCTCCTGACAAGAAGAAGAAGGCAGATGATGTGCATGACTTGTATGCAGAGAGAACAGACAAAGATAAAAGGAACGGCAAGAAGCCTGAGAGGGAGGGAGAGGAGACCAGTGATGGGAGAGAGGGTAGGGAGAATACTGGGGAGGGGGCTGGTACAGAGAATCAAAGTACTGGAGGAAACAAAGATGTGAGTGTGACAGAAGATGGCTCTGAGGAGAGTGCTTGGGAAACAGCTGGGAAGAAAAAGGTGGAGCATACCAGAGGGCACAGGGGTAACCAGAAGAATGGTCAGAGGACTAGAGGGGGTCGGGGAGGTGAGAACCTCAGAGGTAGTCCACACCGTGGCTCACCAAAGAGACGGGGACAGAACCGCGACAGGACACATGACATGGGCAAGCAGCCAGAGAAGGTGGCTAGACTACCTGTCGAGACTAGGAGTGACAGTCCCAACAATGCCCAAAGATTGGGGGACTCTCCTAAACGAAATGGAACGAAGAGAAACAATCAAAGCAGCCCTGGACCAGAAGCTGATCGTCATCAGCAAGGTAGACAAGCCAGGGTGAGGTCTTCACCTCGTAAGGGGACAAAAGTAGGGGGTAAGAATGCAGAGCAAAGTCCAAAATTAGAGAAACGAAATGTCAGTCAAATCTCTCAAGGGGAAAGAGGTTTCCCAGCTGATAAATCAGGTCATGAGAGAGAAGCATTAAGTCAGTTTGAGGAAGCTGTGGAGTTTCTAGCAAACACAGAGAGTATTGATGATCCCATGACCAGGCTAATGGCAGATATTAGGGCCAATAGTATGGATGCTGGGACTGTTTCAGCCAGAGAAGCAGCTTGGACTGACGATAATCCTTGGCAGATTTTTCCTTCCCACCCTTCTCAGAAGTCTGTGCAATATTCTAAAAGATCACAAGGGCGAAGACGGGAAACGGCCATAACGAAAACAAGCAGCAATATAACTCACTCCTCTCAGCCAGCTGAGGCAAATCCACCAATGAATGTGGAGGACATAGAACAGGAGTCATGTGACAGGGTATCAGAGACTCAGACTGGAAGATCCCAGCAGAATGTGAGTGAAGAAATCAAGTCAGGAAAGACAGGTGGTGTGGAGGAGAAGACTTTGCCCCTTACAGATTGGAGCGATGGTGAAATTAATGGGGACTTTTACTTAAATGAATGGGAAATCGACCATAGCAAGCCCAGACCGGCAAGAAAGGTGGATCAGAGAAACAAACAGCGAAAGACTGATTCAAACAGCGTACATCAGGATACAAGTCCAATAGAGACCACTAAGCTTGATGACATTAACCAGCCACCAGACAGGTTAGCAGAGGAGGAATTCTCCTCTGAAATAGGAACTTGTGATGCGAGTCTACAGGAAGAACGAACAAACCAGTTTGGTGCCCAGAAGGCATTGAACGATTGTCCTGCAGACTTAGGAGCTCCAAGTGGTGAGTCATCAGACAAAGCAACCAGTTCTCAGGTTCACCAGTCTGCCAGGTGCACAACTCCCAGCCAGAGCAGGCCATTCAGGAGGTCCAGCAGTGGAGGGAAGTCTTCCAGGCGAATTGCAGCTGTCTTTACCTCACCTGCTGAAGTTCCTAAAGTTGACTGGTCCATTAACGACCCTTCAAAGTCCATTCCCAAGCCAACATTCCCAGTAAGCAGACAGAAATCTTTAGACCAAGAAAAAGACGTCAAAACTGCAGGTACAATGACTGACGCAAGAGACTTTGTGATTCTTCATAATATAGTCAGTGGTTCATCAAGCGTTTCTGACTTACCTACAGGTTATAGCTTCAAGTCTGTCACAATAACTCCACAGGATAAACCAGACACTGAATTCTTGCTTGAAGGAAATGATGGGAGTGCCTCTGCTCCTCCATCTAGTCCAAGTTCTTCTCCTATTCCACACACTCTGAAGCTCCACAAGAGCTGCATGACAGAAGAGAATGAGGATGTAGATACCAGCGAGGAGGATAAAGTTGCCATGATGAAAGTTTGCTTCCCAGACACCTCTCCCAGTGACTTGGAAAGCATCCTAGACACATGTAAAGGTGATGTCCAGTGGGCCACAAATATACTCCTGGACTCATATGGGTCAGCGAATATTAGTCCAGCAATGGGAGGTCTGGTAGTAGAAGCTGCCAGCGATGTTGGCAGTGAATCTGTCTGCACAAACATACCATTAACTTCACAAGACATTTCTAGTGATCGGACAAAAAGCGCTGCTCAGCATGATATTTCAGAAAATGACAAAAGGCTGGGTCAGGTAAATGAAGGAGAGGGCTCAGAGGTTGAGGAGACTAGAACTGATAAAGTGGAACAGTCTAACAAGAGTAACAGTGAGTCTCTTCCAAGCAGTGCACATGGGAGAGTGGACAATAGTGACGGCAATAGGGAAGAAGTTGAACAAGTTGCTGGAGACAATCTTGGGATTGAAACAAACAACAGATTTAGTGATGATGATCGTGTAGGAGGAGGTAAAGGTTCAGGGGACAAAGAGTGCAGCCAACATAGGAGTGGGCATGACCTTACTGCACCAAAGATTTTAACTGCTTCAGCTGAAGAACATACAGAGCTCACTTTGGGCAAAGAAGAACAGAGTGGTGAAGTCACAAGAACAGAAAATGCAAAGGAAAGCGAAGAGCAGAATGAGGATGATGAGGGAGAGAGTAGCTCTTCTGAAGAGTTTTCCAACAACTTTGCTACAGGTGTTACTGAAACAAGTTGTAGTAAAACTTCCACTAGATGTGACAGTGAAGTCATTTGTAGTGAAACTTCCACAAGCCATGACACTGGAACCATAAGTAGTCAAACTTCTACTAGCTGTGACAATGAAGCCATTCATAGTAAAACTCTGACTGCCTGCAATGCTGAAGTTATTTGTAGTGAAACTCCCAGTAGCTTTGTCACTGAAACCATTTGTAGTAAAATTGCTAGTAACTCTGAAACCGCTGAGGATGACATGCCTGAGCTGGAGTCATCTGTAGATGCTCAGATGATGCGGAATAAATTAGCAGCTCTCAGTGACAAGAGTGGGATAGGGGGAGTGGGATATTTAGTGAAGATTGCGGACACCTGCAACCAGGCTAGCCTCGGCACAGGGAGTGTAGTTTCACAATCATCAAATGCAGTGGTTGTTTGTGAGGATGGTGTTTCAAGAACAGATGAGAAAGAAGACAGCAACACTAGAAGAGATGAAGTAGGAACATCTAATGAACAAACTTGCCAGGACTTGCCAGAGGGGAATGACAAGAATGAGGCACCCAAAACAACACATGAAGGGATTCCTGGAGAGATTGTGATTAGTGACAGAAGTAGAGAAAGTAGCTCAACACCACCAAGAAGAGGTGAGAAAGATGCTGTACATAATGGGGCCACCTCAGAGTCACTCACAAGGACAACAGATGCACATTTAAGCTCTTGTGTAAGACCTTTTGATGAGATAGAGAAAGTGACAAGACAAGGAGACACATTACCTGTTGTTGTGGAGAACAGAAGGGATCTTTCGGATAGTCTTTGCACGCCTGACTTTGATAGCGCTGGTGGCATCAATGCTAGTGAACTCCGAGAGGGTCAGAGTAACACCTCGGATGTGTGCAGTGGACTGTTTTCTACAGTGTCAGGCATAGAGTCCATGGTACGGGAAGTAAGTGACAGTGACATTCCATGGAAGGAGGAGTACATATCACCAGAGAAAACCCCCAAGGATGATGGGAAGGGAAAAGATACCCTCCAGGACCCCCAGGAGGAGAGTGGACGTAGTGTCTATGACTATTTTGGTGGAATGGTTCTTCAGATGGATGCAGCTTTTGCTCTTCAGCTTCAGGAGCTGTTTGGACCTGTAGGCTTCCACATGCAACCTGGTAAGTTTGCCTCATTTCTTCATGTATGGCAAATGGAAACAATAGTTTCACTGAAAGAAAGACTATTTTTGGTATTTCTTGATTTAATTATCAGAACAAAATGCTGTCCTTTTTCATAAGTCATATGGCATATGAAGTTTTGACATCATAAAAACAAACATTTTTAACAGAATTCAATGACAGTAAAATTACAAGGCATCTGATCCATTTTTGGACTGTAGCTCTAACATATTAACATCAATACACTCTAGAATCATATACACAGAAAATGAGGGAACGAAAGAAAAAAAATGAAAAATAGCTAGAAAGAGTGTTCATGCAGAGGAAAAAAATGCTGTTAGATATTTTAACCAAGTGTCACCCTCAACATTTTTAAGATCGCAACTAATGATCTTCAATTAAACAAATGTCAGAAAAACAAAACCACTTGGATTCAAACCTGTCATCTCCAACTCTCCAGGCAGTGACACTACCACCAGGCTATCTCTGGTTGCTAGCAGTTACAAGATGAACTTGGAACAACTGTTAATACCCAGGCTCTGAATTCCAATATTGTTAGGTTAAATTGTCTAAGATGAGCAGGGCTTGTCAAAAATTTTCTTTCGTGTAAGAAAACCAAGTTGCCTTGGACTATTAAGCATAACGTTGGAGTTCAGAGCCTGGGTATTTGCTCCAAGTTCATTGTGTCACTGCCAGCAACCAGGGATAGTGTGATACGGTAAAGGCAGAGATTTTTGCAGTACATGTTTTGTGCTACTTCCAGCAAGCATGCATTCTAAAACCCACAAAAATATCTTCACAATTTTCTCGGCACATTTTGAACGGATTGACAATTGCACAGTATGAATTCAAGAACCCGCGAATAAGTTTTTAAGCTGCTCAGCACAAAAAATGAATCACATGAAAATATGAACATTTACAGTAGTAGTGTGTCTCTCCAGAGAGCAGTAGCCAGATGGGTTTGAATCCTACTGGTTTCATTTTTTTTAACATGTCTGTTGCAAAATGTAAGGTCAGCAGTTGTCATCTTCACAATATAGAGGGTGACATATGATGATGACATGTTACAGCAATACTTACACTGTTAACAGTGCTGGACCATCAGTTTACAGGCTGTGTATAACTTCATATTTACGTAAATGATTTTCCCTATATTTAGATTGTCAATACTTTTAGCTTTAAGATTACATTAAATTGTTTGGCTCTTATAGATGCACTGTCAGATGATGACCTGAAAGTGAGCATAGATTACACTACAGCCAAAAAGCTGCATGCTGCCTTGTCCCAGGGCCTCAAGGAACGCTTTCAGTCTCAGGAAACACACCTTGAGGATATGCTCAAGAGAGGTGAGTAGTAAACCAGCTGAAACTTTTACAAATGGTGTACTTCGATACATTGCAGCTATGAGGAACGAGTCATTATATTATGTTTTGTGAAATTAATTAATGTCATGTTTTGCTCTGTCATGATATGTCGTGTCCCAGTGAGTAACATTGTGGTCTGTAACATTGCATCATTTTGTCTCATGAACATTATACAAATGATGCATAGGACAGAGTGGATCGGTCAGAATTGGATGCGCGAGTTCAACTTTGGAACTGTTTAAACCCACAATCGCAACGAGTGGGTTTTAGACTGTTCCAAAGTCAAACGAAAGCATCCAATTCTCACTGATCTACAAAATAGGCCTATGCATCATCTGTTTTATAAAATGGGCCCATATATTCATGAAACACAACCATTTTCCCCATCATGCATCTGGTACACCTATACAACACTATACAAGACTTGAGCCATGCATTCAGATTTTACCGGACACATGGCTCAGTGTAGATCAGTAAAAATCAATGCGTGACAATTGACCAATCAGATTGCAGAAATTTTATAGCCCAGTTTATAATATGATCTGTAGGCAGTGATATGAATGGGGAGTCATTGGTATCAATAAATATTCTGTGAGAAAAAGATATATTCTTTAATACAAGTTTGTACCTCAGGCATTATATGCAGTATTGAGGAAGGAAAGTTCATCATTAACCAATCCCACTTTACTCCTGTCTACTGTGCTCTCTAATCATTATCTAAATTGTCAACACACTGTGTGGCCTTTTCAGTTCCCCATACCCCTTTGGGAAATAATGAGCCAGGTTGTATCAATAAGTTTTTTGGGCAGCATACTAATAAAGAAAGTCTTGTGTGTGTGTGTGTGTGTGTGTGTGTGTGTGTGTGTGTGCTTTGGAAAGAGAGAGAGGTAACTCTTCTATTCATTTTTATTTTATGAATCTTTTTGACAAAGAAAAGCTGTTGTACACTTTCATTATTACTGGCACTTTTTTGTCGCCTGAAATCTTTTATATACTATGAAAGCGGAACAAAATATTTTGGCATAATCTGGGTTTTTCTGTCCCTTTGACACTCAAGTGAGAGGCCAAATACCCTGTTTAGGCAGTAAGTGTGCCCCTTCCTTGAATGATTCAAAAACTTTGGGTCTTCCCAATAAAATGTGCTCTGCTGAGGTCAAAAAATAGTGATAATGGCTCAGTGATAGACAAAGTGCCACTTTCAGCTTTATCGGCACAATCCAAACAGGGCATCATTAAAGTCAGAAAAAGGGGCACATTTTTTCATGTTGAGAATTGGCTGGTTTAGCTGCCCTTGCTTTATAAGGAAGGGTTTATTTTTCTGTAAGACCATGAAATCAGCTTTCTACTTGTTCTAATGCTGTTCCCTGAATAGCTGTATTTAACATGATATTCTTTGACAGATTTGTCTAAATGTTTTCCCTTACTATATTAGCCTGTTGAGGACGGACTGATTTTGCTACAACACGCATTTTCTGTAGACCCCTGCCTGAGTATTTTGCTCGGGACTCGTCCTCAATGGGTTAACAAATTATTTGGAAAACATAAAATTTAAAAAGATCTTCTTTGCGGTACAAGAACTAGTAGTTCAAACATGTCACAAGGAGACAGTATTTTATAATACCGGTATTGTACAAACCTATAATGTCTCCTCTTGAAAAAGAACACCCTTCTACTTTCCACTGTGACCGCAAACAATGATAAGTTAAGTCTCTTCCACGACACTGTTTATGTGATATTCATACTGGAACAATACTCTTCACTCTGTATGTCAATATTTGAGTTATGGAGACAAAATGGTTTCTATACTTGTCTGGCCTTGTTTGTGTAGGAGGATTTCGGTCACTCAGTACTAATCTTGTGAAGTTGCCAGGAAACCCACAGGAAACTCCACATTTGGCTCCACACGAGAGTGACGCGTCTAAAAACTGTCAGCCTACACACAATAATACACAAGAATGATGAGTCAGTGCAATAAGCTACCTCTGTAGTATCTGACACTGACTACTGTTTTGTATGTATAGAGTGACGACGTAGTATTTGTGTTTTTTAAAGTGTATACTTCAAGGAGAGAAGTTCTGTAGCAAAATTTCACAAATAGATGATAAGTGGCATCCTTTAAAGGAACCTAGGAAGAAATATACATTGTAGATGGGTGGTGTTTGTTTTAAATTTAGTAGCAGCAGAGATGAAAACTTGTGGGTGTCCATCTACACACTGTGGTATAGAATGGGATCTAACCTTGAATGAATTGACAGTGGAATGTTTTGATTTCACAACTTCCCAAAGAGATAGGATGTGGATAAAGTAACGTTGGACATACATGCATTGTCTGTTTGGAATAGAGTACAGCCTCTTCATGGTGTGTTGATAGTGGAGAACCAGAATTAAAGTGTGGTGGCTTGTTTGATGACAACAGTCCAGATTTTGCTTTTTTCTGCTTCAATCGTTCTTTGAGTTCTGAGCTGAATGACAAACCACAAACTGGTCCTGTCAAAGTTGAAAGTTCAGCAAACTTCCATGATGAGTCGCATGCAAATCTTAGAAGCTCAGATGGCTTACCTCTGCCACTGTTTTGCAGATGAGGAACTCGCTCGTCGACTGCAGCAGGAGGAGAATCTGAAGAAGTTGGTGAAGTCTCACAAGAACAAGACGGGCAAGGCTGGTGCCCCCTGGTCACCCAAGACCAGGAAGAAGAAGGAGGTAGCTGGGATTGGGGGAGTGACCGGTAGGGGTATGGGTCAGATGGGAGAGGGGGAGCTGACAGGACGGATACAGCCACCACCTGTTCAGAGAACAGTGGTACCAGAGCTAGCTAAGATCATGGCAGAGGAGGAGGAGAAAGAGCGAGCTGAGAAACAAGAGGTAAGCTGAGACTCCACAGTACTTTGGTAGAGTGGAGGTGGCTTTAGAGAGCTTGAAGATAGATCCCAATGCCGACATTCATGAAAAGGTTGTTTAGCCCACAATATCTCCCTTGATGATAAGGTGACAACACTGAATTTGGTGTGATCAGTTGCAGTGCCCTCTACATGAGCAAAGTTGATACTAGAGAAACTGCTGGGTGATTAAGAAATGTTCTTTATCATTTTATTGTTATTGCTACTATTGTTGTCATTTTGTCAGTATCAATGGTAGTAGTAGCAGTAGTAGTAGAGTGCTCACCTGGTAAGCAGTAATCTCTTTTATTTCAGGAACTCTGCTTTTTAAAAGTTTAACAAAATTTAAAGTCAGTAAAACTAACTTTGTGTGCTTTATGTATTGCCACCACTTAATTGGTTAATGGTACCACAAACTGCTTTATCAGGACATATTTTGACTGCACAGCTCCATTATTCATCATTAAAATGTAAAAACGATAACTGTTAAATCCTGTGAAATAATCACAGATGATATGATTTCCTTGAAGGATTATCTTTTAGGCAATCTTGGGTAGATTCTGCTGGTTGTAAAGTCTAAACATTTCATGTGTGGGAGTAGTAGGACCTTGTGATGATAGTCATATCAAGATCATCAGCTTCTACTATCACTTTAGAGCAATTGTGGAGAGTCGCTTTGTCCACATGTGATCTGTACTAGTCCTCTTTGTGTATCTGTGTGTACATGAAGTATGTGTATGTGGATGTGACAGACAGAGTAAAAAAGAGGGAGGATCAGAAAATTACCAAGTATCTTAATATACATGTTCAAGTTAGTAGTGTTGATGGAAAAATATTGGTGGAAATGAGAATTGGGCTTTTAACTTTTTGTGAGATACCAAGAACACACTTATATAATAGTACAGAGCATACCATTCTAAGAGGAATTCAAAGTTTATATGATGAAAATCAGTTTTGGAATAGCTGAAACATCCCAAAACAAAGTAAAACAAAGCGATTGTAATAAAAGGTGGGTCCCGCCTTTTATTAGAATTGCTCTGTTTTGGATATCTCAGCCATTTTAAAACCAATTTTCTTCAGATAAATGTTGAATTCTTCATGGAATTACATGCCCCTTCATATTTCATAAGAGGTTTCTCATTATCTCACCAAAAAATGTTAGAAACCTGATGTTAGGCCTCAACCAAAACTATACAATCCCTTTAATGTAAAAGTGTATATTTTTGCACGAGTGATTTTTGCGCTAGCCAGGTAAAAATGAACTTCATGTGTTTTTAATCCCGCGGAATCAACGCATTAATTAGTGCTTCATACAGCAAGCAAAATATTTGTGTGCTTTCATTTCAAGCTAGTTTCTGGTTGTACAAAATGTGCAAAAATTTCCACTTTTGCAGTACTTGGTAAAATTGTTTAGGCATTGTGGCTTATTATGAACTGTAAACTCTGAAAATGATGAAATTTATGAATCAAATGGAAGAAGGTTTAATCCAGTGATGAATTTGTTGAAATTATAAAACTGCCGTTTTTTTTAGTACCGGTACAATTTTGTTTCTGCATATTATGCATGTAGCACATGTCTACTTGTTAATGTGGATGGCAGTGTATGACTGTTACTAAAAGCAGAGATTTGTTTGTATGGAAATTTGATCCTTGATGATGCAAAATGCAAAGGGAGTATATTTTGATCTCTCTAAATTGTCTTGTATTCCTGAAGGTTTGGACTAATGGTAATCAGGAGAGGGGAAGCAGTATCGCCACCAAGCTAAAGAGAGAACAGCTCTACGAGGCTTACCCTGATGTCGACAAGAGTGTCCTGGAAGAGATCTTTAAAGCTAATAGGTGAGTGGTTAAAGTCCTTTGATAATGGCAGCAATCACTCACCGTATATTTTAGGGGATTTATCACCATATGGTCTCAGTCACATGGGTGTGATATCATGCAAGTTTATTGGCCTTTGGTAATTCCGCAAACATAAATTGTTGTTGTGAATTCATTTACACAAATTCATCTTTTACAAAAACAAAAACAAAAATGAAACAAAAACCTAGCGTTGATGCTTCAAAATAGTTCTAAAATGTGAGTTAAGCTGTTGAGGACAAACTGATTTTGCTACAACACGCATTTGCCATAGACACCTGCCCGAGTATACTCGGGTCTCGTCCTCAACGGGTTAAGGCTAGAAACAACTAATGTAAAGAATAGAACCAGTGTAGTCAAGGTTAAGTATTATCACATGTGAACAGTAGTTATAATAAAAATGTTTCCATACTAAACCGTCTACAGTTATGGTTTAATGAGAAAAATAGTGATATACCATATATTTTAGACTTTGTTGCAATAATTTCATATGGTAAGATGGTTTGTGATGATGATGATCCACAGCATTTGTATGGCGCCATATATCTGTTATGTTATAGAAACATTCAAAGTGACACAAATGAACTACACATATGCATCAAAAGTGATATCTTGAACATTTTTTAAATCACTGCTCCCAAAGGTAAAAAGGACCTTTGAAGTGTCACATGGTATTGTACCACAGTCATGTTAGAGCTGTTGTGATGCAAAAGGATTAAATACGATTGTATAAACTCCTCTCATCAACTCGTTATTTCAAGACATTAAGAGACAAGTAGAGCAGTAGATGATGTTGTGCTGATGAGCAATCAAAGCTGCATGATTAATAATCAGAAATTATTCTGACCACCCTGTTGGAAAAGTATAGAGATGTGACATTTGATGGCACCAACCTTTACATATTGTAGTATTATTTGCACACAAAAGAGCTTTACACCTATGGTGCATTATATTCTACCAATTATGTCGCAACTTCTTCAGGATACATTCTAATTTAGATTGGTCATAAAAATCTATAAACTATGTGTACTTTATCATGTGCAACAGGTTTTTGTTAGAAATGGCAAAGGAGTATTTGGATCTATAATCATAGTGTTTGTCAATCATACTGTATGAAAAAATAAAAGTACATGATGCATATCAATGTAACATCATTACAGAACACTCGCCCTCTAGAGATTTATTGCTGGCTGACATCTCAAACAAAATATGTGTTATTGTCTGATTTGTTGTAAAATTGAGATGTTTGCATAAAGAGTTGATTTTGAGGAATTGAGGTCCACACCTACCGACCATATAGGGCAATTACCCCCTGAGGGCAATTTCCACTGGCTAAATACTGGTTGGTGGTAAGGTTAGAGTAAAGATTAGGGCTAGGATTAGGGTTAGGTTTAGGGTTAGAGTTTGTGTTAGGGTTTAGATTAAGATTAGGGGCAGGGGAAGGGTCCAGGGTAATTGCCCAGGGGGGTATTACCCTAGACCCTTGCAGACATGTTCATGCCTTCCTCCTACTGTTCTTTCTGAGTGACTATAGGGTTCTTTGGGCATGTAGAGGATTTCTTTCACAGATCTGAATCTCTATGTATCTATCTTGTGCTTTGTTTTAACAATTAAAAATCTTTAAACTATCAGTGATGTGAGGAAAGGAACCCTAGGTAGAAGAAAGAAATGAAAGTACTGTGTAAAACAAATATTTTCATGCAGTTTTTATATTCATGAATTTGGTGAGTCGGGTGCTATTCACAATTTTAACAACACACAAAAATATCACATCTGATCCCTACATGAATGCAAAGTGCACATATACATTTCTCCACGATCTCAAATTTAAGCACCTGTTGTCCCAATTCGTGAAAAAATTAGACTTGCTAATTATATGACATACAATAGCTGTTTCATTCTCATTGCTGAAACAATTAGGAGATATCATGATCTACAAGTATATCAGTTGTTGGCTATAAAGACACTCATCTTACTAGCAAAACTTGATTGGAATTGTTTGGTATGAAACAACAGTGAGGACTTATACCTTCAATGCACTTAGTGTATGATTTTCATTTGTAACTGCTGAAGGGAATTAAAGTCGATATAAATGATTCCCATGAGTACTGGTTTTGATATTAAAAATAGGTGTCTGCAATGAAGTTAATTGTCCATTCAAATGCTGCATAATCAATTCCCATGTCTATAACTACGCAGGGGTTTTTTTTCTTTGAATTTACTTCTACTGCTTGCAATGTACAATGTGTGTAAGAGATATGAGTGAAATTAAGAGCTGACTTGAGATCACCATGATGTATTGCCATGCTTCAGACCTTTGAGCTAACCAATCCTTCACAGTAAAGCCTATTTGTTTGAATGTCACCATTTGACTTTACTTTGTCGATGCGATTTCAAACTATCCAAACTTATGTAGCAAACCTACACCATATATCCAAACTTCCCTTTTTGTTTTCCCCCATCTCCTGATTGCAGCTATGACTTACGACACACAAAATGGGAAGTGAATGCAGTTTATCGGGAACCAGCAGAACCAGTCAAGAATGTCTACAGTCCGGGGGCTCTGGAACGGATGCAAAGAAGACGACAGAATTCTCCTGCCAGGCAGAAGGTAACATCACTACTCAGTTTTGACCAATGAGCAAGAAACATTACCCGTTGAGGATGGAATGATTTTGCTACAATGCACATTTCCCATGCACTGGCCCGAGTACACTTAGGACTTGTCCTCAACGGATTAATTTATATTTTGTTGTTGATGTTCTTGTTGATGATGTTGCTGTTCCTTACAGCAGGCAGGCCTAGGGTATAAAACACGCTGTATTTTGCTTGGCAGTGCAGGTTATTGTCTTCCTTGGAATTGTTCTTGGGGTCATTGACATGCATAGTGTGGATGTGTAATTGTAGTTTGACAAGGAACTTTGCTTTGATAAGTGAGAAGTATTATACAACACCTGATTAGAATGTAGCTATCTGATTTGTACATTGCCCATCAAGAGACATTAGTTAAAAGTTCCATCGCACACTGTGGCTGTCAGCCGTGCAATTTTGTTTGAGCAAAAATGGTTAGCACATGGCTGATATCACCCATTTCCATTGACTCCTGTGTTAAACTCACGATTGGTCCCCAAGTTTTTGTTCCATCACACGGCTCTGATGTCACAATAAACAAACATTAGTCATGCGCTCTCAACATTTAACAAGCACGCTTACAGGGGCATATTTTTGTCACTCATTGGGGTTTGGATCACACAGGTCACATGGTCATTGAGGGTGTAGGAAATTTCTTCCTGATTTTAACTCTTGCTACTGCTCTAGTGCTTCTTTGCCAGACTTGGTAAATTGAGTGTGCTTTGTGACATATCTCAGTCTGAGAGTAATGCTATTTATTGAAAAATAGTTTAAAGATGATGTATCAGGAAAAAGCATAAATCAGATGTGCAAGTTATCGTGGCAAGACCATGTTATTTGAAGAGAAATGTGTTGTCTGGTATAAAGTTTGTCAGAGCTGCTAAAAATATGAAGTCATGTTCCTTTCTGATTTCAATTTTATGAGAATTGAATTATGATGTTTGTTAGTAGAGCTGAAAAGTGATCTAAAATGAAAGGAATGTTAGACATTTTGACATCTCACTCTAAAGTAAAGAGATGATTAGGCAGACAATGCCTCTAATATCTTCTTCTGAGCCATGAAATATGCAAATTGTAATCCTGATATCAATGTAAAAAAAAATATATATTTTGCATAAAATGCAGCAGTGCTTTACTCATCCATCACCAATTCGCAAAACTTTATATACAAATTTGTGAATGAAAAGTGACAAAAAGAGACCCTGATATGCTGTGTTTTACAAAAACTTTATGAATGCTCATTTTTTTTTTTAATTGAAAAAAATGAACTAACAGAGTTACATAGCAATTTAAATGATTGGAATACTGTTGTAAAAACTAGCAGATTTGTTTCAACAAATCTTTGCATCCTGATATATATCCTAACAAGAGAGGAAAACTGACATTTTTTTGTTTGCCAGGTTGATGGAGATGACAGTTCTGATGGTCAGTTCCAGTCCAGAGAGCAGCCAGACTATGATGATTACCGAGCTGAGGCTTCCCTTCACTACAGGCAGAGAGATGAGTGTTTTAAGAAAGCTGCTAAGGCTTACCACTCCGGACAGAAAGAACTCGCCCTTCACTACTCAACCCAGGTTTGTCAATTCAATTCAATTCAATTCAATTCAATTCGTTTATTCATCTCAATCATCATAAAACAAATACATTGTGAGATCAACATAGCAAACAAAAAGAAGAAGTATTGATGAGGAGAACAGGGACTACAAAAAGCGATTGCTTGAAAAGGCGTAAAGCCCCCAGATTACAATGATAAATAGAATGCATGTACATGTACATGACGAAGTGAACATAATTTTTAAATGAAGTAAAATAATAAACTGTTTGAAATTGTACATAAAACACAGAAGATACTATACATTGAAATGGAAAAAAAAATAAGTAAGGAGGTCTTAGCCCAGTGAAGTTCGACGCCTCCTCCCCCCCCCCCCCCCCATAAATACAGTCACATACATGATGCATATATATTCCTCTTGGTAATAAAATTCATGAGTATATATTATAACTATTGTTATATTGTCTTACTGTAAAAGTGGATATTTTTCGTGTGACTAATTTTTCACACTCAGCTGGGTTAAAAGAGTTTCATGTATTTTTAATTCTGTGGAATTAATAAGACATTAACTTCTGGAACATAGGGTAAGCAAAGATATCTGTGTGCTTTTATTTTTGTGCTAGCTTCTGGTTGTGCAAAGATTTCTACTTTTACAGTACCATATCTCCTAACTTACTATGTTTTTTAGATATCTATCGTGGGCAGCCTGTGCCTTTCACACGCACCCAAATTAATGCTTTTTGAGACTGATGTTTAGCAATGCAATGCCAAAAACAGTAATTTGTGTTTGTGGACACCAAAAATAGTTCATTGTTGGATCTGCATGGTTCTGCAAAAATTGATCCCACTTAATTTTTTTTTTTTGGATTTATTTATTTTTCTTTTAAAACAAAGTGATATTTTGCCCTGAGCTGTGTCTGCTAGACTTGGGTGTTTTACTCCCGCAATGCAACTCACCACAGTTTGCTCGTAGTCACATTCTGGTCACTGCTGATTTTTTTTCTTTTTTTAACATCGCGATAATTTGTTCTGCGCAGCATGTTTGAATGGTGGCAAACTCGAGTATTGCATTGCAAAGCAAAAACCATAAAATCCTGTGTGTAAATGCTGCTATTGGACATGTTTGCAAGAGAGGAAGGTGTGTGGGGATGTAAGAAGACAGAGGAGAGAGAGGAGAGAGAGAAGGGAGAAGAGGAAGAAGAAAAAGAGGATAAAGAGGTGGAGGAGGAAGTGAGTTTAGTGTGTTCCTTTGTTTGTCCTTGGAATGAATGACTACCATGTGATGATTCTTTCCTCTCTTTGATTCAGGGTCGTCTGCACTCCATGAAGCTGAAGGAAGCCAACAGGAGAGCCGCAGAGCTCATCGTCCAACAAAGGTCAGGGTCACAGACTGACTCATATCAGTGGCTACCTCAAACATAACAAATCTTTGCAACTGATTGACAAATTGCCCTACGTCGATGTAGGGCAATTTGTCAATCAGTTGCAATAAAAACATCTCGACGGAAGAATTTCATAAATTTGAATTATTACGCTGTATCCGCTGCATGCTATAAGAATTAGAACCAACACTTGCTGTCAGGTGGAAGATCGGTGGTCTTGTGGAGATGACGCCTGTCTGGAGATCAGGGGGGTGTTTCATCAACGTTTGTCAGCGCTGACAACTTGAATCACCATAGTAACAGTCAGTGACCAGAGCATCTCAGCCAATCAAAACCAAGGATTTTGCTGAAATTGTCAGCACTGACAGTTGTCAGCGCTGACAAACGTTGATGAAACACCCCCCAGGAGGTTGTAGGTTCGAATCCTGCTGGAGGATGTACGCACATGATTTTTTTAATCATGGCTGCTACTAAAACACTGATTAATTAAGTGCTTATTTACGTCGATGTAGGGCAATTTGTCAATCACTTGCAATGAAAAACATCTTGACGGAAGAATTTCATGAATTCGAATACAAATCTTTGTTGGAGAAACTGTGTGCAAGGTTTAACATTGAACACTGTATGACAAAGAAACACTTTACAACAAAAAGTTTTGGAGTATACCGGACTGTTAAGTGCATATGCTACAAGTACAGTGTTGTACTGGTACCACTTTTTAAACTTCATCACTTCCTTCACCCTACCCCTACCCCATCTTTCTAAGTCTATCACACTTTTGAATATTCACCTTCTCTGACAAAGGTATTCACCTAACAGATGATGCACAAAGCAGAAATAATGAAAGTGAAAAAGAATGATGAAGCAGAAGGGCGTACTGTTCCCATAAGTTGGTCACATACCTAATCAACTATAAATAGTGTACCATGAAAGTGAACACATTTATACCAACACACAGATGAAATATGAATGGGATATGATTAGCTTTGTGCACATTGAAACAGTATTCACTCATGTAAAAAAAATATTAAAAATGCAGTGAGTAACCAATTACGTCATTGTTAAGTTTGCATTGAGCTTTCATTGCCATGATTACTTCATATCCTGACTGTGAGGGTGAAAAGTTTCCCCATCTCAGAGGCCTAACTCCATGTGTTTTTTTTTCCCCATCATGTCTTTAGGAGGCAAGAGACCGGGGAGGACAAACTGGACCTTCACAATCTCCATCTAGAGGAGGCACTACAGGTTCTCCAGGAAGTCTTGATGGAGAAGGAGCAGCAATGGGGTCGGAGACGGGTGGACCATGGCTCCCCCTCCCAGAACAGGTACCTGGAGGTGGTGACAGGGAGGGGTAAACACAGCCATGGCGGGATGGCCAAACTCAGACCAGCTGTGGAGACATTTCTGCAGCAGAGAGGCTATAGGTAAGTTCTTTTCAACCAGTGACCCCTGACCCTCTGACCCCTGACCCTTGGGTTAAGGGGCAGACTTAAATCTAAGGGTAATCAAGAGTCAGTCATCCGACATGTAAATATGCAATCTGACTCACATTGACCCACTGAACAGAGTTGCATGGAGAGTGGATTTTAGACATTCCAGCCACCTGCTGCCTACGCCTGTCACATTGAGAGGGCTGATGGATAGATGTATCAAGTACAAACTGTAACATGATATGTCTGGGTCTGAGGCAATTACCCCCTTGGCAATTACCCTGGACCCTTCCCCTGGCCCTAATCCTAATCCTAATCCTGAACCTAATCCTAACCCTAACCCAAACTCGTAACCCTAAACCTTACCCTAACCGTAATCTTTACTCTTACCTTACCACTAACCAGTATTTAGCCGGGGGGTAATTGCCCTCTTAGGATACTGTAAAACGAGGAATGTTCATGTGCATTTTAATTTCACGAATTTCGCGAGTGCCAAGATTCGCAAAATTAAAATGCACATGAAAGTTCTCATCTACACAATATGCATTGAATGCCAGTGGCAATTCGCGAAAATTTCATGCTGAAAAAATGGCTGTTGGCTCCAATTCGTGAAAATTTCATGCCGCAAATATATCGTGTTTTACAGTAATTGCCCGGATACGCTTCTGGTTGTATACTGATTACGTTTAAGGACACATCAGCGAATAAAACTTTTACCTTGGAAAAGCATTCCACCCAGACTAAATATGCTCCTTAGAGTGCTAGAAATATACTCCAGGCTTGTAGTGGATGCCTTCAGTTGCTCCATTGCAAGATAGAATGGAAGCTAGATCAGTTTTGTACACTTGCAAAGAATGGCAACTGTTTACACTGCAATATTTTTGTCCTCTATCATTGTTTACATTTTTCTTGTTTTCCTTCCCTCTGTGTTGATAGGTTCAGTGTAACCAACGCTGGATGCTTCCGAGTCTACCTACAGTGACAAGCCTCCAGTGGAAGAGACCACTGATGATGTGGCATGAAGGGATAATGCTGCTAGTTTGGGAATCTAGACTCTTTAGTGTAGCTCATCCACAGGCACCACGGGGCTTCCTGCATCTTGTTGTGAAAATGGAGGATGTGCTTGTGCATTTCTGGCAACTTGCCTGCGATGATTTGGCAATGAATGGGTTGCTGTAAAGTGATGGATACATTGTTACAGAGATCTAAGATGGAACCAAAGAGAACTGGTCAACAAGAGGCAAGAAGCAACATTCTGAATGATACAACTGACAATGTTGCTAAAGTTGTCAGTAAAAGGTCACAGATGTTGGCCTGTTACACTGGTGGAATCTTGTATGAACTCCCTCGCAGTTTGCCTCCAAGAGATACTAAGATCAAGGGAAAAATAAGTTTATATTAAGGAACTCAGGAACACATCGTCCAAACATTGCAGCTTGTTGTAGTGTATGATGTGAAGTAAATTCAGTCAATGGTAAATCAATACTAAGCTGCACTGCTCTCAAAAGAATCCTTTGAATATTTGTTACTCTGTTGTTAGGAGGGTGGCTCAGTCAGTTAAAACTTATTTGCACAGTACCTCTAAATATACACATCCCTCATAACATTATGTAGCTGTGTATGCATTTCTTTTTAGCTGAGAAATTTGGGGACAAATGAAAATGTGAACAGGGCAAACTGGTTAGGAGAGCTGTAATGATAATGCACTGAAAATCTAGACTTCATGAAGCTCTCAGAAAACTTTTGCCATTGATAAATGATGAATGTTACAGAAATGCCCTCAAACTTTCATTAGTCCTAGAGTGATTTTCTCATTTTCCTTCATATTTGAAAATCACAGAATAATCAGACCAGGCTCTGCCTATTTTGCATTTTGATTACCTTTGTTTTTATTGTGTTGAATTTTGTTTTGCAGCCCCAAGATTTTCATCTTGGCAAAGGGAAGCATGACTAAGATGTATTGGAGTAGAAAGAAAACAAATTAGTCAAATTGTGTTAATGCAATGTTTTTTATAATATTATCATGCCACTAATGTCTATAATGCCTTAGTTGCAGCTGCCTTGTTGCAGCTAAAAATCGACATTGTACAAGGTATACATTACGAGTATCAGAGTTTAGCTACAGCTCATCTTGTCATATAGTCTAGTCAGATTGATGGTTGTCAAACCATATATAAAGACTGTGATGGCAGAAACTTCATTTACATTTCAGTTAGCAGCATTGTGATATTTAATATGAAAAGTCTCATTATCTGTTTCATTTTCTGTAGATACCATTTGCCTTTGTTTGGCTAAAGTAGAAAATGAATACTGAAAAGGTTCAGCTATTCCTGTTTTGGTCTGTGGTAGTTCAAGCTCATGAATTATGCATGAATGTAATGTAAACTATTGTCTTTCATTTGTTTCTTTTCTTTTCTTTTCTTGTTTTTTCCTTCTCCTCTGCCAAGTTGAATATATGGCATCATTTTATACCCACCAGTAGATAATTTTTCCTTGTGTTATTTTTCATGTTGGCAAACAAGTGATGCAGACATGTTTCATTTTAATGCAACTGAAGATTTTTTGCAGTGTTCTTTATTTAGTTATAAGTGATGTGGAACTGTTTGAATGACCTTATGCTTTATGTATACCACTTTGTTTCGCATGTACAACAGCAGTTTTTATAAAACCTGCATACCAAATAGACAACTTGTTTAAAGATTGAAATGTGAAAATCATGAATGTTTTGAGTGCTTACATAGACTGAAAATGCCTGTGTATTGAAAATGATATACATGTACATCAGAGTAATATTTTTCACATCATGCATTCCTCAGTTTGACATTTTGAAAATGAAAATGAATGAAGACTTTGTCGTTCTTCAACAAGTGCTTTTGCTAATTATTATTATTATTTTTTTAAATATAAATCCCGTATTTCTTAGTAGTATGCTCATCTTGTAAGTAGTATCTTTATACTTGAATTGCCAAATTATTTCTTTATCCCATTTTTATTGTCATGTTTCTTGTACTGTGTATGAGCAAAGTTTAGTCTGCAGATATTTCATATGTTTCACTCCTACCATGTTTCATTACTACCAGCTCTCCTCAAATGTCACTCATTCTTCTCTTCCTGTCACCATGGAAACCTGTTTGATTGGTTAAAATGATACAGTAGTGAATGGGAGCCACAGAGCTCAGGGACTGTTCTATGTGATTGGATCACTTTGATATCCTGAACACACTGTGCTGCAGTATGAACACTGTGTGCAGCAGTCTTTACATTGTTCACTGCAGTCTTTGCACATTGTTCACTGCAGTCTTCACACAGTGTGCTGCAGAGTTCACACTGTGTATTGCACTATGTTAGGTGTGTATATATATATATATGAGTATTCATCTGCAACACATTTGAACTCATATTACCATACAGTGGACTCCCACTAAAACGAAGTCCTTGGGACTGGCAGTTTTCATTCATTATAACCAAGCAAATAAACAATAAAAACAAACAACCATAGAGCGGATTACAATGTATGTTGCAGCCTAAATTTTTATTTTTGTAACCAGGATTTTGTTATAATGGGAGTGTACTGTAGTTGTTTTGCAACTTTTCAGTCAGAAAGACTAAGCGATGGGAGAACCATAAATGACTTAAAAACATACTGTTTGCATTGTATGAAACTTTTATATTCCCAAGGGATGCTAATTATGAGAGTTAGGAAACGTTTTATACGTGATAGATATTAATTTTGTATCAAGAGAATTAGAATGCCACAGGTGGTGATGTTCATATTTCCTTTTGAATGTGTTTTTTATGACTCCATGTGAAATGATTTATCTTTTTATATGAAAACAGATTGTCCTATGCCAGACAGGGATAATATACTGTCAGTGTGATAATTCCAAGTCGTATGTCTTCTCTAAACAGTAATCAGAACTTGATTTCATCCTAACGTGGTGCTAGAGGCAGAAGGAAGGCTATGTTTTATTGGTAGAGAGAGAGAGAGTGTTTGAAAGAGTGGTAAGCAGAAAGATATAGATTGGACAGAGATATAGAAACAGCAAGATGTATGGTACAATAGTAGTATGCCTTTTAAGTCTCACAGAAAAAAAACCCACAACCTTCAAAAGCAGAGACTACAAGTTACAATGATGCTCAGAACATTTATGTGTGGAAAACATAAATAGTTCTTACTTTTGAAATAGGAGTTTCTGCTGTAGCAAAGTGTTATAGTCAGAAAAATGAGAACGAGATAAATGATCATCGTAACAGCAGTTCATGAAACTTGGACTTAAAAGAAGAAATTAATTCAAAGAGTTTCACATTTTCAGAGAATAGTTTGCCGACAACCACAAATGCAAAGTAGGAGATACAGTGCAAATTATGGTTTAGGTGGATAAATCAGCAACATCTCTTCCCCTAAAAGTCATAATTACATGACTACAATAATTTGATGTTACGTTAAGAACAAACTTTGAATTGATATCCCATCAGAAAAGAGAATTTGGTGAAGATATCTGCCGGTCAGTGAGAGAGTTCTAGGTGACGAAATAATCTCTTTTCAATAAATGTTTATTGTTTGCTCACGTCATTATTGTGTTATGAAAATAAAGAAACTTTGATATTTAATCATTTTCTCCTTTGACGGTTATGTTTCAATGAAACCACCATCAGTCTAGATGATCAAAACCTGAACGTGTTGCGGAATTCCACTTTATCTTTAATGTTTCTTGAAACAGGCAGATTTGCCAGTGACACTTATTATTAGTACACTATGTACAGTGTACTTGTAAATGAAAACAGTGTAACAAAACTTCATGAAAACTGTATGTGCTTGAACAACATTGAATGATCATGATTATGTGCTGATGGAAGTTATTAATTTTGTTAATCTTTATGGACTGTACTTAAAAAAGTTTTTCTTGTGTACAGTTACTCCATCTAAAGATATCATGTTTTCTTTTACTGTTGATTGTGGAAGAAAATTAAAAAGTTCCACTGACAGCATTTTCTGTTATCTCCATGTTTCATTCATATTTCACTTAATTTTAAAAATACAGAAATTGAAAAAGAAATGAAGTGCAAAATGCATGTACATGCAAATTGTTTTGATATCACACACACACACACACACACACACACACACACACACACACACATTAATCATTATTAATCATTGGCTTCCATCAAATGTACAATGCATTGGGTATTATGTCCATTAATGAAATCCTGTTCCTGGTTCATTGATTCGTCTACACATCATCATGTGACTAAACTCGCTAAGTTGCTATGAAGTTAAAGATAAAATGCTGATGGAGAAAAGTACACTGTACCATGATGTAGCATTCATGGTATAGTATACAAAAATATTCAATTTTAATGAATGCAATAGACAGAATATTTCATGAGGTGAAAGATGAAATGATCCATTCAACGAGGCACAGCCAAGTTATGAATGGATCAATAATTTCATCTCTCACTGAAGGAAATATTCCATCCATTGCATGAATGAAAAACATTATTTGCTTTATGTAACACCTAAAAATAGATCCTTGTCATTTGATGTTCTTTGGATTTAGAAACAAGAGAGAATGTGCAGGATGCGAGAGTCCTCACTCATACTGAGCGCTAAATGCTAGCACAACGCACACTGCAAACGCAAGCATTTTACGTAGGTAGTGTGCCAGTGTTGTGTAGCGGATGTTTCGCTACTTGGGATCGTTATATTTTTGAGAGGTACACATCACAGTAAAAATGAGTGGCGACACAGTTCAGTTAAGATTCCATGTGCACTTTATTTGAGAGGCGTTTTGGAGGCGATCCTCTCTCTTAGAACGTCAGAATCCAAGTCCTGTTCTCTGCATGTTATACAACTTGTCAATCTCTTCATACATTCAATCATGAGTATTACACTATTGGTTATTGGTTATACTGTTGTGACACGTTATGAATGGGTGAATGGGGCTGGAGTCTTCGTGTTAAAGAGGGATTTTAATTGGGCAAAACTTTGGTTGTTATAGGAACAAAGGCGGGACTAGTTTTCCAGAGGAGGTAGTATTCTTGGATTTGGATTTAACAACAATTCTAAGTAATCAATGTGGGAAGGGCAGGATGTTTAGGTTTGGCTTAGCCTGATCGTAAATTAGATGGGGCTAGAAGTACTCAAGGGATGATGAAGGTCGATGACTCACTGGATGAGGTGGAGAGTATTGGTAGGGGTCATTGACTGGTGGAGGTGAACTGGTAAATGGGAGGGGGTAGTGATAACTTTGTGTATCATTACACAACACCAGACTCTCGGCATGCATGCAATGGAGCAAATCGCATCGATCCGAGATTGCACAGTAAATGGAGCCACAATTGCACGAATAATGATGTAATACTTGTAGTAAAATGGGACAAATGATCAGTGTCAAACAACCAATCCAGTGACGAGGATCTACTTGGGTGTTATATCATAAACTATACCACAAATATTATATCATAGATGTGCAATTCATCAATTATTTGTCATTGATAGTGAATGAAATTGCTAATGGTATCGGCCTCATAGACCACTGTGTATGTGTACCATTACATACACTGCAGTACACTGATTGTCTGTGCTGTGCTCGGTCGTGATTTGGCAAAAAGGTGTATGTATGTCTGAAAAATATCATGTTTATGATTTTTACCATTTGGGGGATTTTCGATGCCGAAATTCTCATGTGACCAACTTTCGTAAGTCATTGAGCCTTTGTTTCCGAGATATTTGGGGCTATCTTTGTATCATTTTATCAGTTTTCCTGCTTTTGATTTGGCAAAAAGGTGTATCTCTATACATACACCTTTTTACCAACTTCAATGTATGATTTCTCACGGTGTGTGTGAAGATACACCTTTTTGCCAAAATAACGTGGGTTGCAGTCCCTGTAAACATGGTTTGGCAAAAGCGTGTATGTCTCTAAAAGTGCTAATTCTGAAGTATTTTTAAAAGTTTGATGCAAGAAAATTATCAGGAAATGAAATTTGAAGTGTATACTAAATCCTGGAATTAAATCCCTGAGCGCTGCACAGTTTAGATGGCTTCAACGGTCAAGGAAACTGCCAAAACTTTAAAGTCGATTTTCTCGGCGTTGTAGTCGCTGTAAAATGGCAGACATACACCTTTTTGCCAAAACATGACCCTGCTGTATGTAAACCATTAATATATTCGAACAATTTTATTAATTTTTTCAAAGGATATGAAAAAAATATATATCATTCACTGTTTCATGCCAATACGAATCGTGAAATTATGGATTCCTCTGCGACAGAAATTGCACGGTTCTTATTGAGGCTGCGCCCCTAAGAAAAGAACATTACTCCTGCCTCCCAGGAATCCATAATTTCAATTAGAGTTTCTCAGTGCATGGGATATTTGTTTACTGTTTATTGTTTATGTCCACAGAGGTCTTTCTCGTGTTGGCATGCATGTCAAGCTTTTTCTCACAGCTCCCAAATACTCCCCCCCCCCCCCCCATTATCTCGTTTTTGTCATTTGGATGGCGCTAATGAGCAAAATATAATGCCTAGCAACCTTGAACTCTGCATCTCTGCACAAACAAAATGTCCAGATCTCTATAGTGCAACTCACACGCAACTGCGATACATTTCATCACTTTGAATATCATGTCACAACACACTTCACTTTCTGATACTAGTTACCAAGAAAAGTTGTAATAAATATCCTTGAAGCATCATTGCATCACAACAAATATTTATTGTCAAATACAAAATGATATAAAAGTTAATTCCTCTTGAGCTGAGTTACACTGGCAATCTTGGCATAATCTGAGTTCAGCAAATCTGAATACATTTCTTGCAATAAAATCCTGATTATACACATTATTTGTCAACAATTCTGATTACATACACTGCATTAGTAATTAGCAAATCTTGAATAAACACATTAGTCATTAACAATTCTGACTATACACATTATTCTAAGGCATATCTTATTTCAGTTTGAGCCATCTGTATGATGTTGCTACTTCACTTCAAACACTGTCTAGAATATTGAGTTCAAATTTTAGCCTGTCTTTTCGCAGTGATTATTATTCATTCATTCATTTTTTTTGTTTCAATTTTCAGCAGATTGAACAGTATAATACATGTAGTTATTTTACATAAGTTGAATGCTTAAATTATATTACAATGTGCATAAAAGAAATTTTCAAAATATCAAAAGTATATGGAAATGCTGGAAATGGGGAGGAATGCTAAAAAGCAGTGCTTGTAGGGTGCATTAACTCCAAGTGTAATACACTGTGTACAGCAAATCACATGATTGATACTATACTGTTTGACATAAAAAGCAGAGTACAAAACAAACTAAGACATGGAAACCTAACCCTAAGCAAACACCCTGGACAAATCTCTACCCTAAGCTGCTGTCATGCAGTTGAGAAGAGAGAGAGAGAGTGAGAGAAATTAATCATGTGGTGTGAGATAAAAAGATACAGGACTTTAACAAGATAAGAATTTATAGTTGGAGCTGCTGAGCAATTGCTTGATTTTTTTTTTAAAGTTTGATGTTCTTTTGCAACTATCAGCAAACAATCAGCAAAATGGTAAATCAGAAAATAAAGCTCCTTGAATCTTAACTTTTATGTAAATGTTCTTTTGTAGCATTCCTAATAATGAACTTGGAAAAAAATTGGTATAAAAATGAATTTTTGGTTTGTTTTTATTCGTTAATGATTTTTTTTTCAACCCTTTACTTTTTTGAAAATATATATATATATCTTTTTACAAGATGTCAAGACTTGAAAATAAAAAGTCAGTGAGTGGCGTGATAAAAAAATACAATGTGTGGCGAAATGGTCATGCCAAATGTCGAGGGGGATTGATTTAATCCCCTACCCCTGGCTGTTTTCGGGTTATCATAGAGATTATCCAAATATTTCATTCCAGCAAAATGTAAATATACATTGTGTGAAAATAGTCCTAGTTAAAGGTAAATGAAGTTCATTAGAGAGACAAGGTGGGTATTCATGGAAGGAGTGGTGTGTCACAAACATTCTAGTAAAAATGGGAGGTAATGAGTTTATACTGAGTTTGTAGATAAGTTGGCTAAGATGATAGTGGTTAAGATCAGTCATATTTACAATCATGGTTTAGAGACTAAACATCAGTGTGAGATGTCCAAGATTTGTTGCAAATTATACAAATGTCCCACTCCTCCCTAACTACAACTCACATGAAGAGTAGATCAAAGAAATTAACCAGGACTGGGTCTGACATTTTCTACCATGAAAGCAATGCAGTCTAATATGTGTGTACCAAATCCAGCAAGATGTACGTGTGTGTACAGTAGTGAGTTCCTGAGGTAGGGCCATATACTGACATCGTTCTAATGTGATAATCAACATCTCTACACAACATGTATCAATGGAGTGCTAGGAATGTCATAGCAATGTGCATGAATACAAGCATCATGATTCATGACTCTGAACAATTGCATAACTCATTTTAGAATGTTGGCAAGTATAAAGCAGGATGAAAGACTTGTGCATTTAGGCTCATCAATTCCTTTACAAAAATAACATGTTATTATCATCAGCCTCCCTTGCCACACAAAGCATACTGACAAAAATTCTCCATCCTACAAAAAGTAACAGAAGAAAAACACTTGTCTATTTCAGAGTTTTATGTCATCTACTTTGTAGACCAATATCAGATTTCAAGGAAATTGTTGTTACAACCAAACACTCTTGACCACGCTGACGGTACATGTAGTTGATGGACTGTCTTTCCATCTGTCCATAATCAATTTTGTGGACAGCATAACTCAAAATTTGTTTGAGTTATGATGTAAGTTTTATATCTCATCTACACCACACAACAAAATATTACTACAAACTTGTAGTGCAAACTTCGATAGCATTCCCTTCAGGCGAAAGAAAAAAATCTTTTTTTCTCCCCTTGTATGACAGAATTTTGTATGGTAAGATAGATAATTAATATGAAATACCTTTGGTTACCCTGATTTTGTAAGTATACGGCTAGTTGACGGTATTGACACTTTTTTTTTCTAATGCCCTTATCCACTAACATATCGAAATCTCATAACTGTTATAATTTTACTTCTTCATTTGTATGTGCTAAAAAGGTTAACAACCTATAGTAGCTAGCCATTGTATATCACTTTTGAGGCAATGCACAGCTTGGTTTGAAAATAAATTTTGCAACTTCCTGAAGTCTGATCATGAACTTCACCATTCAGGCATTACAGCGTAATTTTTTGAAAAAAGAAGAAGAAATGCCAAGGCTAAAGTAAAAGAGATCGTAGAGTGACAGGTGTGTCCAGAAAGAGGAACCATGTCTGTGTAACAAACTTCATACAGAGTTCCACTAATGTCTGAAGAACCATGTCTGTGTAACAAACTTCATACAGAGTTCCACTACTGTCTGAAGAACCATGTCTGTGTAACAATTTAGAAAAAAAATCAGCTCCACCACTGCCTTGAGAATCATGACTGTGTAACAATCTTCAAATTTTTCCCAACTCTTGATAGCTTTGAATCCTGTCTTCATACACAGCTGATGACACTGTCTTGACTTCAGCGCTCCCTTTAACTCTCTATGTGCCACGTTCGCACGCCCGGCTCAGGCGACGGCGTGTCAACTTGGCATATTCTGCTCAAATGCACAAACCTGCCCAAACTGATCAGTACATTAATCGCCAAATGCCACAGAACAATGAAAGCATTTCTCACGATTCCATTGCTGTCACACGTAGCTTGCATTTTATGTGGTGAGGGACTAGTGAGCATTGTCCCCCATTGGATTTGCAAGAAAAGTTTCTCTCACTGTTTTGTGTGCAAACGCCAAGCGTCTAAAATAATCTAGCTACTAGTTATTTGACAGAAAAATAATCATAGACCTGTGGTCATAAGATTTACATCAAAGTAAAGCTTGGAATTTTCTCTGCAACGCAGCACATTACATGTCCAGTGTAACAAACTACAACAGTAACATAGATTTGAACTAGAAATGTCGCTATGGCGACTGGTATGCCTCCGCCATAATGCACGATTCTCCTAATAGGTCTATAGTACATGTGGACAATGTGTGATTACATTTTCACAAAATTGGCAAAATATTAAAATGACATGTTTGTCACAAATGCATCGAATGTTTACCTTCCTTGACCTATGTTTAATTGGATGAATAGGAGAGCATGTACTTTAACTTCGACTTTGACCCTTTCATAAGTTTACGCACTTGAGTAATTTTCAAGGTATGGAGAAAAAGTGCAATTTCTGTATTGAACAGTAAATTGTTATCATTTTCATCTGGCCTTTGATTCATAAGAGAATCACTGTCAGGCAGAACATACATACATATGTACTAAGTTTAAAGATTACTTGAGCCGCTTCCGAGATATGGAAAAAGTAGTAAGTTCAGCACTTTCACTTGATCTTTGACCTTTTGACCTTTGGCCTTCTTGGCAAAAAAAAAAATCCCAGAGAATCTCTAGTGGGTAATATACAACTGTACATGCATACATTAAGTTTTAAAAAAATAATCCTGCTGGCATTGCATAAATATAAGGAAAATAGTAAAATTTCGAAGTATTGCCCTTGACCTTTGACCCCTGACCTTTGACCCCATAAACCCCAAATTCCCTAGCTAACTACTGACAGTCAGTACATGCATGTATACTTTGTTCCATAAAGATACTTCGAACAATTTCCAAGATACAGAGAAAAAAGTGAAATTTTAACATTTTACTTGACCTTTTGACCTTTGACCTTTTGACCTCATGACCCCAAACTTTCACCAAAGAATCTTAATTGGGTAATACATGTATACACTAATTTTCAAGAAAATATCTTCAGGCATTGCATAGATATGGGGGAAATAGTGCAATTTTAAGCATTTGACCTTGACCTTTTGACCTTTGACCTTGAGCATGTGCACCCAAAAGTTGATAGGCACAACTTCACCCCCTAATACACATACATGCCAAGTTTCATTAGTCTACCTCAAAAGGTTTTGATAGTTACCCTGTCCACAAAATTCATTACGGACGGACGGAAGGACGGACGGAAGGACGGACGGACGGACGGACGGACGGACGGACAACCCAAAAACATAATGCCTCCGGCACCACTTCGTGGCGGAGGCATAAAAACAGAATGTTCTCCCAAAGCATGGCTACATTGCTGTCTCAGGATAACATGGCCCACAGGGGGTTTTTACCCTGCCACATAAAAAATTAAGTACATCAAATATGTCACTGCTCAATTGTAATTTAGTTTTGCAGGAATTGGAAAACTTCTCAAGTGTATACAGTCAAAAGTTTTGCAGGTAACCTCTTGAGAAGTTTGTGGTTACACTACCTAAACTAAGCCAAGTTAAATACTGGGTAGTAAAACCTCACCTAGTTTTCTGCAGTGCGACCGCGGTAAGTTTTACACAAATGCTTGAATACCATTTTACAGAGAGTTGCTACTCCTTCATTCAGTAATTCTCATCAAGCTAGGCACAAAGGAGTCTACAAAACTTATGAATCAACACTGTACCCATCTTCACCCACCTACTATTTCCTGACTCAATCACTACACAGTGGTCAGTCAAGGGACAGAGCTTATATTCCATGATAGATTTGATCCCATCAACAATTCCAATCTCTAATGACTTGTACGTCCCGGAAGATTTCAGCTGGGGGATGGCAAGCTGGAATGACGGCTAAAGATAAAGTAGGCATGATCACAAAGATGACAGCGGTCTCCACGATGCTCCTCATACAATCTCATGGCAAAGCCACTCTCTCCTATCCCAGAATGCATTGCAAAGACATACATCACATCAAACACGCTGCAATGTTGCCGAAGACCTTTTTCGCTAAGAAGCCAGTCAACTCCTCTCCAGTTTCTGACTTTTTTCCTATCTATCTTTTTCATGTCTGTATCATAGTAAATCTTAAATAAACTCTTCATACACTTTATAATGATGCTGAGAGTGCACTCATCAATATTCACTGACCACTGGGGATATTTCCTAGCAACTTCTTGACCAGTCTTTACAAATGGAGAGCAGCAACTTAAACTCATGTCAGAGACTTGTCCATCTCGCAGAGGTCCTCTACTCCCTCGAAAAGGTTGATGACCTTCAGTGTCTGTGGAAAAATCATTTTCAAAGTTGCCTCCAAGTGGAGCAACACCTGGAAAAGAGAGAAGACAGAAGACCATTACACTTTATTTGTCAGAGAAAATATTCTTTGGAAATTAACACATATAACTCTTCAAAAGATGCTCAATGGGACTCACTGATGAAGTAGATGATTCATTATCAGGTGGTATTAAAACCTAAATGGCCATGTTTGTTTGTTTCTCATTTCTTGGTGAGCGTTCTCTCTGGAATATTTACATCTAGAAGTATTGTATTTGTGCATCAATGCAGTCATATTGCAGAAATTTTTTTTGAGTCTCCCTCCCAATCAGACTCACTCACCTACCAGTGAATCTCCCTTCCAAATCAGACTCACGCACCTACACTACCTGTAACACCGAGTCTCCCTCCCATATCGGACTCACTCACCTACACTACTTGTAACATTGAGTCTCCCTCCCATATTGGACTCACTCACCTACACTACTTGTAACACTGAGTCTCCCTCCCAAATCAGACTCACTCACCTACATTACTTGTAACACTGAGTCTCCCTCCCATATTGGACTCACTCACCTACACTACTTGTAACACTGAGTCTCCCTCCCAAATCAGACTCACCTACACTACCTGTAACACTGGATCTCCCTCCCAAATCAGACTTACTCACCTACACTACTTGTAACACTGTGTCTCCCTCCCAGACAAACTCTCTCACCTACACTTCCTGTACACGCAAGTGAGTCTCCCTCCAAACCAGATACATTAACTTTTAACAATCGGTCTTCCTTCTCTTGAGAAGAAGACCATCTTCATCAGTCATCAGGGGACTGGGCTGTCAAATGTGTTTGGAGGTGGATGATGAGACCAATCCAGTAACCAATACCTGTAACACTTCCTTTATACTTGTACCATCTGTGATACTGGGTATCCCTCTAAATCCGACTCACTCAACTTTGCTGAGACTCACTCCTTACCAGATTCCCTCACCTGTAATACCTGTAACATTGAGTCTCCCTACAAACCGCACTAACTCACTTGTACTACATAAACACCGAGTCTCCCTCGAAACCAGACTCACTCACCTGTACTACATGTTCCTCCACTGGTACTACTTAAAATATTGAGTTTCCCTTCAAACTAGACTCACTCAGCTGTACCACCTGTGTTACTGAGTCTCCCATCAAACCAGATTTACTCATCTGTACACCCTGAAACAGTGAGTCTCCCTCCAAACCAGATCAAATCAGCTGTACTACCTGCAACATCCAGTCTCCCTTCCAATTGTACCATCTGTAATGAGTTCCCCTCCATACCAAACTCACTCACCTGTGGTACAGAATGTCTCTTCTCCGAGAAGCCTGAAGTCATCTTCTTCCATTATCTTGAGCTGCACAACCTGAGTCATGCCTGGGATGAGTCCCTCACACTGGTATCTACTATCATGGAGTTCCTCCTCCTTGGAAGTATTGACCTTAACAAAGAGACGGTAAGATTCTGGCAAAGTGTCTTGAAGCTGAAGGGTTGCTGTCTCGTCTTCCGGTTTGATAGGAAGAAATGTTGGGGCTGAAAAAGAAAAGAAACCTTGTAAGAAAATCTTGTTGACAACAAGAAATAAATCATGACTCTGTATACAGATTCAAATCTAAGTGAAGCATCTAACATAATATGACAATCACTCACACAGAAATCGAAAGGTATTGGTCAATAGTTAAAATACAGCACAATAAATAATATTTCCAGCCATGATTACATATGACATATAACTTTAGCCCTCATTTTGTATTTATCATAAAAAGAGAAACAATTTATTCTTTACGACCAGTTCTACAACTGATACAAGCACTACTGTTTGCCACTGCTTTAATAGACTTTTATAGAGTGTACCTGCCCCACTCTTTTTTTTTTCAACCAAAATGCATTCCAAAGGGCAAATCAAGTTTCCGTAGCTAGGCTGGGATATTGTAGAGTTTTTATGTTGGCAAAGGGCAAGACAGATCCCTTTACCGATTGGCTCTGCACACATGACATTGGGACATGCATGGATACAATAAAGCAGGTCAAAACATTTTACACTTAGTTCATAGACTCAATTTCAAATACTTGAGTATGTAATGATGTAATATGTAGAAATTTTAGAATGTATTTTCAGTATCTCAGACATTTCAATATCTCCTTTTAAAAGGCACAGAGTGGTCTAGAATTACTAAATAGTCACTTTCACATTTTAAATATATCTAATTCTTTAATCTTGTTTATATACTGATTTTCTTACCTAATGGTGCCATTTCCATTTTTTTCTTTTTTGTTGCAATAACTGTTTTATTTTGTGTTGCCAAATGAACAAAATATTACAGTAAAACATTTATCAATCATTGACATTGCTATTGCGTTCTTGCAATAAGCACTATTTTGCCATTAGGACACACAAACAAATGCTCAACCTGCACATCTTGGTAGACAAGTGAGCTCTAAATGTATCAGTGATGTCCAAACCATAATGTTATGTCTGAACCTCACAAATGTGAGAGCACAATGTGTGGAAAACATGAGAGAAACTAGAAATATCACTATGGCGACTGATGCCTCCGCCATAATATGCATGATTCTCCCAATAGGTGTATAGTACAATGTCTTCACAATGTGTGATGACAGTTTCACATAACTGGCAAAATATTGAAATGACAGGTTTGTCAGAAATATCTTGAATGTTCATTTTCCTTGAACTGGGTTTGCTATGATTGTCTAAGAGTGCAGGTACACATATTTGGGGAATTGAGGATTTTTACTTGACTTCTGACCGACCCTTTTATAATTTAATGCAATGAGTAATTCTCAAGGTATGAAGAAAGAAAGAGTGTAATTACAGCACAAAATAGATTTTTTCTTTGCATTCAACCTGGCCTTTGACCCTTAACCTTTGACCTTTGACCTTCTGGCTGGAAACTTCCCAGCGAATCTTCATTAGGTAATACATGTATATACTAATTTTCAAAACTAATAATGCAAGCATTGCATATACTAGTTTATGAGGGAAATAGTAAAATTTTGAGGAGTTGATCTTGACCTTTGACCACCTGACTATTGACCCATGACCCCTAAGTTCCCTAGATAATCCCTGCCAGTCAGTACATGCATATGTACCAAGTACCATGAAAATACAGTGTACATTGAACCATTTGCGAGAAAAGTGAAATTGTAACATTTTCACCTAACCTTTGACCTTTTGACCTTTGACCTTATGACATGAAACTCTCTCTGGAGAATCTTTACGCAGTAGTACATGTCTACACTAAGTTTCAAGAAAATACCTTTGGGCATTGCATAGATATGGGGGAAATAGCAACATTTTTAGCATTTGAACTTGACCTTTTGACCTTTGACCTCTTGCCAATGTCACTAAAATCTACTCAACTAATTGCCCCATCATACATCATCCTTGGACCAAGTTTGGTGAAAGCTGCTTCATCCAGTTTTGAGTTATCACGTAAACAGATAAATTTTAGGATTTGACCTTGATCTTTGACCTTTGACCTCTGTCCGATTTCTCTAAAAAACTAATCAAGCAATTGCCCCATCATACATCATCCTCGGACAAAGTTTGGTGAAATTTGCTCGATCCAGTTTTTAGTTATCGCGTAAACAAATACAATTTCATGATTTGACCTTGACCTTTGGCCTTTGGCCGATTTCACCCAAAATCTAATCAAGTAATTGCCTCATCATACTTTATACTTGGACCAAGTTTGGTAAAATTCCAGTCAATATTACTCAAGTTATCACGTAAACGAATGCGGACAGACGTATTACGGACAGACGGACAACCCAAAAACATAATGCCTCCGGCACCACTTCGTGGCGGAGGCATAAAAAAGGCATTGAAAGATGAAGGCATAAAGTGGAGCTTGTTGCAAGGCAGCAGATCGAAGAAAGCAGAGCAAAAAAAAAAAAATGGAGGTGATGCACAGACAAAGCACCTGTATGCAAAAGCTATATTTTGCCTCTATTCCTCTTGGGAAGTCTTTATACACAGGTTTGGATAAATTGTACATACACCTCATTCTATCCATGTCCATGACCCAATGTCCCTACTAGCACAGATGCATCTATGTAGCTTCCTGCTTATGGCAAACATCAAGCACCTAAGCACACTGGGAATGGTTCCTCCAAGGTATTTACACTCCCACTTACAAGCAAACCTACAGTTACAAAATCTGAACACTTGTTATTATAGGTAAGAACTCTTTCTTGCCCCTGCAGTACAGTGTAGGTTGTTGTATTCATGCTTTACGATTTATGGGCTTACATTTGGTTTGATTGACAGATGACCATGTCCACTCTATCCTTGATGAGTGACCGCCTCTTGCTGTGCCAAGTTCAACACGATATTTGAGGTTAGGTCTCAGACCAGTGAACTCTCTTTCTCCTGTTGTTATCAGTCTAGGCTGTCCTATCCAATGTGGGTCATCTCCTTGTAGCTCACCAATCCTAGAGTAAAACATCTTTCGATCTACAGGACACTCCACTCTCACTGAGGTAACTGACTCCGTCACTTTCAAACCTAGATATAGGGGTCAAAGGTGAGGAAGAACAAAAAGTGTAAACAAATTTCACTTCTCTCCACATAGAATATTCTGTAGTTCTTATCACTTGACAAGGTATGGTTGATTGAAAAACTGCACTTTGATTTCCTGACAATACACTGACCTAGTGAAGCAAAGCAAAGTTCATATTTACATGGTCTTTAGAAAGTAGACCGCAGGCATGGATTGCCTTGTCTTTTACATGAGTATAGTCCAAAGAAAAAGCACATTCCCAGTTTTAACAAAACAAGAGGAGATAAATTCACTCATGGGCTTATCATCAAAGATTCTGAAAGTGGCCAGGCTTTGATGACTTTCTTACTTACAGTTCATTTTGAGAGTCTTGACAAAGATCTTTTTTCCTCTCTGATTTCTACTTCTCCTGCCTTGAGTTTGCCTCCAGATATCAACCCGGTCAGTCCAGTGAAAGTCTGGGATGGAGAGCTGGGAGTTCCGATGGTCATCATCACTTGAAACTGTCCAAAGTGATCATGTTTGCCAAAAATTGAAACATAAACAAACATTTAATCCATTTATCATTGCTTTGTCTCAAGCTTGGTTCCTTGCTGCTTCTGTTCATGCTATATTACTTTCAATAGAAATAACTGTCCCTCAGATAGGACATAAAATGGAGGTCCCGTGTGTGAGAGAGTCACTACTCATGCACGTAGAAGATCCTGCTTCATTCATTCATCGCAAAGACCAGGGTGTTTAACCAGGTGAAGTGGTCCCACCTTACATCAACTGGACCCCATGGGAGACCAGCTTCGCATAGCTGAATACGGGCTATCCAGCCATCTTCTCAGATGGAAAATGAACAAACAAACTTTTTTATCATCAATACATTTTTTTTTATAACACATTAAAGTTTTATGCATGCTACTCAGGTAAAAAAAACATCAAGAGTTCTATCTGAAGTAACAACTTTGACTCTTAGATGTGCAGCAGCCTCAGATTACAATTCTGCCATCCATGAGAAAAATCCCCAAATTCAGCTGCAATGCATATCAACTTGATTCAATCAAATATCAAACCAAACAAATTAGAAATGATTAAAAAAAAACCCTGACAAACAATCTAGTATGAAAAGATTAAAACTGAAAACACAAATGAATAAAATTCTGTGTATCATTCTAGTTCACTGATTCGAAGAAACTCCTCAAATCCTTGATACATAGTACTTCCTTCACAGTGACTTAAATGCAAGGCAAGTCAGGAAATATTGAACTCTATGGTGCCAATGAGTCAAATGAGCCCAAATTCTATACACTTATCTACCAACAGGTAATCAATACGACATGCAGAGGGTTAATCACCATCCATCACTCCCTAATTTCTTTGACTTGCACAAACGATTAATAGCAAATTCATATAATCAGAGATTTATCTGTTCTTAATCTTACTTATCCACTCTCTGTCCTTTCTGTGGAGGCAAAGTTTTCTCGCTGATCTTCCAGGCACCTTCTCCACAATGATCTCCTTACAATCTGAATCCCACAGACACTGAAGACCAAGGACGCTCACACTTTTGAAGTCAATGGTTTCCATGGTAACAGAATTTGCTAAAGAAAGAACAAGAAGTAAAATGATTCAGCAATCACCTTTAACTAACACATTTGAATGTGAGCAGTCAACTGAGATGCTATCACAATAATATTCTGCCCGGAGTACCTTTCCCGTCATTTACACTGTAATAAATGACAGTCATTGAAATGGGGCAGGGGCTGCAGAACCAGGGTGGTCGCATCCCCCCCCCCCCCAATGTTTTTGCCTCGTTACCCCCCTCCCAAAGAGAAAAAAATACAAAAAACAAAAACATTGACCTTGACCTTGACACCCACCCTGAAAAATGTTCCGCAGTCCCTGTGGAGTGTTGACCTTAAAGAATGACCTTTGATTATCTCTGCTTGCACAAATAAAATCATTTTTTCATTTTTAATATTGAAACATAATTCAGTGTATATACATTTCATATCACTCTGCATCATGAACGGAATTGAAATGTGACAAATTGTAGATTTTGAAGATGATGACTAGATTTTCACAATGCATGTAAGCTAAATTTTCAGCACTGTCTACCAATAATAACGCCTACTCAAAGTCTCATCACCTAAATACCAAAATGAGGTGATAGTACATGAAAAATGTAAGATACAGATAATTGTAAATTATATCGGCATGGAAACTGACTTACCATGGAGTTTCAAGGCATCATCTGGGACTCTATGCTTGCTTCTTACATGCTCTCCTTTCCTGCACCTGACATAACATATAGAGATGACTATAATGAATAGCAGAGCCACAGTGGTTACAGACACTGCAGTGATAACCATCCTCATCTGGGTAGGATCTGAAATGAAAAAAAAAGAAGTAATGGCAACAATGAAACTGCAACAACTGTACAAATTAATTAGGAAAATGCTAAATTTTCCCATTTGACAAAGCCATTACGATATTCATGTAGTTCACAACTTGACTAAACAAAGGCTATGAGTCTTTGACTTCAGACTCGTAGCAGAACACTCAGCCATGACCACACTGGACATATAGCCAAATACAGAAGATGAGTACACGGTGCTGTGATGCAGGACATCACGTCAAGTTACATAGTTGTATAGTTCCAGATCCTGATGAAGGCCTGATGACAGGCCGAAAGCTAGACTGATTAAAAGGGAGACTAAAAATCAAGAGCAATGTCCACCTCAAGTCTAATTTCTTTCACTATATACAATACATATATATATATGGTCGCTGGGGCGACAAGACCTCGTATCTACAAAATGTCAAATGTTCAGGAGCCAAAAACATGGCAGCCAAAGCACTGTGGCGAATGGGATAGCCTTTCCTTTGACATGCCGTGGTGGCTTCATTTTTGGAGTAAGACAGTTGGGATTTGGAAAGGACATCACTCAACCCATTATTTGACCATTAATCCAAAAAAGTCATTTTCACCAAAATTGCAGATACAAGGTCTTGTCACCCCAGCGACGAATACATACATACATAAAGACACACATCTGCATTGTCTATTAGGATAGATGACTGTACTCACCACTGATCTTTTGAACTGGTGTAATACTCTCATGCGTGGTCTCCATCCTGGATGACATTTCTGTTCTGGTCACATTCTCCTCCTCCTCATTTCTTGCAGTTGACAGAGAAGTTGATGAAGGGAATGGAGTTGTAGTGGATGGAACTAAGAAACAAACAACAACAACACAAGATGAATCATTGTTTTTCATATCATCACACTTATTTGCAGTACAAGTAGCTAAAAAATCTCTTTAAACAAATATCCAGCCTCATAGACTGACTCCACATATGGATCAAAGAAATCAAAGGCATTAGAAGTCATAAGAGTATTACAATTATGATAATGAAATTATAGAATTCAACAGAGTAAAAATGTTGCTATATTACTGGCAAATAACTGATCTTCTGATCCAAAGTTATTACTAAACAAAATGCCTGCATGATTAGCAATTAAACAAAACAATAAAAAATATTAAAAGTTCAATAATAGTCATTAGTGAATTCTGTCCCATTTTTGTGGCCTCTGCGTAAACTGGAGGATGATATGGTCTAAACCTGACACCTCATTTTCAAGCACTTTCCATGGAACAGATCTCTATGTTAATAGCAGCTCTTAACTCATGTCATTATTTGCAATAAAATAAGTAAAAGAAGATTGACAATTTGCAGGGGGGGGGGAGGGTTAGAGGGTTAAACCACACCCACTTGGATTGCCAAGTGAAATTGGGATAGAGAGAATTGGCAATCTATTGGTGGAATACGCTGCCAAAAATGTGACAATTTTTTCCCCTCGTCAGCCAATTTGTGGAGAGAACAGGAAAGAAGATACTGAATGTGAAGACCTTTTCACGCTGAACACCCCCTAGTCAACTTCCTCCCTGAACCCCTCCCCCCCCCCCCCCCCCCCCCCCCCACCTCCAGCAAAGAGCTGGATCCACCCCTGCTGAGATGCCAGGTTTGAAAATCAGTGAATCATCCTCAGCCAAACTTGATTGTTTCCCTTCTTCCTCCAGTATATGGAAGTTGACACTCGAAAAACCTTTAGGAGCTACACTCATAAGGGTTAAAATGTGTCAAACACCTAACAGGTGGTTCCCCTTCCCTTCTACAGAGAAAAATATACACACATGAATTCCAGGCATATCATTCTTCACACATCTTGAATCAAAATGTAAATGACATTAAAGTTTATGGCATCAGAGAGGATTAAACTATGGAAAAAATCAAATGCTATTCAAATTTATTTCTTGCCTATATATTTGTCACCTTAACAGAAATTTTATCATTCGTGGATTCTCATCTTTGCCGAACAAAATGTGGAGGATAATATTTCATAATTAAGAATTTCTATGTGGGAAACATATGGCTATGAAAGTGAGGCTGCAATACATCAAAGGTTAAACTTTATGGTAGTAACTATCATCAACAACAGTAATAAATTAGAACTGTAGTACATTCATGCAACACTTCTTTGAAGTTTGCTGGCTTCAAAGAGATAAAGAATGAAATATAACTCAATGACGAGGTGTAAACTGACTCTTTGACAAATATGTGACGTCAGTGGGCGAGGTATAAAGTGTACTACACTAGAAAATAAACACTGAAAGATGAGGAGGCCTGAATACTTTGATGTCATGAAATAAAGTTATCCCACTGCTTCCCACTGAAAAGGACTTCTCAGTCGTCAGTAAGTCTGACTCAACTTGACATGCAATCCAAAGTTTTATAATATGTACATGTTTGCTTCCAATTACTGCTTAGACAGGACTCCTGTCAGTTACCGATTTTTGAGAAATTGAGTAAATCTGGCAAAAGAGATTATTTCATTCGTAGAAATTCAGAGGACTAGACGGAGAATCTGAGAAAAGAAGAGTTGTGTCAACTTGATTTCCTCCATATGCAAAAAACAAAAAACAAAAAAAAAAGTCTCTTGTGATTTTAATGATTTCTGCTTCATTACCTGGGTGGCCAGTTTGTGAGTCACATGAACTGGAATATGATATCATCTCCTGGCATAGAATTACTGATATAAATCATACAGATCTAATCTAAGTGATCCATTGTTGGTCACAGTTTTGTGGTTTATTTCAATTTTCCCAAAGATTAGGTACTTCCCTCAAGCCATTCATTTTGAAACATACACTTCATCTCAATTTTTCATGACATTTCATCATGTGATGTGTGTGTTTTTGAAAGGCTAGCCAACTTTAAATAAGAAAACTTATAAAATTACATTGTTTGCTTTTCTGTTAAGCTCGGTATTCCCCCTTGCGGGGATATGTTTTGGGAACCAGCCACGCATTGAGAATTAATTTTCAGCTCTATGACACATTCCACATACACTGTGAGAAAAACAGAGATAACATCACAAGACCCAGAAACCTCTACAAAAATATTTTGGGAAATTCTCAAGAGAAAACTTCACCCCTGTGATTTAATGTCTCTAAAAACTTCTTGTCACTTTTCCTATGTATAGTAACATATTGAAAAAGTTTTGTGGTGCAGCATTTGAAATTCATACCAACTACACAACTTTACCTGAAACTGTACACTTCCTTCACAATATCAAACTGAAAGGTATATTTTTACTGAATTATTTATTTTCTTCACAGAAGTCTAAATGAAATTGCTGGTCTGCCAAGCATTACTCATTCGGAACCGTGAGGGGATGGGTATTTTTTCTTCTCTCTCATGTTTCACTAAGTAAACTAGTACCTACCAGCATACTCAGTATCCTGTTTATCTTACTGAGTCAGCACTAGGAGCACAAGTGATCATATTGCTTGCACAAGATATTGCTCATGCATAGAGTTTGAGGTATCAAGTGAAATGTGTTACATCACACCTTTCTGGTAAGATCTGTGCTGTATATGACAAGGGAGTAATAAACAGACACTGTAGTATCTAACTCTGATTAAGTTTGGTAAGTATACATCAGGAACCACATTATCATTATCAGCCATTCTGTTTCTTTCACACACATTTTGAATATCATGGTTTCAGTCAACAAATTATGCCAAAATATTTGAAAAAAAAAAACACTACATATGTGATTGCCCAGTTCAAAATCAAAAAAAGCAGGCCAAAATGAATGTCCATACTTTAAAATAGTAAGTGCTATGTTTTAAACTGATACATATAACTTGTTAAAGTAACTATGGACCATTGTAACCCATTCAAGAAGTGTTTGAAATATAAAAGAGTTAGTCTGCGGTTTCACAGAAAAGGGGCAAAAAATGAGTTGATTTGGGTCACTAAAGCCTGCAGTGCAGAAGTACTACATCACTGAAAACCTGATGAAAGCAGTGAATGTCCCTACCCCCCCCCCAAAAAAAAATTAAAATTAAAATTAAACAAAAAATAAAACAAAACAAAACAAACAGGAAAAAATATATATGGTCCAGGTAAACTGCTATTATCTCTATTTCAGTTTTGATTTAAGCCACAAAATATTGACAGGAGGTAGAGAAAAGTAAGATAATCCTAAAAATTTAAAGTCAGTCAACTCAAATGATATAAATTGGTCCATTGTACAGGAAATCCCAATCTGCAACTTTTGGGGGGTTTTGAGCTGGGTGGTCACATATTTGCTTGATTTTGCCTTCAAAATTTCTTTATTGAATTGAGTAGTGACTTAATCCTGGGGGGATTTCAAGGAATAAATGTCTTGTGAATGAGCCAATACAAGGCAAATATCCTGGAAACAGCTGCTTTCTATTCTGTGCTGTCGCAGAAAAGTGGGAATTCCACAGACTGTGACTCATAAGCACAGGTTCAAGTCCCCACCTCAGACAGTCATTAAGCAATGAATCATTATTCAGATATATGTGCCTGGACATTTTTTTACTTTCCACTTTCTTTACAATCCTCAGCATGGATTTTATGCACTTGAGAAATAAACTGTTTTCTCGTGATCAGTTTTAATGTTGGCACAAATCGATGAAGATTCAATTCACAGAGTGAGTATCATGGAAAATAAAGAAATTTGCACTTAGCATTGGTGCAATTTTGTGAAACTCAACTTAACAGGGACAGCATTTACTAGAGATTGAATGTAGCAGATTTTGGTCTGAGTCACACTGACATTGATATCTTCACGTATGGTATTTGATTGGACATTTTCGGGAGATGCTTATTCGGCACTTTCTGGTCTTCTCATTATCATGGTTCATTAAAAACACACATACAAACATACACACAAACACACAAATGCTCAGAAGAAAGTATGACCTTTCAAACAAACCATTTTGTGTCAGCATTGCTTGGAATGAGATCAAATCTCTAAGAAGTACCAGATTTCAAAATATTTGAGCAGCTAGGAGCTCTGATTGCAAATCACATTCAGCAGCAGCATGCACATACACGTACTATGGCTAGTGTTATACTTACAAACAGGGCAAATTTTCTTTACATTTTTGTCAATATTTTCTCCTCAGCATGTTTGACCCGTTGAGGACGGACTGATTTTGCTACAAGCATTTCCCATGGACACTTGCCAGAGTATACTTGGGACTCATCTTCAACGGGATAATATTGGCAGACAAAATGGAAGACATAGCTAGTATCCGGCTTCAGTCAATACAGTCCGGGATACAATCCAACCTCTTCTATCCGGATATGTCGGGTCTGGCCCTCATGCGGATAAAGGATTTGGCCGGATATGGGAGACTAAATGTTTAATACACGCAACTGCTGAAGAAAGATCACCTGTTATGTGCCCTGATTTGATGAACAGTTTTCTGTCCATGTTCCTGCGGTGATTTGGGGTAGTGAGTGTCTGAATGCATGGTTGTTTAGATGAAAATTAGATGTGAATGTATGTTAACCATGTTGGGAATAATATGTAATTCATGTGAATTTCTCTAGGAATAATGTTTGAGTTTAAAATCCCCCTTCAGGGGAGGATCTAGCTTTTTTCCAAAGAGGGGGTTTCAGGGGCTGAGCTGGGTATGGCCAGCGAGTGAAGCGAGCGAGGGGGGGGGGGGAGGGTATGTGTGGGATATCTTTAATTTTTAAGGTTGCCAGCTTGCAATTTTAAGCATACTTGCATGCTCTATTTTTTCTCGGGGGGCAAAATTTTGATGGGGGTACATTCATGTGACAGTGAGAGATCCTCAGTGAGGGAGTAAAGCGACCGAGATGGGGGAGGGTTAGGGTTAGTTCATTTTGGTCTTAAATTGATTGATTAATTATTTGTTGTTCGTTTCTGTGTTCTTTCTTTCTTTCTTTCTTTTTTTAAATTAGCAGCCCATGGAACCCCCCCCCCCCCCCAACTGCCCTTTCCCAACAATTATTAGATTGAAAAAAAAAATATCACGGCAAGATCGCATCCAGATAATAGAGAAATCCAGACAGAGGCAGGCTGGATAGGAGAGGTCAGAATGCAGTTGCATGAAGAAACAAGAACACAGAGTTTGAATATCAGCAATAAATTGGTGAAAAATGTCAGTCGACCTTGAAATATCACAAAAATCACAATCTATGCCTTTGTTTGTACAGGGTTATATACTTTTGAAGATTATGAAAATATTCTTTTTTGAGAAATATACTTAGATAAATTGAGTGCACAAAGAACTTGTATATCATACATTCATATATACCATAATCTAGTTGGACAGTGGCACTTGCTCGATCAACAACTTTGGGTGGTTCATTCATCCCTTCTGCCTGACAGAGATAGCGACCTTCTTGCTCTTCACGGAAGTCTTGGATGTGCAGAAGAAGGGTGTTAGTCTTTTTTCCACTCAAAGTTTTAGATTTGATGACTGTCCCTGATGGATCATACCATTCTAGAGAAGGGGTGAGGTGGGAGAAATCTGCGGTACATGTGACGGAGTAAGTGTTGGTTGACGTGTTGAATAGAGGGTCTCCAATGGTTACATTCACATCTGAATAGACAAAGATAGACAACAAGAGAACAATGTTTCAAAAATTTAAATGATGGTTCAAGTACAGTACCGTATAACTACAGCCAAACCTTTCTATAGCAGCCATCCAAGGCAAACAAAAAAGTGGCCTTTAAAGACAGGTGGCCACTATAAAGAGGTTCTCTAATATGCTCTTTCTCTTGGAGGGAATTGTTTTTGGTGGTCATATACAGCAGGTGGCCGCTATAGACAGGTGATCACTAAGACAGGTTTGACTGTGTCTGTATTTAATTTAAAATGAAATATTCAAGACATTATGGTACATAACATTACAAAGAGCAAAATCCATTGCAGTCAATCACTCAGTGTGAAATAAGGACAATAAACCTGTATAAATGAAATTCTTCCATCGAGATGTTTTCATTGCAACTGATTGACAAATTGCCCTACATCGACGAGAATTTCATGAATTTGAATAACAAAGCAGTACCCGCTGCATGCTATAAGGATTAGAACCAACACTTGCTGTCGGGTGAAAGCTCGGTGGTCTAGTGGAGATGACACCTGTCCAGTGATCAGGAGGTTGTAGGTTCGAATCCTGCTCGAGTATGTACGCCCATGATTTTTTATCATGGCTACTACTAAAACACTGATCAATTCAGTGCTTATTTACGTCGATGTAGGGCAATTTGTCAATCAGTTGCAAAACCTGTATAAAGCCTTGAAAATAACCAAATGTGAGTTTATCATTTTATCAAAAAACTGCAGAAGCTAAATAGGTGAGTGACATTGGAAGGGGTAATACGAGATTCTCCCAGTCAACTTCAGTCCCACTCACTTGGTTCACACGCTTGTGTTTCTTGGTCACGTGTCTGCCCAGAAGGCTGTGGAACACCCTCACCACACCATGTTGGACAAAACTGGCGTCTACTGCAATCTTCATTGTAGACATACTCAGATGAGATTCCAAGGATGACATCCACAGGGCAGTCTTGACATCGTTTACACACACCCTCACGTCCAGGTGGCTTGTCACAGTAATGACTGTAGAAGGAAAGACATTCGGCCCAGACCAGCCAGGCATCATTCACAATTAATACAAGTCTTTTTCTCCTTCTTTTTATTTTCTTCCTCTTTATTTTCTTTCTTATCTCCTTCTTTTCATTCATCTGAGGATAGCTTCTTCTTCATCTTTTCTTCTTTTTCTTCTCCTTTATCTCATTTTCCTTCTTATTCCTTTTTCTTCATCATTTTTCCCATCTGAGTTTACATCTTTCAAACTCATTGCACTCCTACAACCATCTCTGTGTGATATATTTCTGTTTCACAGCTCTAAGGTGTTCATACGCAATCAACCTTAACAAAAACCAAAGTTCAAATACATTTCTTTTTTATAGTAGCACACTTCCATGTTGGAGAATTGGTTTTCAACCAACCTCATTACATTGGTTGATCATGCATGTTGAATACATTCTAAGTGAGAACTTACATGTAGAAAAGATGATACTTAAATTATATCAATAATATGCAAAATATATGAAGCCATATACTGCCATATTTCTTTAGGCAGATTGGTAGTGTGTGTAAAGGGAGCAGTTGTGAGTATTTGATCTTTCACATCATTTCTAAATAATGCCTTTTCACATCATTATAATGTCTCTTGTACACATACACATACACATACACAGACACAGACAGACACACACACACACACACACACACACACACACACACAAGCACATCAAGCCTCATTATCCCATAACATAAGTAGTTTTCTTTAGATCATGATGTTGCTAGGTGCATATTCACATAGACTGAAATACCAGTATTTTGCATTTGTTTTCACAACATGTAAAAACAAATACGCTGTGAAATACATTGCAAAATACTGCATTTTATTTAGATATGTACCTTAAACTTCAGGGGAAATACACATCATATGCCAAATTTGAGTGTAAATCATGTTACAAAATACCATGTGTTGTACAGTGGTATACCTAACATGGCATACTTTGTGTCTCTTCCCATTGGAAATATATGCCTACATATGCACAACACTAACCAGAAATAACATTAGTTTTTTCATAAATGAGAACAGTAGGACTACCAAGTGAATTGCTGCAGTAGATATTTTGCCAATGAGAAAGAGAACAGTACTTACATGGTAGCAACAAAAATACAGCGTTAGGTCTGATTATAAGGTGAATGCATTGTTGATTACAGTGTTGTGAGAAGGAAATGAAGTATTATTGTACTGCTTGATAGTCATCGATTATGTCTGGCTGCGCTATTCAGCTTAAAACCGTTCCATTGCAAAGCAAAGCTGCCTGCAAAGTACTTTAAGGTCAGAGACATAGGAACTACACACATGAAAATAATAGCATTGTACTGAGAATTTGAACTGTGATTTCGATGCTGAATAAAACATACTGCTGTCTATCCCACACTAATCAATTACATTGGCGACATAAAGCTTTATGTATCATAATATCATGTGGGCCACCTTGATTTGATGGAAAAAATAAAATTGCTCTTTCACAAGAGAGAGAAGTGATTTAACTGATAGGAAATTGCTATCATGAAAATCATCTACAGGACAATCAGGCTCGAAAAGGCTGCAAAAAAACAAAATGAAACAAAAACAAGGATCATGACAAGAAGTCCAGATGAGCTTTATTCCTATTGGTGATTCATACTTAATGCCTGACAAGTAATAAGACTTTGTAAATGAGTCATCAAATTAGAACAAACAATCTATGGATAGTCATTATTCTTTGAACATTACTGGAAGATAAATGGAAAGAAAAGCCTTGTCATTCCCCTCGGATGGATTTGTAAAACTCAAAAGGGCCTACCATAAATGTTTGTTATATTGCTAATTGGCATGTTTAAATCTTCGGGATGAGAGCTCAAAACATATCCCAAAGTTCTCCAATTCATGCTGTTCAAATGCTTCAACATATTCTGCCAAGTCACAAAGAACACCCAATCTGGTTCTACATTTCCATACAAGAAAATGTAGTGCATTTACTTCTTTACTGTGCAACATGAACACCAGCATAAGCTCATCTAGGCCCAAATTCACAAAAATTCACCTTCGTGAATTCGGGCCATTATGTCTCACTCTAGACAATTGTGCATCACTCAAGCATACACATTTGATTGCAACATACACAAGAACGATCAATTCATATAAATGTAAAATGAGCAGGTGGTATAACACATGGTCAAAAAGTGTATGTTTTAGTTAACAGACGCATAGTTAATTCAGAATAATCTCTGACAAAACCATTCAAAATATAAAAAGAAAATTGTGAAGGTATTTTTTGTGGGTTTTAGAATTCACACTAGCAAACAGTCCAAACCTACAATTAATGCAATGAAAAATACAGTTGACAATATTAAATGGGTTAGTCAAATACCGGTTAGTGATTGGCTAAACAGAGTCACGTGATGGAGGTACATTCGTTATGTTCACCCATGGGAGAACATTTTCACGTAACAAATGACAGAAGGTCTAGGACCGCGGACCGGCCACCCACGCGCGCACAATGAATTTGGCTCTGCGCGAGCGAGCGATCGAGTGCGTTGTGCTCTGCATGCATGCTGGTGGTTGCAAAGATCGTACACTGTAACTATACACAGTCCAGTAGGTCGCTGTTGTAGCGCACTGCGTTAACAGCGTCTGGTCGGGCTACGCGTAAGTACACTGATTTGGTGGTTGACGTTGACGTATTTGACTAACCCATATAATATACCAGATGATGACTTTTGTTGTCGGGAACATGTACCAAACGTTCCATCCTCAGGGTTTGAAATGCTATTTCGGGAGGCTATAAGTCCCTCGACTTTGTCTCGGGACTTATAACCTCCCTCAATAGCATTTCAAACCCTTCGGGTGGAACATTCGGTATGTTCCCTCCCCCGCCAGTCATCATCTATATAATGTTAGTCACACTTACTCAAACACACATTGGTCTGAACTGCTGCATGCTCTGACATGGTGGTATAATGCAGAAACCTAAAATACATACAAAACAGGAAAAAATATCATGACAAATCACCTCAAAATAACAATTAGCTGTGTGCTCCTCCTAACATTCTAACTTAATCAATAAGGAGGAATGCAGTGTTAATTGTCAAATCAAATCTTCAAAAACTTGCATTTTTTTTAGCCCTGTGCAAAACAACACACAGATATCTAACAAATATGTGACCCGCTACGACAAAAAGGTCCTAAAGTCGCGCACGGTCGAAGCCGTGAAAATTGAGTTTGAAGTCAGAGCATTAAAATTGGTCAAAACTTACGATTTTCTGATTTTGATATATTATTGGAGTCTAACATGTCTTCTATCATCTGTCGAAATTTTGAAGCAAAATGATCAAAGGAAAGACCCAAAAATAGCGTTTTACTGAACCATGTTTTTTGGCGTTTCAATGAAGCAGAAACTGGTTCGAAAATTTGGATTGAGCGCCACAGATAGGTTCCGCCCCTAACAACGACCAGAGTGATCTCATTGGTCAGTTTGCTGCTTGCTGCTAACCGAAGCGTGAAGCTCGCACACTGCCCAGTCGACTGGTGCGTGCGGGCAGGGTGCGCTATGCTCAGCCGCTTCTCACATCCTGATCCCTGATTGGTTGGTGAGGAGACCGCCGACGCTGATGTGCTTGAATGAACTCTTCGGGGGTTGCTAGGGCTTACCTTCTATTGTCCAGAGGTGAAAACTCACTTTCATGTCCCTTGATCGCGATTGTGTCGAAAGGAAGACTTTTAGGGCGCTTTTCTCGAAACAGTGATTTTCCAGATGTCTCGACATGCTCTCTTTTAAACATCGATATCTCCGCAGCCGATTATTTTTATAAAATGTGTTATATATCAATTTAAAGCAGAAAGATTAGGGGATTATATCATGCAATTTTCAAATAATCGACCTCGCCCGACTTTAGGATCATTTTGTTGTAGCGGGTCACATATGATGTTAGTGGAAAAATGAGTGCTCGCAAAGTTAAAGTGCAAATGTATAAGTGAAAATCATTTTATGTGAAATAAAACAATGGCACTCTGGGATTTAGAAACATTTTCAATATATCTAATAGAATTTTCAAGATTTCAAGAATTGTCAGATTTGATTGTAACCAGCTCAAATATGAAGCGTAGGGTTTAACTGCAGCCAGCCCGCACGTAAAGCGCTCAGGCTCAACTGTGTACAAGGAGCGCCCCCAAGGTCAACCTTCAGAGTATGCTCATATCTGTGGAGTGAATGGTTGCCAATGTTCCTTTCTTTAACATTTCATTCTGTGTGTACAAACGTCAAGAAATAAATAAAATTTAATCCATTCATTCAGAACAAAATATAGCCAAGTTTAGGCACATCAAATATTTACATGACCAAAACAATACTGTCACAGGCTTTTATACACAGTGATGCACTCATTCTACCACAACAACCTCAAATCACAATGATGCTCTTATATTAATTATTATGACCACAACCTACATCTCATGTGAGACTTTTTACAGCTGTGACAGCTGTACATATGGTACTTAATCACACTCGTTTAAAGTGATGGTACAGTTTAGGATGAGATGGGATTTCACGTTTCCATCGCTTTTTTATGAGGATTGTCAGATGAGAAGCCTCTTATGAAATTGAAAAGAGCATACAATCCTATGGGAATTCAACATTTATTTGATGAAAATAGGTTTTGAAATGGCTGAGATATCCAAAAACAAAGAGATCCTAATAAAAGTGGGACCCATCTTTTATGAGGGTCGCTTTGTTTTACTATGTTTTTTTCTTTATATCTCTGCCATTTCAAAACCGATTTTTATCAAACAAACTTTGAATTCCTCTTAGAATTGTATACTCTTTAACGTTTTATAAATCAGTTTCTTAGTACCTCACAAAAAGTTAAAAGCTGAATCCTCACCTCAACGGTTACTATACTAACCCTTTAAACTTGTGGTGTACGGGTTTTTCAGTTTCTTTAAATACAGTTTAACATTGTAGTGGATTTAAGAAAAAATGAACAAAACAATGTAGTATTTGCTAGGGGAGCTACAAAAATAGATGTTCAAATGCATTTAAATGAAAACAAAACTTATCACTAAAGCCAAGAAATTAACCACTATAGTGTATTGTCACCATCAGGTGATCACTGGGCAAACCACAATCACACAATTAAACTGTTTGTGCCATGGTTTATTCAAACAATACTGTCACATGGGAAAATTGAATATAATGGTAAATGTGGTCATTCTTCAAATCAATTGTTTTCATATAACTTGATCTTTAGACCACACCCCAAATTCTGTTAGAATCAAGGAACATCTGGCTCTGTTATTTTAAACTTGAACTACACATTGTAAGACATTGTTGAATTATTAACAATGTCTTCAGTTTCCGTACGTGCAAGGGTGATATATTGTACAAGGTGCACGTGAGCATAATGCACAGGAAAAGATCCTGAAAGATGTATAACTAGTGTATAATCTGACAAGGATCTTACTTGGTTTTTAACATAGTTTTATGCTCAGAGGTCAATCAGAAGAAGAGTAGAACATCATTTCCTGCAGGACTTGCTGTAAATATACTACTAAAAGTGTTTGCTCATTAATTTAAGAATTAGAAATTAAATTCAAATTCAAGATAGCAATCAAAAAGTGTAGCAAAAGGCTTTATAAGCAATAGGAACAACCCAAAACTATATTGTAACTAGGCTCCTATACTCTGATGTATGACTCAATGAAAAACAAATATTTGTGCAATGGCCTCCTTCTTTTTTTTAATGGTGTCTGTTACATATTGGTTTCACAACACAATCGAAATTAATTTTGAGTTATTTGTGAACAAATAGGGCTGAAATGATGTGATATAACAAAAAAAAAAGAGAGATTGGGGAGTGCCAGGTGACCAATCTAACACAGCTTACCAAAGTTTAGTTTTGTTTCCCTATTTCCAACTGCTTTTAAAAAACACCCCATATCTTGAAGGGCACAAAAACAAGTACCAGCTTATTTTACAAACTTAAATAAATTCAAAGCAAAGGGATTTGGCAGTTTTTATTACAGTCAGTCCTTTACATTGTTCATTAAATATTTTGTCTGCCATGTTATAAAGTTTAAAAACAGATCAATGCCACAGACTGTAGGTTTTAACAGCACTGAGCAGTTTGACAGTCCACTCATATGTGTCTCTCTTGTCACATTTATAATCCATGTGAAGCTCTCACTAAATAGTAAAACAGGCCTACGTGAAGTTTATTGATCATGACATTAGACTCATCAGAATATACATCTTTTGCACTCATAACCCATTTAAATGAAGGAAATATCTCCCAATTTATTTCTATTGACTTTTTCCCTTCTACCCACTTCAATTCTAATACATGAACTGCTCACAATATCATTTTCACTGAACTTGCACAAAACTACATAAAAAGTAATATTTTGGAAACATTATATTTGGTAAAAAAATATTATCACATGCAATCAACATACATTTAACTCCACAGAAATTGACATTGCAAAGAAAAAAGAAATGTTCATGTAAAAGTTTTTATAATTGTATTAGTTGTTGGAAAATCAAGAAGCAAAAAAAAAAAACACAATCAAACTCTGTCAGACTCCCAGGGCACTTGCCTACTGTTACACTGAACGCTTAAAAATCCACTTGAATGTGTCTTAATATCATACAAACTACCACTCCAGGACTCTGTTGCATAAAATCATGGTACCAGTAACTTTACAATTTATAGAAACTTTCCAATTACTGGTAACTACCACAGCAATATCATTCCATAGTCAATCAAAGCCAAGAAATCACTGAGGTATGGATATCACTGATTGCAGGGTTACAAGTGAATTTAATTGTTACTGACTGGTACAAAGTAACCATAGCGTTAGGCAACAGGGCCCTTTATCTAGCTGGTATCTGGAATGGAGGGGAAACTGCGTTAAAATCAAACGTACCAGAATCAACAAGATCCACCTGCATTCTTGTGAAACCATCATTATTTCAGTTTGCTGCTGTCAGCCAGGACTTGTAGAATGTACAGCAGACTTGAGAAGAGTAAGCACAGCTGTATGGGAAAAAAAGAAAATGACATTATAGAACTATTTTGCAAATTTCTATTTATCTTGACCTCGATTTCGACCCACGGTGTTTATAAATGAAGACTGGTTGAGTGCATCCTCAAATATCTGACTACATCATCATCTGACAAAAGAGCACATTACATGAACAGAAACAAGTTGTGTACGGTACCTGCATCATGGTCAGAGATACAGTACGGTACGTGGTATATCTGACCATGATGCATTTTCTCTTTGCCTCAAGAAATATTCATACTCCAAAGTTCTCAGTTTATTCATATTGCACAAGGTCCCACTGCTAGAAAAATAAATGATTTGATGAAATTTGGGAGGAACTGATTCAAAAACATTCTTGAAATATTTGCCCTACTTAAGGTATATTGAAATTTACAAAGTGCAAAGCACAAAGTGCACCTTTTACAACATTTTTCGTTTTCAACAGTTGGTGCAAACAGTATCATCAATATCATGGTTTAATGAAGTATCACATTATTGACTTTATGATCAGTGGTGGATCCAGGGGGAGTGCACCAGGCACGCACCACCCCCCTTTATTTTTTGTTAAAACAAAAGAATTTAATTTTGTAAAGGTGCCCCCTCTTTACGGAATTCCTGGATCTGCCCCTGATGATAGTAAAAACCAATCCTTCCCTCTCCAAAAAGAAAGGTATATTTTCTGAATTATCTTCTTGTACAAGATGATCCACTGCTTACTGGCCATAAAGAATACATCTCTCTGAATGAAATTGGGATAGAAAGGGCATGGTTTTGCATCACCCATGTTTGGTCAGATGTTTTAATAGGCACACACTCATTCTTCCTAAGATCAAATAGAATGGCAGAGGATAGAAAAGAATGGAATTGTCTCCCCTCATCAGTTGTTACTTTATCATCCCTAAGTACTTTCAAAACAGAATTAAAAATGATCACAAAATCAGCATGTAAGTTGGTAACTGACCATCACATACAACATACCTCTAGTCTGAAACCAACTTCTAATCTAAACCTCTTCTTATGGAACCTTTTGGAGGGTATCTACCAAGTACTAAGGATAGGTCATCCTAGACAGAAATATCCGTCCGTCTGAATCGCAGAGTCTTTTATTTTCATTGACATTTTCATTCTTTTCCATATAGGAGGGATCCGTAAAGCCAGACGCAGTCTCCTTGGAACATATACCTGATGACCAGATACAGACCAATCTTTTGGTCATTAGCCTCTTGGCCATGGAGCTGCAAGAGGGATTACTATATGCTGTTATTTTCGTGAGGGTTTAATTTTCGCAAATTTCGCGAATCAGTTGTACCGCAAATTTAACACGCGAAAATGACTCCATACGCTGTGTTAATAGAGCATTAACCTAAGGCTAAGCATCCGCGTCGATTTGCGAGAACAACATTCGCAAAAATAACAGTGTATACAGTACCTCATCAAGTATCAAATGCAATCCACCTGACAAGCTATGGTAGTCATAACAAATCTTCATTACAAGTTAATTACACCAGATCATTTCTGTCCACACACTGTATTTCTTGTTTCCATCTGTGTGAATATCTCTAGAAAGCCCTGTAATATTACAGCAGTGCATCATCAAACTGAGAAGCTTTCAGTTTTCAACTCAGTGTGGGCCTACTGCAACATGCAACAGAAGCCACTTCATGACTTAACCACTTGGCCTGCTCTTTGCTGCAATGTTCAGAACTGTTTTTTTCACCATTTCGTAAATCTTGTCTCCTTGAGCTACTCATCCTTGCTATGTGATGATGCCAAGGTGCAGTTTTGCCCCATACACACTCAGGTATCAAGGACTGTTTCAAGAATTAGCTACTGAGATAGTACTCCGGTATCTGTCAATATTCCACCGGTTACTAGGCCGCTCATGCGCCCGTGGCGCGTGCAGCTAGCTATAGCGGGGCTGGTGTGCTCCTTTCTGATGGGCTGGCCGGGTGGCTGGCTGTGCACACAGCTCAGGCTGTTGAGGCTACACCACTGCGTAGGCTATAGTGAGAAGGGCTTACGGGTCTACATTATTGTTTACAATCATCACGAAATCATAATGTCCTAAATCTTAAAGAACCATACATACCTTTTGTTGAAGGTCTGCTTTTTAGTATCTTGCGCGTATTCATTCATCACAGCAGGGCTCGTTACCAACCGGTCTATCAATCATGCTTGTACCATGAACCTTCCTGATACAACTGACGACTGCAGGCGATCGCCCTCGCGCGCGACTGACTGACCGTCTACAATCGCGGGGAATCCCCCACTTCAGCTGCTCAGCTGCTCACTTTTCAGAGAAGCGCACACTTTTTTATTTCAGCGACTCACGCATGCTGTCCAATCAGAGTGACTTTCACCAGGGAGGTGAGACAAATCCTCTCACCTCCCTGCTTTCACTAACCAGGAGGTTTGGATCAGTCCGAGCTCAGACTGTCTAGAGTTATTCTCATTGGAAAAAAAAATAAACCAGAGTGGTGAGTTCCCACCTCCCTGACTTAACTCATTTTATGATACCGTTCCTTTTGTAGGAACAGTTATGTTTAGAGTGTCACAGTGTCATTGATGTATGAATAAGACATGAAATTATCGTTACCTTGGAAACGTACAGACAAATGTACAGAATCTCGTCGAACTCGGATTTTTATCACGCATTGTGCATTTGGAATCTAAGAACGTCTTATCCTTTACAGAAAACAAGTCTAGGCCTATACTGGATAGTATTTTGTACTTTGTATTTATTTATTTACCACTTGTGGGATTGATAGCCCTTTCAGCAAATTGCTGTTTTTCGAAGGGGTCCAACCAAAGTAAAAACAACATAACAATACACAAAACATTCAATAGGGGAGAGTAGTACAAAACAACAACAACAAATGAAAAAAATGACTGTACAAGAAATACACAAATTTAGCTGAAATAGTGAACAAATATAAGTATACGCGAGGTACATATAAGGAAAAAAAGAACTCAAACAATAAGGAGCAAAAAAAACAGAGGTAGGGAGGAAAAAAAGAAGAGAGAGAGAAAAAAAAAAGCTAAACAAAACAATATCTCGTACATTATACCAAATCAAAATGCCATAAACTCAATAATGTAAAGCATTCAATGCAATTGGAATGGTCTTCAAATAACGTTTAAAACTCTCTACTGAAACAAATTTACCATATATCATATCTAGGTCATTCCATGATTTTGCGCCACGATAAATCAAAGATCGTATACCATAATTAGTTTTGGGTTGGGGGAGTTTCAGTTTATGTTTGCCAGATCTCGTTACATATGGGGTTTCACGCACCTGAAACATACTGCTTATATATGATGGAAAAATTATGGGTTATTTGGTACATAACGCATGCTGAGTGTTTTCTCCAACGCACACTAAGTCTTTCTAGTTTAAGTACATCATACAAATTTTGCGAAGGAAACAAATCCACATTCAGTACAATCCGAAGTGCCCGATTTTGTAATACTTGTAGTTGGACGATATTCCATGGGCGTTCCACTGCCAGAGGGTAAACTGCATAATGAACAGGGGAGGGGAACACAGTATAAGACAGAGTAGCAGTATATCCATTATTGAGAAATGGATGATAACAGCTCATGGATATTTTCAGGTGGTATTATTGTGCCAAACCAGGTGTTGGCGGCCTGTACTGTTAGCTTTATTCTGTTGCTCTTCGAGTTGGCTGTCTCTCTATAGGTTATCTGGGGGGTGTTTCATCAACGTTTGTCGGCGCTGACATCTTGAATCACCGTAGTAACAGTCAGTGACCAGAGCATCTCAAAACCAAGGATTTTGCTGAAATTGGTCAGCACCGACATTTGTCGGCGCTGACAAGCGTTGATGAAACACCCCCAGATTGTCACACGGCCTGTAAAGGCTCCACGAACGATGGATTGACATTTATGGAAAGCTAATTTGCATATTCACTGATAAATCATCGGCAATACTGATGGCCTCATGCATATGCATAACGCTCAACAACTAAATCTCTCACCTTTCCTCTATAAAACAAAATAAATGTTACTCTCCACATTGTCATAGCCGTAGCGCTAAAGGCTCCACGCTCTCTTTCCTTAAAAAAAGTCAACAACAACAACAACAACAACAACAACAACAACAACAACAAAACGAGCAAAAGTAGCGCTGTGGTCGCATCTGTTAACGAGGCTCCACACAACCAACGTTCACGTTCATGGCACGCTGATTTACATATTCACGAGTTAATCGTAAACGAGACTTTAGCCTCATGCAAATTCTGTGGGGGTCATCAGACAACGCTCATCTTTCCTAAAAAACAAATGTCACATCACTTTCCATACACAAGGCTCAATGCTACGATATAGATTCATGGTCGTACGCGCTGATTTACATAATATGTATAGTCGAAAAGTAATCATCGCAACATCATTGATCTCATGTCATATTCACAAAGACAGATCCAGACAGTTTCTTATTTACACCGTCAAGCTTTCATAATCTCGTCGGACTCATTTCACTCATTTCCCCCATTTTAATTTAAACAGGAAATCGCGACATCATATTCATATTCATGTTGATGTCATCTCATGCATATTTATCATGTGGAGCCATGCAAGGTGCTCCATCAGATCCACCGGCTGCACGGGGTGCGTTCGTGTATACATTACAGCCCAGAAGTAATACAGTCATTATAAAAGTTCGACTATAGCAAACAAGATACCCGTGTTGAAATGTCGAACTCGTGGGCTGTATGACTGGTGGTTGTCGGTTTAGTGGGATGTGGATTGTATGCTAGAGTGCAGAAAAGGATCTTGAAAATTATCTTAGGAACAACATTTACTATCAGAGATAGCCCGCACTCTCATGACTGACCTTGTTGTCCTTGGCTGACAGAAGGAAACAATAGTAATGAGTTTGACCTTCGATGAGAATTCGATTTTAAGATGGATATAGTAACTGATCAGTGGGAATCAGTGGGAATGCTGGGGGAGGATTGTTCCAATCCTTGCGGGATTCATTTAAGAGTACATTATATATCTATTGTTGTGTGGAAATTATTTGCTTCAGAATGGTATCATATGTAATGTGCATGAGGTTTTCTTACATTACATCTATATTATTTTTTTTGAAGGTTACTGCCAGTAAATCCCTCTTCTCTTTCTTTTCTGGTAAACGTTATCATTAGAACATTTTACTGCTATGTATAGAAGGAATTGATAGGATATATTTTACTTACTTTCTTATCATTTTAAGATATACCATTCTTTATGATTTTTAGATATAGGTCCTATATTATGATATCATATACCATGAATGTATATTCACAGTGTGTCGTGTGTACAAGTGACAGTGCAAGGTAGTGTGAATTCGTATCTGCATTCAATGGATGATATACAATATAGATGCAAATAGCTGCCCTATATAGTAGGACGGAAGAGAAAAGGTGAAATCAATAACATTTTGTTGTGGTTTAGGGCTGACCAAGACGCGAAGAAAGAGGAAATAAGTATGATATCAAGGACAAGTGTGTTAATTGGGTACTTCGATAAAGACACTGGGTAGGTTGTTCCTGACGTCAGGTCTGTAATGTCTGATTAAATTTCTTGGCTATAAATCAGTTTGGGGTTCTGTCGAACGGCAAGTTGGAGTAGTGTGGACATTCGAGTTCCAGTGAAATATATTGTGGAATAAAGAGGGAAGATGATTTACTAGTAGCATGTTCTTCTACTATAGTATACACACGCCTGATATTTGTAGAATGTGATGTCTTGAAGCTTCAAGGCATATAAGCGATGAAATAACCGATCTACATGCGATAATAATGTAGAGCTATGCCACTTGCAGACTTCTTCGAGTAAATACAGTTGATTCAGTGTATGTATAGTAATACTACAATTTCCCAATGAAATAATAATTATGTGTGGAAGAATAAAATCAAAGAATCACACAAAGTAACCAGGGATCGCCAGTCTGATATTTTTTTAACTTCCAGAGTACACCGATGTTCCTTGATTGGTCCTGTAAAGCAGAATTATGTTCGTTCCATGTTAATTGAGAGTCTACTGACAAAATTTGATGCATGGCCTGTTTTTTCACAAGGGGAAATCCCATCTTATTGATATACAAGGTGTATTGACATCAAAATTACATCCTGTGAGTTATCTTTCCTGAAATGAACAAAATTTTGTCTTATTTATAAACATTCAAAGATTGCTTGTTTGATTAAACCGATGTGATATTTTTTTATACTCACTATTCAAACATTGATGTAGTGTTCCTATATTTATGACGGTTTGATGAAATAATGGATGAACTTAAAAACCGTCTATTTTGTTTTAACACATTTTGTATTATGCTGTTGAATACCCGTAACGATACTTTCAAATTGACCTATATAGTCCATGGGCCAAGACCAGATTTTTACGATATTAGTACCACTTAAAGGGACAAATTCTGCTTATGCATTTTGAAATGGTATGTATCTGTAGATGATATTTTGCTATGATAGCAATTCCAGAGAAGTAGCTTAGTCTAAGTATCAGCCGTTAACCCTCATAACTCCAAATACCTTTTTTAAGCTCGGTAAACCATGGAGGGCACAATCCGCTCCCTCTATCATTTCAATATTTTTCCATCAATTGCTCTGAAATGAGGCACAAATGTAACTCAAGACATACTCTACAAAATGGCACCATCAAAACTTTTCTTGGAAACCACAAAGAGGGAGCAATTTGTCAAAATACAAAGAAAACAAAGAGAATTCCATTAAATAATACTAAATTAACTAATTTTAAGACATATGTCTGGCAGTCAAGGCGAAATTGCAAATAGTTTTTGCTGTTGATTTCTATCTAGACATATAAAGACACATTTGAACTTCATTTTAACCTTTTCGGAGCATTTACAGGTCCAAATCTTAAGAAAATGGTGTTTACCACAGAAAAAAAATCAAGACAAAACACAAGAGGGCGCTGTAGTTTTTTTCAAACATAATTGAATACTTCCTTTAAAAGTATAAAATTTTATTATTTTTTATGTTGTGAATACATAAGATAATAAGTAACAAAATAAGGGCCAAAATGTGAAACGGAACTTGCTTATGTTTATTTGTTGCCATGGTAACCAAAATACGTTAACACTAATCAAACATATCTTATACAACGTATATGCGTAATAAGTTTCGGGAAACGACATCAAATTTGGAGGTGATCAGACAATATATCAAACTTATAGTGAGCAAAATTTAAAATTTTCAGTATCAACGGAGCACCTTTCTCTCCAAATTTTTTTTTTAAATTTATTCAATTCTCTCCAAATTTTTGCTATTTTGGAGATAATAACAATTCATCCACTGTCACATAAACAAATGCGAGGGAATCCCCATTCCACACACGCGAGCTGTTGCATTCTTCGTGTTCTTAGAGTTGTTATTCAACTATGCGATCAACACTTTGGAGAATATTTGGGGGAAAGAGTGAAAAAAACACGGCATTTCAAAGGACACTATCAATGGCGAAATTGTGTCTGTCACCTTTTGTCAAAATCATGATTACTATATTCGTAATCAAATAATTCTGTACCACTCCAAATAACCAACATTTCGATATCATTTTGACATATGCACCTCAACAAACAACTCCCAAGTACCAAAACGTCAATAGCGAGATATCTACATATTCAGCAAAATTAAGAGCGCAACGAGAGATAGCAAAACATCCTTCTTAATACTTATAATTCTGCAAAACGGGTGAGTTAATGTTACTAAATATACGAAACACTCTTCAGAGCAAATTTACTTCGACACCTAATGGAAAGGATAAAGTGACAGGAAATAGGATAGATAGTGCCATGATAATCATACCAAAAGATATACGAAAAACGAACATTAATTCTAATTCAAACAAACTAATGAGCAAACACAATATAGGCACGCAGATGTATATTATGGACGTTAATCGAAAAGAGAGAGTTTTGGGGCGGCTTTGTTCTACTGTCTTGTTTTTATATACGATTTTCGATATACTGGGGAGTAGCAAATCTCCGCAAATGCAAATAGAGCTATGTCGACGGAGCAAATTAGTGCTTGTTGCAGAGTATTGTCAGAATTTTCAGAGCAATTGCATTTTGATAGAGTTTCATAAGTCTGGAACAGGGAAGAATTATTATAACGATTCCCTCTGACACAAGGTATAACAAAATTCCAAGTAGATATCGAGAAACAAATAGAATTGCTAAGTCGAAATTACTTTGCCCCTTGCCATGCGTCATGCTAGAATAACCAAGTTGAGAGAAGCACAATTAACAACCTCCCCCCCCCCCCAAAAAAAAAGGATAATTTCTTCAATTGTTGAATGACTTACTCAATATCTGATAAATCATTTGAAAATGTGATGTACATGTTAAAAAAAAAAGTCTGGTTTGGGGGTAAAAGTCTAGGAATGGGAATGGACAAAACCCTCCAATTCCCTTACTGTATACAACCCATATGGGGTACGACCGCGGTCATTTGCTGGTATCAATATCTGCAAATACCTTGTTTGAGGCTGTTATCTAACTTTATATATAATGGAATTTACATCAGTACTCCGCTCTTCCGCTCTGTATAATCTCATCATTTTGAACTGCCATCTTTATTGTGATTACTCCATAATTCCAATTTTCATTGTTCTTCCAAACAGGAAATTTATTATCACTTATCTTATTATAATAATATGTAAGCCTTGATTAAGCTATGTCTTAAAATTATTCATTGATTCAATAGTCACTCATCCAGATGTAGCCCTTGAATTGGCTATAAAACTGCTCGGCAAAAGATATGAAAATATGCACAGTGGAATGTAGCAATTTATCATAGAAATAAATTTCCATGGATATTTTAGCGAGAAAATGAATGGCAACGAATGATAAGAAAATACCGTTTTGCGGTAACGTCTCCCATTCCATACATTTTTTCCTACATAAAGAGAGGTACCATGTAGAACAGCATTTGGATATGGCCGCGGATGCCTTGAACGTAGACTATCACTCCACAGAGAGATACACCGCGTTCAAAACAGCGCGCTCTGTATAGAGACCGCGCTTTATCGTTCTGTGTATAGTCTCGGTTCAGACGCGCGGGCTGATTATTAAAGCCCAGAATGCATTGATTAAAGACTACATTTTTCATGACTAAGCTACTTATTTGGAATTGCTATCATAGTTTGATACACTTATATATCCCTAACAAACAAAACGGCACCACAAAGGTTTTGTCCCTTTTGGTGGTACCAATATCTGACCTGGCCCATGGACTAATATACTAAAAAGTGTGTCTAAATTATCAATTCCTGTGATGCGAGTGTGGTGTTTTTGCCGTCTTTTTTGATTAAGATAATGCATCGTTTCCAAACCGGCTAAACTCCATTCGCTCATGGTATATAAACACCACCAAATGCATGCTATCTTAAACGGATGAGATTCCTAATTATGGACTCAGACCTCACAAAAATAGAACGTCCCACACAGAGTTCATTGCATTTCGTATTTATGAGTATCCAATAAAAAATAAGGAATATATATGTATATATCATATACATCTGTGACTCAGCATCCCTGTCATGCCCGTGTCATGACATTATCACTTTCTTTTTTCTCTCTCTCTAAGAATTCATCTCGAGTAATTGCGGAAGTTGGTTCATTCTGAATATCAACGAGTGGCAGGGGATCCCCCCCCCCCACATCAAGAGGGGATTTCCCCCTCTCACCTTGCCGTATACCCCCTGCATTGCTATGCGCTGTGTATATAGTCAATGACTTTTGAGACCGATGACCATGAAAATTATTTCAACCTGTTCCTTCCTTGTTTCTTTTACCCATGATATTCAGAGATGTATTCATTCGGCCCGCAAATAGGAAATAAAACGAAATAAAATCATGTAAGACGTTATGAAAACAATGAATAAACCATAATAATTTATAGTAGGTGAAAATTGGCGCGTATTCATGATCAGATGCTTCAATACCATGTACTAGTATACTGCGACTAAAAAGTAAGACAGAAGAACATTAGATATGAAACTGGAGCACTTGGCCGGGGTACGCGTTCGAGCAGATAGATCGTATCCCTAACCCCCCCCCCCCCAAATCCCATTTGGATGACTTTTCAGGCAGAAATGTTGCATTAAGAAATAATCAATGAACATAACATGTCATTCTATGAAAGTTGGAACTTGAATGAGGGCACTGTCAATGACAACTTTTGTTACCTAGAATAACCCACATAAACCTTCATCACAAGTTTGAATAAAATCCGACGAAAAATGTGGCTGATAGAGCACCAGAACCTACAAGAAAATAAGATCAATGAAGATGACTTTGTGACATGGTATCCAAGTCGGGACAGTGAGGGCGCTGTCATCACAAACTGTTGCCTTCCCTTCATGAAGAATGACCATCCATATACCTCCTTTATAGCAAGTCTGAATAAAATCCATAGAGTAACAATAAAAATATCGCATAAATGAGCATTTTTGCAAGTTTTTATCTGATCAGGATGACCTTTGACCCCGTAAAAGGTGGAATAGTGAGGGCAGCATTACCGATATAGGTATAGGTGTTTATAGATTTGACTCTACCAATAAAAAAATGGTCAAGAAACATGGCCAGTAGGCACCTATCATAGTTAGTGCAGACACAAGCATCAAACCCTGAGAATTGTACCTTTAAGTTTTGGTGTATAAAGACGAAACAATCGAGGGCGCCACAACTAAAAACGATCAGTCTTCGTTTTACCATGCTATTGTAAGCCTACACCTTCATGTCAAATTTGAAGATGACCCGAGAAGAAATGCAGCCGATATAGAGCGCTCACAAGAAAATCTCTGCGGCCGACGCGGCGGCGGCGCAAGGAATTTTTACATAGTACATTGTATCTCCGAAGTATGTTCTCTGTAATAAAACATTAAAATTTAATAATGTAAACCATGACAATTATGCAAGCTCCTGTGAAAATTTGCACGTACTGGTATGATAATGGGCTTTAAATGTGCGTCTAATTCAATATTGAATTAAAGGCATAAAACACGATGTTGATTCTTTTTTTTTCTAGCACGTCTAAGGGTAAGTTAAGAGTTAAACAAATCTTGAGGCTGCACATGCAAATGCTTGATATCTGGATATTATTTGTGTTTTACGTGTGATGGGTTTCCAGCAAAGACTATCTCCGAAGATTGTAACTATTACGGGCATGCTTCTTATGTAGGGCCTAAAGACCTACAGATTCTGTCGATCCGCAGAGCGTAATTCGGGGGGAGACCACGCCAGTTACACGCCATGAGCGCGGTGCTATAATGAGCAGTTAGAAGTTTGCTATAACAGGTTTATGGTCTCCTCTTACTCCAGTCCTGCATGTGCTTCATGGCTGGTGATGTATTCCTGGAAAAAACAAAAACAAAGAAGAAGATGACTTCAAAATGACGTCAACATCATCATACATCATCATCATCATCATCATCATCATATTATTATAATTATGTTACATATGTTACATATATAATGTTACTCTTATTCGTACCTATGCACTATACATATAAAAAACATAATGTATTTACAGTGTTTTATATTTTGTAGTAATTCTCCATTCCGCAAACAATATAATTTTTTGTGTATTATGTAGATAGGTCCCTGGGCTGCCACGTGCTCAAGCTTTTGCTTATAGTGGCAGTCCTTCTTACGCATAATTTCTCAGATAATTATTTGGAAAATTGGTAATACGATTTATAATTTGTTAATAAAATTAATTTACACATCAATTTTCCTTCTTTGAATCATGTACTTGTAATCTGCTTACTGATATTCCATGTGATATTACTGAAAATAATTTTGATTTATGTATGAAATTGTGTTGGAAGAAAAATAATTCAAACAAACAAACAAACAAACAAAAAAACAAACAAATAATGATGTTTTCTTTATCAACACCACAAACACACACTCATCTCAACCGCAAGTCACTGTTTTACAGGTCTTAGCAACAGTGCGATCATTGATGGCGCTCAGTTTAGGTCATGCCATTTAGCACCTACTGTACCCCCACCCCATTCTGTAAAACAAAACAAAACAAAACAAAACAAAACAAAATAAAACAAGAAGAAGAAGAAGAAGAAGAAGAAGAAGAAGAAGAAGAAGGGATTCCAGGCGGAGGTTTGTCAACGAATTCGAAAAAGTATAAAATTAAGCTTGTTAAAATTCCGAAGGTTCGTCAATCCTAAAAAGAAAGACAAATGCCATCTGACGAACCTTCGAAATTACGAGTCATGATATTCCTTTTTCAGATTAACGAGCCTTCGGGTTAATGAACCTTAGTTCAACTTTCGGAATGACAACGAACTGTGCTGTGACCAGCCAGCGGTGCCTTGAAATAGAATCAGAAAATAAAAAGATAAGTCAGGTATCAGCCAGTCAGAATTGAGCATTCACAGACCTTATACGTGTTTGATTATCTGACTTATTGTTATATTATGCTATATGTATGATCTCAACTTTCATGCGACAGCTTTAGAGCCACATGGGTATACATATCCTTGTCTTCGAACACGGTTCCACTTCCTGATCGGCCCTGTTTTTGAAGAGTTAAAATTGATTGTAAAGTTTATTTCAACTGTAAGTCTATGGCAGCCTGTGTGATATATTTTATCTTTTGATAAAACAGCGCACACCTGCTGAAGCAGCTGTCGGCTCACACACCTATTGGGGGCGTAAGTCTCATTTCAGGAACTGAAACATTGAGTGCTTGGGCCACGTTTGTATGCCAGGGAGCAGAGTGCAGAGTATTATGCAACAGCCAATGCATCATGTGCCCCATGCATGCCGACGGTATGGGTACACCGTATACGCCTGTGTGCCTAGCTGGTACCCATGTACAGTACCTGCCATTCGCGGTGCAGGTGAGCCGAAAGCAACCGGGACCGGTAAATTCCAATGTTGCCTACCGCTATGAACCATCCCGAATTTGCAGCATTCAGGCAGTTTGACCCTACATGGCTACACTACATGTTTTTGCAGAAATAGCGAGGCTTTTGGTGTCATTACGTGATGTTCTCACAATAGAAGGAAGTTTGCGGTCGTATGATTGCATTCAGGAAGTCCGCTGTTGAAAATTGAGTGGTAATTTACTAATAATAGAGGAAGCTTCAGTACAACAAGTGCAACCTGTCTGTACATGCCGGTAGTCACACGGCCCGGGCCACCACAGGATCAGGACAGGGGGCACGTTCATGAACATGCGCTTTACATCTCGGTTGTCATCACCTATGTACAAAAGGTAAACACACAACTCAGTGTCAGATAATTACTTGTTTTCTGTCTTGCCACATCCTCCACATTCCCAATGAGAATACCTGCCGGAAGTTGAGGATGTGTTACCAGAGTTCTACTCAACCCTAGCCCCGGAGACCCGCCACTCTGCACGTTGTCGTTGGGGCTGTCGCAGTTAACTCAACCCAGGGAGGTGAACCCCAAAGTTATGACATATCTCGAAAGCAACTGCTACTCAGTAACTTTATTTGCTCTTGCCTTGGCTTGGTACGCGTTGGTATATAAGTTCCTTGATATGATTGATAAAGAACTAGATCTAGTCTATGGACCGTCAAATTCCACTTATTAAATACTTAAAATAGTAGACATGGGCCTAATAAATGTAGCGGACAGTAGGGCCTAGCGCCTACACATAAGTGTGTACATGGGAGTCACTACCAGTAGGCAGTATGTCTTGGTGTCAAGGGGATCGCATGATCTACATAGGCCTATTGACCGTTAGTGACGCTGTGTTAACACTTTGTAGCACGGTCTACAAAAAAAAGATGGATAATTGATTCTGATAAAGTTATCCCATAATCACGATAATCATGATATGGCCAGAGTTTGATAGGAATATAGGAACTGCAGATCCTCATCTAAGATTCTAAATTTACTAAAATGTTTGAGAATTTAACATTATGTGAAGCAGAATTAGTATAAAACCATGGAAACATTTTTGGCTGAATACTGTAGTAACACCAGAATCATTGGCAGCATGAAGCTTTCCCATATTGGAGGAATTGGAGCCCCTGGTCTTTTTTTTTTTTCCCCCAGCATGAAATCTTTGTGATTAGGACTGAAATTCACAACATTCTGTGTACACAAATTTACGCATTTTGCTTTCATATTTGTTGTCTTAGGCCAAGTAAAAAAAGAAAGCAGTTTCTCGTCCGGGTTTTTTGAGCAAGGCGATGAGGGAGGTCCTTACTATTTGATATCTTACTATTTTTTCGAGCATTGTCAAAATGAAAGTAATATGTGTTTCTCGTCCGGTAATTCTGAGAAAGGTAACGAGAGAGGGCTTTACTATTTTCTATATCCAATTTACGAAATGAAATATCACTCTGGTAGCTGTGTTATGAGAGACCAGGTCCCAAGTGTATGTCTTGCCTGCACTATGTGCATTTTCAAACAAATAGATATATGTACCATACTTGAAATGAAACTTCATGCATGCAGAAATACATTTGCTTTTTCTTTCCACTACAGATGTCGAAGGGAAAATGGCCATCTTAATACTGGTATTTAGTGTTGTAATGGCATTTCTGATACCAGTGTACTAGTACTTGCAATTCTGATGTATTGTGCTATAAATTGAAACAGGTATAAAACATGTCTTTCAACAAATGTACGACTGAAATGAATTCCATGATATTCAAAACACTGCTTTATTTATCATTTGTGTTTGTGACTTTTTGTGTCCACACAGCTGGTATGTATCTGCATTTCTTCACAGTACAATTATTGTAGCACATTCAACTGGAAACTGACTTGTTCAATAATTGCAGATGGATGTCAAAATGATACTGACTGATATGGCATTATAGCATTAAACATTTAAAGATGTTTCTTCATGTTCTAAAAAGTCATTTGATAATCACTCATCATTTGGATGATGAATGATTGTAGGGCAAGTCCAAGATAAGGTCCCCTCAGAAGGCAAAATTTCATCTTTGCTCAATATTGACGTGTTTGGTATCATTTTGAAGCTTATGAGTTGAAGTTTTGATTTCCATGGAGGAAAAAATGATATTATGTAATTTTATGCAAATTTCAAGGGCTTCATTTGCATAAATGTGAAACACAGCGTTACGTATGGGACATTTATAAAAATTCATATTAATTCAAAGGAAAGCAAATGATATTTGATTAATATGTGGACATAAGAAGTTCATCAAATAGTTTAACTTGGTATAAAAATTTAGGGATTATGCAAATGATTATGCAAATTAGCTCGTGTCTTATCATGAGATGTCCCATACGTAACAAATTGAGGTCATTTTTTTAGGTTTTTTCTGAAATTGCTATGGATATTTTAATGCCCTTTTGGAAAGTTCTAATTAATTGTTTAGAGAAACTAAATACCATAGAAAAAAGAAAAAACAGTAAAAGAAATATATTCTATTAGGCATTAAAATAATGTTACGTATGGGACAAATGCGTTACGTATGGGACATCCTCATACATATTGCATGTGAATGCATGTAGCTAGCTGGGAAGGTCTCTCAGTACACAAATGGTCAATCATCCTGAAGAAAGCATCCCAACATTGTAGCTACTTTTTGAGTTTTAGACACTTGAAACAATGCATACTTGACTGAACAATTTTCAGAAAGGGGGAGGGGAAAATGGCAAAATACACAATGAAAATCAGCATTGAAGGGATGGTATAGTTTTTGTAGAAATGGGGATTCAGTTTTCAACATTTAATGAGATGATTGGAAACCAATTATTTGAATTACTAAAGAGCATACAATCCTAAGACTAGAGGAATTCAAAGTTTATGTGATGGAGATCCAATTTGAAATGGTTGTGATATATACAAAAAAAATATATAAAGTAAAATGATTCCTTTTTATTGCAAGTGATACACAAATTGTCCTTATTCAGTTTCAATAGTAGCCACGACAAAATTCATGGGTATACATACCGAGGTGTGACACGAATCAATGACCTGACTGCTAGACAGACATCATATATCTACTCGATCACTGGGGTTCCACGCAGCAGGTATTGCTTATTTATTAAAATTAATATTTCTTGTGTCAAGTCATTTTTTGTTGAAACTAAATGGCAAACTGCCCTTCATCAATGGAAGTAAACACTTTAAACTATTCAATTTTTCAGTAGTATAAACTATCCTGATAAAAATAGGGCATACATACTCAGGTTGGTCATAAAAAATATAGAATATGATTAAATATGATTATGATGGTAAATATACGGGGAATATTGTTCCCTTGTCAATCTGGAACAGCATTTGAGTAATTTCAACTGATTCTACCTCAATAATTATGCAAAAATTTGTTTATGGGTATTTTGCAAAATTATTTTGCAAAATACCCATATAAACTTGGTTCTCCACACACTAAACGAATGGGGGACAAAGGGCATGCATACTCAGGTTGGTCATAAAAATATAAAAATATGATTGAATATGATAATGATGGTGAATATTTGGGGAATAATGTTTCCTTGACAATCTGGATCAGTATTTGAGTAGTTTCAACTGATTTTACTACAATAATTATGCAAAATACCCATAAACATGGTTCTTCACACACTAAATGAATGGGGGACAAACTGTCCCATACGTAACTGTCCCATACGTAACACGTCATGTCTGTCTTTAATTAGAACCTGTAATTAGAGCTTTTTGCCTAATGACATGAAACTTACCTGTGATAATCTTGAGTGTTGTGACTTTCATCACAGTGAGTTACAAGTTGTAGAATGAAATACTTTCGGAGAGTTTTGAGGTTGAAAAAAATGTTCAAAAAAACAAAAGTTTTCTGGTCCCATACGTAACGGCACATATTTTCTCTTCTAGAATATAATTGTCAAGGTCATTTTTCTCAATTTTTTACATGTTTATACTTCTCCTAGATATCAATCACCATGATGAAGTTCAATATGATCAAAGGCCATTAACACTATTTTTCAGGTCATAAAAGTCTCTGAATGTCCCATACGTAACGCGCGCATTATCTTGGACTTGCCCTGTATACCAAAACTACATATGTTGTAAAACATGTACCTGTGAAGGTAAGTCACATTCTCCCTTCATTTCTTCCATGGCCATCATTACAGTGCTACCAAGAAGCAGCAGTGATATAAACCACTTATCATTTGAGTGATGCACAATTTAATACCAAATCTGCGTATATTGCTGTTTATGCATGACAAGTATACCAATTTAACTACACTGTGACTGTATTCATTCAGTCATATCAAGGGTATGGAAAAGAAACACGTTTTTTTAACATAAAATATACACATTTATGCATCACTTGTTGAACCTACGAATCCAACCATAATATCTCTGGAAATGCACAGCATTATTTTTGCCTTTCAACACAACACAAACTTACTGAGTTAGATCTTTTCTCATATGAAAACTTATTCGCTCAAGGATTTAAAATGCCGCAGACAGTACTGCCAATTGTCAACCCTGTGAAACAACCACCTGATTTCCTTTTTACTGAAAGACAGAATACGAACCAGTTAAATACTAAAGCCGTTCGCTGTGCACTCGTGCGCTTGAGATCGGTTCTCTCCATCACTCCACGATTTTTTTTTCCAGCTCCAGAACGATGCTATGCTGGCTGGCTGGTCTCCTCTACTACAGTGAAATCCCATTATAACGAGTTCGGTTATAACGAGGAACCGCTTATAACGAGGTGATCGCGTCGGTCCCGTTTTCCTTTGCGTGTAATGGCAGAACGAATCGGTTGTAACGCGTTCAGTTATAACGAGATTCCGGTTATAACGAGGACAATTTCGGTAAATCATGGTAAAGAAAAACATAAGCAATTTGATCGGATATAACGAGGTTCCATTTCTTGACCAAATTGCCGCTTTCAAACACGCGACAAATGAAACACTGGAAACCGAAATCTCGCTATCCACGTCTTTTCCCGTTTTGCAGAGAACCGTTCCTTCCATGTTTTCTTCTTAATCACGCGATAAGACATAGGAACACCTTCCGATGTTCCTACTAAATCATTAAACATAATCATTCGATTTTCTTTTTCGCGAGAAACGCGTGCGTGCTATGAGGTCAGACCACAGCGCAACGAGAAAAAAATAGATAACGCATTCAAAAACTTTTCATGTAGCGACAATAAAATCATGACCAAAAATGGACAATTGGAATGTGTGTGCACCTCATCATTATATCCTTTCCGATTTTAGTTCCAACTTCCAGTTCTTTTGCTGGTTTTGAGCAAATATGAGTTTGGATGATTAAAGCCGAAATAATAAAATCATCGCCCCGATCCTGCCGGGTGACAATTATTGAGTAGCGTTAAAATAGTTGAGTAACGCATGTTAACCTATACTTAATCGGTGTTCAGAAAAAGAAGCAAACGCATTTATTAGTTTGAATAGATCTGGATTTTTTCATTATCATTTAACAAATGACAATTTAAATATGAGTGTGTATGATCAAAGCAGAAATAATTAGTGAAATCATCGCGATCCTGCCAGGTGACAGTAGAGTAAAAATAGTTGAATAACGCATGTTATCCTACTTAATCGGTGCTCGGAAAAAGAAACAAACGCATGTATTAGTTTGAATAGATCTGGATTTGTTCATTATCATTTAACGAATGATAATTTGAATATGAGTGTGTATGATTAAAGCCGAAATAATTAATGAAATCATCGCGATCTCACCGGGTGACAGTAGCGTAAAAATTGATGAATAACGCATGTTAACCTACTTAATCGGTGCTCGGAAATAGAAACAAACGCACTCAACAGTTCAAGAACGGATGTACAAAACGCGAAGAGATTTTCGGAAGAAAATAAAGAACGCATCTTTAATCCCTTCGAGCGCAACCATCATGCATTGTATAAAATTACAGCCAAATGATTCATGAAATTATCGAATTCCCGCTGGGCACCAACAGCGTAAAATACCTCGCAAGTTAGCGGTAAACAACTACTCTGAAATCATCGCGATCTCGCCAGGTGACAGTAGCGTAAAAAAGTTGAATGACGCATGTTAACCTAAATCAGAAAAAGAAACAAACGCATTTATTAGTTTGAATAGATGTGGTACAGATTTGCGTAAACAGGATGACAACCTCCCACATTCAATACTGTCACATATAGATATTTTTTTAAATATTTTTTTTTTCATTTAGATATATTTTTCAAGAACGGTCGTACAAAACGCGAAGAGATTTTCGGAAGAAAATAAAGAACGCATTTTTAATCCATTTGGGCGAAACGATCATACATTGTACATGTGTACACGATTACAGCCGAAATGATTCATGAAATCATCGCATTCCCGCTGGGCACCAACAGCGTAAAAATACCTAGCAAGTTAGGCCTACGGTAAACAAGGCCTGTATGTTACTCTATATATTTGGCCCCATATTTGCGCTGGTGTTTAGAAAAAGCTTCACAAACAAGAATTACAATAAAGAATTAACTAATCATTTCAGCCTCTATTTCTTCGCCTAATTCAAAAATCTCCCTTTATTCTCTCAATAATAACGCTTAATAATTGTGTAATAACAACGCAAAGGATATGTCTAAGTTTCATTGATGGGTATATGACGTCATGCTTATGTTTTTCTTTGTTTTTGATGAGTATGGTTATAACGAGGTACCGGTTATAACGAGGTAGTATCGCCGGTCTCACGGACCTCGTTATAACGGGGTTTGTGGTTACATTGCGCAATCAATCTAGCAGCACATGAAGCGGGCAACAGCACGAGAGAAATGTACAGAAGGTGCTCAACGTCCTGTCTACATCACGACGTACCGAGTGCGCTATACATCACAGCCCAGGCCCGCCCATCCAACTACAGTTCAACTGCTTTGTGGGTCATTCCTTCTTGCCGAGCTCGCAGTGTGAAATGCATGCGTTATTACATACGCACTACAGAAGCTACAGCTGTACTACAGCTAAGTAGAGGACGCTTAAATAAGACATCACGATTGGTAGGTGAATTGTCGATTTTTTTTTTTCGGCGGCCGAAAAAATAGTAAATAACAAAAAAGTCGATGCGGCAACTGAAAATCGATGCGGGCGGGGAGCGGGCTGGGACGAGAATTATGAATTTCTTGGTATTTTCAGCGCCATTTTGAAAATAGTAAATAGTAAAAAAATCGATGCGGCGGCCAAAATCGATGCGCGCGAGGACGAGAAACTGGTTTCTTTTTTTACTTGGCCTTATAGTAGGCCTAAAAAAGTGGTAAGAATGTAATCATCCCAGTAAATGTTAAATCAAAGTACATTGTAACATTGTGCATTTTATCCCAACCTATACAAATTATAGCAAAGGTTCCTGGCAACCAGAATGTTTACCCCTCACTGAATCCCCCCCCCCCCCACACACACACACATCTACCCATTTTACATGCTACATCATAGTACATACCTTGTAGTAAGATCTTCACCACATGTGCCCAGGTGCACCAGGTGAATTCACCATTTTACAACTACAGTATGAAAGAAAACTTGCTTGAAACATAGATAAAATTCACTGATTAGATGTTCAGGTTCACCCTCCAATCATTGAGAGTAACCAGCAATGAACTTGTGTTGGTTCACTTGTGAAAGCCCTGAGTAAAATGTGATGAAACACTGGATGAAATGCCAGAAAATGTTAAAGATTTTGTTTGGTTTCTGGCCATATAAATACACGTATTTACACACTGATTCTACTTTTCAGGATGTGGTTGCTTTGAAACTTCATTGAATCAATATTGTCATGATATGTTGAAAATTGTACATAAATATATATATTAATTTTTGAGAAAACAATTTCTTTTAGAAATTTACTCTCATTTGTTGAAGTATTTTTTTTCTTTTGGAGACAGGTTATGATATATGGCTGTGATTTCCTGCTTTCTCCAAACACTTTCAAATTATTTTTTTCTTGTATTTCTCATGAATGTTGTTGAAATGCTCATGCTTTGATATAACATGTCTTATTTACAAGTTACTATTTGTATTGAAAATGCTATATATGTTTCTGTTATCTTATTTTTATGGAAGTGTTAAAAAACATTAAGCAACCAGCCATGTTTACTTCAGATAGTCTATCGTGTCTTCCAATTTTTCTAGTATTACAGATCAATCCCCCGGTGCCCTGCTGTGAAGAATAAATAGTCTTTATCATGCATTAAAAAAAATGCACTCTGTTTTCTTGGCATGCCTGTGCCCAATTTCACCAGGAGTCTGTGATTGTGTCAAATAATTTTATAAAAAAAAAAATGGCTGCTGCTAGTAATACATGCATGTAAGGGGGTGCTACACTGAAAATTGAATTTTTTTTCCAATTTTCTGTTTTTACTTTGAAGTGACAGTATAGGTTCTTACCTTCAATATTCAGTAGGTTCTACACTAAAAAAAAAAAAAAATGCAGTAAAAGCGGTTAAAATTCTTTTTTTTTCTGATACCCTTTTGAAGGCACATTTTTGCCGTGGAGGAATGCATACATGAGAGATATTCAAAACTCTATAAATGGGACTACAGTGTGATAAACACTGAATATGATCATTATACTGTGTTTTTGTGGGTTTAAATCATAATTTTTGACAAAATATATTTGTAAAAGTGCATTAAGTGAATTCTACATATTTTGAAGGGATATCCTATATGATACTGCTAGAAATGGCATCTGCCTGTACTTTTGAGGTGAAATTTGTTTTGAAAGTACTCGTATGGCGAATGCAACTTTTTTTGTGTGTATTTTATCGTTTGAAAATGACATCTTCATTTTCAAATGAGGTTTTCTCAAAATGTGTTTTTATATACCTTTGTTTACAAATTTTGCTATAACTTGAAAATGCTTTAATATTTTCTTCCCAAATTTGGTACACTTGAAATGCAGAAGGACATGCTTAACCCGTTGAGGACGGACTGATTTTGCTCTAACACGCATAAATTTCTTATAGACACCTGCCCGAGTGTACTCGGGACTCGTCCTCAACGAGTTAATAATCTAATTGAACATTTTGGAATTATGGGCTTTACTTTTTGAGTTATTGACAGCTAAATTCTGATTTGTTAAGACCGGTTGCCATGGCAATGGGGAAAACACATTTGTCAAAAATAGTCAATTAAAATCTTTGCTTTTTGAGTTGCATCTATCGACCAAATATGAACTAAAAATGCCAAAGTTTACAGCAGTAGCAGGCATTTAAGTGGTAACCAATCGGGTGCTGTTCGTTATTCTGAAGGTTCGCTATTCCGAAGGTTCGTTATTCCAAAGGGTCGTTAATCCGAAACACACAAATTCCCTATACCTAGATGTTCGTTAATCCGAAAATGAAAAAGGGTTCTTTAATCCGAAAATGAAAAAGGGTTCTTTAATCCGAACATTTGTGGCGTTAAATTCCGAGGGTTCGTTTCTCCGAAGATTCGTTAATCAGAAAATGATATTCGGAACAATGAACCTTCGGAATAACGAATCTTCGGACTAAGGAGCCTTCGGAATAACGAATCTTCGGAATAACGAGCTGTAACCAACCTGTAGGCATCTGGTTATGCATAATTACAATGTATACCATTGTATTGCTGACATCCCTAGCAACATGTACATAGTTTTATGGGGTTTTGATAAATTCTTCATGACAAAAATGCAAAATATGTGATTTTTTGTCATTTTCAATTTTGTTGGTGTAGTGCCCTTGTCTTTTGTCATACACCCCAATACAGGCTGACCCACTCCCTTTCCTAGCCTGCCGTGCCTACTAAACTTGACGTCTTTGTCTGCCTCTCCAGCCATGAAATACAGAAAAGATGACTTCACGATTCCACAAGAGCATTGCTTTTCTGCTGGTAAGAAAAATGATAACTTACTGTACATTCAAGCCATATATGTATTTTCTTTGTCTTTATATGAACATGTAGATTTACAACTTGGTTGATGTCTGATATTCATAAAACTAACAACTCATGAAAATGGTGGCTCCCATTAAAAAAAAAAGTAGGTTGTGTATCATTTCTAAGGAGGGAAGTACATTGTCGCTGATACATTCCTCTTAAAAAGTTATTAATCTTCTCTAGGATAATCATTTTGTCAGTGTGGTTCTTGATTGCAAAAACAACCACTTGCAAGACTGTCATACAGGTCCCATTTCACAAAATATGCTTGTGAAAGTATGGCAGATTACAGTATCTTATCAGTATAAAATTATGTGTTCTACATGACATTGTAGATAATATTGATTGGACTTCAAAGCACTTTGAGAGAGCTTAAATGTTGATTGCTAGCCTAGTGAAATAAATCAATCAGTTCCCATCAGGGTGCAAATCAGACATGGTGCTGTGAATGAAATAAGTAGAAAGGAAGTAGTTCTAGACAGGTATTTTTAGGGCTCAACATTAACATTTTCTCTTGTTCAGACAAGTAAAGGCATAATTTACCACTTGCAGATGAAACAAAAACCCAGCATTAATGATTTAAGATAGTTCCAAAATGTGAGTTTTGGATAGGGAGAGGGGTTGAGTAATACAACTGTAAGAGCTCAGAGAAGTGAATCCTTCAGTTTACCATATATGCAGGGTCTTTCAGAATGCCACAAACTGAATTGGCACTCATTTGTCTAAATCTATGCAAGAGTTGTAAATGTGTATTGTGTTTGGAGAATTCACTGTAATATGCATACTGTACATAACAATGCATGTTCATCTCTTGCACACAGCAGATAACTTGGGAGTTTTATTCAATTGTTTGTTGAAGTTTTAATCCAGTAACCTCCAGGCTGTTGTGAGTTGATTTTCCTGTGAGTATGAAATGGTGACCTTGAGAATATTGCCATTATAATTGCATGAAGCATGATTTTTTCTGTCTCTACGAAAAGAGTGCTGTTGGTATTACATGTGTATATTTCATCTTATTTTTGATGTATTTAGTTTTGTGCCAACAAAAGATGTGCCAATAGAGTGCCATCTCTTTCTCTTAATATCATAAGAAGAAATTATTTTTTCATCCTGGATTTTCTGTCTTTGTCTTAGGCTACGTTATTCTAAAGTCACAGCCAATGACATACCTGCCATCTGTTTCCATTTACAAGGAACATTCATATTTGTTGGGAAAGAGGAAGCTTTATTACCCTCGCCCAAGAGGTTAATGTTTTTGTTGGCGCTGGTTTGTTTGGCCTGTTTGACCTACTCAAAAAGTAGTGAAAGTATTTGGATGAAACTTACAGAAAAAGTTGATAATGACATGAGGAATAGATGAGTAAATTTTGGTAATAATCTGGGGATTTTTATGAATTTTGAAGGATTAAAAAAAATCTTTTGCAAATAGGGTCAATGGCATTCAATGCATATAGTGTATACTATGTTGATAAGAACTTTGGTATGCATTTTAATTGTGCAAATCATAAAAAATAAAAATGCACACAAAAATTTCAGTTTGGATACAGTACTGTAAAAGTAGATATTTTCACAAGGCTAATTTTTCACGCTCGGCAAAAAAAGAAGAAGAAGAGTTTCGCATATTTTCAATTCCGCGGAATCAAGACATCAACCACAGGAACACATTGGAAGCAAACATATTTATGTGCTTTTATTTTCGCACAAAAAATTCCACTTTTACAGTATGCCTAGTTCCTGAATTTCAGGTTTGGCAGATTTGCATTCAGTACCCTCCTCGTCTGATATGAAAATTAAAAGCAAGCTCAAACACAGTGATTTACCAAACTGTAATATAACATTCATTTTTATGAAATCCAAAGGTAGTATGTGTCAATCTCAAAGAGTCAGTCTCAAAAGGAGAAAAACTAGTGCACATAATATTCATGGGGAAAAAAAAACCAACAACAGAAGACAGTACTCTTGCTATCAATGGTCCCTACTCTTTGGCACTGATGGTTCAAAAGTTTTCTTAAAGATGATCCTGTCAATTCTTCTTTCATATTACATAAACTCTTGTTTGGTACTGACTGAATTTCTCAAAATCAAACCCTTGTTTTTTGTAGTGATGGGTTTGTGATTCTTCTTTATAAATAGTTCTAAAAGACTTTACAATCAGGCTATCTGTAGCCAAGAAATTAAAAGGTGGAGGATGGCAGCTCTTTTCTTTGCTGTTGTGCTATTGCTTTGCTGTTTTCTTAACGCTTCACGTCTGATGCGGTGAGACTTTTGTGTCAGATGCTAAGCAATACACTGTATGTCTGATGAGGCTAGACTACAAACAGTGGATGCATCCACTGCCTACCTGTATATTCACCTGTTTTGCTGTACAGTTGGTGTTTTCTTATTATCGACCATGAATACAATGAAGGTGGCCGTTTTTTCATACAAACTCTGCCACCTATTACCTTGTTGATGATATTAAGAAAACAACTACTAAAACAAGACGAGTGGACATTGGTGGTGGTTGCTTCGCACACATCCACTGTTCATAATCTCGCTGCATCAGATGTATGGCTTAGCAACTTATACCCCTTTCCCGCTGCCCGTCTCGGTGAACCACCGAGAGGTTCCCCGGTGAATTCACCGGGGAACCTCTCGGTGAAAGTTTCAGTGCCGTCGTTTCACACTGCTCTCGGTGAAACTTTCCCCGAGACGGGTTTTCTGCTCACAACGTGGGTGATCTTATGTACTTGAGTTTGTTGTGCATCTGCGATTTGGTTTTTTCGATCCCATGTTCAGCAAGTTTTCGGAGGAGGGACTCGTACGCGGCATCGTCAGCCGACGTCCCGCTCAGTTCTTCGTTCACTAGTAACAGTCTCTCTTCGTCTTTGGTCCACACTCCAGCCATTTGCAAAATTCCCTCAAATTTCAACAGCACAAAACGTCAACGGATTTCTCCTGCACACTGTAAACCCAGCACTTGACGAGAAAAGCACAAAATACGAAAAAATCAAGCAAGAGGCGGACTGTATCAGACTTTACTGGAAGAGTTAAGAGCTAGACACTAGAGGAAGACGAAGAAGGAGGAAGCATCAAATCGATCAAGTACACTGTAAACCTATATCAGGGGGGCGTTTCATCAACGAGTTCGTCGGAGGTTTTCACCGACAAATTTGCTATCAGCCAATCAGACGCAAGGATTTCAGTAGCTTTTAACAGTTGTCAGTGTATTAATCACTGACAAAAAGTTTCATGAAACGGTCCCCAGCTTTGTATACACGGCGTGCTAATTAAACAATACAATGCACAGCACGATGCAAAACAATGCCGTCGCACTGTGAACGCCACATTGCACACGAAACGACATACTATGTAGTGTCGTGTGTATGTTTACAAACACGAATTACTGGTACCCTGTACGTGCGGATTTGGGAGGTCGAGTACGCGCTAGCTAGCTGAAAACGTGTGCATGACCAGAAACAAAACATGACCTTTGACATAATCTGCATATTTTCCCCGGTGTTTCACCGAGACAACCTTTCACGCTGGGCGCTCTCGGTGAACCACCGGGTGATCTCCCGTTGAACTATCAGTGTTTACCCAGGACGCTTCTCGGGTAAAAATTGCCCAAAATTTCATCGGTGTTTCACCTAGGCTTCCCCTAGGTTTCAACCGAGTGACCTTTCACACTGTGGGGTTCCCCGGGTGCCCCCAGGTGCCCCCGGGGAAGATTTTCTTCAGCGGGAAAGGGGTATTAGACAAAAATCTCGCCACATCAGATGTTTAGCATTACAGCAGAGACAATACACACATGTAGCTGCATCCTTCACCTAGATTAAAGGCTAGGCTGTCTGTGGTATGTAAACATGGAATGCTTTACATACAGTGCGATCCAGGTCTGAAGTATCTATTACAGCTTTGTCCAAAAACCAGTCTCCAGAACATTTTGTGACTTCTGAATTTTCTTTCCAAAACCCTCTCCCATTCTGGCTCTTATGTGTTGGGTAAAAATCTATCACTGCAATATATTTCAGTTAAAGATTGACTTTTGAATTTCTTCCCCAAATCCTATCCCTTTTTTAATTTCAATTCTTTTCCTTGGGGGGGGGGGGGGATTCTGTTACTGGAATATGACACAGTATAATTCAGGTAAAATTTGAATTTGTAAGTTTTTCTTCCATTCTATCAATATATCTGCCAATGTACCAATAAAAAAATTTGATAACTCATGCCTGTAGTTGATGAAATTACTTTCACTCTCTCTCCCTGAAAAGAAGAAGAAGAAAAAGAAAAAAAAAAGAAGTAAAAATGAAGAGATTCTGTGATATGCATATCCACACAGGGATTTCAATTGTTTACATTGAGCTTTGTATACAAGTTCAAGGCACCGTTTCAACAAAGTTGTCAGCACTGACAAGTTGTAACTCTCTGACAATCACCACAGTAACAGTCAGTGACCAGAGCTTCTCAGCCAATCGAAACCAAGGATTTTACCAAAATTGTCACAGACTGACAACTTGTCAGCGCTGACTAAATTGATGAAACAACCCCTGAAGTATGCAAAGTCATCAAGAAAAGATTTTGATTTTGAAACAAGATTTTGATGAGAGCAAATGCCTTAATTCAGTTTCCCTGTGAAATATCTATGATTATGTTTCTAATATGTTGAATCTAATACCAATGACAGACACGTGTCCACTTGTACTGTAGATTTATTCAAATTTATCAAAATCAGACTGGATTATGCAAAAGAGATAGTGTGCTGTCATAATTGCCCTCAAATAATTTCTTCTTGACAATTCACATAGAAAATTGATTACAATGTAGTTTAAAGTATTTGTAGATGACAAATTCAATTACACACAATGTACATACTACATATTGTACGTACACGTCATCCATTCATAGCATGGCTTTAGCTATTCACTCACTCCTGACACTCTATTCATTGCTTGCGTACAATGTCTATACTGGGAGCTCTCCACAATGCATCAAACTTGTGTAAATATGTCAGCATCGGTAGCAGCCTTGAGTTAAAGATAGTGTATTGTACTTTGTGCCTCCCCTGGCGTTAAAGGTATTGTTTACCTTTGGAAGCAATGGTTTAAAAATGTTCAGCATATCACATTTGATGCATATCATTGTGTAAGCCAGTTGTATCACCAAACATCCTACTATGTAAAAAATTTACAATAAAGCCTAAAACATAAGGAGATACATATTTGTACACAATATTGCTGTATCACTATTTTTCTCACTAAGCCATAACTGTAGATGGTTTAGTCTATAAACATTTTTATTATGACAATTGTTCACATTTTGTGTATTCAATTATACTGATTCAAGTTCTTACATTGGTTGTCTCTATCCCTAACTCACATTTTAGTTCAAGTACCGGTACTGTAAAACAAGGGATGTTCGCATGCATTTTAATTTTGCAAATTTTGCGAGAGCTGAGTTTCGTGAAATTAAAATGAACGTAAAGATCTTGTGTCTGCACTATATGCATTGAATGTCAGAGGCAACTGGTGAAAATTTCATGCTGTGAAAGGCCGTCGGGTCCCATTCGCAAAAATTTCATGCTGCGATAATATTGTGTTTTACAGTATTTTGAAGCACTAAAGCTGGGTTTTTCTTGGTATTAAAGAATGGTAAATAATGCCTTTAACATGTGACATGATTGTAGGTTGACCTTACATTCATTGTTCACCTTCTTTCGTCACACATTTGCCTACTTGGATACTTTGATGGTAGTTCATTCAAGCCATTCTTTCGCTTCAGTGGGTATTTTGTGTTTCAGTTTTGAGGGGGATTTGAGGGAATGTACAAAGCTTTGTACATTGTATCATTCACGAGTACTTGCACATTGCTTTTGCTAGTACAGTGTTCAATGAATGAGCCAAAGAGACATTTAAATAAATGAAGTACAATGCACTCTCATAATGACAAACACGGTTGAAATATAAATATCAAAATATCACTATGACAACAAGGAAAATAATTCATGTCCCAAGATTATCATGCAAGTGCCTTTAATTTATTTGGTTAGCCATTATAAAATTGATGTACTGCAAGAAAACTGTCGGTCATGAGTATTCTACTAAAATTAATTACAGAGATTTGTTTTAGGGGGAACTTAGTTTTTTTGTGTGCGTGATTGTGTTTTAATAGTTTGATGCTTCAAGATTCTACTGAATGTGAAATTTGGTTCCATTGTGAAAACCATGAATTCACTTTTAGTTTTATATATAAAATATACAGTATATATATATATATATATTTTTTTTTTTTTTTTGATTGACAGTGAATGTCATCCATGTTGATTCCTGTAGTAAAAAAATGACAAACATTTTCCATTAAAAAAAAACAATTTCAGTCATGGTTGTTTTATGGTACCATCATACAAAAAAAAAAGTGATCAATTGAAACTGTTGACAGTAAATGTACATAATGTGATTGAGCATGCACTTGTAACAGATTGAACACACGCTGTACTGTGATGTCAGAGAAGTGTGGTGGTGCAAAAATACAAGTTAACCTATTGAGGATGGCTGATTTTGATACAAGACGCATTTCCCATAAACTCTTGCCAAAGTATGATCGGGACTCATCCTCAACGGGTTAAGAGAGCCTTTCATGGGAACAAGTGTGAAGGGATGATGTCAGAGTGTAGTACTATCCAAAAAGAAATCATCAATTATTTTCATATAAACATTAAAATAACAATATTGATCACACAGACAGATGATAAGCATACACATTTTAGTGGAGGAATCACAAAAAGTATGTGATAAAGGCTTGTAATTAAACTAATGATTCCTTTGAGCTATGTACACTGTACTATTAGGTTCTGTTTACAAAGTGTATGTAACATCACGGATGTGTAAAACATTCATTTTACAGAGGATACAGGATAAAGAAGAGAAGGAAATTTCAGCCATAAATCTCATGAATTAAAGTTGTGTACAAATGAATCAAGGAGGTACAATATTTCAGATGTACTTGATTCCTTTCAGTGCAAAGATCACACCTTTGTTATATTCAAGTGGTCTAGGGCAACTATTGTTCCACTGACTACAATGTGTAGGTGACAATCAACACTACATTTTATGTTCTGAGAGGCTCTTAAACTGAGGTGATGGGAATAACACACTCCCTTTTTTTTGGGGGGGGGGGTGCAGGATGGCACCCCCCCCCCCTTAAAAAAAGGTACTATATACACCCAGTGTTATTTCCATCACTGAGAAATTAATATTTTCACTAGTGGATCGAAACAAGATTTCCATCCAACAAATCTTAAGAAAATATCCTCTTTTTTTATGTGTGTACCGGCATAAAACAGCAGCAAAAGCTTATCTGGTAGTTTTTGACCGTGTTCGCTGCCTATAACAAAATTCAAATGAGTGAGAGAAAATTACAGTTTGAATATTGACAGTCTATATTTAGTCTGCTTTTTAGTGTCTTCACTATCTGTAGAACTGATAAACTCAGTTGGTACAATGTAATCAATGTGAACCAAGAAAGCTGCTCCTCCATGGAGACTGCCAATTTGGTTGTTTGATGTATTGTTGCACAGACAATCAGGGTCTACAATAGTACAAGGCTGATAACACTTTACTATTGATGAAAAACTATTGATCACATGAATTGATGTGCTTAATGCACTATATGTACTATACCATGAATGAAGTCACTGTACAGCACATTTTCTCCATCGGTGTTTTGTTTTCTACATCATAGCAATGTTTAATATGCTTGGACACATGATACATGCAATGCACATTTACTGGGTAGACCAATCTCTGAATAGAATTTTATTGATGAAGATATAATATGCTTATTGTGACATATCAAGAGTAATACAATATGTAATAGTGTGTACACAGAGATGCATGCTGGGAGTTAGTAACTCTGAGGGTGTGAAACAACATGATGGGAGGGGGAGTGCGGGGGGGGGTCTCTCCCACAGAGACTCCAACTCTCCCGCTTTCGACGGGAGATCTCCCGCCGAAAGCCCACTTTTGCAAAATCTCCCGTTCTCCCGCTTGAGATTTGATTTCTCCCGCCCTGGCTCTGTGTCTCCCGTTTGAAATGATTTTTTACTTTTTGTCTTCGTATGTTGAAAAATAAGCCTTAGATAGCACGAGACTGGAGAGAGCATCAAGAACCCTAATTAGGCCTATTAGACTTTCCAGGGCCCAAGCGGGCCCTGGACCCCGGCCACAAGGAACTTTGCGCTCGTGATATGCGCTTCGCGCACATCAAGTTGGAGTCTCCCGTTTGCTAGGGGTTTCAGGCGGGAGAATCTCCAGATCAGAAGGTGCTTAGGGTTGGAGTCTCTGCTCCCATGATAGGGAGCTTTTTTCATTTAGGGAGTAGTAATTCATCATGCAATTTTGTGCTACAAAGACTATACCTATCACACAATTTTAGCTGCATAATTCTCATCTGTGTGTGATGTAGACGATGGTTTTGAAATAAGTCATTATTTTCTTCAAGGGTGAATGAGTGTTTATGTGTAGAATGTGTTATTGACATGACTTAGTAGATGACACAATTTTTAGAAACATCTGGACTATTCATGAAGAATAACAGATAGGGAATTGGTAAGGAAACAGCCATGTAGGTAGGCTACGATCCTCCAGCCAACCTCCTGGGAGGAGTGAGAAAATGAGTAGGACCTACTGGGTGGATGAGTGTGAGTTGGTAGCTGGGATGTGAGACTTGGTAGGTCTGTAATAGTATACAAATATTGACTGCTCATGAGGATGATGGTGGAAATTATCATTCCCGAGGTGCTTTTCATACCGACCCTTCTATCACCCCGAGGCGTTAGCCGAGGGGTGATGGAAGGGTCGGTATGAAAAGCACCGAGGGAGTGATAATTTCCACCACCATCCGAATACAGAGCAGTTAATATTTGTTTTATATACCTCATCGTTTAAGACTTAACCAAGATCTAGGGCTAGGCAAATAAGAAGTAAATTCTAACTGTTAGGCCTAAACGTTAGCCCTAAAATCAGGCCACAGCCTGCGCTTGCTTGCATGGTTTTCGTGCATTTCGTACTACCCAGTACGTACGGTACATTGTACTCACTCACAGTCACACGGCCTTCGGCGAGCTCCTGCATAAAATCTTGGCAGAAGATTGCAGTATACATCCAGTTTCCCGTCGCTCGTGTTTTTAATTCGATATTTTCAACATGCTGAGATTTGTCTCTGCTTCGGGATCCTAAGAAATTATAATTGCAAAGTGTACGATCTTTGATCCAGCTCACTTCAAATCACGGAGGAGCGCTCGATCGCCATGCCACGTTGAAACATGCCTGCTGTGCGCTGGTGCGATGATTTTGTATGTGTTTATACGATGCGCGTAGTGAACGTCCTTGGGTGGAGGGGTTGCGGACACCGCGCGCGAAGTCTAGTGTATATGTTATGTGTACAAAAGTCGCGGAGGGTTTACGAATTCTATCACGAGGGTTTTGCCTTTCTATCACGAGGGGTTTGCCTTTCTATCACGAGGGTTTTGCCTTTCTATCACTTACATGAAAACCCTAAGGCAAGATAGACGGGACTACACCTTGTCACGTGATATACTTTTGACCAATCAGTGATACGAATCTCACTTATGAGGTATATAATATGTGATGCTAGAAATCCTAGATGCATCTTTTCAATGGGCTGTTATGTGTGTGAAGAGTACATGATGCTCTGTTCTAAAAATGCTGTCATATATAGCTCAGAGAGACTGCTGACCATTTAAATAAACAAGATAATAACCTGATTAATAGCTATTACCTATTAAAGAGATGGTATAGTATTGGTGAGATGAGGATTGAGCTTTAACTTTTTGCAAGATACCAAGAAACCACCTGTGAAATAGTACATAGCATACCATTCTAAGAGGAATTCAAAGTTTAATTGACGAAAATTGGTTTCGATATGGCTGAGACATTAAAAGCAAAGTAAAAATCATAATAAAAGATGGGTCCAACCTTTTATTAGGATTGCTTTGTTTTTGATATCTCAGCCATTTCAAAACCAATTTTCATCAAATAAACTTTGAATTCCTCTTGAAATCATATGCTTTTTCATATTTCATAAGCGGTTTCTCATTGTCTCACCAAGAAATGTGAGAAACCTGAAATTAGGTCTCAACCAAACTATACGATCCCTTTAAACAAGACTAATAGCACAGTCACATGACACTTGAATTGATACATTACACAGTGTCAGCATGCAGGAGATGAAAGAAAATGAGTTTACTTTCAATTTCATACACCTTCTTTCTTTCTGTTTGAAATTGAAAATCTACAGTACGATACCCAATACATTATACCACTGATAACAAGTTTACACCTGTACTGTATGCCCTGCACTTTTAAAACCTTAACCCGTTGATGACGAACTAATTTTGCTACAACATGCATTTCACATAGACAACTGCCTGAATATTCTCGGGACTCGTCCTCAACAGGTTGAAAAAGGTGCCCTCTCTCTCAGACCATCTTTAATAATCTTTCACCATGAACTTCTTACTTGTCTTAACTGCATTGATGTACTACTGGCAAAGATAGATTAAGAATTATCTAATCGAAAGATTTTCCTATACAAAGGAATACCTCTACTTGAAATGGGTAAGTGTTATTCTTTTTGAGAAGAGCCCTGCAGTTGGAATGCCAAAATTATGAAAGTGATTTGTTTGTTTGTTTGTTTTTTATTTTCATTTGATAACCTGTTGGAGATTTGTTAAACGTACTTTATCTTATATTTGTTTGTTTATTCTTTGCAGTGGTATTGATCATTGAAACATAGAAAGGCATGAAAGAAAGAAATGCTTAAAATTGATTAATGTACAAACAGTCTGTAATTTTAAGGATAGTTATATAATTATTTTTTGTGATATTATTGTTTGTGTTTCCTCAGATCCTGTCTGTGCACTGCTGTCTGGCTGTCTCTTGCTCTCATGATTACGAATGCAAAAACGAGTGAGTATAGAAATGTAGATTATAATCTATAGTGTATAGTAATAAAGGCATTTTTGTGGTGCATTAAACACTTTTTTTCCCCAAATTTTCCGTAGGTACTGTATTACTTGAAGTGGCTGTGCAATAGTGCATGATGGTATTTCTTTCATCTGTTGACTGCTCAAATTCTTGCTAAAAGAGTGTAAACTTCCAAGTCTCATCTTGATACAGAGTTTACTTTAAATTCTTGGAACTGCTTTCTACCATGTGTACATTGATAATCATCTTATTGTTAGGGGTAGATCAAGCTTTCTGACAAGGGGGGGTTAAAGGGTGCGTACAGTTCTGGTTGAGGTGAGGATTTAGCTTTTAACATTGTGCGAGATATTCAGAAATCACTGATGAGATGTCAAAGAGCATGCAATTCTAAGGGGTATCAAAAGTTTATTTGATGAAAATCAGCTTTGAAATGGCTGAGATATCCCAAAACAAGGTGAAACAAAGAGATCCTGATAAAAGGCATGGCCTGTCGCCTTTTATTATTATCACTTTTTTGGATATCTCTGCCATTTGAAAACCAATTTTCATCAAATAAACATTGAATCCTTCTTAAAATTACATGCTCTTTCATATTTCATAAGAGGTTTCTCATTATCTCACTTAGGAATATTCAAAACATGAATCCCCACCTCAACCAGTACTGTACAGTCCCTTTAAGTTTGGGTAATGACAAGAAAAATGAAACACCAAAAAAGGTCTTCATGTCTTTTTCTGCCACTTCTCTCTCAAAATGGGCTGACAATCAAAAATAAGATAGGTCTTCACATTTCTTGCTTCCACTTCTCTGCTAAAAAGCATAAAATAAAAAATAGAAATAAGTAAAAGATAATAGAATATAGAAGGAAAGCTCAAGGGGGTAGTTTAAACTTCCTACATTCTACTATTAATCCTTAATAGGCATAATAAGGATTTGAATTTCAGTTAATGTATCTTGAAAGTGACTTTCTTTTGTCAACTCAGCTGATTCCTGGTTTTGAGGGTTGTTTTATGTACAGAGATCCCATTTTCCTCAATGATTTCATATGGAGAAGCACAATGAAGAATAAGTAACAGTTTTTGTAGATCTTTTTTCTCCCTCTCAAGTTTTTTTTTTACCCTAACAGGGTATTTATTGCCTCCATAATTCAACATTTATATCACTTTATACAAAAAGTGAAGAAAGAAAATACACTGAGCTTCAAAAGACATTCTTGAGATTAAAAACAAACAAACACAAACTATTCTCCCTCTCAATTTGGTTTTCTTCATGTTCTACCTGTGGGCCTTGGTATAAAGACAGTATGCATGAAAACCAGGAATTATACTAGGTGTTTCAAAAAACATTTCCCACTTTTGATCATAAATATTTCAAAAACTATTCATTCGATAAAACTGTCATTGATATGAGTAATAGCTGGATAGTGAACAATTTGGTTTGAGGTAATTTGCACGTGAAAGCATAAATCAGTTTCATTAAATCTACGATTGATTTTGAAGTAAGGTTTCAGATTTTGGTCAAATTTTAACCCTCTGTACAAAAATTGAACTTCGCACAGGATCCAATGATGTGTACATGTGAGTGTGTGCTGACAATGGCCCTGAACAATGGACATGCCTGAACCACCTGTTGACTAGGCGTCAGTCTGGCGCTCCCTGGCACATGAATGCTTAATCAATAATTCATGTGGATTGCCCTGGGCACTGCTAGTCTGAATTCATGCACGGTAAAGTGCTTGCAAACACCACATTTCATTCCAGCTGGCAATCATTTTCAAATTTTGCTTCACATATCACTAAATTTGGGATATAAATAAGCATAAATGATCTAAAGTTCCTCATTTCAATACAACTGTCTACTAATTAAATAGACAAATTTTTCGCTTTTTCGATGAAAAGAGATCATTTTTGGTAAAGAGTTCAGCAGCATTTATCATTGGGGCGATTTGTTTCAGAGTAGATTTATTTAAGGCTCCATATACACAAGTGTATATATACTCTAATTGATTTTCTTTACTTCCTGTCACCACGGTTACGATAGAACAGAAGGTATTCATTGTAATTTTGTTTTTCAGAAGTAGAGAGAGCACTGACGCGACTCAACGACAGTATCGACAGGCGTTTGACTTTACACAGATACTGCCAGAGGCTGAATAAAGACTAGCTGTGACAGTGGAATTTCTCATGATTGAATAATGAAGCATTCAAACCCTGGCCATTGTTCAGGACCATTGTCAGGGTGTTAACCACACACTCCCATACACATCCACTGACTCCTGTGCAAAGTGAAATTTTGTACAGAGGGTTGAAAATAGAGCAAAGTCTGGAACCTAACTGTGAAATGAATCATGGATTTCATGAAACTTGTTTATGCTTTCATATTTAAACCACCTTCAACCAAATTGTACACTATTCAGCTATCACTCATATCAATGACAGTGTTATTTGATATATAGTTTTTGAATTATTAAGAATTAAAAGTGGGAAATGTTTTTTGAAACGCCTAGTAGAATCATGAAATGCAGTCAGCAGTGTCTGACAAGCCGTTTGCAGTTGTTGGCATCAAGTTTAAATAAAGTATACTCCATTTTGTTCAACTCATTGAAGGGTGACTCAGTGAGCATTAATAGACTGTTCCCCAAACAAACACCTTTTCTCAAAAGTAGCAATCCTGTGTGTTTAATTTGTCTTCATTAGTCTTCATGGGTTGGACATGATTTTGATGAGTTTTATATCAACTGAAGACACCTCTTTCAGAATTCTACCATAACTAGGAAATTTCTTTGTGGCACTGTTTGTAGATTATGCAGTGTCACATATTCAAACAGGCTAAAAATATGAAAATAAGAAAAAAAAACCCACTTAAAAAGGCAAAAATGTGACATCTGAGGCAAAATGATTCTAAATGAGGCATAAGTTTTGAAGAGAAATAGAAAGGGAAGGAGGTTCATGTTTGTCAGAATCAGCAGAAAAAATTGATAAATTCATCTTCAAGTCAGCCAGCATAGTTTAACTCATCATGTACCATGGTGGAAAAACCCCCTGTGTGCCCCATTATTCTGAGACACCAATGTAGTCATGCTGTGAGAAAGAAAAAAAATTGTTTTTCAAATCTATGTAACATTTAATGTTTGTTACCCTTGACATGAAATGAGTAAAGTTCTGGAGAAAATGCCAAGCATTGCTTTGATGAAAAATGTATGACAAATGTATATTTTCTTTCAAATGACCACTAGCTACATTATTGTAGAGGCATAACCTTTGCATACAAAACAATGGCATAAACTTAGAATTTGCAAGAAAATTGTTAGAGGGAGACAAACTGGAGAAATTCAAACTTCAACAGAGAATTTACTCGCAAATGCAGTAGGGAACACCGCTCAATAGTCAATCAACACATAAAATGCAAAGCTACTGTAAAAGGGGATATTTTCGCGCTCGGCCGGGTAAGAAGAGTTTTGCGTGTTTTTAATTCTGCGGAATCAAGACACCAACTGCTGGAAACATATGGCAAGCAAAAATTTTTGCGCGCTTTATTTTCTTGCTAGTTTCTGGTTGCGCAAAATGCGCGAAAATTTCAACCCAACGAAAATTTCCACTTTTACAGTACAGGAGACATGAACGGACTTGCAAGAAACGTTGTCATTGTACTGTGACATGTAGCGATTTAGCGATTGGTTTGGGCAGGTTAATGCGTTTGAGCAGAATATGCGAAGTTGGCACACTGTTGACTGAGTTGAGCGTACAGATGGGTTGCTGGGCACATAAAGAGTTCAACATCCTTATTGCTGCCTCACCATTACATGACATTTTGATGTCTGTTTTAAATGCGGCTTTTATGGGACGTGTATTCCCTCTTACAGTGAGTACTGTGACAAGGGTGTGTGCAGAGAATGTCAGATATGTCCAGTGGACGTCATCCTGGGGATCCATCCAGACTTCCGCTATCTTGACCGATGTAGTAACTTCCTTGACTGCCCATATTGGTGTGGAGAGGGTATCCCAGGTGCCTTGCCCAAAGATACACAGGAGGAGATAAACAAAGCATGTGTACCTGGTAAGTATAAATGACATCCAAACTATAATGCTTTACGCTATAGTTGGGATATAATATATTGTTTGTAGAAATATCTCTCACAATTTTTTTCTTGTCCTTTGATTGGTCGAGGGTATTGAAAGTGACAAAACATCTTTCGACCGTGAAAATTCTAGTCCAGGCAGCTATTTCCCCAGAGAAAAAAAACAAATTTGCTGTTGGCAATTCGTTATAAAATGTACCACTAATGCGTCAAAGGCGTGTATTCTAGTGAATGAGATGATATCGCATCCTGCTCATTTCATTGTCATGGGTACAGTATGGTGGCGTCCCACCGACATGGCATGTTCTCTTCACAAGAAGACAGGTTAGGTTTTCACATAATAGAAATGAATAGGCATCACGTACCACAGACCATGCATACACTTATGTGTGTGCATGTAACTTTGTGGATAGAAAAAATGAACTCGGTACTGGTCTGTCAACCATGAACCTTTCTGTAAACATTAAGTAAATCCCACTTTCTTTGCAGTTTCAAATTATTTGTGAGGGATATATAACAAATATATTGGGCCATTCTTTGAGGCACTGGTTCAAGTATGTGTCTTTGGTGACTTCACCAGTAGGTCCTTTTATACCCCTCACAAATTATTTCCTGTCCTCTGATTGGTCGAGGGCATGGAAAGTGACAAAACGTATTTCTACCCTGAAAATCCTAGTCCAACTCTTTCCCTAGGGAAATATTATTAAAAACTATATCATGCTGCCATGGCGATATTTGTTAAGTGCAAACGCACCACTCTTGTCACATGCACATATTAAATAGTGCATGAGACATCACATCACAGTACGGTTTTCCACCAAATGCACTGCGTCTACGCTTTGTGAGATAAAGGGCATAGTGCAGTTGATGCATACACTTTCACATTGTAATTTTGTGCATAAAAAAAAAAGGAGATAACTTTAGATCAGTCAACCACCCACTTTACTTTGCTGTTACTCTTAAAATTCATAGGGAGGGATATGTAAAACAAATATACCAGCTGGGGGTGTTTCATAAAGCTGTTCGTAAAGTTACGAACGACTTACGAGCAACTGGTGATCAGTTCTTGTGCTGAATTATGGAAATTCTGATAAGTGTAGCACATCAGAACTGATCACCAGTCGCTCGTAAGTTGTTCGTAACTTTACGAACAGCTTTATGAAACAGGGCCCAGGCCATTGTTCGAGGTTCTGGTTAAACCATCATGTGCCTTCGGTGACTTTAGTAGCACTTTTTTTGTCAGGGCTGCACCTCTCAGAAAAATAGTGCTATTGAAGTCACCTCAGGCACATAGTTTTAACCAGCACTGTCAGGCCTGGTATTACTGTAAAACAAATGTTTCGTGTGCATTTTAATTTTGAGAATTTTGCGAGCGCCAAAATTCGCGAAATTAAAATGCACACGAAAGTTTGTGTGTACACTATATGCAGTGAATGCCAGTGGCTGTTCGCAAAAATTTAATGCCGTGAATATATCATGTTTCACAGTATTGTATGCTATATATCTATGCACAGAACAGTCATGTCTCAATAAAGATGAAATCAAAATAAGGCGCAAGACTGTTACTTTATGTTTTATTGTTCATTAAAACTGATAATGGTATAGAAGTTTGAATTTACATAACATTTGAAATAGAACACCAATAAAGCGATGAGTGTTTGAAAGGATCACCTAGTTTAAGCTCCTACAGTAGACTCTTTCAAAAAGTTACTCAAAACCCATCTGTTCACTCATGACATGTAATATTTATTGATTTATTATATAAATATGTTATGTTCATTCCATAAGTTATAATTTAGAATTTGTGTATTATGTATTTTGTACTGTGTTTCATTTTGCTATCCACTTCATGACTGAATTTCTCCTTTCTAATTTTTCTGCGAGATGCTTAGCGCTTAGAAACGTAATAAGGGCGATATAAATGATATTCATTATTATCATTATTTATCTTCCGGCTGTTACATGCTCCTTGCAAAAGTATGGTTCTCATAAGTTACATACTGTATACGCCATATATTTTGAATAGCGAGTGTACTATTTCGCGAATTGGGACTTCACAAAAATTTCGTGAGTGATAAATTCACTATTGTGGAGTCCAGTACCGAACGGAGAAATGTATGTGTGCTCGTCACATTCATGTCAGGATCAGAGCTGATATTTTAGCCCGCTTTTGAATTTGAGAATATCACCTGACTCGCAAAATTTGTGAAAATAAAAACCTCACGAAATATTTGGTGTATACAGTATTGTAAATATGCAACATCTGTATAAAGGAATATTAACAAATAGTTGGCTTGTTTTTATAGTCTTGCTGTATTTGCCGTTTTGTTTATATTGTTTGACATATATCTCACCATTTGTGTGCATGATTTTTATGTTATTTGTAAGCTGACATAGGCTCTTTTAAGTCAAATTTTTGAAGCCTTACTTGTACACGTTTTGTAGATCAGACTTAAATTTCCTTTGTCGTAAAGGACAGCAACTATTATATAACACAATGTAGAGTACTAGTAACTAGTGAAATGTATTTTTAAGAAGTTCCTAGTTTACTCTTTGCTCTCTGTCAGACAACAAAACAAAACAATAAACCCCCCCCCCCAAAAAAAAACAAACAAAAACTATCAAATATACCAGTCTAATACTCACTTGTATAACTTGTAGAACATACTAATGCTGTTAAACATGCTTCAAACTAACATCTAATTCAAGGCTTTCTGATAGTATACAAAGCACCATCAGCATTGTGCCAATGTTAGTAGAATAATAATCTAAGTATCAATTTGTTTTATAGTTAATAATTGAAAGTTCCTATTATTAAAGGGATATCACTTTTATACCCCAGCCCGAAGGGTGCCAGAGGCATTTTTTTTTTTTCTGAGAGTCTATGTTTGGTTGTTGTTGTTTTTTGTATGAGTGAATTCATGAAAGTTGTAGTTACACTGAAATCTGTGAAGTTGTCTTCTGCATGGCGTCTTTCTTCCAACTTGGTAGGAAGCAACATTTCAATCATTTTAACAAACATTTAAAGATTACTAGAATGATAAGTTTGTAAAGGCTTCTTGTCCTGATTCTCATGTAGTGTTTGAGAGTGATTGGCAGTACATTCATGGGGTTATATATCATCAGGGAATAATTTTCCTGGTATCACATAGCAATTTGCTATGCGTTTTGTAATGACTGCTATACAAATGTCATTTGCATAGCAATTTCTTCATGTAGACTTGTACATTGTACACCATTTTAGTTCAAAATGTATGTCAATTGACAAAAATTACCATTCAATTTTGAGAAGGAAAGTTATTCCTTGATGAATCATATCTACATACAATTTGTATCTCATTTAAATGACTGAATTTATCTTGATATCAGTGTTTTCTCATTAACATGATGGTATTATGTTCTCTTTCATCTGTTTATGTCAATTCAGAGGTGAATGTAACCATTGGAGAACCGTTATTCAACACGTCTACCAACACTTACTCTGTCACATGCACCGCAGATTTCTCTCACTTCACCCCTTCTCTAGAATGGCGTGATCCGTCAGGGAAAGTCATTGAAAACAAATCTTTAAATGGAATGAAGACTAGCACCCTTAGTCTACAGATCCCAAACTTCGGAATAGAAAAAAAAGGTCTATATGTCTGTGTGGCAGAAGGAGAAGGATACATCAAGACACAAAATGCTACCATCCAGTTAGATCATGGTATGTCTTCGATTTACCAACTATTCTTTGCATCCTCTAAATACAGTTACCACCATTTTGTTTTTGTTTTTGTTTTATCTTTTTAACAGAATGATAATTGCAGACCAGTATGGAAATCTACACTAGATGGTATTACAGTTATCTGTGTAGTTGGTACTCCCAGGGCCCCATTTCATAAAAAAGTTTAAATGATAGCAACTCTTGCTGGAATGGCAGTTGTCATGGTAACAACAAGAATCCAGCTTTCTGATTGGTTGTTGCTATTGGAAGTTGTCATTCCAGCAAGAGTTGCCATCCTAACATCTTTATGAAATGGGGCCCTGGTCAGGCTAGGAGGTTGAACTTTGATGAAATTAAAAACATTTCTAGCATACCATTATAAGTAATGCTGTAGTACTGGTAGATTTCAAGATGTGGTTTCTTAATGTGCGTGATACTCTTGTTGCCTGTCCAGCCATGTTTTAACTGGATGTTTTCATCTGCAATATTGAATAAAATGTTTATTTTTCAGGCATTGACATATAATGCATATCACTTGTTCTGTAAGAAATAATTTCTTTGCTGGTAGATTTGATTGTGAACTAGTTAATCACATGAGGCTTAATTTGATGATATTGTAAAAGATTACTGTACACAGCACTGGGGCCTACAACCAGTAGTATTATTGAATATTCTTTAAATAGCATACTGAGCTATATTTTACAATCTATTGAGAGTACAAAACAAGTGTTTGTTTGCCAACTTGATTGAGCTTGTCATACTAGGGAGCTATTGTGGAATAATTTTGTCCATCATCTTTCTTTACCATCATCAGTTGTTTTTCACCCACCATTCCTAAATTTCTTGCACTTATCTGGTTATCTATTCAATACTCCACAGTCTCATATGTTAAGATTTGTTAGAGGTTCAAATTTTATGATACATGTGTCCACTGATTGAGCAGGAACCTAGATCATTGTTCATAACTAGTGCTTCAAAGGGCAAAAACAATTTTTGGTGATGAAATCATCTTCTTTTGATTCAAGTTCAAGTTTATTTTTTTATTTTCTCCATCTCAACATAATCAGGAACATCTGCACATATGCATGAATGAAACTTTACAGAACACAATGTGGTGTGTATTCGCAGTATTATATATTTAGGTAGAGAAACAATATGAAGAAGAAGGGATGTACAGAGTGAAAAAAGGAGGTTTTGATATTATTTGATTATTGTCTGTCAGACTGATGCCTCACAGTGACAATGATGTTATCTTCATGGAAGGTATGACATAGTAACACCATCATGTATCATTCTTTTCTACTCCACACATCATAGTCATGTGACCGCCCAGCTCAAAACCCCACAAGAAGTGGCCGGTAAGGATTCTTTGTAATGGGCCAAAATAATCTAGAAGTCATTTTGTTTGACCGACTCAAATTTTTAAAGTATATCTTACCTGGGAGAGTATAAATCTTTTGTCAACCTACTGTCAACATCTAGCAACTTGCAACAAAACTGAAATTGACAGGACAATATGTATTACAAATTAAATATATATATATATATATACATATATCATATATATATACATGATATATATTTATATATGCTGTATTTATATTCATATATTTGTATATATATATTTTCCTTCTTTTTGACAGGCACTGCTTCACCATCCCCCACCCCAGAAATTCATACTTTTGTATTCACAGCACATTTGTGTGACACTATAGACTACTCTTTATCCTCGTTTCTTCCTTCTCCATGAAATTATACCTCTTGCTTCTCCCCTATTTCATTCACTTTTTGATTGGGTTAGAATTGCCTGATTTTAACAAAATATGTATCATTTAAGAGTTTAGAGTTTATTTTTAAAATTACAATTGAGAACAGTAGAAATTCATTTTGGCCTAGTTTTTGTTTGTTTTGAGCTGGGCGATCACATGTATGGTATGACTTCACAATAGCACTAACCTGCTAAAATGCACTCTCAGATTATGCATTATCAGTGCTTTGTGTGTATATTACTGATGTCTTGCCTATAACATGAATTCGATTGTGGAAGTGATTATGCAACATGCATGATTGTCTTACTCTCCAGTTAGGTTGTGAGTCTTAACATTTATTTGTAGCTGACATTTTTTTTTTCATAATCCCACAATTTTCAAATGAGTCTAGAAAGGCTGAAATTTGAGCAATATGGCATGCTATTAAAGTTTTGGGGATATTGGAAAAAGTATCACATACTCATGGGAGATGGGTAATAGTATGATATGATTCATGTCATTTGTCCATTTGGAGAAAAATGTTTATGGGTCAAATACATGTATGTATTTGAATTTACTGTCCAGATATGTCATGTGAATGATGATTTCAAATGTTTTATGAATTCAACAGGGAACAGCACAGCAATTTATCAACACCAGATAGAGGCTATCACAGGGTGTGCTATCTCATTATTTTTCCTGCATTTTATATTACATAATCTGTGTCTTGCCCTGTAACATCTGTTTTTTTTTTTTCAAGAATATCTTAAAGCATTAACCGTTTTTGTTTGTCTCCAAGTTAATTGCATGATGCATCCAACTTATAGCAAGTCTTCAATTGAGAACTAAGGATCTCAGACCACCTAGTCAAACTTGAGCAGGTTCTAGAATTTCAAAACTGCAACTAAATTCAGTGTTAAAGTGATGTAACAGGCTTTATAGCATACTGTACATTCAAACATAATTAGTATGGTTCCACAATCATTCAAGAAATCACAGACACGACACACTTATCCAACAAGTGCAAATAATTCAAAGTTTGAAAGAGCCAGATATTGATTCAGAGAGTTACAGAGGTAGTTTGATAGGAGAAAAATACTGAATAGATGTGGCTACAAACATTTGTATGTTATTGCACATAGTGGCAAACATATCTAAAGTATTTTCAAACTGTAAGATACTCTACAGTACTGAGAAGGATAGAGAAGTTCACACAGCCACAAATTGTCATGATTACTTGAGTTGCTATTTGAATCGCGACACAAAAACCATTTTTTTTTCTCCAAGTGTGTGGACATAGTAATCGTGGCTCTTAGTGAGATTGAAATTACTATCCACACACCATTTAAAGTGCAGTGTTTTGAAAAATACAAGTGTAGTCCACTTTTTTCTGAATGGTCTTGCTTATTTGTAGTGTATGTGTGCATTAATGTAGTGCAAAATTTGTCCCCTTTTATATCCCATAATGCAAGGTGAGCGGGGAAGTCTGTTCATGCTCTGAGACTCATGCACCTGCAGTTTGATCTTACTCAAACAAGGGCGATTGAACTCACAATGTTTCTTTGTGAACAGGTGTGATTTGGATAGCAATTTCTTTCTTGTGAATGACAGTGCAAAAAAGTGTGATTTAAATCATGCTTTTTCAGTGTTTGTGACTGATCCTTTTAATAGAAACTTTACAGCTTGTTTTTATCTTGTAATATTTTCACTACAGAGACTCATATGTTAATAATAGATTGTAAGCCAAGCCCCACCTTAATCAGAATCATTACTTCTATCACATTAGTTGATTATCATGCAGAATCCTTGTTGTTGTCAGTTTGTTTTTGAGTAGTCATAGTAACTATCATAATGATAGCTGCAAATCAAATTGACGTTCTGTGGCTCATTCATCTGTAATATATTTGGGACAATGTGTTTGTGATGAATATGATATGCATGGAGTAGACTGCCATGGTTCGGTGAACATGATTGGGTGTGTGGGTATGACTCATGACTCACAGTGATACTCGTATTCAAATCGTAATGGATTAATTCTTCTTCTAGAAAATGGCAAAAGAAGTTTATAGTATTGACTGCCTCTTTCAATGATTCTTTCAAAATAAAGAAAAATACAGCATCTGTAGTAGGAAGCCTTTATGTGTGGCAAATTACTGGGGGGGGGGGATACTGATACAAATGACAAGCTATTTGGTAAATATGGAACAACATGAAGCTCATGGGCAAACTCCAGCATTCAACCTAGCCCTGAACTAGGCTGTAATTATGAGTATATACAAGGTATGTAAGGGGAATTCAACATTATAACAATAGTTTTTATTGACTTTAGGCTGGTTCCAAAGGGCCTCAAACCAGAGGTCTTACATATTTGATTGCAAGAATGCTACTTGACCAGACATGTCGCCTTTGAGAAAGCCATGAGATTAGAAATTACAGATCAGTGATAATCTGAAATGAATAAGAGAAGGTCATCTGCAAATGAGTATGTTATGTTAGCGAGTTACCTGTTAAGAATATGCAACAAGATCAAATCTGTTCCTGATATGAATGTGGCATGTGTACCATTTTGATTTACAGTACACAGTACATGGACACTTTTTTTTTTTTGACATGGGTGCATAGCAAGTCAGATAGGGAGGGGGTCACCACTCACAGTCTAGCTCCGGGTGGACACAATTATCAACGAGCTTGTGAGTTAGTGTGAACCTCGCATCTCGTTGGCTGCACTATTGTGTATGAGCATAGGGTCATCTAGCAAAGACTTTGCACTTCCGTTGTAATCATCGAGTGGGGCTTACTTGTAAGTTGTAACTTGAAGTTTAGGTGCTTGTGTGAACCTGTGTCGTGAATTCACGAGTGGAGCTAATCATCGATGGTTTAAGTTTTCTAATTAAACTTCAAGTTTGGCAACTGCATGTGAATGTAACTTTTGATGCCCTGTCCTTTCACACAGAAGACTCAACCTACACGGTATATCACATTAAAAGAATAATAAACTAGAGAGCATTTCATCTTATCTTACTTCAAAAGTAGATATCTTTCCATGGTCAATTTTCTTTTCTTTTTTTTGTGCTTGGCTATAGTAAGATGAATATTGTGTGGTTTTATTTTGCAAACAATCATGACAATTGAGCAGGCACTTTTAACAACCCGCTGCTCCCACAAGAGTTAACTCTTTATTCACCATGGTGCAAGCCCCTGTCTTCTACACTATACCAAGACAGCAACATAGTCATGCTTTGGGAAAACATTCTACTTTTCAAATCTATGTAACTTCATAAATTTTTGCTACTATGGACAATTTGTAATGAGCAAAGTTGTAGAAAAACTGCGAAGTTTAGATGAGGGTGTAAAATTGGGTAACAAATCTATATTGTTTTTCTTTCAAATGACCAAAGCTACGTCATTGTAGAGTCATGACTTTTATGCACAAAACAATAACAGAAACTTATAAGTTACCAGCAAATCCGCTGCAAGAGGGAATACGCAACCGCTTGATAGTCATTCACCATATGAAATGCAAGCTGCATGTGACAGGATTGGAATAGCCCAAAACGCTTTCAGTGTACTGTGGCATGTGGCAATTTATCAATTGGTTTGAGCAGGTTGTGTGTTTGAGCAGAATAATGCAAACTTGGCATGCGGTTAAATGAGTCAGGCATGTGAACGCGGCACATAAAGAATTAAGGGTTTTGGCTGCAAAAACTAAGTTTAGGTGCAAGTGGTCTGCATGACATGCTGCTGAATATATGAAGAAAACTGCAAATAACAAAAAGTAAAACATTATGCATGAAATTGGCCTGCATTTATATGTGTATGCTAAGATCATGTCACAAAATGCACAAAAATACCTACTTATGTAATCAGATGATGTATGTCTGAAAAGTCCTTAGACTATTCAACAAAACTTTTATAAGACATTTCTTCATCAAGTTTTGTTATGAATGTTTTGTATGTTAACAGAGGGTTGGATTTCTTTTGTCATCACTATATAGGGCCCCATTTTTTTTCTCTCTTTCTTTCGTTCTTTAAAACAACAACAACTATTTACAAATTGTAGGCATCTCTTTGAGTGCAATGTATTTGTTGTTGTCTCCCTCTTGCTTTCCCTAGTCCCATCCCCTACCAGCCCTTCACCATCACCATCACCATCACCCACACCCAGCCCATCACCTTCAGGAGAAGTCCTGGTAGGAACTACTGATGGAAAGACGTCTACTACTGGTACTGACACCAAACAGAATTTGCAGTCGCCCCTCAGTAAGCATGAGTTTCAGTTCCTTTAGTCCAACATTCTTCCAGCTGTCCTGCCAACGTACCTTGCGATTTAAGAAACCCAGGATTATTGTATATTTCACTGCCTTTAAAAAAATGTAGCTAATTCAAAAGGATGTTGTTTTGATGAGTTTGAACTCAGCTCCATTTGTCGGCTGTTACTTCCCTGTTCATGCTGTCTTTTTGAAAAGTAGAAAATGATGCAAGTTATTTGGCCTTAGGAGAAGGAGAAGTTCTTGAGTGTCCAAGGTGGCAGCATAGTGTTTTCCTTTTTCCTAGCCCTCAGGAACATCACTCAATACAATCCAGAAATTCACAGGATGTGGTCAGGGTGTGATATATTTAATTAATTGTCCTCATTAACACACTCAGGAAAGGTTGTACTTGACCAACAGCAAAAAAAAAAGAGAAAAAAATCAAGTTAAATGTGAATGAAAATTTTGACCAAAAAAAAAGTTTACAGTGTGCAAAAAAACAAAAACAAAATTAAACACTCATATAGCCAAAATCCAAAAAAGCACAAGAATTAAAAGAGCCAAATGTTACAGTGATCAAAATGTAACATATTTGTACATGGAGTCTTTTTTTTTTCTTCTTCTTTTTTGCCAACAGTGTTAATCACGCAACCATGTCAATGGTATTGTGCCTGGCTGGCTTCAGATAGCAGGTTCATTGTAAGACTCCTGGAATTTGTGATGTCAGAATTTTCCAAAATAGCTTTTTTTTTATATGGAAGATATGGATCATATGGAAGAATATGATGTCACATATTTTCTTTCTCAGTCAACCATGAAATTCCATTCCATTCAGCAGGACTCATTACAGACTTCTGGAATGTGTGATATCAAGATTTTCCAAGCAGTATCTGATAGAAAATAATTATGGAGCACCTATAACCATCTAGGTCACTGCTAATGGGCAAATTCATTTTAAATTGTGTCTATTTTAGATTTTTGCAAAGGGATTAGGAAATAATTTACTGTATTCAGCTGTATGATTTTACCCTGGTTTATTCATGAGCACAAATATTAGCAGTATTAAGCTAAAAGAGAAGTGTAGTTCTGTTGTGCATTGTGAGATGATACAATGTACATACACCAACTAATGGTGGCACATCAGTGCCATGTATCCATGTCCTCTAGATGTAAAAATTCTTTGACCAGCTGTTCGGAGATTAAAGGATTTCCAGTCTATATTTCATCCTCCATCTACCATGAGCCATATGATATGATTTATATTATAATCTAACACTTTATGATAAAATTATGTATTCATATCATTCATTATGTGAAATTGTAAGACATATATCATGGTTTACATAATTATTGCAATACAATATATTTTTTGTTTATGAAATTTTGACAATACCTTTTTTATGAATATAGAAGGAAAGCACTTACACAGATGTCTGTAGGCGGGACTATGTTATCACTTTCAACACATTCAAAGATCTTTTGTGCTTGTTACTTAAATAGGAGTTAAATCTAATTTAAAAACAAAAACATTCTTTTCCTTTTTACAAGCCATCTTTAAAAAAGATATGAATCATGCTGTACATAGTACTGCAGGCAACTCAATTTTACTGTATCTTCAAATGATTGTCTTAATCTATTCCATTGATTAAAGGGACTGTACAGTACTGGTTGAGGTAGGGATTCATGTTTTGAACATTCCTAAGTGAGATAATGAAAAGCCTCTTATAAAATATGAAAGAGCATGTAATTTTAAGAAGGAATCAACGTTTATTTGATGAAAATTGGTTTTCAAATGGCTGAGATATCAAAAAAAGTGCTAATAATAAAAGGCGACATGCCACAACTTTATTAGGATCTCTTTGTTTCACCTTGTTTTTGGATATCTCAGCTATTTCAAAAATGATTTTCATCGAATAAACTTTTGATACCCCTTAAAACAGCATGCTCTTTGACATCTCATAGAGGGGTTTCTGAATATCTCATAAAACGTTGAAAGCTAAATCTTCACCTTGACCAGAACTGTACACACCCTTTAATATAACTCTCACAATATTCTGACCATGCTACATGCATCATAGAGTCATTATTCAACCAAGGAATTATCTAAACCGTATCATCTCTTTTTTATCCTCTCATATACAGTGGCTGTGATACTAGCAGTCATCATAACAATACTTGTGTGCATGGTATTGGCTGCGATCGTCATGTGCTGCAGGAAGGGACGGTCAAGCGTCCAGTCACCTGATGGAGAGACTGCCACCATCCCGTTAAGTGGTCAGTATATAACTGACCAGTCAGAAATAAGATACCAGATCAAAACAAGTCATGAACAAGTCTGTGCATGCTGTCGTATAAAATGAGTCAGATTACTGTCAGCATAACAACAACATGTCTAGATTTACAACAGATTGCTCTTTGGTTACTCTGATATCTTTGATGATCTATCTTAAAATCGTGGACGATTTTGCTGAACAGCTTTTGTAAGTTATGAAGAACTGCAACCACATGTGCATCTTACATTTCCATGCAAATCAAATAAAGTGATGCTATTTAACTGTATACGCCATATATTTCGTGGGTCTAAATTTTCATGAATCGGAACTTCATAACGATTGAATAGCGAGTGGTTAAATTCGCGATTGTGTGGTTCTGTACTGAATGGAGAAATGTATATATGCGTATGTCACACTCATAGCTTGATGAGAGTCAATATTTTCCTGTGTCTTTAATTATGCGAACAGCACCTGATCACACGCAAAATTCGCAGAAATAAAAACCTCGCGAAATATTCGGCATATACAGTATCACTCAAACACCCTCCTCTTGATTCCCACAGAATAGTGCAGTAAAATCTTGCTCTTGGTTATTAATTTAGCAACTAAAAACCATCCTCTCAAAGCTTTTATTGCCAATGATCACAAAACAGAAATAATTTCATGTGAAAGATACAAGTTTTTCTTTAATAAGTTCTGAAAAAAAACAAAGGAAAGAAATACAGCGTATAATGAAGATTGCTGTGCAAGTCTAGTAGAGACTCTTACCTTTTATCTACTTTGCATATGATACGTGTCTGTGATTGTGGCTAATGGTATTGTAATAGGGAAAAAATGTGACTTAACCCTAACTAGGCTGGGGGGGGGGGGGGGCCTTGGAGGCCCCCCCCTCGACGTTCCGCGCGATGTATCGCAATCGCAAAAAGCTATCGCCGCGACGTTTCATGACTTTTTTCTTTCGAGTCTCCCGCATTTTTTGACACCAAATTTGCGATGCTCGGGCTCGCGGTTCCGAAGTTACGCATAGATATGTACATGCATGTCAGACCAAAAATTGCTCAAAAACGTTAATTCGTGTACAATTTCAATGCAAACTGTGCTTACAGGCAAATTTCATAAAAGCATGATTATTTTGGTGTTTTATTGATTAAAATCAATGAATAACATATTTTCTTGTTCGGAGCGATGTCGCGGACAAATTTCATCGAAAAAACAATGAAAAACATAAAGTCGAAAAAACAAGGAAAAACAAGGAAATACATAAGAAATTCTAAAAACAATAAAATACTTAAGAATTTTTTCTGATATCACAATTTTTTTTCATTACATTTGCTAAGGACACTAAAAAGAATATTTACACAAAAAATGTGCCTGTTTTGAGCTTTATTTTGTGATTTATACCAAATAGTTTGATTTTATGCATCATCATGCATAAATTAGCATAATTTAGCATAAATGATGATTTTTTTTGAAAAAATAACTTCATGGTATTTTAGATTACATCATAGGCAATGTGTGTGCCAATTTTCGTTGCGATCGCGCGGTCGATGGCCGAGATCTGGAGGGGGCCCTCACCAAAAAAAAAAGTTAGAAAGCTGAAATTTATAGGTCTCAAACAAAACTATACGATCCCTTTAAAGGGATCGTACAGTTTTGGTTGAGGCCTAATTTCGGGTTTCTAACATTTTTTGGTGAAATAATGAGAAACCTCTTATGAAATATGAAAGAGCATGTAATTCTATGAGGAAATCAATGTTTATTTGATGAAAATTGTTTTTGAAATGGCAGAGATATCCAAAAAAGAGCGATTCTGATAAAGTGTGGGACCCACACTTTATTACGATCGCTTTGTTTAATTTTGTTTTTGGATGTTTCAGTCATTCCAAACCCGATTTTCATCAAATAAATTTTGAATTCCGCTTAAAATGGTATGCTCTGTACTATATCATAAGTGTTTTCTTGGTATCTCGCAAAAAGTTAAAAGCCCAATTCTCATCTCCACCAATACTGTACCATCCGTTTAAATAGAAAAAAAGTTAGCTCATGTAATATGAAGGCTGTTTGCAAACTAGAGTGTAACAGACTTCATCTTAATCTATTTTTATCTAAGAACGTTTATTTCTCTTCTTCTGTAATGCAAAAATGCTGCAAACAATATAAATGTGTTATATGAGTATAGAAACTCACATTTCAATGTATTAATCTTTGATAATTTGTATGAAAAATATGTTCATTAAGTCAGGTTTTGAAAAGAGTATAAATCTTCTTTAGAACCCCTGCGTTAACTGTTTGATACTCTATTTCCTTTATGTTTACCAGTCTCAATAACTTGGAAAGGTGAACTGCTGGGTGACATTGTGTGGGATAATGTAAGGCAAGATATTTTGGCAACATGAAATTTTTGTAAGTTATCATTGAAATGATGGCCTCTTGTGCCATTTGCCTCTGGCATTCAATACATATTTTCTGTGCATTTTAATTTTGCAGTCTTACTCATGCAAAATTTGCAAAGTCAAAATGCACACAAACATTCCTTATTTTACAACGTTGGCAGAAAAATGCATATTTTATGTAGTGATGTTGAAAGATATGAGGCTTGAATGAAAGAAAGAGAGTAAGAGGCATGCTGAAAGTTGTCAAGTTAGAAACATGATCATGTGATGTCCATTCTTGGTTCTCCACCATGCCCGACACAGACTAATAGTGGTATCATCTATCTCTCCAGCAGAAAATTCTGTTACCATGGAAACCAGTGACTTTCAAAGTGTGAACATCCTTGGTCTTCAATGTCTGTGGACTTCAGATTGTAAGAAGATCATTGTGGAGAAGGTAGCTGAAGGACCGCTGAGTAGGCTCTGCCTAAACAAGAAGGACAGAGAGTGGATAAGTAAGTTTCAGAATGGATAAATCTCAGATTATACAAATTTGCTCTTCATTGTATAGTTAGTGCATGTCTAAGAAATTAGGGGATGGAGGATGATTAAGTATTTCCTGACTTGCCTTGCATGAAAGTCACTGGAAGGAAGTGCTTTGTAGCAGGGACTTGAAGAGTCTCTTCACATCAGTAGACTGGAGTGAATGATTGTTTTCTTTTCAGTATCACTAAAAATTTGACCGCATCATCTCATATCTATGTTTAGTTTCATGGAATAGAAATGCAAACTGTGGCAGAACTTCACTGAATTCGTGGTATAGAAAATTGCTTAAGCTCAAGGATCCTATTAAGTCAAGTTCTACTATTTTACTGTTTTCTTAATAACAACATTTGACATAACATCAGTAAATTGGCACGTACCAGGGACTCTGGGATGTTTGCTAGTCTGTGTGTTGATCACAGGGGCACAGTAATTAGGGTCGGGCTTCCTGTCTTGTTTGCCCCTTTACAGTTGAATGACAGAATTGTGATCTCAGGCTGCTGCTCATCTGGGAATCAAAGGTGTTGCTTTAGCATGCACTAAACTTTGACTTTGATGTATTAAAAACAAAAATAGTGTATTGATGATCAGAAAGTTGTTTCTATTGAAAGTAATATGGCATGAACAGAAGCAGCAAGGAACCAAGCTTGAGACAAGCAATGACGAATGGATTAATTATTTTTTTATATTTCAATTTTTTTCATGAACATTTTGGACAGTTTCAAGTGATGATGACCATCGCAACTCCCAGCTCCATATCCCAGACTTTCACTGGACTGACCGGGTTGATATCTGGAGGCAAACTCAAGGCAGGAGAAGTAGAAATCAGAGAGGAAAAAAGATCTTTGTCAAGACTCTCAAAATGAACTGTAAGTAAGAAAGTCATCAAAGCCTGGCCACTTTCAGAATCTTTGATTATAAGCCCACGAGTGAATATTTATCTCCTTTTGTGTATTGTATAAATTGCAATAAAATACTATTTCTTTGGACTATACTCATTATAACACACAGGGTAATTCACACTTGCAGCCTACTTAATATCACTTGAATATGAACTTTGCATTGCTTCAATAGGTCATTGTATTGTCACAGAATCAGAAAGCAGTTTTTGAATCGGTCAAGGTGTTTTGATTTTTTTTCCAAGGAAAGAGAACTAAAGAATAATCTCATGTGGATCTTAAGATAAGTTGTCCCTCTGTTTACACTTTTTGTTCTCCCTCACCTTTGACCCCTATATGTAGGTTTGAAAGTGACTGAGTCAGTTACCTCAGTGAGAGTGGAGTGTCCTGAGGATAAAAAGATGTTTTACTCTAGGATTGGTGAGCTACAAGGAGATGACCCACATTGGATAGGACAGCCTAGACTGATAACAACAGAAGAAAGAGAGTTCACTGGTCTGAGACCTAACCTCAAATATCGTGTTGAACTTGGCACAGCAAGAGGCGGTCACTCATCAAGGATAGAGTGGACATGGTCATCTGTCACTCAAACCAAATGTAAGCCCATAAAGCATAAACACAACATGATGCCCCCTACTACCAGGGCAAAGAGTTTCTATCCCTAACTCACATTTTAGAACTATTTTAAAGCACTAATGCTGGGTTTTTGTTTCATCTGCAATGGTATATCATTCCTTTAATATGACTTATCACTGGCTGTAGAGAACATTTTAAATAATTTCTGTGATTTGGGGCCTTTCTCTCCCCCCCCCCCCCCCCAAAAAAAAAAAAAAAAAAAGAAGAAAAGATTAATTTACTGTGATGTATTTATTAAAACTCTTGGCCAATATCTTTAGATTTCTTTGGTGTGTGATTGTGGTAGATGTTACAATGTGAATTTTATCTTGTACATACATCAGAATTTATATTCTGTTGTCAACAAGATTTTCATACAAGGTTTCTTTTCTTTTTCAGCCCCAACATTTCTTCCCATTCAACCAGGAGAAGAGACAGCAACCCTTCAGCTCCAAGACACTTTGCCAGAATCTTACCGTCTCTTTGTTAAGGTCAATACTTCCCAGGAGGAGGAACTCCATAATGGTAGATACCAGTGTGAGGGACTCATCCCAGGCATGACTCAGGTTGTGCAGCTCAAGATAATGGAAGGAGATGACTTCAGGCTTCTCAGAGAAGAGACATTCTGTACCACAGGTGAGTGAGTTTGGTATGAAGGGGGACTCATTACAGATGGTACAATTGGAAGGGAGACTGGATGTTGCAGGAAGTACAGTTTAGTTCATCTGGTTTGGAGGGAGACTCATTGTTCATGTAGTACAAGTGAGTTATTGTGGTTTGGAGGGAGACTCAATGTTTCAGGTGTTAAAGGTGACGGAGTCTGGTATGGGGGAGACTTATTACAGATGGTACAAGGGAATGTATAAGGAAGACTGGATGTAACAGATAGTACAGTTGAGTTCATCTGGTTTGGAGGGAGACTCACTGTTTCAGTTTGTACAGTTGAGGGAGTCTAGTTTGGAGGGAAACTCAGTATTTCAGGTACAAAGTACCAGTGGAGGAACATGTATTAAAGTCGAGTGAGTCTGACTTGGAGGGAGACTCAGTGTTCATGTAGTACGAGTAAGTTAGTGTGGTTTGGAGGGAAACTCCGTGTTCATGTGGTACAATTGAGTTAGTGTGGTTTGGAGGGAAACTCAGTGTTCATGTTGTACGAGTGAGTTACTGTAAACGTGGAAATTTTCGCAGTACATTAATTTTCGCGGATTTCACGCTACGTTCGGCTAGCGCGAATTCAAAAACGCGCGAATATATCTTCGCAATTTTCTATGCACATTTTGAACGGGCTGAATTGTGTGCGCTTCGTCGATGATATACTGCTACGTAGTACAGACATGTTTACGCATATAGCAGTATCATCGCACGCACCGCACGCACCGAGCCCACGGCCGATTGGTGTGCTACATCCCCGCGACTACAGTACTACAGTACATGTATCGAGTAAAATACATGTACTATGTAGTTGAGCGCTTGTACTCGCACTCGCGCCGCTCGCTACGTCGCTTATTGTACGCTGGCATAGCAAGCTATAGTAGCAGAGGCTCTGGATGAAAACAGTGACTGTGTATTAACCTGCTGCGGAGCGCGAATTTAAGAACCCGCGAATATGTTTTCGAGCCGCGCACTGCGAAAAATTAATCGCGCGAAAATATTGACGTTTACAGTAGTGTGGTTTGGAGGGAACTCACATGTTCATGTAGTACAAGTGAGTTAGTGTGGTTTAGAGGGAAACTCAATGTTACAGGTATTGCAGGTGAGAGAGTCTGGTAAGGAGGGAGCCTCAATGTTTAATTTAGCAAAGTTGAGTGAGTCTGATTTGGAGGGATACTCAGTGTCATGGATATTACGGATGGATTGAGGCTCCATGTTGCAGCTAGTACAGATGGAGAGAGACTCAGTGTTACAGGTAGTACAGATAGAGGGAGACTTGGTGTTGCAAGTAGTACAGATTGAGGGAGGCTTGGTGTTGCAGGTAGTACAGATGGAGAGAGACTCAGTGTTACAGGTAGTACAAATGAAGGGAGACTCGGCATTGCAGGTTGAACAGATGGAAGTAGACTCGGTGTTGCAGGTAGTACAGATGGAGGGAGACTCAGTGTTACAGGTAGTACAAATGAAGGGAGACTCGGTATTACGGGTAGTTCAGATGGAGGGAGACTTGGTGTTGCAGATAGTACAGAGGGAGGGGGACTTGATGTTACAGGTAGTACAGATGGAAGTAGACTCATGTTACAGGTTGTACAGATGGAGGGAGACTCGGTGTTGCAGGTTGTACAGATGGAGGGAGACTCAGTGTTGCAGGTAGTACAGATGGAGGGAGACTCGGTGTTGCAGGTAGTAGAGATGGAGGGGGGCTTGGTGTTACAGGTAGTACAGTTTAGGATGTCTTGTTTGCTGGAAGACTCAATATTATAGGTAGTTCCTGAGAGACTCAGAAGATTTTACTGCAGTATGAGTACATTGGTTTACTTTTAAATGTGTAAAATATGAACTTTTCTACAAAAAAATTAATCAAGAAATGAAAGTAACAACAACAGCAAAACACGCAAACCTACAAATACTGTATATCCAGCTTGGTATTTGCCAATTGATGATGAATCATTTACATGGTCTGTTGGTCCCACTGAGAGTCTTAAAAAAGGTTATGTGTATGTTTGGTAGGCCTATCTAAAGAATATTTTCTCTGATGAAAAAAGTGTAGTGGTCTTCTATCTTCTCTCATTCCTAGGTGTTGCTCCACTTGGAGGCAACTTTGAAGATGATTTGTCCACAGACACTGAAGGTCATCAACCTTTTCAAGGGAGTAGAGGAGCTCTGCGAGGTGGACAAGTCTCTGACACAAGTTTAGGGTGCTGCACTCCGTTTGTAAAGGCTGGTCAAGAAGTCGCTGAGAAAGATCACCAGTGGTCAATGAATATTGATGAGTCCACACGCGACATCATCATAAAGTGTTTGAAGAATTTATTCCAGAAGTACTATGACACATCAATGAAAAAAATAAATAGGGATAAAATAAGAAACTGGAAAGATGTTGACAGGCTTCTTGCCGAAAAAGGTCTTCGGCAACATTGCAGCATGTTTGATGTGATGTACGTCTTTGCAATGCATGCTAGGACAGGAGACAATGGCTTTGCCATGAGATTGTACGAGGAGCATCGTGGAGACCGCTGCCATCTTTGTGATCATGCCTACTTTATTCTTAGCCGTCATTCCAGCTTGCCATCCACCAGCTGAAATCTTCTGGAGCATACAAGTCACTTCAGACTTGAAAAATCTGCAAAACAGTGTAGACAGATATAGTAACATGAAAATGACTTGACACCTTCTTTCAAAGCAAATTCAAGAGTTCCTGCTGAAAAGCAGGCTGGAAATTGTATCTTGTATACTTGTGTACTTGTGACCAAAACATTTGCTTTTTGTTGGGCCAGTGAGGCGATCATCACCTTACCATGTATGTGAGTCATGCTTTTTATCAGACATGTCAGGGCTGAGACTACATACATTTATTTGCACATCTCCTCCAGTGTGATGGGTAACATAGGGGAAACTTTTCTCCATTTAATAACTTATGAGCTAGTTAGTCAAGCAGGGAAAAGCAAGTCTCGTATGTGTCTATGTGTCACAATAAATTGTGTGCGTGGAATTAATTTTGAATGGTTTTTCCATTTGGCTGCACCCAGGGGCCATATACTGGATTCCATAGTTACCGTGTACATACTATTCCCACCTAAATACAAGAAGACATGAGCATCATCTGTTTTATAGAATGGTGGACAAATTTTAGTCAGAAATCCATAATTTTACATATATTTCAGATGATTATTAACATTTGGTAAATTTACTAGATGCTTTTTCTTTTCAATTGCTATAGATGCACAAAGTGAAACAGTAATAACTGGGTGTATGACTAACCATCTTTTACTAACGGTGCAATGTTTCTTGTTATAGTTCTTGTTATTACTGCACAATAGCAAGCTGGAAGTGTTCGTGCCCTTAACAAAGATGGCTAGCTATGCATTTGTTTTACTAAATGCACAGTGCAGTGATTTGGCTCAGTTGGTATCACGTCTGCCTGCAGATTCAGGGTCATTCATTCATAGCAAGTATGTAAGTTGCATAGCTCAGTGAAGTGGTAAGCCCTGTATAAACACATACAGCTGGATCCATTGAAATACCAGCTAGTTCAGTTCAATATGGGCTATCCAGCCATAAAGGACTCAGGCTTGATTCACAAGTCTCACTGAGCAATGTTGTGTGTAATCATCCCATTCCCTCTTATAAGAAGCAAAACACTCTGTCCCTCGAATAGGACATCAAATGTAGGTCCCTGTGTGAGAGAGTCACAACTCATGCACGTAAAAGAACCTACCTCATTCATTCATCGCAAAGAGCAGGGTGTTTAACCCGGTGAAGTGGTTCCCTACCCATCCACACAAGGAAAATTGGTGAATAATGCTGACCCCTCGTGATTTGCCCCAGGTGACTAGCAATGGTCAGCAAATGGTATCAACCAGGTACTTGTGGCCATTCAAGGAAAAGTAGAAGTACTAGCTGCACGGCTGGCCATTTCTTTCTAAGTATGCAAACTCTTTTGCTGCAAGTATGCCACAGCATGTTTACACTGCATATGGCCAGTGATCACAGTGATTATTTGATATTAAATGTGCTGCCAGTAAAACCTGATTCACGGTGTTAGATCAATACAAGGTCACAGACTTTTCTTACCTCTTTGAGGGCACGTGTCTCTAGGAAATGCGTGTTGTAGTTAAATCAGCCCATCGCCGATGGGTTAAGCTGTTCTATAGTTAGCTGCTGCCAGTCATCTGCTGCATTTGACTCTGGCTACATACCAAATGCCAGCAAGATTTGTGGTGCATAGCGTATATTTAATAGAATACTTTGATATTTGTACTGTCTTTATTGAATGTGAAAAGTACTAAGTACATATTGTTGCAATTGTGGTGTATACAAATAATGTGGAATGAATATGTGGGTGAGAAGTTTTGTTGCAAATAAATATTTACTTTGTAAATATTGTTTGTTGATGTATGTACAGCGCTTTGATCAGGTCCTCTTAAAGCGCTCAATAAGAAATAGTTATTATTATTATGAGGATCTTTGTACTGTAGAATCTGATATTTAAATGTTAGATACTTTGCAGTGTTGATACTTTCACAGACTTGTAACGGAGATGATACCATTATAAGATTATTTCAGGTACTATTGAAATGTTTTATGATGTACAAAAATACTGCCATTTGTGAAATTCTGAAATACACATGTGCCACTTTTTGATCATGTTGATTTACCACAAAAATAGGCATTTTCACTTTGGCATCTGGTAACATTTATATGCCATGAGATGCCACGGTAACATAACTACATGATGGAATATTTTGTGTGACTTTGTTGAAGACATCTTGAATATTTACAAAGAACTATCTCCACTCACTCATGAGCCATTTTATTCATTCACTGTAATTCAAACATTTTGGAGTATGTTGTAAGTATCTTTGAAATTATGCCTCCAAAGTATAATGAGACCATTCTTTTCAAGGTGCCCATCATTGGGACCTACACTCAACAAGCTTTGCTTTTTAGTAGGTTCCATCGTATTTCTCTTCGCATCCTTTACTTTGATTGAAAATGACACATCGACCGTTATGTATTACTTTTGTATTCCTATTTCTTCATGTATATATCCAAGCTGGACATTCTGTATTTTATTTTGTTATATACCATGTATTTTCCATCGAGAAATACGAAAATAAATTGAAATTGAAATTGAAATTAGCAGAAAAATATGAGATTGAGTGCATAGTTGAAAAAAAAAAAAAATCTGGTCCATGGAGATGGAGTTTTTTTTCTTTCTTTTTTTACCAAAGTCATGTGATCACTAGATGTGCTGTAATCATCACAATGATTTTTAATTCCAGTAGTGGACTCTTTGACAATCTTGTATGTGATCAATTATCATAATTCTGAAATCATTACCATGATTCTGACCTTGAAATTTGAAATGTCTTTCAAACTATATATACCTTGTAACACATTCCGAATACAAGAGTTATATTGTTATCATGTGATTTGATGTATTCAAGTTTCTTTCAATCATTGCAATCTTTCAAATATACATTATAGGTAATTATAGTTGATGAGATTTAAAAACTGCCAAATGAACGTCAATCATAGAGTAACAAAAACAAAACAACAACGTCATGATAGTTTCTGCATAGTGTTGTTTGTAGCTCTACACATTGGTATTTGTATGATAATATTTTTATCAAAATAGAATAATTCATTATACACTGCAAATTGTTTCAGGGAAGCAAACAGATTTTTTAAAAATTAATATTTTTTCATCTTTCAAATCTTCAAGTCTTTCTATCTCTGATCAGTCCATTTTCTTTACCTTCCAGTACAATGTGCATCATAAAACTGGCTTTTATTTTGCAGAGATGTATGTTTATGTCCATGTGAAATATTTTGTATGAAGTGTACGATTATAGTGTCTTGTACTATTCTGAAATTTTATCCTGCAGTTAAAACTGGAAATGATTTACATGTCTTCTAGAATGTACGATCTACATAATGTACTGTATGTACACCATTTTTATCAATGATTTGATTTACTGTTAATGTGTCTATTCAGGAATAGTTTTAGTATGTAAATTGTATGTCTGTGTGTTTGTTTGTTTTTTCATGACTTTTTCATGACATGTTTTGTTTCGTCATTTTTTTTTTATGTCAATTGAACTATATACCTTGGTTGAGAAATAATTTGTAGTGGTGTGAATGTCATTGCAAGACACAGCTTTGTATGTACCAAAAATGTAGAATATTTCTCAATGGCTGTCTTATGTGTGGAAGAAGACTGATGCAAATTATATCTTCTGTACTTGAGGGGACTATAAGATGCTGACCGTAAAGAAGAAATCCACCCCAATAGTAAATAAGCTTGAAAAGAAAGAGAAAAATATTCCCCATAGAATGATGCAAAAATGACAAAAATCGGATATGAAATAAGGAAGTTATGACATTTTGACATTTTTACAATTTTTTTGGAAAACATCTCTTGACCAGTCCTTATGAATATTCAAATGAGCGAGTTGATAATGTCATACCCTTACAATGTTTCATTGTAAATACATGTATGTTATGTATGAAATGAAAAAAAAAAAATGTATTTTTTTTTTGGGCAATACATGTAAAAACATGATCCCATACCAAGATATATCAGAGTTAGCATTTGTTCCTTTTTTATTTTTGATGGATTAAGACATGTTAAATATTTATGCAACTCAAATATGACATATTTGACTTTTATGTATATGAAATGAATAACAAATTGTGAGGCATGACATCATCAGGTCACTGATTTGAATATTCATAAAGACTGGTCAAGAGGTTTTATTTTTTTTGAAAAAATGTGAAATTTCAAAAGGTCACTTATTTCTTATCTGAGTTTTGTCTTTTTTTATCATTCTGTCGGTAATGTTTTTTTCTATTTCTTTTGAATTTTATTCATTTTTGAGGGTGGATTTCCTCTTTTAAAAGTTTGATAGATGTGAATGATTTTCTTGCATTTTCTTCTGTGTACCGTTTACTGCACTCTGTCTGCTGCCAAGCACAGACGTCTGATAAATGATAGCAAATGAACACAGATTAGCCATATCCTCATATTATTACTCTCAATTATGTCACATTGGCAATCCTATTGGTCTGAGGAACATTGCCACACCCATGTGGGCTTGCTAAGATCTACAATGAGGTGAAGTTTGGCAGGACTACAGAATGGTGATGAAAAAGCTAAGCAATTATATTTTTTTGATGTAAAGGGTCAAGCTACATCCTTCAGTCTTAAAGGGACATTCTAGACGATTTTCATAATTTCACATCATGTAGTACATAAGTCGAAAAGTCCATGTATAGATCTGTGGAATTTATTGTGGTTCTTGAGCAGAGAAACAATACTTTGAAAAACCTTAAACGAATTACACTGAACAAGGATGATGACATAGGAGGTTCACAAATTTCAGAAATGTAGTAGTGTAATGCCATTACAATACCACTTGCTTGCAAGTTCACCTGTGAATAATCTATGCGTGTCTTCTTCTTTTGTTCTGCTTCCTTGAGCCCCAACTCATGCATTCTTATGGTGACTCTGCCATGTCATCATCCTTGTTCATTTCAATTTGTTCTAGATTTTGAAAATCTTCTTATTCATCATCCCAATTACCATGGTATCACAAATTCTGAAACTCTGTTCTCAGTGTAACTAGTCTATAGTTGTTCAAATGTAAAAATCTGAAAATCATCCGGAGGTCCCCTTTAAGATTATTGTATTGTATCAGCAGCAAAATTCATGAAGGATTCTGGAAGGAATATGACATCGTGTGGCTTCTCTTGAACCAGTGCAATCTGGGTTGCGGTTGTTCTTTGTGATCCAGTGTGATTTGGGTTGTGGTTTTTCTTCGTGTACCAGTGCAATTTGGATTGCAATTTGTATCCTGTACATGTGAGATCCAGAACACAGTAAAGTGTGATTTGAATTGTGATTTGAATCACACTTTTTAGTGTGAGAATGGGCCTGATATCAGAAAAACCAAGTAAGCATGAGAGAAACTGCATAATGCTGCCAATTAGTAATTGTAAATGTACGGAAGATTTGGTGTGTAGGCTACACATGGCACAAGAGAGCAAATGTGCAACTGATGCAGGGTGCTAATATACAAGTTCTAAAAATGAAGGTACTGTTACATTTATGTACATCTACAAGCTGCTCATGTAGTAGAAGCCTCAAAATTATCACTCTAAAAGTAATTGAAGACTAGAATATTGTGATTTTATTTTAAAAAACCACTTTTAAAAGCAGTGTAATAACTTGTGTATTCAAGAAATATTTATCTTTCTCATAGTACAGTAGGATAAAATGTGTGTGTCTTTTCATACCATCAGCAAGTGTAATTGTCTTTCAGAAATCAATCAAACAATGGCAAAGAAGCATAATTTTTCTACATTTGCATGTATTCATATTAGCCTCAGGCACACAGTAAAAGTGGCATTTTATGGGAATTAGTTGGCATATATATATATATATATATATATATATATATATTTGTGGCATTTGTATTTTCAAATTCATAACTGGCTTACCTTTTTTTTCTCTCCAGTGGGAAGTCCATATTAGAAAAGCTTTGAATCGCCAGTGGACATGCTTTTTTTTTTTAAATCTATCATATTAGTGTAAACTTCTGTATGTTGCAGTGGCAGATCCAGAGGGGAGCCTACTGGGCATGCCCCCCTTTATTTTTTGCCAAAACAAAAGAAATAAGAAGTAAAAAATGGGGAGGGGGCTTTTAATTTTGCAAAGGCGCCCCTTTTTACGGAATTCCTGGATCCTCCCCTGTGTTGCATGCACATGCAGTGATGAATATTAATGAGTTGTAGATTAGTAAGACTGTAAGCTGCCACTCATGATGTTTAAAGAGAGGTATCATTATACCCCCGCCAAACGAAGTTTGAAGGGGGTATATAGGAATCAGCGGACGGTCGGGCGGTCGGGCGGTCGGGCGGTCGGGCGGTCGGGCGGTCGGTCGGGCGGTCGGTCGGGCGGTCGGTCGGGCGGTCGGTCCGTTGCAAATCTTGCGTCGCGAACTACTTCCTCAGTTTTCAACCGATTTCCATAAAACTTGACACAGATGTGTGCCTTGGGTTGTAGATGTGCAAGACGTATTTTTTGACAGTACCCAAAAGTACGTTGCCATGGTAACGGCATATTATGGGCAAAAATGGGTACAAATCTTGCGTCGCGAACTCCTCCCACAGTTTTTGATCAATTTTTATGAAATTAGGTACAGATGTTCATCCGAATATGTTAATGTGCAAGACACATATTTCCGCAGTGGCAAAAAGTGCGTTGCCATGGTAACGGCATGTTATTGGTAAAATATAGGGCAAAATGCTTCATGGCAAAACTGCTTCATCAGTGTTCTTCCAATTCTCATGGAATTCATATTGAATGTTTGTCTTAGGATATAGGTCAGCATGACACATTTCTTGACAGTGACAAAAAGTATGTTGCCATGGTAACAGCTCACATATTATGAGCCAAAATGATGGAAAATTTTGTGTTGCAAACTACTTCCTCAGTTTTTGCCCAATTTCCATGAAACTTGGTACAGATGTGTGCCTTTGGTTGTAGATGTGCAAGACGCATTTTTCGACAGTACCCGAAAGTACGTTGCCATGGTAACGGCATATTAATGGCAGAAGATCAAGGAAAGATCTTGCGGATTTAACTACTTCCTCAGTTTTTTGACCAAAGCTTATGAAATGTGGCACACACCTTGATCTTGGTTAGAAGATGTGGAAGACATATTTTTCGGATGTGTCGGAAGCTGCGTTGCCATGGTAACGGCATATAAATGGCAGAAGATCAAGGAAAGATCTTGCGGATTGAACTACTTCCTCTGTATTCGACTGAAGCTCATGAAATGTGGCACACACATTGGTCTTGGTGGGAAGATGTGCAAGACATATTTTTTGGACGTGTCCGAAGCTGCGTTGCCATGGTAACGGCATATTAATGGCGGAAGATCAAGGAAAGATCTTGTGGATTGAACTACGTCCTCAGTTTTTGACAAAAGCTTATGAAATGTGGCACACACAATAGTCTTGGTGGGAAGATGTGCAAGACATATTTTTCGGACGTGTCGGAAGCTGCGTTGCCATGGTAACGGCATTTAAATGGCAGAAGATCAAGGAAAGATCTTGCAGATTGAACTTGTAAGATTACAACTTTTTGACAAGTACCAATACACATTAACCTCTGTTATTGCATGTATTCTGTTTTTGAAATAAGTTATCTCAGTGTGTGTTATGCCATGTCATATACTGTCTTCAATGCATGTTTTCACCAAGTGCTGTAATTTCCTTGGGTAAGACTGTCGTCACGGGGCGGGGGTATTAATCACCTTCAGTGATATTTCTAGTTCCACACTGAGTTACCTCAGTTTGTGCTGCTTAACCCTTTGAAGACAGGTCCTGAGTACACTTGAGCATATGACTATAGCATATTGATGTTATAGCAAAATGAGCTCATCCTCAATGGCTTACTGTAAAAGTGGATATTATCGCGCGACTAATTTTTCGCGCTTGGCCGGTTAAGAAGAGTTTTGCGTGTTTTTAATTCCACGGAATCAAGACATCACGCACAGGAACATATGGCTAGCAAAAATGTTCGTGTGCGTTTATTTTCGCGGTAGTTTCTGGTTGCGCGAAATGCGCGAAAATTTCAACAACCGTGAAAATTTCCACTTTTACAGTATTAAAGGGAAGATAAACCCCAATAGCAATGTGGATTGAGTGAAAGCAGCAACATTAGTAGAACACATCAGCGAAAGTTTGAAGAAAATCGGACAATCGATGCAAAAGTTATGAATTTTTAAAGCTTTGGTGTTGGAACCGCTGGATGAGGAGACTACTAGAGGTTATGACGTATGAGTGGACAACAATACCAAGAGAATATAAAGAAAATTCTACAAAAATCCATTTTTCATGAAAATTACAAATTCCATCAACTTGATATTGACATATGTTAAGGGTAGCAATTATTCCCCCTGCTTTCTGAAAGAGTTTGGTCCATTGCTCTTTCATAATTCAAGAAAAGTGAATTTTTGTTGAATTTCCTTTATATTTTCTTTGTATTGTTGTCCACTCATACGTCATATCCTCTAGTAGTCTCCTCATCCAGCGGTTCCGACACCAAAACTTTAACAATTCATAACTTTTGCATCGATTGTCGGATTTTCCTCAAACTTTCACTGATGTGTTCTACTAATATTGCTGCTTTCACTCAATCCACATTGTTCTTTGGGTTTACCTTCCCTTTAATGCAATTCAAACCAACTATGCTATATTTTATTTTTCATTTTGGTATTGAGATCCCATGGACAAGAGAGAATTATTGGACATATCGACTGAGTGCCAAAGAGGGCACGCTAAGGCCTAGAGGAATGCTATAAGGCTTGCTGCGGTGGAACCTGCTGCACAGGAACTTGCTGCAGAGTATATTTAGGTGTCCAATCCTTGATATGCCATAAAGCAATATTCAGTGAATGCAATTACTTGATGTATAAAACTTTGTCACAGACCAAGGAGATAGATACATTCAAAAGTTTTAATAGTACTTACTGGTTTTTTTTTTTGTTTTTGCCACAACTGTTGACTTAACATACAAATATAAATACAGAATTTATCTCGATGAAATACTGAACAGTTCTGCTTGATTTTGTATATAGATGTGTATAATTGTTTGTTAGTATTTGTGTGTGCTGTTTATATATATGTGAATAGCTTGTGTGTACATGTGCATGCTTGTGTGAATCCTGAGTTAAAGTAACATCCTACAGAATGACGTCAAAACAGGAAGAGTAGAAATGTCATTAAGAGTGAGAGATCCTCTGATTGTACTCTCTATAAACCACAGTATGAAAAGGGATCGTGCTCAATGAATACTTTTATTTGAAATAATTACGTAAAATAGAATTAAGTCATTGAGGTTACTTTGCAACTGTCCATTTTGATATGATAAACATGACCCGAAAGGACATGCTATAGGTGTAAATATTACTTTCATGGTACTGTGTCCTTTTGACTTTCGACAGTATCATCATAGCAGTGGCGGATCCAGGGGAGGGGATGCATTGGGCGCGTGCCAATCTTTATGTATTTATTTTTTTGGGTTGAAACAAAAGAAATAAAACGAAAAACTACTACCCTTCACATCACTATTACCACCACTCCCCATCACTTCATCACTATTACCACCACTACCCATCACATCATCACTATTACCACCACTATACCCATCACATCATCACTATTACCACCACTACCCATCACATCATCACTATTACCACCACTACCCATCACATCATCACTATTACCACCACTCCCCATCATAACTACAGTATGTATTTCCAGAACTACCAATGACATCACCACTAGCTATTACCACCACTACCCACCGCATCATCACTATTACCATCTCTGCCCATAACATCACTACTATTACCACCACTACCCTACCAATCACATCACCACTATTACCACCACTACCCATCACATAATCACTATTACCACCGCTACCCATCTCATTATCACCCATTACCAACACTACTATCACTATTTCCACTATTACCATCACTACCCATCACATCATCACTATTACCACCACTCCCCATCATAACTATTACCAGAAGTACCAATGACATCACCACTAGCTATTACCACCACTACCCACCGCATCATCACTATTACCATCTCTACCCATAACATCACTACTATTACCACCACTACCCTACCAATCACATCACCACTATTACCACCACTACCCATCACATTATCACTATTACCACTACTAACATCACATCACCAATTACCGCCACTATCCATCACATAATCACTATTATCACTGCTACCCATCTCATCACCACACATTACCGCAACTACTATCACTTTTTCCACAACTACCCACCACATCATCACTATTACCATCACTACCCATCACATCACTACCACCACTACCACCACTATCCATCATACCTATTACCAGAACTACCGATCACATCACAGGGGCGTCACCAGCTTTTTTTCAAGGGGGGTGCGTTTTGACACTAAATGTTTACGAGATTTTTTTGACAGACATTTGGAATATAGGAAGCTCTCAATCCCTAGACTTTTACTGTTTTTTGAGGGAAACCAAGCGGGGAAGGGGCACCGGCGTAGCTAGGATTTCATTCTTTTTTTTTTCTTTTCCTTTTTTTTTTCTTGGGGGGGGGGGGGGGTTAGTATGCGAGGGAGCGAGCAAGGGTGGGGGAGCGTGTGGAAGTGCCGGAGGGGGTTGTACCCCCATGGATTATGGAATGACGGTGTGAAACGACCAAATTACTGGCAGCGATATCAGGAGAATGGCATAACGACTACATGCGAGCGAGGGGAGCGAGCGAGCTTGAAAATTTTGACATTTTACAGTCCAAAAACTGCCGTTATATAGCCATATTTTAGTGCTTTGTAAATTAAGGGGGGGCGCACCGGGCGCAACTGCTGGCAATTACTGGCAGCAACATCAGGTGAATGGCATAATAATTAAATGCGAGCGAGCGAAGAGAGCGAGCTTGAAACATTTGACATTTTACAGTCCCCAAAATGCCATTTGGAGCCATACTTTTTCGCTTTGGAAATAAAGGAGGGGTGGGGGGCGCAACGGGCGCAACTGCCGGTAATTACTGGTAGCAACATCAGGAGAATTGCATAACAATTAAATGCGAGCGAGCTTGAAAATTTTGACATTTTACAGTCCAAAAACTGCCGTTATATAGCCATATTTTAGTGCTTTGTAAATTAAGGGAGGGGGGCACCGGGCGCAACTGCTGGCAATTACTGGCAGCAACATCAGGTGAATGGCATAATAATTAAATGCGAGCGAGCGAAGAGAGCGAGCTTGAAAAATTTGACATCTTACAGTCCCCAAAATGCCCTTTGGAGTCATACTTTTTCGCTTTGGAAATAAAGGAGGGGTGGGGGAGCAACGGGCGCAACTGCCGGTAATTACTGGTAGCAACATCAGGAGAATTGCATAACAATTGAATGCGAGCGAGCGAGCGAGCGAGCGAGCTTGAAAATTTTGACATTTTACAGTCCAAAAACTGCCGTTTGTAGCCATATTTATTTGCTTTGGAAATTAAGGGGGGCACACCGGGCCCAACTGCTGGGAATTACTGGCAGCAACATCAGGTGAATGGCATAGCAATTATATGTATAAATGAGAGTAAGCGAAGAGAGCGAGCTTGAAAATTTTGACATTTTACAGTCCAAAAACTGCCATTTGGTGCCATATTTTTTCGCTTTGGAAATAAAGGAGGGGTGGGGGCGCAACGGGCGCAACTGCCGGTAATTACTAGCAGCAACATCAGGAGAATTGCATAACAATTAAATGCGAGCGAGCGAGCGAGCGAGTTTGAAAATTTTGACATTTTACAGTAAAAAACAAACAAACTGCCGTTTGTATAGCTATATTTCTTCGCTTTAGAATCTAAGGGGGCGCATCGGGCGCAACTGCTGGCAAATACTGGCAGCAATATCAGGAGAGCATAATGATTACATTCGAGCGAACGAGCGAGCGAGCTTGAAAATTTTGACATTTTACAGTCCAAAAACTGCCATTTGTAGCCATATTTTTTTTGCTTTGGAAATTAAGGGGGCGCACCGGGCGCAACTGCTGGCACTTACTGGCAGCAACATCAGGTGAATGGCATAACAATTAAATGCGAGCGAGCGAAGAGAGCGAGCTTGAAAATTTTGACATTTTACAGTCCAAAAACTGCCATTTGGAGCCATGTTTTTTCGCTTTGGAAATAAAGGAGGAAGGAGGGGGGGGGGGCGTATCGGGCGCAACTGCTGGCAATGACTGGCAGCAACATCAGGTGAATGGCATAACAATTAAATGCGAGCGAGCGAGCGAGCGAGCTTGAAAATTTTGACATTTTACAGTAAAAAACAAACAAACTGCCGTTTGAGGAAGAAAGATTTGCGGTGACACCATGTGTATGTAGTCCTTAATCGGATCGCTGTTTGGCAGAAGAGCCTAGAAAGAGGAGAAACGAAGAGGGAAGCGACATATGGGGGTTGTGAGGAGGGCAGAAAGTGAAGAGTGGGAGACAGTAATGGGCTAGAGGTTGAAGTTGCACTAGTGGAGACGGTAGAGAAAGGAACACAGAGAGTGGTAAGGAAGAATAGTGTGAGAATCAAGTAGGATGTTCGGACATCGTTAGAAGGGGAAAGATGAAATAGAAGGGAAGAGGAAGAGGAAGGAGTTGAATGTTGGAGAATCATGGAGATAGGGGAGAGCAGTAAAGATTCATGAAACCAAGAGAAGAAAAACGAAGTCGGCGAACAGTGTGGCTATGGAATGCGGAATCAATGGAGAAAGGACGAATAATCCCTCGAAGGAAGGGCAAGTAGAGGAGAGATGAGAATATGTTGATAGAAGGGAGATAGAGAGAGAGAGAGAGAGGCGGGGGGGGGGGGACAAAGAAAAGAAGTAGAAAAGACTGCCGTTTGTATAGCTATATTTCTTCGCTTTAGAATCTAAGGGGGAGCATCGGGCGCAACTGCTGGCAAATACTGGCAGCAATATCAGGAGAGCATAATGATTGCATTCGAGCGAGCGGAACGAGCGAGCTTGAAAATTTTACATTTTGCAGTCCAAAAACTGCCGTTCTTAGCCACATTTTTTCGCTTTGGAAATTAAGGGGGAGGGGCACCGGAAGGAACTGCTGGCAATTACTGGCAGCAGCATCAGGTGAATTGCATAACAACTAATGCGAGCGAGCGAAGAGAGCGAGCTTGAAAATTTTACATTTTACAGTCAAAAAAATGCCGTTCTTAGCCATATTTTTTCGCTTTGGAAATTTAGGGGGGGCGCACCGGGCGCAACTGCAGGCAATTACTGGCAGCAACATCAGAAGAATGGCATAAAGATTAAATGCGAGCGAACGGAGCGAGCGAGCTTGAAAATTTTGACATTTTACAGTCCCCAAACTGCCGTTTGTATAGCTATATTTTTTCGCTTTGGAAATTAAGGGGGGCGCACCAAGCGCAACTGCCGGCAATTACTGGCAGCAACTTCAGGAGAATGGCATTACGACTAAATGCGAGCGAGAGGAGTGAGCGAGCTTGAAAAAATTGACATTTTACTGTCCCAAAACTGCCGTTTGCAGCTATTTTATTATTTTTTTTTCGCTTTGGAAATCAAATGGGGGGGGGGGGGGGGGCGCCCGGTGCGCCCCTCCCCCTGGATCCGCCACTGGTAGTCCAGGGTGTGGGTTTATGTTCATGACTGGGGGAGGTATGACCAGCGAGGTGGCGTCGAAGTGACCAAGCGGGGAAAGGATGTCCAAAATCTGCACTTTAGAGCATCCCCTAAACTAATTGTGCGTGTTTGTTTGTGTGTGTGTATCATATACATGGAAAAGTTAGGAATTAGCCCAGGTCAAGTCTTTTTATTGGCAATGCAAGACATCTTTATATAGACTAGTATGTAAAGAAACACTGCAAAATGCAATGATCTAGCTTTGATATAACGAAGCGTAAGGTACAAAGGTGTACACTCTACATCACATTGCGCAACATTGTAGCGACTCTTCGTTCGGATGTACTGAGTACACTGCGCACATCCTGCTTGTATATGCAGAATGCCATCCAGGAATCACAATCTTTTGTCGGGTCCGGGCTTTTTGAACAATGTTTCACACTATATACCTATTTAATCATGGTTAAAAGAAATCATAGAAAAATATCTTATTTCTGGATCACCCTTTCATTCAAAAGCAGTTTACTAACACTTGAACTACTATTTCGGTAAATCTTTTTTTTTTTTTTTTTTTAAACCAGCGGATTGGGAGTGGGGCGCACCCCCCCCCCCCCCCCCCGTAGTTACGCCACTGCTTTTGGGTGAAATAATTGGACAGATTTCTTGAATTCTAACAAAAAAGTAAGAAAATCCTTTCATCGCGGGAATTATGATTATGTGGGGTGGAGCAAATGGTGCGCTTGCCTTCCAATATTTTTATGAGGGCAACATTTTTGTGTTCTTTCAAAAGCAAGAAAATCTTCTCATTTCGGGAATTATTAATTATGGGGGGGGGGAACTAAAATATGCTTGCCCCTCCATTTTTTTCTTTTTTTTTTAAATGAGGCTAAGGTTCGCTCTTGGGCTGGCAATATGGATTGGTCAGAAGTAACGTACATAGACCCTACATACTTGTAAGTAGCACACGTACATGCAAACGTGAAGTGGTCCGTATCGTACCGATGTACAGTACGGTCGATAAATAGTAAACACTGTAGAATACTAATAGATATGTATAAAATCAGTGCTGCCAGAACCAGGGGTGCGAATTGTTTTTGCCGACGATTTTCTTGTGTGTGTGTGTGTGTGTGTTTGTGTCCCTGGTGCCAAATAGAAAAAAAAAATAGAAAAGAATAATTATTTAGCGTCCGGCGTTGAGGTCGCTCGCAGACTGTTTTTTTTTTTTTTTTTTTTTTTTTTTAAGGATCTGAAGGGGGGTGCGTTCGCACCCAACGCACCCCCCCTGGTGACGCCCATGCATCACCACTAGCTATTATCACCACTTCCCATCATATTGTCACTATTACCACCACTACTATCACATCACCACTACTACCACCACTACCCATTACCATCACCCATTATCATCACCATTACCACAATATTACCCCCACTTCCCACCACATCATCACTATTACTTCTAGGCCCTATACCATCACTACCCATCAAATCACCACTTTATTACCAACACAACCATCACATTGTCACCATGACAACCACTATCATTCACACCACCACCATCGCGGATGTCACATCCATCACTTGTTTTTTAGGAATTTTTAGTTCCTGACGAGGTTTATTGCAAAGCACACCTCCGAAGAAGCGTGTTTTATTTATTTTTTATTACTGCAAGAAAGCAAGGATTCAATAGTGCAGAAATGAAAACAAAAAATGTTGTCCTTCCACTGTGCACATTCAGCATTGCCTTAGAAGAGATTTAAAAATCAAACCTCCAGCATCAAAATAAAGCTTGTTGCAGGGCTGGTGGAACCCAAGGGGGGGGGGGGGAGGGCCAGCACTCTTTTATTGGATGATACATAGAAATACATTAGTCTAATCATGCATGTGGGATGCCCCCACTCCCTCATTGTCCCCCGGAAGTGGCAGCAGAAAAGTAAAAAAAAAAAGGATACAAACAACGTGGTTAAAGTTGTGTGTGTGTGTGTGTGTGTGTGTGTGTGTGTGTGTGTGTGTGTGTGTGTGTGTGTGTGTGTGTGTGTGTGTGTGTGTGTGTGTGTGTGTGTGTGTGTGTATGTGTGTTTGCGCACCAGATCACTCAGCAGTGTGGGTAAGGCTTTTTTTTTTCTTGACAGCTGATGAAACCAGTGGATGAAACCCGAGGCAGGGCCATAGCCACTTTATAATATGTACAATGTACTTTTCATGGCCGGTGAAACCTCCCCACTTTTTGTGCACCATACAAAGGAATAACACATAAGGTGTCATCACTTGTCATCACAAAAAAAAAAAAAAAAAAAAAAAAAAATTAACCGGGAAGTATGTAACTGACAAAACACAATTGAACAGTATATCTACACATTGATAAACTAACAAATTTGAAGGGATCGTATAGTTTTGGTTGAGACCTAATTTCTGGTTTCTAACATTTTTTCGTGAGATAATGAGAAACCTCTTATGAAATATGAAAGAGCATGTAATTCTATGAGGAATTCAATGTTTATTTGATGAAAATTGGTTTTGAAATGGCTGAGATATCCAAAAAAGAGCGATTATAATAAAGTGTGGGACCCACACTATATTTACGATCGCTTTGTTTTACTTTGTTTTTGGATGTTTCAGTCATTCCAAACCCGATAATCAAATAAAACATTGAATTCCTCTTAAAATGGTATGCTCTGTACTATATCATAAGTGTTTTCTTGGTATCTCGCAAAAAAGTTAAAAGCCCAATTCTCATCTTCACCAATACTGTACCATCCCTTTAAGATATCAAAGAATAGTATGAACAATACTAAAGTTTCACGTTAAGGGGAGCTTTATTATTTCTATTGAAAATTTAGCTAGATTAAGCAGTTCCTTATTACATTCTGTGTGGAATAACTGATTCAACTTCAATGTATTTGGGCGGGTCCTGCTCGATGTAACAATAATAATGATTTGACAAACTTTTCTGCATGACTCTATCTTTGGACATTCAAATAAATAATGAAATTCATCCCCTAATGGACCCCTATGGTTACAAAAACTACACAGTTTTGTAGAAAGTACAGGTAAAGGTGGTTAAGACACCTAAATTTCGCAAGGGAAGTTCTATACAGGCATTGAAATTTAGTTAGATAAGAATCAAATGACAAGGAACTCGTACAATAATAAAAATCGATCCTCTTGTGGGAATCCCAAGCCCGAGGTCTGGGATTGTGCGTGCGCGGTTGTTACGCACGTCTCGCTTGAAGAGAGGGGAAATCCCCTAGACTGTTGCGAGAACACACATAGCTTGCCTAGTACCTCCTTGGCTAAACACACTACAAATTCTACTGGCAAGTGAAGTGTGCAGTCGCTACGCTGCTGACGTGGGACCGGCCCCGGCGTCTCTTGAATGGAACTCGTCAAAAATGCCAACAAAGGGCAAAGAGTGTACTTGGTGATTTGGTTATTATCTCAGTTGGTCTCAGGTTGTTTCAAGAATGTCTGGTTTCAATGCTTCATAGGAAGAAACTCGTGCGACCGTCAGTTTCGTTGCGTTTGTCGCGAACCAGCTAGCTACATGTAGCATAGCAGCTCAGCAACATCAGACCGGGGTGAAACACAACGACAACGCAGCTCGCAGCACAGCGTGGCGAAGGTGATCGAAGGTAAAGAATGCAGTCAGTATTTCCGATGCAAAATATATTAGTATATTATGAGAATAGATAATCTTGATTATACCCATCTATAGCCCGACCAGACGCTGTTCGAAGCAACAGATACAGCGACTGAACTGTGTATAGATCTAGTTATAATTAACCTAACTGCGACGGTACGCTATGCGTATTTAATGAGGCTGCTGGTTAACCAACCCATCTTCTTTACAGGTTAGGTAGGGCCGTAAAGTAGACAATTGGCAAAGAGAAACCATATTCTTCGTCAATTATGGCATGACTACCAAAAATCTGTGAAGTAGAATCAGTGCCAATGCTAACACCACTCCATGATTAGACAGAAAAATGAAATGGTCTGTCTGCAGGAGTTTTTATTTATTTTTTATTAGATACTCCGATTTTTATTATTGCCCTACTTATCATGCAGCGTCTCTATAAAGGGATTCCGTAAAACCAGACGCAGTCTCTGCAGAACGTTTACCCGACAAACAGATACAGACCAATATTTCGCTCAACTCCATGATGTACCCAACATCGTGTTGTACAGAAGATTATATACTAGCTGAGATCACGAAGTAAAGACGATATGTCACTTCGCAAATTCGCTCTCTCAGTCTAATTGATACACACAGATCTAACAAGAGCAAAATCAATTATGATTACGGGTACCATAATCAGGTCTATCATGTCACAGATTTTGAAAGCGCAACCACTCCGGCAGTGCATAGATTAGGGGCTCCGGTCTATGATAACTCGTACGTGCTATTGGAGGTTTGTTTTCCATATTATGGGTTTTAATCGAACCCGTGACATCCATTTTACAGGAAACGAGGATGATCTAATAGCAGGAGTTTTGACAAGGCATGTATAGCACTTGGGTTTTTTTTTTTTTGGTACGAAATGAAATGGGCCTTTCTTTTTCAATATTTGCGTAGCTTCATACCCTCTGTCACATGATCTCTTGCTGTGCCTTCACTAAGAATTTTGTGCTATTGGATAGAATCAGTGCGTCATAATCCCTGCTGTTATGATAAGTCATTGTAACTACCACTTAAAGGATCTTTGTTTTCATAAATAACAAGTACTGGGTATTCACATTTATCTCAACTGCATTAGCAATATGCTTGAACAGAAAGATGATTTGATCGATACACCATCTGTATACATTTTCTAATGAGTAGATTTCCATTTATATGTTTTGTCTTTGACATTGACAGGTTTGAAGTGCGCTGTAACCCAGTGGAAATGAAGCATCACATTCTGTCAACCCTGTTCGTGAAGGTACAATTTAATCTATCTATCAAGATAAGAAATGCAACAGTTATTTTGAGGTTCAAAGGTCACTAAACCTTTTTAAAGTTATTACTCATCCATTCTGTCTTATACAGGAAAGGGGAGAAATATTTAGACAATGATGTGCCTGAATTTGATAGTGTGGACAGCTCAAAAGTCATTGCTAAGGGCAATCACAGTTCAATGGTCTTTAAAAAAAGAGTCATTTAAGCCATGGCCACAGTTGGGTATAAATCCAGACATGACTTCCAGTGATCTTCCACTCAAAACCCACAATAAGTAGGCAACATTATTATTTTTTTATGCCTCCGCAACGAAGTGGCCGGAGGCATTATGTTTTCGGGTCGTCCGTCCGTCCGTCCGTACCGTTTTGTTTTTGTCGATATCTCAAGAACCGTGTGGTGGTTTTACATCAAACTTGGTATGAGGGTATATCCTTTGGGGATAATACTTTGTGTGGATTTTAGGGTCACAGGGTCAAAGGTCACAGGTTATTTTGTGAAAAAAAAAATTGAAATTTCATGTTTTTCTCCATATCTCGCAAATGGTTCAAGGTATCTTCATGGAACTTAGTATATATGCTTGTACCGATGGGCAGTGATTATCTAGGGAAGTTACGGGTCATGGGTCAAAGGTCAGGGGGGTCAAAGGTCAAGATCAACTCCTCAAAATATCACTACTTTCCTTAAAATGCAATATGCCTGAAGGTTTTTTTTTTTTAAAAACTTGATGTATGGCATGTATTACCCAATATATATTTTTGGGGAAGTTTCTTGCCAAAAGGTCAAAGGTCAAAAGGTAAAAGGTCAAGTGAAAGTGCTAAATTGCACTTTTTCCTCCATATCTCGAAAGTAACTCAAAGTATCATCATGAAACTTACATATTTATGCATGTTCAACCTAACAGTGATTCTCTTTGGAACTGTGAGGTCAAAGGTCAAAGGCCAGGTTTAGATAATGCTATTTTCCCATTTGATACTGAAATTATACTTTTTCTCAATACCTTGAAAATTACTCAATGCATAAACTTATAAAAGGGTCAAAAGTCAAGTAAAAATCATCAGTTCCCCAAATACATTGTACCTGCACTCTGACATTTTAATCATTCATCCAATTGAACCTAGTTCTAGGAAAGCGAACATTCAGCACATTTGTGTCAAACCTGTCATTTTAGTATTTTGCCAATTGTGTGAAACTGTCATCACACATTGTCAAGACATTGTACTATAGACCTATTAGGAGAACCATGCATTATGGCGGAGGCATATCAGTAGCCGTAGCGATATATCTAGTTTATTTTTTACAAAGATTAAAAAGGTAAGTTCTAAGTGTTGAAATTATAATCAGATAACTTGTTTAAATTAGACACGCTTTGAAAGAGTGATAAGAGAAAGTTAGGAGGTACTGGCTCATAGAAAAGGAAGAAACCAGGATTTAAGTTTACAGTCAAGACCAGATGAAGTATCCATGAAAAAAGAAAAGAAATCTATTTCCCAGTGAAATATGGTTCAGAAAAATTGCTAATGTCTCACTTTCAGTTTTGTTTTAAGCCACCAAATTTTGACAGCAGGGAGAGAAATGATAACTATCCCAGATAAGACAAACTTAAAAAAATTAAGTCAGTCAACTCAAATTACATATTTTGGTCTATTACTGTACAGTACAGACAATCCTTATCTGCAAATTTTTGTGGGTTTTGAGCTGGGTGGTCACAAGTATATAAATTTGATAACACTATTTGGTAAGAGAAGACTGCACTGAATACTCAATAAACCCAATAATAATGTTACATGTGCTGGAAATGAATTGTAAAATATTTACGCTGACACTTGAACAACTAAACAATGATGTTCAAACCATCATTTTGATTAACTGGTGTAAAAAAATGTATTCATGGTGCACGTCACATGGTTGACACCCACAAGTCGTACAGCCCATGGGTCACACAGCCCTCAAGCTAGACACTAAAGTGAACAAGGCCCATTACGTCAACATCAAGTACAGTTGAACCTCTCTTATCCGGCCTCCCTTTATCTGGATCTCTCTATTATACGGACGCAATCTCGCCATGATTTTTTTTTTTTTTAATAATTACGGGATGTCCTTGACAACTCCTACCCAAACACACATGAATTACATATTACTTCCAACATGATTAACATACATTACATCAAATTTCTTTCCAAATTGCTTACCTTCAGACATTTCAACTTCCCCAAACATCCCCAAATGTAACAATGAAAAGGTTGCAGTATACACATTACTACATGTGGTACTACAATGGGCCACATCAGTACATGTGTATGTATATGTACATGTATAAAGCATTGAGTCTCCCGTATCCGGCCAAATCCCTTATCCGGATGAACCCCGGTCCCGACTTGTCCGGATACGAGAGGTTCATCTGTATAGAGGACAAAAGCTAAACAGTCCCTGAGCTAGACACTACAATAGGTTGCAAGGCCCACAAGCTTGACACTATGCAAATAAGGCCCATCACCTCAACTGTACAATGTCAAGCTCATGGACCTTTATTTCATAGTATCCAGCTTTTGGGCCTTATTTGCATAATGTCAAGCTCTTGGGCCATATTCGCATAGTGTCTAGTTCATAGGCCTGTTCTACTTATTGTCTAGCTCGTAGGCCTATTTTTCTTGGTGGTCTAGCTCTAGGGCTGCATGACTAGTGGGCTGCATGATTCGTGGGTGTTACAGGACTCTTGGACCTTTTTTCGATGTCTAGCTTGTGGGCCTTATGACTCTTGGGTGATGGAAGCTCTTGAGATGATCCTGTATTCACATGACATACAGGCATCAGACACCTAAATATGATCCATATCATACATCATATATCTGTACATCATCGTGTATCCAAGAACGATTTGGTCTGGAAGAGGTTTATTGATCTGAGAGCTTTCGAGAATTTGAATTCCTTATGCTAATGGCCCATTTGAATGTTAATGATGATGTTTGACAACAATATGCAATTACCCACAATATCATTTTTAGGACTCTTTACTAGTCAAATGTCTAGAATGTGTCATGTTAATAAATTTGAAACTTCTCAGTTTTTAGTTTCAGGAAGCAAGGCAAAAAACAAACAAACAAACAGGAAACATTAATTACTTAATTTTATAATCTCAATTGATACACTAAAATATTGTCTTTTTTCTTTGTCTTTTATTTCTCCATGTCTACAGTTGTTGTTGGTGTGTTTCTGCCATTCCTTGCCTTCTTGCACAAACCGAGACGCCTGTCAGTCAAAGTAATGGAATCATTGAAGCATCAGTGTGAAGTGCAACTTTTAATCAGTCGTTTAGAAGCAGGATATTGAGATGTCTTAATTTCAAGTGCTGTTTGTAATAGTTCTCCTGTTCATCATGTTTGTGATTTATCTTTTCTATTTTAACTATTATTTTGAACTCTTAACTTTTTAGATTTTAAGTCTTGAGGTCCAAGTAAATATAGAGATTCCTTGCATAATTGACCCTGTTTTTGTTTTTGTTTTGTTTTTGTTTTTTTTTTTTTTTTACAAGAGGTTATCAAACATATTTCATTGTAAAGTCATTTAATTTGATTTATTTCATTTCAAGCAAAATCAATGACAGTATAAACATGTACATATGATTCCATGACATTTGTCCCAGACCTGCAACAATTGCTCTCATTAAATATCTGCATGTTAAGCTAAGCATAAGTTCGGCCCACAAACATAACCCTAATCCTAATCCTAATCTCACTTCAAACTAAACCTAAAATCCTATCTCAACCCTCACCCTAAGTCCTTGGAGAAAATAAGACTGGAGCAATTGCTGCAGGGACAAATGTTGTATCACCATGCATAAACATAATCATTATGTATTTAATATCAATACAACATTGGTAACTAGAATAAATTGTATTACTTGTTATGTGTAGGGGCTAGAAGCAGGGATGATTAAATTGACAGCTTCCAACCCCATCCCCTTGTAAAAACTGAAGTTGCTTGCAAATCAACAGTGTTCTACAACAATTTGATGAGACAGTTATAACACCCTCTCCTTGAATTGTGGTTAAAAAAAAAAAAAAAAAACTACTGAAGATTATTGAGCAATTAGGCAATGACAGACTCATACAAAATTATGTCATCTTGTGACCAAATTTACATAGATGAAGAGATGGTGCCATGATACCATTTTTATGGTAGATCAATGCAAACCTGTACTAGTCTGTGAGTTTACTATTCTCTTTTCAGGTGCAATTAAGTCTTTACCATTCTGTTTGTTAAATCCTAGTGTCTTTGCTCAAGTCATTGACAACAGAGGTCATGATTTTTTGCCTCGATACAAGCAACTCCAGTTATAACAAAGTCCTCAGGACTGGCAGTTTTCTTTCATTATATGAAAATTTAATTAACACTGAACAAACATTATTATACAGACATGTAAATGATCACTTTAGGACCTGAATTTTCACTTTACTGTAATGAAATTTTGTTGTAATGTGTTTGTCATAACTTTCCTGTACACTGTTTATTTTGTTCCATTTCTTTCATGTGTGTCTCTTCAGTGAATACTGTCCACCGTGTGCAAAATGCCGAAAGGATATCATCTTTGGAAACGATACGACCTTTTACTATGACCTTGAAACTTCCAAGAGAAATTGGGGTCATTGTCCCTTCTGGTGTTGGCCAGATGTGATGGGCCCTCCTCCAGATGAAACGAAGGAGATGAGATACCGAGCTTGCCACTCGGTTTGGTCAAGAGGAGCACCGAAGTACTCCAGGCCAAGTGAGCATTTACAACAGCTATCAATGGCATCACATGGAACTACATGTATAAAGAATACATTATGACATCATAATACCAAACATCATCAACTCCCATCATTAGCATTGCCAGTGTGGCTTTAGATTGAGTACAGCCAAAGTGAGAGATGTAGATATGTCACTCATATTTTACTATCTCAGGAAAAAAAAACCCAAACATATTATTTCAATAGCCATTTGTATTTATTTTCCTTTGTCTCTCCTTTTGTGCAGATAGCGAAACTGCTTGAAGTAGTGAAAAAAGAAATTGTTAGATGTTTCCAAACAAACACATACATAATGAAAGCATGCCCAACTCTATGACTCAGTTTTTCCCCGATTTAATGTCTATCTCTCATTCCTAATAGCTTTATATTACGGTAAGATTTGTCAAAACACCCCAGCTGTCTTTGATATACTTGAGAAACTCATTCATCATGATTTGTGTTTATTTTCTGCTTTTTGTGATTCAGCTGTAAATATCACGTCTTCAAAATCCCTGGAATCTACCATCATCACATGCTCTGTCCAGTCAGTGCCAGTTGTCCCCTACATAAAATGGTACGGTCCACTTGGAGATATCATCAAACTAGTGGAGTTTACTGACGGAGCTACCGCGACTCACAGTTATGATATCAATGACTTTGGAGAAGATGACCAAGGCAACTATAGCTGTGAAGCATTTTGGGCAGAGGGCATCTCCGCTGGGAAGGCAACCATACAATTAAACTACACATATGGTACGTGCAGTATACTATTAGGTCAGCTGATCTGATAAAGTCTCTTGTATCATTTCGTGATGGCCAGTTTGGGTGATTTTATCACTTTAGCTTCTTCATTCAATGAAGTTGATGCAAGTGAAATTATGATATTCAAACTAAGGCATTCAAGTCACATTCAATAAGGTATGACATCCATGTGATATTATGTAAGAAGTTAAGTAATTCCTGCTGATTTCAGGCCATTTTGTCTCATGTCTACAGTACTGTATGTTCTCTAGAAATTTCCATATATACCTGATATTAGGAACCTCTATTTCTTAATGCAAGAAGGCTGTAGTCAGAAATCTGTAAACACCTGCTAAATAACTCCCATTGATGATATCTGGAGCAACATAATGATGCTCACAATTTTTTGTTTACCTATTAAAATCTATTTGAACTCTTTATGTGCCATGGTAGAAACCCACTGTGTGCCAAATTATTCTGAGATGCAAAAGAAATCATGCTTCGAGAAAACATTCTGTTTTACAAATCTATGTAACTTCTATAGTGAATAAAGACATGAAGTGAGCAAAGTTGTAGAGATAATGCCAAGCTTTGCTGTGATTTACATTGGATGACAAATCTATGATTGTTTTCCTTTCAAATGACCAGTATACAAATGTAGCTACATTACTGTAAAAGCAATACTTTTCCAAACACACCGTGGTAGAAGCTTAGAATTTACATGCAAATCCAGTGGGGAAGGCCGTTTGTTAGTCAGTCACTACATGACATAAAATGCAAGAGGAACGGAATCGCGATGAATGCCTTCCTTACACTGGCGTTTTGGGGAGTTGGGTGGGTTTGTGCATTTGAGCAGAATATGCCAAGTTGGCACGCCGTTGTTTGAGTCAGGCATGCGAACGTGGCACATATAGAGTTAACTTGCTCGGCAGACATCAGTCATTGCTGTGTCAGTCAATCTTCTGCTCAGCTTTAGACTTTGCAGATTACTCCAATTTTCCCACTTTGAGACCATTTTTATCAAAATCTCTCACTCTCCTACTTAAGTTTGAATTTCTCCAGATTTAGCTGTTTCTCCCTCACTTGAGGTATAGTTTGTCCAGCTTGGACTTAAACTTTCTCTTGCCCAACATCAGTTTTGTGTTATATGTTTAAAAAGGTTCCATGACATTTGCTCCTACGATAATTGCTCCCATGGAATATCTGCACGTTATTAAAGCCAAACATGATTTGTACCCACAAACGTAACTCTCCTAACCCTAATCCTGATCCTCACATCAAACTTCATCTAAAACCCTATCACAACCCTAATGCTAAGTCCTCAGAGAAAATAAGACCAGAGCAATTATTGCAGGAGCAAATGTTGTGTCACCGTTTAAAAAATAAGGATAAGGTAGCACCAGAGAATTAACATGTACATGTATACAGCAGCATGTATAACCCCCCTCCCCCCCCCCCCCCCCATTCCAACCACAAGGGACATTGCACTCCCAAGATCTTGATATGCGCTATCAGCACATAATTTTGTGCTCATGTTTCCGATATCAGAGTCTCCAGTTTCCTAGGGTTACAGACTGGAGAATCTCCAGTTTTTGAGATGCCTAGGGTTGGAGTCTCAAACTTTGTTATTGTGAAAATTGCTCTTTACATACGTGTAGATGCTGTATGCAAAGCGAAAAAAAAAAGTTTGTCCACTTTGATAATCTTCATAAATCATCTCTGTTTCAAGAACATCATGTCTGATACATTCAACTCTCAGATCTGCCCCAACTTCATTCTCATGAATATTTGTAAGTTTGAAAAATGAGAAGGCTTGCATACAAGAAGTCATATAAAAACAGCTGACTACAACTACTCAATCATGTATGACTGTTTATAAGAAAAAAAAAACTAAAAAAGGTAGCAAATTTAGGAATAATTGCTTGTTGTCCCCGCCGAACGAGTTCGAGCAGGGGACTATGAAACGGGCTCCGTACGTGTGTGTGTCCGTGTGTCCGTCCGTTCGTCTGTCTGTCTGTCTGTGCGTCCGTGTGTGATCAAAATGTTCAATTTGCTACTTCTCTGTCATTTATTAGCCAATTTTGATTCTGTTTGCTTAATATGATAGCACTACATGGGAGCTTTGAAACTTCTACACAGAATTTCAGTTGTGACCTTTGACCTTGACCTTTGACCTATATTGTACATTTTGCTTCAAAATGCTACTCCTTCGCCATTTCTAACCCGATTTCGATTCCGTTTGCTTTAAGTGATGGTACTAGGTAAGGGCTTCAAAACTTGTACACAGAATTTTGACCTTTGACATCTTTGACCTTTGACCTTGATTTTTTACCTATATTGTACATTGGCTACAAAATGCTTCTCCTTCGCCATTTCTCACCCGATTTTGATTCCGTTTGCTTTATGTGATGGCACTAGGTGAGGGCTTCAAAACTTCTACACAGAATTTTGACCGTTGACTTCTCTGACCTTTGACCTTGATTTTTTACCTATATTGTAGGCCTACATTGGCTACAAAATGCTACTCCTTCGCCATTTCTCATCCGATTTCAATTCCGTTTGCTTTATGTGATGGCACTAGGTGAGGGCTTCAAAAATTTTACACAGAATTTTGACCTTTGACTTCTTTGACCTTTGACCTGTATTGTACATTTTGCTACAAAATGCTACTCCTTCGCCATTTCTAATCCGATTACGATTCCGTTTGCTTTATGTGATGGCACTAGGTGAGGGCTTCAAAACTTCTACACAGAATTTTGACCTTTGACTTCTTTTACCTTTGACCTTGATTTTTGACCTATATTGTACATTGGCTACAAAATGCTACTCCTTTGCCATTTCTAACCCGATTTCACTTCCGTTTGCTTTATATGATGGCACTAGGTGAGGGCTTCAAAATTTCTACACAGAATTTTGACCTTTGACTTCTTTGACCTTTGACCTTGAGTTTTTACCTATATTGTACATTTTGCTACTAAATGCTACTTCCGGCGGGGACATATATTACGCACCGCGTAATTTCTACTTTTCCTTGTTTCTTCTCAGTTTCTACTGACCTCTCTTGATACTCCCCCCCCCCCAAAAAAAAAAAAAAAAAAAAATTGTTTATCAAATGATACATTAATATGGATATTTCAAGAAGTGCACCGTTGCAGGCACATGTAGAAATCATGTTTTATTACCCTGAGCAGTATAGGATTAAAAAAATGAAAGTATGGCTTTGATAACGTTGTGTATAGAGTGAATACAGGGTATGATGTTGAAGAGCTAAATTAGTCCTGTAGAGATTGGAAAATGAAGTGAAATTATCCTTTGATCATGTGTATGTGCTCACTGAAAAGAAAATACTTCTCTACAAAGTGATAGTGAAATATAAAGTCATGTAAGCTAAACCTTGTTGATTTATCAGATAGGTGTCATGTATGTTTCGTTTTCATGTTTGTTTTTGTTAATTTTTCATCAGTACCACCAGCGACCACGCTCCAGCCTGCCCAAAGTTCAACAGAGCGGTTGATGACGTCAAGTCACAGCACTGATGAAAGTCATTTCTCACAAGAGTCACCTTCCCAACCTGATGAATCTAAGAAAACCAAGTCATGTGAGTGTGTGGATACACAAACAACGTTATTTTAATCTTACTAAGGTCTCAAAAAGATGTGATGCAAAAGACTTTAGAGGATGACATGATCCCTGTGGTATTGACAGTTACTTTCAGGACATTTAATTCTATGCTGATGAACATACAAAGTATGCTAGGGGTTAGGGCGAAGTGGTGTAAAAGTATATTTAGGGTTTCTCACAAACAATGTTATTTTAATCTTACTAAGGTCTCGAGAAGATGTGATGCAAAAGACTTTAGGGGATGACATGATCCCTGTTTTTATTGACAGTTACTTTCAGGACATTTAATTCTATGCTGATGAGCATACAAAGTATGCTAGGGGTTAGGGCAAAGTGGTGTAAAAGTATATTTAGGGTTTCTGAGGAAAGGTAATATGTACTAAAATATGGAAACATGTGTAATTGGTTACTGCTAGAGCCATCTTCAGAACCACTTTGAACCAAAAGCTTTTCATTTTAGGATTTTTGATGTGGTTCTAGTGTATAAGTGTTAATGCACTGATTCAAACATACTGTAAATATTCTCAGATGTTTGATGTATGTTCTCTCTAGGAAATCATTCTCAAAGTGCCTTTTGTTTGTTTGTGTGTGTTTTTCTTGCTATTACCGATAGGGACACCTTTACACATATTTATTTTTTGCGTTGCTGCGGTTTCTGCTCTGTTTGGTACTGTATTCGGTTGCTGGTGTTTCCTGAGCTGTCAGAATCACATTTCACGTGGCTACCATCCAGCTTGTTCAGAAGATCAAATGGAGTTAGGTGGTATGTAAACTGGTTCATTCTTGTATAAAATGAAATGAATTTTAAATGGCATTGTGTGTACTTAGTCCAAAGAGTGTGTGCAATAAAAGAAAATATATGGATTAAATTGAATTGGGTGATTCGAAAGGAATTTGTTACCGTGGACAATCCACAGATCCTGAAGAAAGGACAACGTGCAAGTCAACTTCTTATTCAAGGAAGTTACGTATCCCAAAAGAAAAGTGATCTTTAACAAAATTCTGTGAAAAAAGGAAAGTAACAAATCAGTGAAATTGTAGAGGAAATTAAGCAGTTAAAAAAGATGAGTAATATATGACCAGTCCTGGATAACATCACATGATGTCTCGCAATGTCTCATAAACAGGTAACTTTCACAACCTTTACAGTGGCACAATCTTAATTATGTGTATATCTTAGTTTTTCTCCTGATTTCTCCTTGTGCATGTTTGTATGAACCATTTGTATGTGTACACTGTATGTTATATGATTGTATGTCTGTGTCCTGTGTATGTATGTATGTACACTGTATGTATGTATGTATGTATGTATGTATGTACATGTGTATGTACACAGTGTGCGTACGTATGTATGTATGTATGAAAGTACAAGTAAGTATACATGTATATTATGTTTATACAACAGTCTGTGCATGTATGTCTACACATATTATCATATTTATGTATGTACTGACTATATTCATTTACATGTACATGTATGCATGTGTATATGTATATGATATATGCATTTCTTTGTTAAGCACTAGACCGTTAAAGTTGATGATGATGATGATGATCCACAGTATTTCTGTAGCTCCATTATCTGTTCTAGAATCATTCACAGGGCATTTTATGGCATTCCTGACAAATGCATTATTATCTTGTCAAACCTAATGCACGTCTTAGGAATTGCAGAATAGCACAGAGGGGTAGGCCTACCACATGCGATGTAGAGATCATAAACTTACATCAGATCTCCCAAATAGCTTGTTACTCATACCATAAGTAAAAAAAATAAAAAAAATGTTGCAGTAATACAGAAAGTCCCTTTATTACAAGGTCAGATACAAATGTATAAAGAGAAACATATTTACCACAAGGTGATTTTGTAGATCCTGTTCCTTTTACATTCATTTGTTTTACAGTGTCTCTGATATAACAAAGACATATTTAGTTGTCAAAAACAGCTCTTTATATATCAAAGTTCCATTATTTACCAATATGATGCTCTATTTGTTGTTATTGAAAGAATGTTTTTTATTTGTCTTCTACTATATTTTCTTCCCCTTTTTGGCAGATTCTGTCACCTTAGAAACGTCAGATTTTCAAAGTGGGTTTATTCGTGGCCTGGACTCCGTGTGGAGCTCTGACTGTAAGAAGATCATAGTAGAGAAAGTTCCAGCAAAGTCGTGGAAAGGGATGTGTCTAGCCAAGACAGGCAAGAAGTGGCAATGTACATGTAAGTAGTATAGCAGTAGGAACACTCTGTGTAGGATGGAGCTGTATACGTGAGGTCCTGGTAGTTAAAGGCTGGGGCAGTTTCTCCAAATACACATGTCAATTGAGTGAATCCTATAATATGAGATCACATCAGTGAAGTTGAGGAAAGTCAGACAAACTGTTTAAGAAATATGAATTTGTAAAGGTTTAGTGCTGCCATATTGCTTGAAGCAGGGCCGGCGGAGCGTTTTCAAAAGTGTGGTGGCCTACTTCTCAGTTTCTTCAGGTGACAAGCAAAAAGAAGAAAAAAAAAAAGATCCTCAGCTCATCTCTCCCCTTCCATTTTTTCGTTTTTTTTTAGCTAACACACAAAAAAGAAAAAGGTCTTCAGTGGAAAAACATAACCTTACCTCGCTCACACTTCAAAATCTCTATCTATTTCTATTTAGTGCCACTTACGTAGAGTGTGGGGGCCCAACGTGATGACAATTTATGTATTCCTTTGTATGGTGCACAAAAAGTGTGGGGGCCGGGCCCCCACGGTTCCGCCCGCCATGTGAAGAGAAGACTACATGATTCATGATGTCACTGCTGGACAATGATATACAGAAAATCTAAAGAAATTCTACAAGATTTCATTTTTGGGGGTAAAAAGTGCACTCTCCTTTATAATTTGACTTGCTACTGACACATAAAATTTTGCAGAATATTGGTTGAAGAGGAGTTTTAAACTTTCTAATTTTTTGCACACTGTAAGAGCCACTCAGCATGCTCCATTTGACCCTTAACTTCAAAGCCCTCTCTCACAATCATGCCATTGTCACAGATTGGATTTTATGTCATATATTTAACCTGTTTACGATGGACTGATTTTGCTACAACAAGCGTTTCCCATAGACACCTGCCAGAGTATACTCGGGACTCATCCTCAACGGATTAAGTTGATGAGGAATATCCACTTTGGGAAAGATGCAGATTATTTTTAAGGCATATGATATTTTTCTTCAAAGTCTGTGTTAACCTCCCATGTCTTTAAATCAAGCAAATGAATTTAGTGAGACAAGATAACAAAAGGACATTTTGTGTGATGTCAGTCAATTGCTGAGTGCTTTTCTCCTGATAATTCATTTAGTACCTCTTTGCTATTTCATATGGTAAAATGCCACCAATATGGCATTAACATCTTTTTTTTTTTTCAGATTTCACTTTATTAGAAATCTTGAACTTCGTGCATTGTTGGAGCATCAGAGGTAAAATTGAAACAAATCAATTTCTTGCAATGTCTTTCAGTGACATCTAGTGTATCCATGGTGGAGATCCCACAGCTGTTTTGGACTGATGAAGTCAGGATTTGGAGGAAAAGTTCCAGCAAACGTCGGAAAAAGGAGCTAGTCAAGACACTGACCATCAACTGTGAGTCGGTCACCTGTTTATGACCATGTGTTGGTGTCACAGATATTACTGATCAGTTATATGTAAGGGGGGGGGGGGATGGACTGGCTAGCAGGTGTGTCCATAGCTTTAAATTAATAGTTAACAGATGCAGATATATATTGATGTATGCTTTTCACCGTAGTAATTGATTATCTCTTCACCTTACTATCTTAAATATCTGAACAAACTTATTATTTTTCATGTCTCGAGGATGAATTTGTTTGGGTTAAGTACATCAGTTGGTAGAACAAATGAGCGCAGAACTGTAGCAAAACAAGATTTTTAGGTAATTTAAAACTCATTTTATTCTTTTCATTGACTTCACAAGGTTTGCAGGTTTCTGGGTCCTTTACTTCTGTCACTGTAAAGTGTCCAGTGGTTCAGAACACATTTTATGTCCAGATTGGTGAGTTAAAGGATAGCTCCCCAGACTGGATCAGAGAAGAGCTCATGATGTCTGGTAAAAAGGAGTTCAAGGACTTGAAGCCCAAAGTTTGGTACCAGGTCAGGCTTGGCACAAGGGAGAACTCTGACAACCAAAGGACTAACTGGCGATGGTCAACAAAGTTTCAGACAGAATGTAAGTTGAAATTCCGTCATTAGTTTGAAACATCATTTTAGAGACTTGCAGTATTATACTACTCTCTTAGAAGACTAGGTGGCAACAGAGAGAGACTGTAAAAGTTTGGATCATGCTAGATTGTCTTCCACTGCTTGAGTTGTTGTGAATGATGTCAAGAGAAAATAAGTCAGAGAGACAGTCACCGTTGCGTCACACACTGTTAGCTTTGTTTTAACCTGGTGAGGATGAGCTGATATTGCTATATCACCCTTTTCCCATAGACACTAGCCTGAGTGTACTCATGGCTAGTCTTCACCAAATTGAAGTTATTAAATCTGATGTCTTTCTCTTTTTCTCCAGCCCCAACACTTCTACCCATTGAACCTGCAGACCGGACGGCAAGCCTTAGGCTTGAAAACAGTTTGTCAAACTCTTGCCGTCTTTTCATCACTGTCAATGATTCCAAGGAGGAGGAACTCCAAGACGGAGTGTACCAGTGTAAAGGACTCATCCCAGGGATGATTCAGGTTGTTAAACTTAAGATTCAAGAAGGAGAAGACTTTAGGCTTCTCAGAGAAGAGACATTCTGTACCACAGGTGAGTGGAGGAGGGAGGGGGGAGAAGTGGGGGAGGGGGCTGTAGTCAAATATTGACCTATTGACCTGGGTTTACACTATGTATCAGCAGATGATGATGAGTTAGACATTGGTACACTGTATATCATGTGATAGTTCATGTAAACTGAGGAGCATTTGAGATGTGAGAAGATTTTGTGAACAGATGGAGGAAAGGTTTCTACCTTGCAATGCTGGTTTGCTCCACTTTCATTGGTTATTTCTGCATCTCCCACCTCATACCCTTGAAAATCATGTCAATGTTTACAGAGAGACATGAAGCATGACATATACATATAATGTATTTGATTTCATTTGACTTCCTTTTATAATATGCAAATTTCCTCATTCTGATGTAAGGTACTGCCTTGATCATGACGACATTGATAAGGAAAATGTGAGTGAAAATGGTGCAAAGAAGGCAAGGATGATGAGTGATGACAAAATATCATCACACACTGAAGTAATACGTAGACTTTGCAATCATTGTGATTACTGTTGTTTTTCTGTTGTAATTATCACTATCACTACCATCAACATTCATATTTCCAGTATTAGAATTGCAGTTACTAAATAAACCCCTTGATTAAACTGAATCTAATCACGTGCTCCCTCATCTATTCCCCTTCTCAAGGCACTGTCCCTGATGGAGGTGACTATGAGGGTGATGTTACCACTGCCATGGAGGAATTTGATATCAACCCAACAAAGAAACGTCCTCACAAACAACACACACCCACCAGTGGGAAGTGTCCCACAGGACTGCAAGAAGCTATAAATACTATCGAAGACAGTGGAGCAATGGTATTATCACATTCCATAGATGAAACTGCATTTCATACATTTGTCGCATGTTTGCAGCATTTGTATGAAGTGAAATACCATGAGACATCAGCCTGTCTACAAGTATTTCGGCGCAAAGACTTGAGAACCGTGGCAGACTTGCTTGTAAGGTGGGATCTACAAAGACTGTGCAGCATTTTTGACATTATGCGCAGGTTTGCTGCTGATGAAAACTTTAGCTCCCAGAGACAGCTTGAGCTAGCCAGGGTTCTCCATGGAAGCCACAGCACAGACTGCCACCTGTGTGACCACGCCCTCTACCTCATAGAGAGGCGAGGGAGTTCCCGGAGTTAATCCTCCCCTCCTCAAGGTGTGGTCTGTGAAAGTACGTAGTGTGGTATGCAATATCTTACTCTCATTGGCATGCAATTTTTTCTGTCGTGTTTCCATGATGGAAAAAATGGCGACTTCATGTTGCCGTGGTTACTGTGATAATGAAGTTGCAACATGGAATCAACTGCACATCTTTTTATTGGTATGCATGTACAATGTACATTGGAAAGAGTATCCACATCTCTCTCTCTCTGTAATTTAATTTGGAAATAAGGGCCATCACAAAAGCTTAAATATTTCTCTGTTTTCTCAGACTTTGGCAAGTTTTGCTTCAATCTGTTTCAACATACATGTATTGTGTGGCATTGCCTTCTATACACTTTCACACCAGGGACCTGAACAGACTTGTGCAGCTGTATATTCAGTCAAGCTTGCTTACGTCGACCTCTCATAATTGAAATAATTGCCCAAGTGAAAGGTCTTTTCAAGTCTCTTTTCTTTATATTCTATGGATTTTAATCCCTCATAAGTCGAATTTTCTCTGAGTTGAAGGTTTTTCTTCCGTCCAAATAGATTCGCCTTAAGCAAAGTTGACTGTAACTTCTAAAACACTGGACAAACATCTGTATGCCACTGTTGCTTGAATCCACTCAGGTGCATGCCCTTTTCAGAATTAAGACCACATTAACATTTGTATAGAGATCTGTTTTCCCGTCACGATGCTTTTCCCAAACTCACTTCTGTGGAAGACAGCAATAGATTTTAGTTAGTTCAAATTGAATTTTTAATACACTAAACCTCTAAAGGAGCTTTTGTAACTTCAGTGCACAGTGAACTGCCCGTAATAACGAACAGGGTTATAATGAAATTTCAGTAACAACAAAATAAAAATTCAGGCTGCAACATTATCCAAATGAGTTTCTTTTTTATTGTTTATTTGTTCAGATACAATAAAATTTTGATGTAATGAAAGAAAACTGCCGGTCCTAAGGACTTTGTTATAGAGGGAGTCCACTGTAGGCCTATGTATATTGTTAGTGGAGTTGACTCTTGCTTCGCACCACTCCTTGGATTGCTGTGGATGGGCAATAAAGTTGTGTTCTTGATGGATGATATGGCTGTTGTTTTAATATACTATGTGCATTAATGGAGACCTCCAGATGATTTTCAAAGTTTTGTATTTTCTTTGATGAAGGCTGAATCTAATGTATCTTTTTATAGCAGTTCAAAAAATGCAGACCTGGGATACGTCACTTTCATTGTGGATGCATTTTTTGTCATTTGGCTAGCAATGGCGATTTGCTCATTGTAGGTCCAGAATCTCAGCTCAGAAGACTTCATGGAAACAAAATTCAGCCGCAAAGCTTGTAACACGCAAAAGGAAAACTGATCATATAACTCCTGTTCTTCATGGTCTTTATTGGTTGCTGATAAGGGCTCATATCTTGTTTGAGGTTCTGACACTTGTATTCAAATGTTTTCATGGAAGTGCTCCTGCATACCTCAGTAGACTCATCAAACCATATATCATCGTGGTTGTAATCCATGTTCAAAGTCAAAGAATCTCCTTTCTGTAATAATTGTGAAATCCGAGACATTTGGTGATAGGGCTATTGGTAAAATAGCACCATCATTATGGAACAATCTCCCCCGAGCAGTAGATGATTACAGAATCTGATAATGAAATTTGTGTTAAAACTCATATGTTTAATAACTGTTGATATGGTGGTACATGTATATGTATGAATAATGTTTGTTTGACTTTGTTTCTGTATTTACAGTACTATTATGCATTCTAAGAACTGATAATTGTTATAATGTCAGTATTGTCCTATGTATTAGTGGTTGGAAGTTTGTGTGACAGAAAGCTATAAATTCCTGATATATATCATATAAAATGTATGGACATACACCCCAGCTGATATCTTCCAAGGTAGGTGTTCTTTGGTTTTTGAACAAACTAAAGATTTAGTAAAGGAAGAAACATCCACACAGTTTCACTACATTCAATAGCCAAGAAATGCTTTTCTCTCCAGAAACAAATGCTATTCAGAGTTTTTGATGATTATGTTTTCGTATTGCTGTGAATATGCTAGTTAGAGTACTGGGGCAATTAGCTCATATAAGATTATTAGTTTGGGGAGAAAAAAACAGTATATGTACAGTGATGTTACTTATCTCATAGTTATTATAGAGTGTCATTTATTCATTTATTAAGTTTCCATGAATTTCTTCCATTAGACACATCTACAGATTAACAATAGTAATGACAATCCAATAAATACAGAATGAACCTTACATACACTGTATATCAGTAAGCACTGACGAATCCAGGGAGGACCGCACCGGACGCACACCCCTTTTATTTTTGGTAAAAACAAAAGAAATCACAAGAAAAGATGGGGAGGGTTGCATGCCCCCCCCCCCTTTAATTTTGTAAAGGCGCCCCCTCTTTACAGAATTACTGGATCCGCCTGTTGTAAAGTTACAGGAGATGCACAAATCAGTCTATACGGTACATGTATATGTCGTATTCATATTTGAACAGAAAATGATGCATGAGGAAACCTACAGAAAACAAGATGATTGTAGAGGTAGTTCCCCAGAAAATAAATGGTTATGATGGAATTGTTGTTCGTATTATGTATATGTATTCATGATAGCACCCTAGACCTGAGCTCAAACTGTAACACAAGAATGTCAGATTGCAATGCAACGATACAGACATGTGTTTATCCAAGCTGCCACATTTGGCATTCCAGAGAGCAACTGGTCTTTTTCAAATGGGAACTTTTATTCTTTATTTTTCTTTTGAAATTTGTACATGTGAATAAGGGATTTAGAATAAAACAGGATATAAGTATATAGATCTGTTTGCCATCATTGCTTCTCTGTGTGTTTTGGTGCAATGTGCTTGACAGTAATTAAGCTGCATATGAAAACAGAGTGGGAAAAACATAGTTTATGATATTCCATTGAGTTAAGGGGGGGGGAATCTTTCCGAGGTTTTTTGGCTGAAAAAGATTTGTTTGATTTGTTTTCTACATGTATTAAGTCTTGTTTTGATAGTAACTGTTTAAAAATATACACGTATATGTGCTCTGAGTTAAAAATACATGTACTGTCAGCTGTTATCAACTGTAAAGTACATGTACTTGTACATAGACAACGTAACACTTTAAAAATGGCTGCAAGCTGTATCACTGTAAATAAATAGACACAGATAATCATAGAGAGTCCTATAGCACAAATTATGAACAAATACTGTAAAGAAAGAAAGAGAGAAAGAATTTAAGAAGGAAACTTACTGAACTTGCCTACATAATTAAGCAGTATATAGGAGGTAATAGAAGCGCATTGGTTACTGTTCGATATACCGAAGGTAGGCCTTATATAGTATTACAATCTGCACCAAAAAATTTTGTAGACAAATGTATTTTCCTTTCTTTATCAGTCCAAGGGTTCATTTTCATCAAGAAATCATAACTTTGACTCTTGACTCTTAACAACGAAACTTTATTTTATTTATTTATTTATTTATTTTTGGTTGGGGTCTGCGGGGCAGGGGTCAAAGGTCAACCGTTTGTAACATCACGCATGGATACAAAAGTGAAGAAAATGCCCCAAAATTTCATTTTTTTAATGAAAAGTCGTACACATTTATTCCTCTTGATACTAATACAATTCCTCCTATATTCTGAAAGGGGTAGGTCGGTCAGGTACCTTTTCATTATGTAAAAATAAGATGATTTTGAATTTTCTTTATATTTTCTCACAGTCGCACTTACCTTGATCATCATGAAATGCCTCGAGAGACAGATAATGCAGTTCCTTTATCCATCAGTGTCCCATCTTCATGACAAACTTCAATTTGCATATCAACCTAAAAAGTCTGTGAATGTTGCTGTTCTCACATTTGTACATGAGCTCGCTCAGCACAGCGATAAACCACGACGCTATATGCACGTGTTTTATAGACTTTTCCTCGGCGTTCAATTCTATGCAGACTCACATTCTTCTTCGGAAGCTGCCCCACATGAATTTACCATCTTATCTGATGTTATGGATAAAAGATTTCTTTTGTAATCGGTCTCAAACTGTGAGGGTTCAAAATTGCTTTTCAGACCCTGTCGTTTTGAACACAGGTGCTCCACAAGGTTGTGTTTTGTCGGTGTTACTGTTCATCCTGTACACGAACGATTGTAAATCAGCAAAGGAAAGTGTATTCATTTTGAAATATGCAGACGACACTATCATTATAAGACTTAGTGATGAGGATGAATCAAGTTACCCGGCCGAAGTTGAACGTTTTACCTCTTGGTGTGACAAGAACTATCTGCAGTTAAATCTCACCAAAACTAAAGAGATAGTGTTTAATTTTCGGAAAAGGGAGGAATATTTCTATACCTGCCATCTCGAACTTGACTGTGAAATATTATATCAATGTATCTGTATATATGAATATACATGTATATATATATTGTCAAGACTCCTGAAGAAGGCGGATGCCGCTGAAAATTTGAGTCGAATAAATAATAATGATAATAATAATAATAGTGGCTACTTGTATAGCGCACAGGTCCATTTTTCAGTGCTCATGGCGCTTCAAAAATGAAAAGATATCATATATTTACATGCATATACATATTCAAACATTTCAACAAATAAGAAAATGGTAAACAAAAACAAATATATACCAAATAAAGAATACAACATATACCAATTAAAAATACGATATAGATCCAATACTAATGACATACAGCAATTACAGTCCTCAGTATGAAAGGAACAGATAAGTTTTAAGTTTAGATTTGAATGACTCTGTCGATGACAGTTCCCTTAACTGAAGAGGTAACTGATTCCACAATTTTGGTCCCATAATGGAAAAAGCACTGAAAAAAATAAACTCATTCTTTATTGGCAAAAATGCATAACCAGTTTATTTCTTCATTATTATGTATCGTATACGCGTGTGTTTTATTGCATAAATGCATTAATCATCACCTTCCCATCGTTTCGTTGGCAACTTCTAACGTTTTCTGTGTATATCCTCTATTGTATATAGATAATATGGAACTGATAATCATTTATTCAGCTGCTCAGAGTTTGGGACAAAGTATCAGAAATGTGCCCATTCGAGACAGGAAAGTTCATTTTATTCTTTATGTTGTCAATTCAAGGACAAATTACAAGTTTAGCAACTTGTTAATTCTGCAATAGTCAAAGACATCATTTATAAGGCCAAGATAGATAGAGCTTATGAACCAACTAACAGAAAGCATAGAAAGACAAAAAAAGAACAGATATAACTGAGGATAAACATCGGATTATGTGAAAAGTTTAGATGTCTCTTAGTTAAAATATGAAGAGTTTGTTCGCAAAAACCGATAAGTCCATTTTTGATGATTTTGAAGTAAGGTCTCTGTCATAAAGTACAAAATAATACCTTTTAAAAAATGATATATTGGTCACTACATAAGGTACATTTTTGAAGTTATAGTCAAAAAAGCAAAATTTTTCTTATTATTCTCTTAATTATTCTTGACCCTTAATCGCAAATGTATCTCCGTTTGGCAAATGTGGACTTATCGTTTTTTGCGAACAAACTCTTCATACAGTTATGCTTCCTGGTGTTCAGTATGCGTAGTGTCGCGGTGTAGTGCTGCGGACAGCCGCAAGCTGACGAACAACAGTCGAAAAATGGGGAAAGAGAGCTATCCCCAGACAATCAGAGAGAGTGAGGGAGTGGGGGGGGGGGGGGCAAGGGTTTGCAACATATGGACAAAGCGGGAGGGGGAAGGGGTAAGGGATAGACAGAGCGTGATTAGCGACAGGCAAGCAGGCATGTAGGGTGGGGTCGTTACGACACGAAGCTGGGAAAACCCGTGTCTAAAAATAACTATTTATAGTGACGGGAAAGTCCATCCAATACTCACAGCACTAGTACTACTATGGAGTGATTGCGAAACGTTTACTGCTTTTTACATTTTTTTCTTTCTATCTTTTTTTTTAAATCTCTGTTTCTATATGAGACAATTGACTGCCCAGTGAAGTGGAGAGGGAGGTAGGCATCTCGGTGTTCCACTCGAAACTCGACTGCTAGCGACTAATTATTAGCTTTACGCGTTATTGCCTGCTGTACCACATCGACAATCGGACGGTCTGGGCTGCGCGGCGCAGAAGTGATGCCGATGTTTTGATTGTGTCAATGCAACTCTTTTGCTAGGTGAACAGAAGTGCTAACTGGAGCCTAGATATACTAGCCATTAAGACTATGCTTGTCACTGTTTTCATCATGGTACTGTGGGCAATAATCTGCTTTCAACCAGGGGTAAGACCAACTTTCCATCCTTTAGAGCTGTAAGAACTATAATGATAATTATGATTGTGGTATTTTGTTCGTGCAGGTAAAGATATTAGTTTCAATAACAAGATATTCTGTGTATTTTATGTGTCTGTATATAAAATTACGTTTTGTTGTGCAAATGTGTCGGAATGAATAATCTCAAAGTGTGTTGACCATAAGAATATAAACTCACCAAGAAGACAAATAGTAGCAGTGACATTATGATCAAGGGTCAATCAGACCTTGAGATCTTGCTGCTGTGTGCCTTTAAGATTGAAATTATTTTTTTCTATAACCCGAAAAAAACTCTTCTCAGAATGATGTTTGCTGAACGTTCAAATTATTAATGGTCCTGTTTACCTTTAGGAGCAATGATTTGAAAAATGTTCAGGATCTCTCTAAAAAAGAATCGAGTGAAAATATTCACTCTTGAAGGAGTGAATACAAAAAAAAAAAAATACTCAGGGATCACTCGAAGATTTTGGAGTCATCCCTGACGTCACTCCAAAAAGAGTGAAAATGAACATTTTCACTCAAATTCACTCCACTTTCACTCTTAATTCACTCTTTTTTGTATTCACTCCTTCAAAAGTGAATATTTTCACTCGATTTTTTTTTAGAGAGTAATCACTTTTGATGCATAAAATTATGTGTAGGTCAGTTGTATCACAAAACATGCTATACATCCTGATTATTTATATGCTTCTACGTGCACCACAAAAGGTTTCTCATCTAAAAAAAAAAAAAATATATATATATATATATATATATATATATTTTCCTTTAAGAGATAATTTCTTTGTCATAATGATAGTTTTGCATTTTTTTATCGTTGTTATCAGTATCATTGCTATCGCTGTTAGTATTATCTTATGTCCATTTTCTATGATTGCCATTTCGATATTTCTTTATCTTTGTTTTATTTTTCAAACTTTTTAGAAATTTTCTAAACAAAAGCACTTCTCTGCTCACCATGTATATACATGAACGTGTTGCATGTATACACTTATACAGTATACATATGATTTTCATTCCAATTTAAGTAATAGTAGTTCACGTGTTGACACAATAATATCAAAAAATAGAACAGAACTCAAGTAAAATAATTTTATCATTCTGTCAATGCCAACACTTTATTTGAAGAACAAGCATTTTTTTTTTGGCTCCCTGCCCTCTGTCAAGTAGGCTGTTGAATGTTTGCTTTTTGTGTGTTTGTGTGGATCGTTTTTAATCTAGGGAAACACAGCATTTGTCACGTTGATCTTGATGACTTGATTGCCAAATCAATGCGAACTTTTGTAATGTAAGTACCCTTGCCTTCTCTGCCTAGGCAGGCAGAGGCAAAGCGACGTATATAAATTATAGATAAAAAGTGAAGTCACTATCACATTAAAGAGAATCTTTGAATTCCCCACTCGGCAAGAACCGCAGTAATTCGATCTTTGTATTCAAAAGGAAATAAGTAGGCCTACACACGACCAATGCTTAGAACTGTCATGCACTCATGACCGTTTTATCACTATCACAAGCAGATGACCTCACAGTCGTTTTGATAATGGCTAATACAGTATCTAAATTTGGCTATTACGGTTTTGCTTTTGCAGTACAAGTGTGTATCATTTTCAACAGTTTTAATTGTGCGCGTTGTCTTGAATCGGTACAGTCATCTTACAGTTTCTAGGAAACAACACGCCTGATACTTTTGATAAGCCCTTTTAGGTGATTCTTGGTATGAGACCACGAATGGAATTCCCATATCCTTCTCCCACCCCTTAAAATTTGAGAGTGGTAACAAGTGTAATCGATGCTCAAACACAATGTATAATTAAAGGCCTTTATACACACTCGCGCAAAAATACCTCATATTTCATATGACAGCCATTTCCCAAATTAATGAGTGCCCAATTCAACACTAAATTCATCAGTATAAAGTCATGCGCATGTTACGTTAGTAAATCCATACGTGCTCCGTTTACTATGAGGAAATATAGACATTTTTTCATCAATTATAGTATTTTCGTATTCTATGCAGAAAAAACAAATGTGCTTATATCATAAGAAGCAATCTTTTAAGTGAAAGGGAATGATAAACAAACTGTACATTCAGCAATATTCCTAGAACACATCATGAAATCTGAAGAAAATAAGACGATATGCTTGAAATTTATGAATTGATAAGTTTTGGTACCACTATCGTTGGATGAAAAAGACTACAATTATTTGTGACGTCACTACAGGACAATGATATAAAGAAATTACTGAGAGAATTTTTTAAAAGTCTTCACTTTTTTTTTCTTGAAAAGTTCCCTGCATGGCCACAGTAATTCCAAATGTTCGTTATTCCGAAGATTTGTTAATTATTATGCTTTCGAAAATGAATCTTTAATTCTTGTTATTTCTTCATACCATTGTCTTGTCCGGTGACGTCACGAGCTGTTGTAGTCTTTTCATCCAGCGATGGCGGCACCAAAAATTTGTACATTCATAACTGTCCGATTTCCTCAAACCTTACTGTGTTCAACTAATGTTTTGCTGCATTTACTCAGCATATAAACATACAGTAAATATACATATTATATATATGTACATATACTGTATATATGTTATACTGTATATATATATATATATATATATATACTGTATATATATATATATATACTGTATATATATATATATATATATATATATATATATAAACATATATATCATATCCACAAACAAATAGAGGGCGCAACGGCAATCTTGGAAAGGTTTATCACCGCTGCAAATTTTTGCGCCAAATTCTGAATTTGACCGCGCCCGCCGTCATCGTCATTGTAATCACTGTTTTGATGAGTGTCTCAACGTTTGTACTCGTCGTTGAACCTGATGATATGTAATCGGCAAATATTTAAGAACTTGTCGGCAGAACATTCTGTATTTTTCACTCGAAGGTTATAACGAACTTAACGGGTGTCAAAGGTGGCAACCCGCTGACCCACCCGACCAGCCGATCGCCGTCAGCCCCCTATAGCTTTGCAGCTGCTATACCATATCAAAGGTTTTAGTGGCGCCACTTAACTGACCACGTGATCAAGCTTCGCAAGTGCACAATGGGCCGCAAAGGTATAATGCATTCCGTCCTCCTGCTGCTCATCGTTTAAGCGGGGTTCCCACTATCGTGCGATCCATTGCGAACGCCACGATTGGACATTCGTAACTGATCGTGGAAAATTTGTTGAACTCGTATGAAATATCACGTTTGGATACGAGGTTATGCGAGTCAATACGTGTTGGTACGCTTGGATGCGATATGGTCACGATTGGTCTATTTCAAGCGATACGATCTGTCACGATCTGGTCTGCCGTTCAAATACGATCCGACAGGATTGTCCTGATTGAGTTCACGATTGGTACCGATCTAACATGACCATTACGATCAGGTACGTGCAGCAACGTACTGATACGTTCCCATACGAATACCGCGAACCAATACGGGCTGCTGAGATAAAATACGATATCTTTTACGATCGGGATCAGAAGCGACCCCCATTTAAGACGCGATTGGACCCGAATGGGAATATTATAGTCCAGCTGACGATAGATTTATTGTTTCCCTTAAATTATGCAGAGTGATTAGGCCTATTAACTTTATCCACAACCATTGATGATGGCAAGGCTTGACAGGTTGACGATGATGACAACGTAACCTTTGCAGTATTGCTAATAACGATTATGTTATCAGAAAGAAAACAGCACCCAGGCCAGCCATAACCTCAGATATTCCCTCGTCTAACATTAAGCGTAAAGAAATTAATAGATTATTAAATCGACATGCTCACCCTCCCCCCTCACAAAAAAAAAGAATGAAATAACGAACCCAAATACATAAAATCAGATGATTGCCTCTCTTCCCCAGAAAAAAAACAAACAGCAAGACAAAATGACCTTTCTCCAATACATGAAGAAAATAATTACATGATGAAATGGAAGCTAAGAAAGATGGGATCATTTTGAATGTTATGTAACATAGTATTGTGTGTTATATACGCTCGATATAAGAAAGTTGGCCGAATGGATAGTATTGCTTATGTGTTCAATTTCATATTCGCAAAGTATATGTATCATATGCCTTTTTATTTCAAAATGTCGTTATCTCATGGGTTATTAAAAGTTTGGTTTATTCGGCTTGATTTAGTGTTTTACTTAACAATGTTTAACATAACTGATACACACACATAACAGAAAAGTGATTCCCTAATCAAAATGATGTCACTTTTTAACAAAAAAGGAGGTTTTACGCAAGATTATTTCGCAGGGGTATATTGCTACACTTATTGAATAACTAACTGTGAAAAATAATAAGAGTGATCTTCATTGTCATAATCATACGAGTGATCTCGCATCCACAATGGTCACTTTTACATTTGCAGTAATAATGAGAGTTAAATATAACCATTTTCCTATAAAATTATGTGCTACCAAACATACAAAAAAGACATTGAAAAGTGTCAAAATAGATGTAAAGGGGTCAAACGATGGCTGATGAAACAAGAACTCTTAATTACTATGCACAATACACAAACAGCAGGATGCTGCACCCCCCCAAAAAAAAAAAAAAAAAAAAAAAAAAATACTCTGTAATATACTTTTAAAAATAAATCATTTGCCTTTGATATGTACCCATTCAAGCACGATTCATTAAACTATTCTCATCTTTGTACTGACTTTAGTCAATACGTGCAGACATACAATTGCCATTTTATTTTTGCTCATTTTTTGTTTTGGTTACAAAAGTTATCCCATATCCTGTTTTGTGTGTCTGTATAATGGTAATAGCAACTCATTAATGAAAACATCATTAACATAATGTATGAAAACATCTAAAAATCTGTAATACAAATTTCATTTTATGAAATCATTAAAAAAATTATTTTGATAATGTACCTTAAAAATTACGACAATTAAACCCCACACCGTCATAGAATTTACCGTTTGGAAAAAATAATCTAAAGATGCAGGCGACCACCTATCAGAATACAAAATAAATCAATTTATGAGTAACATAAGGGCAAATGGGCAAAAAATAATAATAATGATAAGCGGAAGTAAAGTGAAAAAGTCGTTCCCGATCAACACGATTAAGAAGCACGATTAGAAGAGATTTGCTGCGTTTGGATACGATCCTAGACGATCTGATGAGATGATCACGATCAAAAACTAATCGTGATAATCGTAGAAAATTTTTGAACCGTCCAAAATTTTCCTACAATTAACGCGATTGCCACGATTGACCTTAAGATCTGATACAATCTGATAAGACCATCACGCTTGCTGCACGATTAAGACCACGATTTCAATCGTGGCGCCAATCGTGATAGTGGGAACCCCGCTTTACATAGCTCAGTCCGAGGCTTTCACTCGCTTGTAAGTGAACTTAAAGAACTCACAGCACCTATTCGACCTACCTCACCGCAATTTGACCCTAAGGATGCCGCTGATTCTTTCAGCCATATCATTAGCCGTCTTAGGCTTCGTAACCCGACTTCGTCCAAGAAAACAACTCTTTGAGCATGGGTCGAACATGAACCGAAAACTCTAGCCGAAACAAAGAACAGAATAACATTCTCCGTCCAAAAGTGGATAAGAACAAAAGCACTGAGGAGGACAGGAAAATCTACCGGTCAGCAGTTAAAGCAGTGTCTTTTCTGAAAAAGCGATCTGACAAAACAAACGGTGGGAAAACGGCAGCTTAAATACCAGGAAAATTTCTACAGACATTGACAGGAAAGACTTCAAGAACTTCTCAAAACGCATTGGAGACTACAAATGGAGGCTACACATGCCTCTTAAACAAGTTCGGAAATTTGTCCGGATGATTTCTTTCAGGCACTCTCTAAACTGGTCATAGTCTCCCCTTTTTTTGATATTCTATGCCAGAAAAGAGAGAGCGTGGGGGGAAGTAAAATGTTTTCACTGTAGCTACATACATGTATGTAATAAATCCACACCCATTATGTTTTCGCCCCGAAGTGTCACCAGAGGCAGTACGTTTGTCGGTCCGTCTGTCTGTCCGTTAATGATTCTAAAAAAAAAGTTAACACTTTTTTGAGTTCATAGTTTTCATAGATTTTGATGAAAATCAATGTATTATATACCAAATTAAGAGCAATTTAATTGGTTATCCTTTAGTAGGTCAATATATAGGCAAACTTTACGCATGAGTGAACACATTTGTTTTTGTCCTCCAAGGCACAAAAGTAAAAATCGCAAAAATTGACATAATTTTGTCTTTCATTTGCAAATGCCCTTTAAGATAACAATGATATCAAAAGACCAGTTTAACACAATGAGAGACATGAATGAAACAGCAAAAATAAGTCTTCATTCTCTTTATCTCTTTATAAACTCAAGCAAAATCAAAGTCGGGAAACTTTAGGGGGAAAATAGAAATTTTCTGTCAACTCAAACTTCAAATGACATAGGGAGTAAGGGGGAAAAGATGAAATGAACAAAATATCTTTATTTCTTTCGTTCATTCTAGTAATTTCAGAACTCATGAGACAAATAAAAAGAAACATGTAATTTACAATTTTCCTTATTTGAGAAATCAATTCAAAATCCTACCATTTTGTTAATTTTGCTTCTCTCACTTCATTCGAATTTGGAGTTGACAGAAAATTCTTCAATTTCCTCCATTATTTTTAGCCTTTATTGACCTTTTGGGCTTCAAAGATATTGTAGAGATCGTAGGTATATTTTTGAAACTTAATTCATGTTTTTTGTTGTGTTAAATTTGTCTTTTGTTCTTATTGCTACATGGAAGAGCATTTACATATGAATGACAACTTGTTCAATTTTGCAATTTTTACTTTTGTGCCTTGGAAGAGAAAGAAAAAAAAAAATGTTCACTCATGAGTAAAGTTCCCTATTTTATTAACCTACCAAGTTGATAGCCAATCAAATTACCTTTCATATGGTATATGATAAATTAACATTCAGCCAAAATTTGTATGAAAAATGTAAACTTGAAAAAGCGTTTACTTTCTTTTTTGCTGGCTATATATACATATATACTTATGATATATATATGTAGAGAGAGATAGATTTGTTTTGCTTCTGTTGGGAAGGGGAGTAAACCTTATAGGTCATAGGGTCGAGGGTTATTATGGTTAAATGATATGCTTGGAAAGTTGAGGTTAGATTGTTTTGTCTATTGAGATTACGTGGTTGTCTGGTTATTGTTTGTATTTTGGAAATGTTTTCATTACATGCATTCTGTCTGAGCTAGGAATAATGTCATGTAAAGATTGTTATATAGTGATTTTATGGAGAAAGAGTGGATTTTGGGTTAAGAATCAACCAAACAATGTAGACTTTTGTATTTGTGTTTCTGTTATATTCTAAAAATGGTTTATGATATAGTTGTAAGAATGGGTTTCCGTTATTAATTGGTGGTTGTTTTAGGGATGTGGGATATATTGTCAAATGATAATTTAAGATAGTGAAGATGAGATGAGATGATGATGATTATGATGATGATGATAGGCTTATATATAATGTTTGTATCATTTCATCATTACTTGAGAATTATCATGAAGTGATATTATTGATATTTGATTGATTGATGAATATTTGATAGTTTGTGTGTGTAAGTGTTGCGATAATGTAAACTTCATCACTTATTTTGTATCTCATGTACATGTTTTATCCTGCCGTTCGTTTTGAATGAAACCGTGGACCTTGTGTGTTGTACATGTGTATAAATATACAGCCTAGTACTCACATTACCTTGAACTTGAATAAAGTCAAGATTAAACAAACATTATGTAAGATATATATATATATATATATATATGTGTGTGTGTGTTCGTTTATTTGTCTATTCATTTATATTGGTATCATTCATCTTATTAATCTAAGAGAAAAATATGACCATACTAAAAAAACTGCAACATTTTCATGTTTGTTGTTAAGTTTGTCAGTTTGTGTCATTATGCTTAAATGACCAATCTTTAATTACACTTTAATTACACAATCGTTAATTACACTCTGCGAGGACACATGAGCCATATTGGTAGGACATATAATGAGAGACGTTGCCATCTTTATCAAGAGTAAATGCTCAACGAACAAGAATAACAATAATTAAGAATAAGAGGGATGATTAAACGTGATGATCAGAGCAATGTTAATGGCATCTTATCGTCAAACGTACCCTAAGCAATGTTTTAGGTTGTTTCTAGAAAGTTCTACACAGCTCAAATATATCTTATTCATGGTTCGAACATGACGCCATAGCCATGTACAGGCTTTCAACTTATAATAATGTGCCGAGGCAACCGATGCCTTTACCACTATGCAAAGCTCTGGGTTTTCCCCAGCGCGCCATTTTTTATTATAATCATTTTCTTTTGTTTGACATGTAAATCATTTCTATAAAAAAGGCACGAAACAGCTTTTGATAGAACACACACACATTCGTGGCCTGATGGACATGATGGATACGCCAGCTGATAGTACAAAGTCGACAACTAGCCGTAGTGATAATCATAGGAGTGGCATAATGTATCATAATAGTGTTGCCCTGGTGTTAGGATTTAACTGTAAGTCTTCGGAAAGAGGCGGCAATATTGCCCTTTTTCTAAGACTTAAGTCAGATCGTTGGTGTATTATTAATTCGAGATAAACTCACAAACCCTGTTCAGCAACTGTAAACATATACCTAAATGTATTAACTGTAAAACAAGAAATATTCGCGTGCATTTTAATTTCGCGAATTTCGCGAGCGCCAAGATTCGCGAAATTAAAATGCACGCGAAATTTCTTATCTACACTATATACATTGAACGCAAGAGGCAATTCGCGAAAATTTCTTGCCACGAAAAAGGCCGTCGGCTCCAATTCGCGAAAATTTCATGCCGCGAATATATCATGTTTTACAGATACATCGGTATTTGTATATGCATCGTGTTCATCGTCAGTGGTTAAAATGCTGCATACTTATTACAGGTGAAAGGATAAAAGGCCCCTATTTTTATTTGTACTTACTAGAATCAGAGGACCTCGTTCAGTGGTAATAAGGTTGGCTTTCGAAACAGCCTAAACAATGAAAGGAAGATTGAACTGATACGATGAGAGAAGAATTCTATCTAAAAATACACCCCCCCCCCCCACAATCTTCAGCTTTGCCAACAGTACACACAGACCCAACTTTCTCTGCGTTAATCAAAATTTCATGCCATTATAAACGTTGCTTATGAGAAAAGTCTTTTCAAATATTGGTCGAAACCCTCTGTGGCTTTGACTAAGTCTTCGTTTTACGTATGTCTCCCAGTCTAACACGAATATCTTCCAGCTTAAAAGATAGATTCATCTTAAATACACAATGAGGACTGAAAGTGTACAACAATATAAAATCGAATACATCAGTGAAAGTTAGAGGAAATCGGAAAATCTGTTTAAAAGTTTTGAATTTGGGAATTTCAGCGCCGCCATCGCTGGATGAGAAAACTACTACAGGTGGCCGTTGTGATATCACACGTGTAGAATGATACAAAGAAAAAGAATAGAAAATTAAACATATTTACCCTATACTCGCATAATAATGAAAATAAAAGCGCACTTAATTTGTCTCTTTTAGAAAGCTGGGGGAATAATATGACGATTAGTTTAGTTAGTAACAAGTTGAGTCCCTCAAAAAAAAAAAAAATCGTTTGTTCAATGATGAAAAAAAAAAGTTCGTTATTCTCGTTTTTTGTTTATCCAAAACTGAGATAGGATTTGTATATCCGAAGATTCGTTGGAACGCATTTATGTATCTATTTATTCATTTATTTAGTTATCTATTAATTAATTCATTTATTAATTTATTCATCTATCTATTTATCTATTTACTTACTTATTTATTTTTAATTAACGATCCTTGGGAATAGCGTACCTTAATTCAGTTTATCCCATAGGAATTACAAAAATTCGGAAAAACGAACCTTCGACATTTTATGAAAACACAATGTTAGTTGAGGGTGTGTTTAGGAGGCTGGGGGTCGTCATAGCCTGTAGCCTTTTGTCAAGGCCTTCTCGCTGTATGGTGAAGAGAGCCAAGCCTTTACAGCGAGAGGGCCTTGACAAAATCTACCACCAGGCCTGGGGATTCCCAGGTAAAGGACTGATAACAAATTACAGTCTAAATCAGCGGGCGTTCCTTATTGTGAGTGGATGCCATTGTTGTAAAGGTCGATCGTTGTTGGGCTGGTAAAGATCATACTTATGGGTGATGTTCGTTATTCAGAAGGTTGATTCGTTAATCCAAAAATGAAATAAGGTTTGTATACCCGAAGGTTCGTTAGTATGCGCTTGTTTTTATTTCCAGATGAACGACCTTCAGAATTACGAAGTTTGGAACGAATGCCACAATGTTCGGGTTTAACGAACCCTCTTTCATTTGCAGATTAACGAACATCTATAGGTATATCGATTTTGTGGGTTTCGGAATAGCTAACCTTCCGGAAAAAGAACCTCGTTTCATTTTAGGATGATCAAACCTGTACAACGAGCATCATCCAAAAGTACAACCTATAATAGACCAACAACGATTGTCAATAACATTGTCGCACACTGAGAGGATTTACGGCAAGTGATTTTGTCTATTTTCTTACAAGGCCTATACCTGGGAATTCCCAGGCTTGGTTAGCCCTACCGCCCCCCCCCCCCCCCCCCAACACATACACACTCTCACCTAGGCCTACATAGTACCTAAACATACATCGTGTTTTCAAGAAGGTGTCAATGGTTGCAAATTGTGAAGGGATGGTGTCATTCTCTGTCATTTTTAACCATTTTGTTCTAATTCAGACCACTCGGCAACATTAAAGAGTTGCGGCAGCCTACATTGCTGCATACCTACAAAGTTCCTCAACATGCATTGTGTTTTCAAAAAGGTGTCAATGGTTGCAAAGTGTGCAGATTATGATTGTATAATTCTTATTCTTTTATCCTTTTGGTATTTTTTTTTATTCAGACCTCAAGGCATCATTGAATAGTTGCGATAGCACGTGGTGAAAATAAGACAACTGTTTCAACTTAACGTGTCGATCTAGCTTAAACCCGTTGAAGGAGGTAAACCTTCCTGCATATAAACAACAGTTAAGGATCAAACATGTTTATATCTGTAATGCAGTGATCATTGAATTTCATTCACCCTTGCAAACATTACATTATTGCATGAAGTGCTGTATCTTCATTCAGTCATAATGATAATTATATGTAATGTTGTAAAGCTATAATGTCAAGTCTCAGCATTACTCTATTCTGGAATGAAGCTATTGCTTATGTACCACGTAACCGGTGAGACCCAGTCGAATGTTCTGGAAGCATTAGTACCTCGTATGATATTGCACGCAGATGTTGTCTGCTGCGAATTATCTATGCACTGAATTTTGTAGGAGCACTAACACCCCCCCCCCCCCTCAAAAACAACAACTATAAAACTAAAACGACAAAATACTTTGGATGGTTGGTGTCGGTAGTGGGGTGCTGGGCAGCTGCTGACCCCTCCCTGTATACCCTTGCTTGGGGAAAACCCACGATCACGTGATATACCTGATTGATAGAAGCGTTTCAAGGGCACAACATCTGTTATTATCAAGGAGGTAGGAGAGGACAGTTAACTCGTATCTCCTTGGTCATATGAGCAGAGGAGAAACCTTTTCCGACCCCACCCCTTCGATTAGATGTAAGTGACGGGAATGTAGGGAATTATGTTAGTATCACATGCAAAACCATGTGCAAAAACAATGTTGCATGTCACTGGATACTCTTATTATTTAAGTATAATGATTAAAATGATGCATTTATCAGTGTAAGTGTCAAGAAAAATCCTACTTCTAATTCCTTCAATATTACTATTAAATTCACCAACTATTCAATAAATTCATTTATTTTCACATAGTGAGTTAAGACATGCAGTAATATTTTGCAGCTTACATTGTAAGACAAATGAATACATTTAAAGTGGTGGAATCAACAACAGGCCTAATTGATTATAATGTTCAAGTCCTTTCAAAGACGGTACCCTGTTAGATAAGTTAAATAAAGATTGTTCTCAAAAGAATACATAATAAAATGATACAGACTACAGTGGAAACTACAAATAACACATTCGATCAACAAGTGGATAACTATTTTAGGCAATTGAAGACATTTTAACTTATTCATGCATGTGTCAGTATTTCCCATGGATTGATGTTAATCATATTCTGCAGCATTAACTTATATGACGATAGATGATCATAGAAATAAGGATGCTAATGGGTGATAGCATATTGATGATGAAAATCATTAGATAATACAAACATGTGCAATAATAATGACAACCGACCATAGATCTTAGACGGACTATATAAATGAATAAAGTATAATGTAATCTTGTAGTCCTATCAACAATTTCAGTTCCTGACGCCCGACCGAATAACGTAATGTGCATTATATGTTTTATAAAATTTTGATATGGATGCTTGTCATCTGATTACAAATAATAATAATAATGATAATAATATTGATAACTATAATAATAATAATTATCATAATCATAATGATGATAATAATAATACTGATAATGATGATAATGATATTGATACTGATAACAATGATAATAATAATAATGATAATAATAATGATGATGATGATGATTATTATCATTATTATCATTATTATTATCATTATTATCATTATTACTATTATTATTATTATTACCATAACTATTTTTATTATTATTATCATGTTACTGTTACCGAGTCCCTGAGTTGTGCTGTATGAGAAAAGGCTTAACATGAGAAACTTATAGGCAATGAAACTGAGCAAAGTTCAAGTCTTACTTACTTTGCATTGATCAACAATAACTGGCATAATAGTTTGTAGAGCCAATCTGAACTGGGAGTGTTGTTCCCAAACTTTAAATTTCCTTTAATTTCCTGACATAACAGAACGCAGTGATTCCATGTTACACATACAATTCAGCTAAAAGCAGAGTATCAACAAATCACTAGCATATTTAGTGACACTTTCTTTGTTTTCCTTTTTTTTGAGGATGCTTATTTATGTATATGATATTCAAATTAAGTTCTTAAAGTGGTATATCTAACTCTTGAGATAAATATCCGGCACTTATCTTCATTTAAGAGATTGAAGTGTCGTAAATAAACATATAACCTGTTTGTTGATGATACTCAGTGTTTGTTATCATACAGTCTCGAATCCGACAGCAATCAACGTTTCGTTCTTGATATCGTATCTTACGTTGTTAGGAGACTGAGTTGTGTGACGAAGGTTTCTACCAGCACACGCCCAACAACGACACAAGCCGCTGCGTTCCCTGTTCCCTCTGCCCGCCCGGCTCGCGGGTACTCACCCGATGCTCAAACACCACTGATACGGTGTGCGGCCCTTGCCAAAAAGGTAACACTGAGGTCGTTCCTTCTTTTTCACCGCAATTCAATTCAATTCCATTCCATTCCATTCAATTCAATTCAATTCAATTCCATTCCGTTCAATTCCATTCCATTCCATTCTATTCTATTCTATTCTATTCTCTATTCTCTTCTATTCTATTCAGTTCTATTCTATTTAGTTCGATTTCAATTTAATTCGATTCAATATATTTTACATTTCTTCTTCCACAGAGCAAAATATTAATGAATTGCAAATGATATTGAGTAAACAGTGGTTGACTGTAAGACGAAAATTCATCGGACGTAATGAATGGTGTAAAATCATGGATGCACGCACTTTTAAACCAAATTGGTTACATTATCTATGTTCTGGAAAAAAAAAGAGATACAGAGTGGTCCGCTGAAAAGCTTTCTTCAGGGGGTCGAGGCAATCACTGTGATCAACTATAGGGGCGGGGAATCCCCGGAGAAATTTAGGTGTACGTTCGCCTTTCTCAATACTCACTCGCTGTTTACTAATTGTAATCAAGAACGAGCAAAAGTTTGCCAAGCGAGATGGCGTCTAGCCGTTTAACAGACCTCTTGGCTTTAGTTAAAGGACAATTTCACCTTCATGTTTGTGTCAATAGAATGCAGCAATATTTCCCTATGCGCTTAGAAACATTGTATTAAGCGCATTACAAATGTAATGTATTATTATTAGTAGTAGTAGTAGCAGTAGAAGACATCAGTGAAACTTTGAGGTAAATTAGAGAATCCGTTCAAAAGTTATGAATTTTTAAACTTTTTGCACAGTAGGCTGCTGAATGAGAAGACTAGTACAGCTTGGGATATCCTATGTGTAGAACGATAAGGAAAAGATAAAGAGAATTTCACAACTTTCAGTTTTTGAAAAAAAAAAGTACACATTCCCTTTACTTGTCAATGACGTATATTAAAGGTATAATATTATTCCCTGCCTTCTAAATGAAGCAAGTCAAGTGCTCTTTTATTATGCAAGAAAAAATGAAACTATGTTTACTTTTCTGTACATTTTCTTCATATCGTTCTACACGTGTGACATCACAAGCTGTACTAGTCTTCTCATCAAGCGATGGCGTCTCTGAAACTTCAAAAATCCATAACTTTTGAATGGATTTTCTGATTTTCTTCAAACGTTCACTGATATATTTTATTGTGTATAATGCTGCATTTTCTCAGTTCACGAGTGTAGTATAAGGTGAACTTGTCCTTTGAAGCCTGGTGGAGGTCATATCACCAGTGAGCGGTCACCCCCTGATGGAGGAGATTTTGTCCAAATTTAAAGCGTAATTCAAAAAGTTTGTCTGAAAAAGAAGAGTAAAATTCTATTAGCACAACAGTGTTGATTTGATCAAAATTGGATGAAAAAAAAAAGTGAAACTTGTTAGATAACAACACCAGAACATTTATGAATTTTATACATTGCCCAAACTGCTTTAAGGGATTGATGGTATTTTGGTTGAGATTTATAAACTTTTTGCGAGATAATTTTATTCGAAACCACTTATGAAAAGCATACTCTAAGAGGAATTCAAAGTTTGTTTATTGAAAATTGGTTTTGAAATTGCTGAAATATTAAAAAAAACCTCAAAGTAAAACAAATTGGTCCTCATAAAAGGTTTGTTCCACTTTTTATTATTCATATATCTCAGCCGTTTCAAAACCAGTTATCATTAAATAAACTTTGGATTCCTCCTAAAGTTGTATATAAGTTCATGGGCGATTTCTCATTATCTCACAAAAATGTTGGAAACCTGAAGCTCATTTCAACCAAAAGCTATATCACCCCTAAATGTAATAGCAATAACATCGCTATGAATATAAATATAAAACAAGAGAGGTAACAAACAAATGTTTCTTGAAATAAACAAATCATAAGATAGCAAAGATTGCTACAAGCCAAGTTGCTCACAAACATGGAAATTACACCTTAATACTTTCATGTGGCCTGTGGAGGAGTGGGAATCCCACCGGATATTGTGTTTTATCAATCTTTGTTCAGTGATGGTCACGTGATCTCTTTATTGCCAGCTGGTCCTTGTTAGCCACTCACCGGAAAAATAAAGAACACCGAAATGACCCGATTACCAGGTGTTATATTTTGTAACAAGCAGTCAGGAAGATCCCTGGCGTGGTTTAAAAACAAACAAGCCCGTGGAATCATCTTGGTTCTGTGTCCGCTGCAAAATAGCGGTGAGCAGATTAACCGCGACACTGTAGATTTGCATCACCGATTCTTTTTAGTAAATTCACTTTAATCAATTTCTCAATGATATCGAATTGATGCATGCACCTTACAAGGATTATAATAGCGCCATCTACTGGTGACGTAGCCTCACTGCTTCCATAGTCTTCCGCTGTGGCAGCTGTTGTGAGGGGATTTTCTAAAAGATACGCTATGCGTAAACGAAAAAAATATTGTATATATAAAAGTATATGCATATAGGTTTATACATATTTCTCAAATACATGAATAGATTTAAACAAAAATATGAATGACAGAGACAATTAAAGAGAAATGATGCGACGAAAAAGTAAAATGACAAAACATTGAGAGAGACTTTGAAAGTCTCTTTAAAAGTCTATTTAAAGTACCAATACACGCTTCGCTTTAGGAAATTTTCCGTTTGGTCATGACTTTCTCAATATGGTTACTACGTAAAGATGTAAGATTTTTTTTTTTGTATATTCTGAACACTTTGCATGGACTTCAAAGCGAGAGAGAGAGAGAGAGATCTATCTTTAAATCACAAACATGATGTCCAGTGGTCAATGCTAAATCCTGCTAATGCGTACAGAGATAAACTTATCTTTGCTAATATCAGTCAAAGAATGATGCTCCGTTATCTTTTTTTATTATCATTATTATCAATATCATCGTCAGCATTACTTCGATATCATGAAGAGATAGCTCTAGATTAGATTTGTCGTTTCATGAAATCATGAAAATGACTTTTCACCTGTCGTGGTTGATTTTAACTTGTACTCCAGTTGCTGATATTCAGAGTGCTAATCATTCTCCATTTGATTAAATCATATTTTAGGGATGACAGCAAGATAGGCGTATCAAGGTAGAGAAAGTTATCTACAGTATCTGCATAGTGATCAAACAGTTATCAAACACGTCTCTCTACTCCAACCTAATTGGGTGTTTCTATCCGAGAATGTGAGTAGGTCTATACCGTATAAGTATAACTCTTTACAGGTATATCCCATCACTGCAAGCCCTTGAGGCTTTACGGGACATCCTTTTCTTACATTTGAATTTACTTCTCTTTTCTTGTTTCTTTTTTCTCACCTTTTTTTAAAGTCTGACTTGTTACCACTTTGTTCTGATGACCTACGTCATTCCTTTGAATAATACGTGTGAATTATGTTGTATTTCATCTTTTTAACTGCATTAAATTTTGCAAGAAATAAAGGAGACTTCTATGCTCTCTATCATCATCATACGACCATGGCTTTAAGGTAGCAGGTCCTGGCTTCGAGTCCAACCCAATGCATTTTTCATTTCGACATGATGATTTTGCCCAGTATGGCCCATATGTATCAATGAGAAGAGACAATACTGGAAAGGCCATCAGGACGGGTGCACATCACGATACCGACACCCACGAGTCATACAGCTCACGAGTCATACAGCCCACTAGTTCGACACTGAGCTAACAAGGCCCACGAGACCGACACCTGTCGAACTCGTGGGCTGTTTTTACCTAGTGTCGAAGTCATGGGCTTTGTTTGCCTGGTGCGAACTCTCGAGCTGTATGACTCACTACATGGACCTGTTTTCAATGTCGAACTCGTGGGCTGTATGACTCATGGGTGTCGGTCTTGTTGGATGACCCCATCAGGACTAGAGCAATGTCAACACTAGATGCCAACCTTAATGGTTAAGATAAAGAAGAAAACATATATCATAATGTTTGCTATGATTTCAAACGTCTCAGGGTCATTTTCACTGGCGTACCGAGGGGAGTACTGCGTGCCGTGCACCAGGTGCAGTTCACACCAGCGGAGGAAGGCGTGCAGTCCGATCAGTGACACGCTGTGCAAGCCCAGCTGTACGAGAGGTGGGTTTTTAGCTCGTCTGTAAGATTCTTTCGTAATTATACCTTTCTTTCTTAATGTTCAATCATGGTATGGCCTAACACTATTTAAAGTAGCCTAACTCTGTATCAATAAACCGTCATTAATTATGTATAAAGTATTATGATATAATTCTAATAATTTTGATATACACTAATGCAATATAACACGGTTCATTATTATGATAATTATAACATAGTAAAATACACCATCTAATTAAAATGTAATGTTATATATTTTAATGCTATTTTAATAAAATAACTTAACATAACAGAATAAAGTATCATTATCATAAAATCAATATTCTATATATATTCATAAAATCAATATAAAATCAGTATTCTATTTATTTTCATTTTTCCCGACCTGTGTATCTCAAAATAACTACATGTATATTGTTATAAATGACTTAAATAACTTATATTAAATACTTGAATAGTATATCATTTACTCATTATTTATGTAGCGATCCACGTCCGACAAGCTTTGCTTTTTAGTGGATCACTATTTTCCATAATCGAATCTATTTTCCGCTCGCCCACGAAGTATCTATACATTGTTCCTCCGAATTATTGTATATATATATATATATATGTTATTCTATAATTTATCTCGTATACTACATGAATCTTTTGTAAACGTGTGAACAATATTATTTCATGACATGTATACTTTGTACTATGCTTTTGACTTTCGTTGACTGGAAATAAACTATGATTGAATTGAATATATCCAAACTCAAATATAGACATTCCTATGGCAAATCTTTCGAGCAATCGACTTGTGTGTGTGGTTTGTTTTTTCGTCACGGTATTTGTATCAGTTTTTCCTATTAATGTTTTCAGTCGACAGAAAAAAAAATGAAACGTTGATGAGTATTATGTCATCATGATAGTGAATGCTAACATACCTATGGCGTTTAGGCACTAATCCCTTAATGTGTCCATAGAAGTATATCGATTTTCTCTTTGTGTTTTTGAATATCTGTATTTTTCATTGATTTTCTTTTGTAACTTGTTCAGTGCTTGTCATTTATTGTATATCATTGTATATGTTTGCATTTTCGCCGTGTGTATGTATGGTTTGTTATTCGATGTAAAACATGGACTTGCTGAAAAACAGCTGTCCAGCTGAAAGCAGGCTTTTATTTCCGTGTATAAATGAATAAACTCAAATCAACTCATTTGTCTGTTTTTATCTCGAAAAGAATAAAATGTGTTGATGACAAAAGCAAAACAAAGATTGGTTGCTCGCAGTATACATGGTACATGCAGTCATGGGGTTGTTTCTTCTTTTGATTAGTTTTGTTCTTTTCTATTTCTTTTTTTAGCTTAGAGATCTGTTCGTTTCTTTTGTGTGTGTGTGGGGGGGGGGGGGTGCATGTGTCTTTAAACGTAAGGAAATGAAATCCATGGGGTCTTTTGGTTAGATGCCATCATTCTGATTCAATTCTTCCATTTATCACTTTGGCGCCGCATGTGAAAATAGGGTATTACTGGGACCAATCTGCCTTAGACTGCCTGCGCTGCTCCTACTGCCCGCCCGATGCCCCGCAAGAAAGAGTGTACGAATGTGAACAAAACGGGGCCAGCAAAGACAACCTGTGTGCGCAAGGTGCTACATTGCGGGTCCGAATGGCGGAGTACAGACCACGCCCTAAAAGCTACCGACAACTTGACCGTTTGGCCGAGGAGTATCCAACTGATAATGATGGTAAGTCGCCATGCACAAAAACACAATGTCTAACTTTAAACACAAATCTATTTCCTTCAAAAAAATACTCAATATTACACAGATTAATGATAAAGAAATACAAACCCAAGATAAAAATCATCATTCATTATTATGTGCCACATGATTGTAAAAACGTAACGTCAGAGATATTTCTCCATGTAACGTAATATGAACTGCTTATTGCTCTGTGTATCTCTGTTACCCTGACAAGTGGAATTAAAATGTCGGATGCAACGGTTCTATAGAAATTTAATTGAATTATGTTATGAAGTGACTAGTGGCTTAGCTAGTAGCACCTTTTAGAGAATAAGACCAATTTGTAGTAAGTTTAAGATAAGGATAAGATAAAATTTCGTAACGAAATGATTTTCCCCGCGACGTTTTCCGTTATTCTTTTGTTTGCCCCCCCCCCCCCCAAAAAAAGTTGTTTTATTATCGACTCTGCGAATGAGTCCTTAATTTGTTTATCTATTCTAGTCTGCCCTTAAACCTGGATCTTGTTATCGGCCCTATAGTTTCATAACAAAGTGAAAAACAAAAGATACATCTGATGAGAATCCTTCCATTAGAACGCTGAGGTCTTTAAGATCATCTCATGGAATTTTACACTTTTGCTTGTAGTGACAGTTACCAGCCAGGGCAGCATTTAATTGGACTATCTGACAACAGCTACTCTGCCCAAATGATGACATCACCTTGGTCAGTTCCCTTGATGTCCCGCCAGACTCCGAGTCCAAGACCCACAACTGACCAATGGACAAGGATAAGTAGGGCATCAGGACGTATTCTCTCCCCACACCTGACCGGCAGACCAGCGCCATCTACGTCGGATGAACCCTCACCCCAGGTGCAGTCATCTCGCTCACTTTGGAGTCAGTTGAGCGCCACGGATATCGTGGTGATCGTGGTGGTGATTACCCTCTGTGGTGTTTTGTCTTTCGTTATCACAGCAGTCACGTGTCATTTTCTTATGAAAGCAGGTGTGGTAAGACCCACCTCCGCTACGGTGGCTGTCGCTAGAGAGCGCCCTAGGGTCAAAGGTTGGACGGAACTTCCCAGGTACGACACCTCCTGGAGGCTATCCCTGGATCTCACAGACCATGAGGTTATCTAATCGTTGGTACATGGATATCCTCAAGCAACGATTAACACATTGAACTTTTCATGTAACGTTGTATGATGACTGCGTTTTACGGGTATACGTAATCGCTGCGCACGAAACACCAGCTGCGCGCCAGTCTCACGACCAAATCATGAGCTGTTCATAGAGGGCACAACGTAACATTGTGCAAGAAAACAAAAAAGACCGACTCAAAGTAATATGAGAAAAAGTGACACTCTTAAATGGGGTTCCTAAGATTTTTTCATATCTATAGAGTAAATTTGATCGTCTTTAGTGTTCATCTATTACAATCACTATCAACTTCTACTTTTTCATTCCCACAAGTACTTCCGCTACCTACTGGTACCGTTGCATCAGAATACTGTATAGCTGTTTGACATTCCTTCTTTGAGGTAATGTTTTACCATCAAACATTTCCTTTATATCAACTTATGACAGATATATTGGCAAATTCCCTCCCTTGATCTAGATTTAACGGCGAAATCAACCGTTATGTATAATGTACATGTAGTTTTCATGATAATTATATTCACTGAATACAATTTGGCAGAAAATGGTCCGTGATTAGACTTATCTGTATACATAATATATATAAAGGTGGATCGCAGTTGCCTTGAATTTCAATATCGATGCAATGCAGAATTATGATACCAGTATTTTTACCCATAGTACTGCATACACTATCCAAACTGTACCTGTTTATAAAGCTTAAAATTCGTGTCGATAGTTTTGTTTGAAGTTCATCCACTTGTGATAACTTTATCATTTAACAAAAATTAATAATTGCTGGGCAAAAAAACCCGTCTCTAAGAGGAAATCAACAGAAAGTATGAAACAAAGTTGTATGCTAAAGGAGCAAAAGTGAGCATTGATTGTGAATGCCAACTATAATGAAAAGTAAATAATTATGTTCAAAATGTTATGATAGGGCCTACACATTGAAACCACGAGATTGTTAGCAAGACGTTAGTAGGTCTAATATATACAGGTTGACATGTTATACGATTTAGGATTATGTGTCATACCATTTCATTGAGTTAGTTACTTTGAGGCGAATGCAATGTGAAGATTGAGATTCATTATCTAGTTTCATGATATCTTAGGAATGTAGGCCTCCTTGCAACGTGTAGATTAATACCTGTAAATAATACTGACGTTATTCATCATGTTCATTCATCACAAGCATTTGAGCATTCATCTTTGATCTATGAGCTAAAAGACCGTATTTCGCTCTTTTCCTATTGCACAATATTGATGATGTGTGCGCTAGAGACCTAGAGTAGTTACATGAAGGCATGAGGCAGCATTACAAGCTATCGTCATTTCGCATCTATTGTAAACTGTCATGGTTAATGATTTTTATAATATTTTAGTACCTATCTCTTCTCTCTTCCTTAAACCAACATGCTGAGAGTATACAAAAGTATCTGATCCTATCAACCATAAAGTCTACACAAATTTGACCAACGCAACACAAACCCTCACAATCATGTAAACTGGATAGCAAGCATTGACTGGCTTTTTCTTTTTCTTTTTTCAAAGAAACGTTACTACTAGATACCAAGGGATGAAACTCTTATAAATCTGAATACATGACTAAAAAGACTTACTGCGCGGCGAAAGCTGGTGTATCGTGCGCAGCGATTCTTGTCGTGGGAAGCGATTGCTATGCATTGAGACTTAAATTCATAAGTGAAAATTATGATTTATCTGATTTGTTCGTAACTATGTTCTCTTAACCTATTTAAAGCAGTGTTGTATAATATCCTAAAGCTGCTAACTTCATGTTAACTATTTGTTTTAGACTGCATTTCTGTTTTTCTGTGTTCCTTTCTTTATCTATAAGTAATAAAACAAAACTTTTGGTATCTTGATTGGATTGACTAAATTTAAACATTTTGGGTAGATTTCTGTATGTTGTTTTGTGTGTTTTTCTTTTCGTATTATGTCTGTGTGTTTGTAACCTCTTGCTGGTTTCCTCTTGCTTTTTAACACGTTCTTCTTTTTGTTGCAAGCAATAAAGGTTTTGATGCATGTGGTAAATATGACGCCAAGGGTATGAAATGAATACTGCCATCAAAGCCAAATGCGGGTACCGCTCTTGATTCCCACGAACTCTGCTGGCCCGATAAGGGAGGAGAGATAACAACTGTCAGTGAGAAAATTTGCAAGAGGCTTTTAGAATGATGTAAAACCAATTTCCACCTGGTCTTATTTACGTTCTAGATAGAACATCAAGATTCATCAGAATCGGAAATAAGATACAAAAGATAGTGAATTTTATTTCGTAAGGCGTTATGAAGAAACCGTGTCAGAACCACAAATGCAAATAAGATGAGATGATTAAATTCAACAAAGTTCAATTATAATAATAATTATTATTATATAATCATGAGAGTTATTAAGCAATCATATGAAAAAATAATTATGAGGGGAAACTATCAGAAAAAATATTGAGAAATTTATTAATTTTGAAAGCAGGGTGTGTATAAAGGCGTATTTATTTGCAGTGCAAAAAAAAATGAGTTATCAAATATCAACAAAGGGGAAAAATTCGGAGAAAAATTGAGTCATTTAATGCCCGACATGTCTCTCAAACTAGGATTTTTTGGCAAAGATAGAACAAAATAAGTTGGAGAGTATAGAAAATCATATATGCAACATTAGCACTGAGGGGATCTTGATACTTAGTTGTTGTTGTTTTTGTGTTGTTTGTTTCGATTGAGAAGAATTGATATGTACAGATATATGTTTGCTCTCCTCATACTATGTAATGTCGCAGTTGTTTGTAAGATTAGTAACAGATGACACGAAATAGCTAACTTTTAGGGGGTCATTCCATGAGACCGACATCAACGAGTCATATACAGCCCATGAATTCGGCATCGAAAAAGGGTCCCCGAATCATAGGCCTACAGCCCATGAGTTCGACACTGGGTAAAATCATCCCACGGGTTCAGAATTAAACACGGGCCTTCATGTGTCAATCTCGTGGCCTTATTTGCTTAGTGTCGAACTCAAGGGCTATTATGACTCCTGGGCTGTATGAATCATGGGTTGTATGACTCGTGGGTGTCGGTCTTGTGACGTGCCATGGCAATATTGTACAGCGAATAACAAACCACATCACCATGGCGTGAGGTCAGATAATCTAATGAAGTATGATGTGATGAAACAGGCTAACTGCCATCTTCTGAGGATTGTTTTTTTTTTTTGTATGTGTATGTGTTGCTATTTCTTGTAAAAAGTGTAAACGAAAAACCTATAAATAGATATGCTCCCTATAATTTCTGTAGTGAATCGCTTCTCACGACATGTTCAACAATGAACTATTGTGTGCTAATATTTTATCACCTTTTTCAGAGTGGCTAAGAGTCTATCATTCTACGTTCCACTTCATCCTATAGCCGAAAACAGATCATTTTAAAAGGGTATTTGTGCAGTAATTAATAGTGAGACAGGCGTTATCAACCCCCAGCAGCGCTGTTATGATAACTAATCAACTGTCAAATGAATAATCCAAATATCTCATGTATATGTTACCACACGTTGCAAATGGTTTCAGTCGATAAACAAGACAAATAAGCTACAGAGAGGGCACCGAATGTGCAGTAACCGGTAACGATTTGTTCATTCATGATTACTTGATTTACGTATAATTATCGCGGAATTGGACATTGTTTTGGTTCTATGGAAGCTTTTTTTTTTAATTTACAAAGATAAGAGAAGAAGAATGAAGACAAGAATATAGTGGTCATAATAGTAAGGAAAGAAATGTTATTCATGAAAAGTCTTCGGAAAACATCAAAATATATAGTAGGTCTTAATTTAATCGGACGATTTCTAGGTCGTGTTAGAGAGAACTCTCTAGAATTTTGGATTTTGACGAGCATCACTTCAACTTGGCTCCTCCAAGAGTATAATCAATTCAACACTTGCGCTTTTCCATTGCTCTGTCTTTAAATAAGTCCAGAAAAGGTTCGACAAACTGTATTCTAGGAAATTCCTTATATATAGCATCAATTTTGTTGCAAAGCGTGATTGATGCCTCTAATGAGTTTTCAATAGCAAACTTTCATTCCCCTGATGCGCTATGGCCATAACAGTGTTATTGCGTGCAACAAAGAAAACGCATCTATATTTCTATGCTTTTATTAACTTGTAAGTTATATGGTGTCAATAGAATAAATGTTGAAATAAACAAAGTTATATTTGTCATGAATTTCTATTGATTTGTTTCTCGATTTGCCAGGGATATTGTGAAAGCCAGAAAATAATCATTTTTTTTTTCCAGCAACCTCTCAGGACACAGACGAAGATGTGTCTTATTGCCTTTGTATGTCTGTTTTATGTTTCTGTGTGTTTATGTATGTGTGTGTGCGCGTGTGTGTATATGTGTGTTATGTTGTATATAATAGTGTGTGGGGTATACGTTTGTGTGTAATTGTGTTAGGGTGTATTGAAGGTCCAGTGTAAGGTGTAAAGAGTAGCAGTACCGTATTACTGCTGCGTACGTAGCACGGGTAAAGTTGTAATGTGTTTTGTTTTGTTTGTCTAGTTAGGAAGGTGTCACCGGGGGGGGGGGGGGGGGTGGGGGTGCTATGCCCCACGGTTCAACAGCTACTGCGGATACAACTCCACACAGAACACCTGTAGCTATAGGCCTACCCAGCATAAAAACTAATGAGATTCAATATTGATCTATAATAGATTATTATTATTATCATTATTATTACTACTGTCATCATCATCATCATCATCATTATTATTATCATCAATATTATTATTACTATTATTATTATTATTATTATTATTATTATCATTAGTATTAGTATTGTTATCATTATTATTAGTATTATTAGTATTATTATTATCATTATTATTATTATTATTATTACGGTAGTAGTCATGTTTGGTATCACCTAAAACCTTGAACAATTCATTATCCAACATTGCCAGTATACCTATCGTTATTATGAGCAAAATCAACGAAACAATCTATGTTTGGCATCCGTCGATTGTCGAGTACTGCGTGCGATGTCTGAAGGGGACTGTACATGTCTCATCCTACTGCTCATCTAGGCCTACTAGGCTACGGTCACAACTCAAGAGTGGCGACCGACCGATTTGTAGCCTACTCGGTCGCCGCTAAAATTTTGGCACCGCCCAGCAGTTGTTGGAGATGTCGAGCAGGCTGTAAAATCCAAGAAGTGAATGAGCGATGGGATGCCCTGTCGATTTCCCGTCGGTAATCGGTTGATTTTAGGTTAAAGATTTGAAAAATATAGAGATCTTCTCAGTGCAGAGACTGAGCAGTCACTGAGCGATGCCCCATTGGCAACTGGACGATCTCCCACCGGCCACCGGCCACCGGCCACCGGCCACCGGCCGATTTTTACTAAATCGCTCAGCGACCGACGGGTGATCGATAGGTCATCTACCGGTGTCCCGTAGGAGTACCGGTTGCCGCCCGCCGGTCTCTGCCGGAAATTTCTCGAGAGCTATACCTGGGTTTATTCAAGTACCTACGTGATTTGTGATGTGATAATCAAATAATCAATTAAGATAAAACTCGAGGCTAAAGATTTAAGAGTTGAATTACCAACTACCAAACCTCAGTTATGTAAAACCACAGATAACTAGAAATTAGGAAATCAAGCAAAAGGGAGGAATACCCAAAATGGAACAAAGATTAGAATACTCCAAAATATCGTTTTTTGCTTCTATATTCAACTGTATTTTTCTATTCCTATTTAATTTCATATCTTCATTTCCCCATCTCTTGTCATTCATGACTTCTTCATCCAATAGGTCTTTGATAAATGAGTATTAAGGTAACCAAACCATTTTATTACTAAGTCTACATATCGACACTAACTTTTAGCTTTCATCTCTCTTGCCCCAAAGTGGTTGTCCCTGTCTTCCAGGTCCCTCATGTTGGTTGCCGAGATGTTGAGATGCTGAGATGTTGGTGGGGTTTCCTTGCCTCTATCCCTCCCCCTGCTTCTTCCACATTGTTCTAGCTTCTCTTCCCCATCCAGTCCTTGGTTTTCTCACCTCCCTGGTTTCCTTCAGTGCTTCTGTCATTTTCATCTTTATCATTTTTAGTCCCTAAATCGCTCGACGGCGACCGCTCGATTTACTCCCTTGGTTTTCTTCTGTGCTTTTGTCAGTTTTGTCTCTATTATTTTTGTTCCATCGCTAGACGGCGACCGCTCGATTAGGTCACTGTCTGGGAGGTTGCCGCTCGGAAGTAGTAAGGAAAATATACTAAGATCGATTACTTTCCTGTTTTGTTTGATGTTTCAAGTTCGGACAATTCTTATTTAAAAAGTGAGGAAACGCGACTTTGATAGATTAGGTTTTTTGTAATATTAGAATAACAGTCGTCATGTTTGGTATCAACTTCTTCACTACCGTATGGTCCGAGGAGTCCGAGCTTGATATGCACACCGTGTCTCGGTGACACCATCGTGCTCTTGAATAGTATCAATCCATTCAAACTCGTTGTTCCTTCAACCCTCACAAAAAGAGCTCACAGTAAGTCACCCACATCCCCAATCAAGTCCATGATACCACATGTCCGTAGTTTGGTGGCATACTCACCATGGTATTTATTGTTGGTGTCACTAGGTGGAGTAGGTATATAGGCCTTGTAAAGTCAACAATTCGTTTTTCTTTCTTTTCAGCCTCGCTACTCATATCTCTTTTCTTTATGTTGCAGAAATTCTTAAGGTCTTTTAATCACTGAATAAGCCTTAATAATAGGGAATATGACGAAATAAACCTCTGAATCGCTGCCTAAGTTGGGAGTGCTTCCGCCACCCTAACTTTTTTATAGGGTCGCTATTCGTGTTACTAATGGGACTAACAAAATACATCGCACAGGAACATGCAAATTACCTCGGTCTTGGGGAAGGTGCATTCCACTGTGTTTTGTTAAACATATCAGTACTTAAGCAGTGATTGATAGATAAGATCACAAGTGGAATATTGGTTTGCAAGGTTTTGTGGGCGTATGTCCAAGTAATCTGAAGAAAAGATACTAGTAAAAAGATTATTATGTGCAACATGTTGAGATATTCGTTTCGCTACATGATATAGTAATGTTTAGGGTATTATAGAAGCATAACAAGTCAGCATGAACATAGGTTCTTCAATGCAATTATATAATGTCATGGAAAAACAGACAATCAGCGTTGATTGTGGACATAGATTGTGGATACCCATCACAAGCAAATGAACAGGTGGAAAAGAAAAGCGAAGCGGAATAAGTGTTTAAAGTCGAAGTCTCTTCACGGTCAAATAAATGTACTTGACCGAGAAGGTCAGTGACGGAAGATCTTGATATCTGGGTGAGGAAAGTAAATTTTATGCGAGAGACAGAAGGTCATATATCACAGGTTCACAGGAGTCAAGGATCAAGAGCTCAGAATCATTTGTATTCCAGACAAGCACTGCAAAACGAGATGTGTAGGCACTATTGTGCGGACTACGGAGTACAATATAGTACAGGGGCAGACAATGGATTATGATAGTACTCATCCATTCCATCTCCCCTCTTTACCAAAAAAAAAAAAATGATTTAAGTTGTGAAGCGGAAAATGAAATATGTAATTTGTAATTTTGTGATAACAATATTAAGGTGTATTTATCCAGGGTAGCTTCTTCGGTTTCGCCACTGCTCTATCACCAGACGGCCCTGTCATTATTATTATCATATAGCGTTGCCAGGTACCCATTTATACACCTTGGTCGAAAGGGACGCGTTAGGTAAAAACATTCTGTCCAAAAAGGACGAAGCACTTGGCGGGGAGAATGGAACTCGGATCCTCCGATTGGGAGTCGGGATTCGTATCCATTATGCCACAGCGCCCCCTACGGAAAAGATGATTATGTAGGCCAAATCTTCTACTACATCAGTATCAAGCAAGGACTCTGTAGCTGTAGAGGTACACTATAGGGCTTACACCTGTAAATAAAATGGACTGTCCCAGACCCCTTCACAAATTCGTACCAGAGATACCAAAATAAATGAAGAAAAAAAATTAATTAAAAATCAATGATGTAGTTTGGCAAAAAACTGAATAGCTGTAGATATTGAGTATGAATTCCTCTACAAACTGCATTTTGGTTGGAAGATGAAAGCTTTTCTGATGGAATTTGAGGGGACTATATTTCATTGGGTACGTGTACGGAAAATAGGTGATTTTTTGAGTGACAAGAACTCGTAGTCTGGCTTTGCGGACCCCTGGACAGAATTAGAGCAGAACAACCCACCCTGGAAATCTGATGGATGAAAGGTAATATCTCACTTATTCAGGTTAGTGAAGATGAAACACCTCATTTCTCCCAGCTATTTTACAGAATTTTTTGAAATTTGAATTTTAACACACGTCTCATGGGGAATTATTTACCCGTGTGAGCCCTATAGAGAATGCACGCAATACATGCAAGTCTATGGGAAGTATTCATCCCATACAAGCTCTGCTGGTTTATGTTGATCTTGTATTGTGTCAGATCTCTCTTCCTCCCTCCCCCTTCTCCTCCCTACTCCCCCCTCCCTCTACCTCTCTCCTCTACTCCCCCCCCCCCCAACTCTATCTTGCTACAATTTCTTTTCTTAATATTATGTTCTTGTGGTACTAGATCTTAGTAAATAGCAGTCATCAGTATCACACAACTTTGAATGACTTCTTGTATTGTGTATCTTGTATTGTGTCAGATCTCTTCCTCCCTCCCCCTTCTGCTCCCTACCCCCCTCCCTCTACCTCTCTCCTCTAACTCCCCACCCCCCTCTTCCTTGCTACAATTTCTTTTCTTAATATTACGTTCTTGTGGTACTAGATCTTAGTAAATAGCAGTCATCAGTATCACACAACTTTGAATGACTGTGTTAATCTTGTATTGTGTATCTTGTATTGTGTCAGATCTCTTCCTCCCTCCCCTTCCCCTCCCTACCCCCTCTCTCTACCTCTCTCCTCTACTCCCCCCTCCTCAATTCTGCCTTGCTACTATTTCTTTTCTTAATATTATGTTCTTGTCACTAGATCTTAGTACATAGCAGTCAGTCATCAGTATCACACAACTTTGAATGACTGTGTTATTTTAATGTATTTCTTTGTTTTGGCTACCACTGAAACAGCTCAAAATACATAAAGTTAGTCTGTTTGACAAAACAAAGTCTTATCAAGTACTTTGTAGGCTAGAAGGTGATGATGACACACCCACAATCAAGGATAACTGCCTGGATCTATGTATTCATCTTATGAAGAACTGATCAAAACTGCAAGATTTATTTTTAAAAAACCCTCAAGGGCATGATTTTCTAAAAGTGTCCCTTTGAGAAGCTTTATAATCCTTGAAAGTGTAATTTCTCATATGATGTAGGGGCAAATATCATAAAACACATTTATGATGTTTAAAAGTCAAATAAGAAATATGACCTCCACTATAGGGCTCACACCTGTAAATAAAATGGATTGTCCCAGACCCCTTCACAAATTCGTACCAAAGATACCAAAATAAATGAAGAAAAAAAATAATTAAAAATCAATGATGTAGTTTGGCAAAAAACTGAATAGCTGTAGATATTGAGTATGAATTCCTCTACAAACTGCATTTTGGTTGGAAGATGAAAGCTTTTCTGATGGAATTTGAGGGGACTATATTTCATTGGGTACGTGTACGGAAAATAGGTGATTTTTTGAGTGACAAGAACTCGTAGTCTGGCTTTGCGGACCACTGGACAGAATTAGAGCAGAACAACCCACCCTGGCAATCTGATGGATGAAAGGTAATATCTCACTTATTCAGGTTAGTGAAGATGAAACACCTCATTTCTCCCAGCTATTTTACAGAATTTTTTGAAATTTGAATTTTAACACACGTCTCATGGGGAATTATTTACCCGTGTGAGCCCTATAGAGAATGCACGCAATACATGCAAGTCTATGGGAAGTATTCATCCCATACAAGCTCTGCTGGTTTATGTTGATCTTGTATTGTGTCAGATCTCTCTTCCTCCCTACCCCTTCTCCTCCCTACTCCCCCCCCCCCCCCTCCCTCTACCTCTCTCCTCTACCTCTCCCGTGTGAGCCCTATAGGGCTCACTCGGGTAAATAATTTCACATAGAGACGTGTGTTCAAATTTAAATTTAAAAAAATTCTGTAAAATAGCTGGAAGAAATGAGGAGTTTCATCTTCACTAACCTGGATAAGTGAGCTATATCCTGTCATCCATCAAATTTCCAAGGCAGGTTCTTCGGCTTAAAGGGATCGTACAGTTTTGGCTGAGACCTAATTTCAGATATCTAACATTTTTTTTGGTGAGATAATGAGAAACCTCTTACGAAATATGAAAGAGTATGTAATTCTATGAGGAATTCAACGTTTATTTGATGAAAATTGGTTTTGAAATGGCTGAGATATCCAAAAAAAAGAGCGATTCTAATAAAGTGTGGGACCCACACTTTATCACGATCGCTTTGTTTTACTTTGTTTTTCGATGTTTCACTCATTCCAAACCCGATTTTCATCAAATAAACTTTGAATTCCTCTTAAAATGGTATGCTCTGTACTATATTATAAGTGTTTTCTTGGTATCTCGCAAAAAGTTAAAGTCCAATTCTCATCTCCACCAATACTGTACTATCCCTTTAAACTCTGTCCAAGGGTCAGCAAAGCCAGACTACGAGTTCTTTTCACTAAAAAAATCACCTATTTTCCGTACACGCACCCAATATAGTCCCTTCAAATTCCATGAGAACAGCTTTCATCTTCAAACCAAAATGCAGTTTGTAGATGAAATCATACTCAATATCTGCAGCAATTCAGTTTTATGTCAAACTGTATTAATGATTTTTAATTAATTCATTTTCTTCATTTATTTTGTTATCTTTGGTACGAATTTGTTAAGGGGTCTGGGACATTCCATTTTATTTACAGGTGTGAGCCCTATAGGCATGAGCTAGTCTCTTTGCAGAAACAGTGACGTGAACGGCTTCGGAACATCAATATTAGGAGAAATTCAAGCACTGCTTGGTCTACTGCTGGTGGACAACGGAATCGTAACTGATACAGCTGCTCCTGATGATGCCAGGTTTGCTTCGAAAGACTGCAGAGGAAATATGCATACATATCAAATTTCACAAAAACAGTACAAGCCATTTCCTAAACACAGAGACAAAAATGCAGATTAGAACATTTTCACTTGACCGGATGTAACCTTTGAACTACAACCCTGTAACCCACAGCTTTGCTTAAAGAACCTTATATATATATATATATATATATATATATATATATATATATAATATATACATATATATATATAATATATAATGTATATACTCTATATATACATGGTTTTAATGCCATTTTAGGTTTTAATCTCATATATATACATTATATTATACACACGTCAAGTTACATAAAAACACTCTAAGACATTATATATGGACACATGGGGGAATATTGGTATTTTCGTAACTTGAACTTCACCTTTGATCTTCGGTGTGTCCACCCAAAAGTCGATCCTGCATACTACCCATGACAGAATTCATGAAATTTGCGACCAGTGCCTGTCTTATGGAATGGTTGTTCTTTTCAGCTGTCCCTGTCTGTGTCTCTTTGTAGTGATGGACTATTAGTGTGTAAAGCTAGTTCAAAATCACCTCAGGTCCACATTTATGACTTTTGTACAAAAAAAATCCCTGTATAGTATTATTCTTTTTGTTTTCCTCATTTGGTTAGACACTTCACTCATTTTCAAAGTGGCATAATGCATAAGCTTGCCCGACGTAACAATTTATGGAATTCATCTTCGACCAATGAATATAAAATCAAAATAGGCACCTACTTGCGTAAGACCAGATGACCAGAATAATTTGTCAACTGACACTTCGGACATGGCACTTTGGAGAACTTATGTTCTCCCAAGGAGGTTTTATACATGGAGTTCCAACTGGCTGTAATTATTCAAACAGTTGTCAGATTTCTATTGATGTACAAAGGAATTCCACAGGTACACTTGTGCCTTTGATGATCGATGTTCCTTGTCGCCGTCTTGCTGAGCATTCTGAAGATTAATTTTGAACGTTATCATAATGTTGGCCATATTTTGCTTATTTACTTATTAAATGAAATGAAATTTCAATTAATGATAAAGCATGTAAAACAAAAGACAATTTCGTCCAGAAATTTGCGTAAAAGTGTAAATCGGAGCTGTATCATATAAAAATGTTTAAAACTGTACCATCCTGAAAAGCTGGTTTTATCACTTTTCCGCTTTGTTTCCACAAATGAAACTAATATGGAATAATCTTCAAGTATAATTCTTTATTGATAGATATTTCAGATTAGTGACCGGGTATGACCAGTGGAGTATTTTTCTTCTTTATTTCAGCATTTTTTGCTCAATTTCTATTCGCGCATCCTCATGTTTGTACCACCTACCCTTTATAAGAAGGGATAGCGAAAAGTAATTACCGTCACGAAGAAATATCTTCCTTTGAAAGTGGCTAGTGATTATGCAATGACACACGAGTCAATTGTCTTCCTATCTGCGCGGCCGATCCTGTTTGGCACATGCTTCAAATATTTTTGAGCGGCGGCTTCGAACATCTATAGCAAAGGAAATAAGACGGTTGTGACTCCATTCTCTATAGTCCATGGGCCAGGCCAGATATTGGTACCATCTGAGGTGGCAAAACCTTTTTGGTGTCATTTTGTTTGTCGGGCATAGATATGCTTATCAAGCTGTGATAGCATTTCCAAATGAGTAGCTTAGTCATAGTAAATGAATTTTTAACCAATTTGGTCTCGTTGTTATATCCCTATACTTCTGAATCGAAACTAACCGCTATACAAAGAAGAGCACTGTCTTCTGTACGTTCCATAGAGCTGTAAAATGCAGCTCTATGGTATGTTCACAGGTGTTCTATTGTAAACGCGGTGCGCTTAGTCTTTATTCAAGGCAGCGAAGGGAATATCCAAAGGTTATGATGTCCACAGCGCTTAGTCTTTATTCTAGACGGCGAAGGGAATATCCAAAGCGTATGATACAGTGTATATCCTTTTATCTAAAAACAACAACAACAAAAGCAATTCCTCGTGAATTTTACCGTATCTTTCAATTATTTATCATTTTCCCGCGAAAACGCTACGGTGAAAACGCTGATACCACGCCAATGTCGCTTTATTTCCCTCCAACAGTATAAGATAATGCAAAAACAATGTACCGGTACACTACGATACATTATAATGAATGATATTGTAAATGAACAGAGTGATTTTTGTTTAAAACTGATGTATTTGTTGATAGGGTAGTAAAAAACAGTATAGATAATCCCTTTTATGAGGAACTTTAGATATGATAACGGTACATTGGTCTAGATAAAGACTAAGCGCACCGCGTGACAGCTGTGGACATCATAACCCTTTGGATATTCCCTTCGCTGCCTTGAATAAAGACTAAGCGCACCGCGTTTACAACAGAACACCTGTGGACATACAGAAGGCAGTGCTCTTCTTTGTATAGCGGTTTAGTTTCGATTCAGAAGTATAGGTATATAAAAACGAGACCAAATTGGTTAAAAATTCATTTATTATGACTAAGCTACTCATTTGGAAATGCTATCATAGCTTGATAAGCATATCTATGCCCAACAAACAAACTGACACCAAAAAGGTTGTGCCACCTCAGATGGTACCAACAACCCATTTTTCGGGTCTTGGCCCATGGACTACTACAACCTCCTTGATTATACGTTGGATGGAGAGGGGGAGCTCCTGAATTGAATTGAATTAGATTGAATTGAATTGAATTAAATTGAACTGAACTGGATTGAATTGAATTGTATTGAACTGATTATGTATTGTAGACGTTATATATATCTGTATTGATTGTGTACTTCATTTGGAAAATGAACAAAGTGGAAACAAAGAGTCAACTCAGTTCATCTCAACTCAATACCCAAATAAGGACAATGTGAATCTGATTTGCGTAGTTCCTGTTTTCTTTCAATATTGACTTGGTCTGTGATCTTGTATGAAGACAAACACCAATGCTAAGTACGTCAATGTTACGACAACCACTTTGCTACTATTTTTTTTTCTGTATGTAGCTGTCGGAATGTTAGAATAAACCGGAGTGTATAGCATTACAGGGTACGGCTAGCTCGGTCTTCACAAAACATCCCGAGTCAATACAACCTTGAGAAAACAAAATGAAAGAAAATATGAAAGTATAAGTAATAACTATCCATCAGCAGCCTTCTGGTGAAAGTGAACTTTCTCTGTACAAAGTTTGAATAAATGTATCTTCAGTGTCTGCGATATTCTGAGTATAAACACAGTAAAGCCAATCTAAATATTGACATTAAAACAGGTTTTGTTTAAAAGCGGGCTCAGTTGACATGCTGGTTTTATAATGTGCACATAATCCCGCAAAGCATAACACATTTTATTATCACTTCCTTACGGTCGAGTCTATTATGATTTCAGATCTTTTTTAAGATACTGGGTCATTTTTCCTTCTGGCACTGATAAAACCAACTCCTTTTCTCTTAAACTGATGGTTCTAGCTACAGCTCGATATTCCGAAAGTTTGTTATTCCTCCGGTCTATTTTCCAAGGGTTCGATGGGATTTGGGTATCGCATTTCTACAGTGTGTGTGCGTGTGTGTGTGTGTGTGTGTGTGTGTCTGAGTGTTGTGTGTATCAGGCATTCAATCATCAGGCATTCATCATCAGGCATTCATCATCAGGCATTCAATCATCAGGCATTCATCATCAGGCATTCATCATCAGGCATTCAATCATCAGGCGCAATCATCATCAATCATTTGCCTGATGATTGCGCCTCATGGAGGTGACATGAAACTCCGAGTAGCAATAAATACGGATGAACCTGCTGTCAACCGAGTGAACTTGTTCCAATACTTCTGTCTAAAGCTCTTCCTTTGAGGATATCGAGCACTCTTCATAGAAGGATAGAATCACCAAGTGTATATATATATATATATATATATATATATATATATATAATATATATATATATATGTAATTATATGTATAAGAAACCTGAAGCTACGGTAGGTCTCAACCAAATCAACGCTCTCTTTAAAAGATTGTCGATTAACGAAACATATTAAGCAATTTGTTAAGAATCTAGCGAGAGGAGAGTGGAGGAGGGGAGAGACATGATGTGTGGGGAGTGTATGGGAAGGCAAATAGTGACTGCCTTATAGGGATGACCTGGAAGTCTGTTGGTTGGTTGTTGTTTTTTCAAATAGTACACAACCATGGTAATAAGAGTTATAAGCTAATTAAATTTAAGTCTATTCAAGCTCTCCCAAGAGGAAGTGATATATCTTCTCACACGGAAACAACATCAGTAAAAGGAAAACAACTTCACCAATCAGACATACCACAGGACACAGCCGGTTGTTTTCATACAACGTACTTTAACGATTATCAGTCCCCACATCAGGAAGTCTGGTGCAATGGTTAATCGATTCTCTGAAGAAATTCTCTACTCAAGAAACACATATCAGTTCATATTCTATAGCAGATAGGAAGTAATAGATGTAGTAGTTGTAGTGTTTATTTTCCGTATCAAACAACAAGAACCGGATGGATTGCCAATATTGATCTTTGTCTAATTGACAATGCTGCCATTTGAAGGGCTCCAGACAGGCAGTTTTAGCAAGTACTGCTCAGACTGGTCTTGCTGGTTGAAAAAAGCTTGGATTTTGTTCTCATCTCACTTCGTGAAGCTTTGAAGAGTGTCTTATTTAATTTCATTTATTCATTTCCAATCTCAACAAAACGAATATGAATGTACAAAAAACATATGCTGATACGAGTAATGTATGTCAAAGTATATTGTTATCACAATATAATAGGTTGTACAGGAAAGTTTGCTTGATATTTACCTATTTGCTGTTGCGAAAAAAAAATAAAGGTACAATGTAATGAGGAAGCAATACAGGTATTAAGCGTTTAGCATATTCACATCATACACGCTCAGACACATAGGCATATAAATGCAAAAGCACAAGATGTACAGGTAAATTTATGTCTACATACACACGCATACATAAGTATGCTTTCTAAGATTTTTTTTTTTTTTTTATATTAGGGGGATGATGGAAAAAAAATCGTGGATTTTTAATTAACTCAGGGAATCTTGTCTGTCCGCTTTTGAATCTGTGTTTATTTTTTTTTTTTTACGTTCACGATTCGCCAAATAGAAGACGATGGTGCATGTGAAAGGCGAATCTAGGGCGGGGCTCCTGGTTAACCCAGCGATAGACCTATTCAAAGCCACTTTGGTATTCATCTCTCAATCCAACAATATGGCGTCAGACTGCCAGACTACACGGTCTAAAAAGCCCGCCCTACTTCGCTGAGGAAAAAAAAGCTCCATTTTCATAGCGACATACACATAAGATAACAACGCCTGAAGACAAAATTTAATATATCTGGCTCGCGGTTCTATTTCCTCGACAAGACTGTATCAAATACTCGAGGAAAACAATTTCACAGGAAGTGCCTGGGAAGTGATTGAAAAAGCTGTCCAGATCGTTTGAAAGACATGCTGTTTTACTCGAACGAAAAGAAATAAATGAATGGACGAAAGTGACATGGTTCGTTGGGTGTGTCAGATACTCCTTTCCGCGTGGCAAAGGAAATATTAAATGGAGCGAAGAAAAAAGAGCAACAGACTGAACAAAAATGACAAAGTTTAATTGGATAAGCTCCTCTAGAAGAGACGGTTTGTCTTCAAAAGAGATAGAGGTAATAACATCTACCTCTTACACTGCGACATGCTCACTTATTGATATCCATGGTAATTTCAGAAATGCCCCCCAACATACCAAAAATACCAAACATACCAAAAATACCTCCGAAACAGGAAGTGGAAGCTTGTACTCCCGTCGGAGACACGACATTTGCTCCTGAGACAATTATTGCTCCAGTCTTATTTTCTCCAAGGACTTGGTTTAGGATTAGGGCTAGTTCATGTGATGTATGTTTAGCGTGGCGTGCAAATCTTTCAAAGTGTCATGGAACCACCCCCGTCACAGAATAACAAAGGAGAGGGGAATTGAATTACACGATTCTATGGTTGTCATTTTAAACCTAGAGGGTAAAGCAACAGTCGGAGTCGTTGACATTATTAGGGAGCTTTAGATTTGCGGCGCGGACGTTTGAGATGACGCTTGCGCTGGACGTTCTCTTCCCTGCTTCGTGTTGAAAAGTATTACATAGCTTTAGATTACGCCGAGAAATGAAATGGCATGATCGGTTAATGCAGTAGCTCTCTACGTCGTGAATTGAACGGACGTAAAAATACCATAGAACGCGTAGTGAAAACTCAGACGACGCGAACTATGAATAGATCGACTTTGATACGCGATTCTGCGCATGCTCAGAACATTTTTTCCCCTCTGAACGTTTCCGTCGCGAAAATTTTATCTCCCTATTATCACATAGACATAAACACTCTAAAGGGAAAACAGAAATCATTTCGTTCATAATAACGTATTAAAATATGATCATACGACTAAGCACACTGCGATGCGCACGTAAACGTACGAAGTGGAAAGAGAACATCCAAAATGAAATATCGAGGCAGCAAAACGGCTAGAGGGAATCGTCTGTAACGTTAAACAATGATAATGTAAGGGAGAGAGAGAGAGAGAGAGAGAGAGAGACTGCAAGCGTGCTACGGGTCATGATACCACCACATTCACCACGATTGGTTAACCGTGTAACCGCCTTTGAATCGTGCAATATGATTCCTTCTAGGGCAATATCATCTTTCCACTTCCTCTACAAGGTCATACATCTATAGTGATAAGAGTTTCTCTCATAGAGACATGCATTTTTAAGTAGGTCTTGTTATGATAATCTTGATATATTTTACTCTCATGAGAAACTGTGTTACCAGGAGCGGATCCAGGAATTTCGTAAAGGGGAGGCCCTTTTTTTTTTTTCGAGCTAATTCGACAGCTGAGCATGCGCATGTCGGGTATACCAGTACAGCGCGGTCACACACGCTAGGCATGATGGGATGCATCGCGCTAATTTCTTGAGGCGATTTCACATTATCAAATAGCCCGATAGTTCGCCAATTATCCCGCTATTTTGGAAATTTCCCGAGTTGGACTCGAGAAATTCTATCGATCAGAGCGATACAATTAGCGCGCTAATTTGTGTTCACATTAGCCGGGTTCACACGTACAAATTAGCGGGATGACGATCGCGATCCACATCTCGAGTTTTTTTTTGCGAGCGTCCACACGTACCAAATTAGCGGGATAGCGATCGCGATCGGTATCCCGCTAATTTGGCGAGCGTCCACACGTATCGAATTATCCCGCTAATTGCCGATAGACATAACAGCAAAGCCTGCAAACTGGGTCACACAGCGCCCTTCTCTATAGCCGGGTTCACACGTACAAAATAGCGGGATGACGATCGCGATGCACATCCCGAGTTTTTTTGCGAGCGTCCACACGTACCAAATTAGCGGGATAGCGATCGCGATCGGTATCCCGCTAATTTGGCGAGCGTCCATACGTACCGAATTATCCCGCTCATTGCCGATAGAGATAACAGCAAAGCCTGCAAACTGGGTCACACAGCGCCCTTCTCTATCACTGCCTGCGCGCACTTACCTTTGTCCATTATCTTTTACGCGTCAGTGGTGTGGTTCGCACGCTGTTGTTGTTGTGCTCCAAAGAGGTGAAGGACATCTTCGCAGAGGCCTCGCTGTTGTGATGTGTGCATTGCATGATGGGATATAAAAACTCGAGATTCTAATCCCGACCGTTCACACGTACCAGCGCGGGGCCAATTATCCCGCTAATTGACGAACCAGCGCAAGATTTCTTGCGATTAGCATCGCGATGCTTATCCCGCTAATTTTCGGGTTTTTTCTGTCCACACGTGCAAAAAATTCGGGGCGACGATCGCGATGCAAATCTCGAGATTTGTATCCCGCTAATTGATGTACGGGTGAACCCGGCTTATCACTGCCTGCGCGCACTTACCTCTGTCCATTGTCTTTTACGCGTCAGTGGTGTGGTTCGCACGCTGTTGTTGTTGTGCTCCAAAGAGGTGAAGGACATCTTCGCAGAGGCCTCGCTGTTGTGATGTGTGCATTGCATGATGGGATATAAAAACTCGAGATTCTAATCCCGACCGTTCACACGTACCAGCGCGGGGCCAATTATCCCGCTAATTGACGAACCAGCGCAAGATTTCTTGCGATTAGCATCGCGATGCTTATCCCGCTAATTTTCGGGTTTTTTCTGTCCACACGTGCAAAAAACTCGGGGTGACGATCGCGATGCAAATCTCGAGATTTGTATCCCGCTAATTGATGTACGGGTGAACCCGGCTTATCACTGCCTGCGCGCACTTACCTCTGTCCATTGTCTTTTACGCGTCAGTGGTGTGGTTCGCGCGCTGTTGTTGTTGTGCTCCGTAGAGGTGAAGGACCTCTTCGCTGAGGCCTCGCTGTTGTGATGTGCGCATTGCATGATGGGATATAAAAACTCGAGATTCTAATCCCGACCGTTCACACGTACCAGCGCGGGGCCAATTATCCCGCTAATTGGCGAACCAGCGCAAGATTTCTTGGGATTAGCATCGCGATGCTTATCCCGCTAATTTTCTGGTTTTTTCTGTCCACACGTGCAAAAAACTCGGGATGACGATCGGGATACAAATCTCGAGATTTGTATTCCGCTAATTGGTGAACGTGTGAACCCGGCTAATATCAAAATAACGATCTTATTACGTGGGCCTCATCGAAGACTGTGGCGAAGATTCCAAACGGCTCTTCTCCGTTGCCAACCGCCTTCTCAATCGAAAGCAATCTTCACCATTACCGTCCCACACGGACAGTTCTGCAGTGGCCGAGACTTTCATCGATTACTTTCGGAAAAAGGTAGAGACTATCAGTAACAGTCTCTGTCCAGACGAATCGGCGCAGGAGCCCCTCACGACAGCTTCCCTTGAAACCCTGAAGCCCACTGATCCCGACGAGGTCCAAGCTCTTCTTCGCAGATTACCTCCCAAGTCATGTTCTTTAGATCCAGTCCCCACTGTATTGATAAAAGATTGTTCATCCATTTTCGCTCCTATTATTTCAATGATTGTGAACCTAAGTATTGATCAGTGTTACGTCCCCTCATGTTTGAAATCTGCATACATAACACCTCTTTTGAAAAAACCTTCCTTAGACCCAGATTCACTCCAAAATTACCGCCCCGTGTGTAACCTTCCATTTTTGTTTAAAATTTTGGAAAGGATTGTTTTCTCCAGACTTACAGATTATCTCTTGGTTAATACTTTATTTGATCCTTTTCAATCCGCATATCGTCCTTACCATAGCGTAGAAACCCTTCTCCTCAATGTGTCGAACTTCATCCTACAGGAAATGGATCGTGGAAATGTCACTGCTTTGATTTTACTTGATTTGTCCTCCGCCTTCGATACTGTTAATCATGCAATTTTGTTAAACACCCTCCAATCTCTTGGTGTAAAAGGTCAGGCATACGAATGGTTTAAATCTTACCTTTCATGCCATTCACAGGCAGTGTATGTCAACAGCTGTAAATCAAATGCTATGCCTCTCAAATGCGGTGTTCCACAGGGCTCTGTGGGCGGGCCCACCTTGTTTTCCATCTATCTTATTAGCCTGGGACACATATTGCGCCAGCACAAAATTAATTATCACATATACGCTGACGACATTCAATTGTATTTGTCTTTCAAACCTAACCAGGCCGATGCCTTACATGCTTTGAGTCAGCTTGAGAATGCAATGAACGATGTTTATTCATGGCTGAACTCACATTCTTTGAAATTGAATACGGATAAATCTGAGTTTTTAATGTTTGGTTCGAAGACACAATTAGGTAAACTTGACATTAATTTCATCTCTTTTTCCGGCATGTCAATTAGTGTGTCCCAAACCTGTCGCAACCTGGGTGTAATGCTAGATTGTAATATGACTATGTCTCATCAAGTTTCTAGCATTTGTAGATCTGTAAGATACCAACTTCGTAATATCGGCTTCATTAGAAAATATTTGAACCGCTCTTCTACCGAAAAATTAGTCCATGCCTTGATATCCTCTAGGCTCGATTTTGGAAACTCTGTTTTATTTAACTTACCACAAACTCAGCTCTCCATGCTACAGAGGCTTCAAAATGCGGCAGCACGCATCATCACACTATCCAAGAAGCACACTCACATCACCCCTATTTTGAGATCACTTCATTGGTTACCAGTCAAAGATCGCATTATTTTTAAGATTTTACTTTTGACTTTTCATTGCATTCAGGGCGCTGCTCCTCAGTATAACATTGACTTACTCCATAATTACATCCCTGCTAGATCTTTACGCTCATCCAACTCCGGTTCTCTGATAATTCCAAGATTCACTACAATATGGGGCACACGTGCCTTTGGCCATGCTGCTCCCACCTTATGGAATAACTTACCTTCAGCCGTTAAAAATTGTTCTTCATCAGACTCCTTTAAAAGCAGTCTAAAAACTCACTTGTTTAAAGCCTCAATTTGATTACTCATTACATGTACTTGATATTTGTATGTCTTTTACTTCGTCACTTTCTCTTCCTTCCGCGCCTAGAGCACTCTGCAGAGTGGATTTGGCGCTATATAAATCATATCAATTATTATTATGTCAATTATCAAATAGCGCGCTATTTCGTGATCGGGTTAATTTTCCAAGTCAGAAAATAGCGCGCTATTTCGAAACATCGGTCTGATGTGAAAACGCCTCATGTTTATGAGGAAGTCTGTTCGTGTACTCACGTAATTATATCTATTTCTTTGAAGTATTCTCAATTCTCTTTTATTCATATTTTGATGTGAACCTAGTTGATTTTGCATAATAATTTCATATGTGAAAGTGGAGAAGTAAAACAAAGTGAAACCGAAAGATACCATGCCCATGTGACTCTTCTTCCTGATTACAAAGGGTAGAATAGATTCTTTTCTATAAATGCAAATTCAGAAAACTGCTTTTTATTCTCTTTGTAATACACCATGTTAGAGTTTATGCTGGAATTCTGTGTAGGCTTACTTATTAAGCAGTGTTGTATTTCTTCCTCTAAATCATGTTTCCTCTGCGTGGCTTCACATCGTGGAGGCGCTGTGGCAAAGTGGGTCATAAGACTCTCGACTCCCGATGGCAGCTTCCGAGTTCGAATCTCGCCCAGCTGACGTCCTTGGACAAGATACTTCACCCACCATGTCCCTCCCCACCTAGGTGTATGGGATACCTGGCAAAGCTAGGGTAATTATAATGACAAGACCCTCTGGTAGAGCAGTGTCAACACTGAAGAGGCTACCCTGGGTAATTATTATCATTATTATCGGACCTATGTAGAGTTGCGTAGTGTTGTGTATTCACTACGACGAAATTGGCCGCATATAACTTATGAAACATTTTGACCGCATGAATGAGAAATGAAGTATTGGGCAGCTTATCCTTCAATAGATATTGAAAGGATTTTCTGTTGGACTAGCGTAGAATAGCATACCATTGCGTAGACATTGGCGTAAAGTAGCGTAGTGTTGCGTACTTATGCGTTGCTTGGCGTTACAATAGCGTTGAGTTGCGTAGACTTGCGTTTATACTGCGTTTCTTTGCGCCCTGTGCTCGACGCCAAAAGAACTCGTATAAATGATAATTAAAAAAAAATATATCATATTCTAGAAGTCTAGTATTTTTTGTTTCGAGTACCGCACGTCTCCCTTTGCGTAGCTCAGCGTATAACCATACGTAGGCCGGTGTAGCTGCAACGTATGGTATATGCCTACGTTGACGTAGTCGGTACGCAACACTATGCAACTCTACGCAGGCTCGGTGTGAATGCCCCTTATACGTTATAGTTTGATCATCTTTCCTTCGTAATTTATATAAACTTTTCAAATTCCTTATAAAACGATATCCTTTTCTGTTTTATTTTGAAAGAATAATTCCTAATGTAGGAATGTGAAAATGAATCTTTCTCCAATTGATTCAATAGAGCTATCTAAGTGCAATCTATAAACAATATACATGTAATTTTTCCATAAATAAGACGTTTCCACTACATAATGCAAGCATTTTGATTCATAGTGCAAATTCATAATTTTTACTCCCCCGTTCCCATGGTTTTTACACACTCTTTCTTCTTACTCTATCCTTGCCATTCCAAAAACAAGCAACAACAAAAACGAAAAAAAAAAAATCAAACGTCATTTTGTTTTTTATTTCCAAAATTACCCATCTGGGGACATGTATAGGAAAAAAAAAACAATCACGTAGTATATATATGTTGTGCGAAAATTATATTCCGATAATTGATTAGCTTGTATGGAAGGGTCATTGAGAAGACTCTCACTTTTTCTAAATCGTTATTCATGTCAAAGTCATTAATACCATGATAATTGTAAGTGTTACAGTCATTTGGAAAAAAAGAGTAAATACCAACCAAAATCTCATGAATGAGACAGACGTACATCATAGTGCATTCACCCCCATTACATTACTCAGATCACATCTGTCCTGACTAGCCTGTAACGTATTGTCCTTTATATTGAATGTTAAGTCGTATCAATTTATCGAATAAAGTCCCAATCTTTTCAGGGAGCCCGAAAAAGATTACAATGTATAATACAATTATCTTCCTCTTCTAATTTACAGATTTTCATCACAATGCCGTCAGTAAGGGTCTGTCTTTTAGTCTTCCTTACAACCTTCGTCATCGACAGGTATGACTCGATTAAAAGCTATCGTTCTTTGAGACGGAAGTACAGAATAATTTGCTTCCCAATTCTTTCCCGTCGTACTCATGTTAATTAGTGTAAAGATAAACAGACTACGTGCTGACAAATATTTTTCAAATAATATCTACACTTTTGAGTACGTAGCAGTAAAATATCAAATATTTTCCTACTAGACCATCATTATAAAGTGAACGGGCAAATAAATTGACAGTCCCGTCAAGCTAAGGGTAACATTCTACGCAAGTTGGTTACTATGCACAGACTTACTCACACCTAACTCGCCCGGTCGACGCAAAGAGGTTCAACATCCACTATTGGGTGTCGACGTTTTTCCACTTCTTCCCCTTCTCCCTGTATTTGCGCAATTGGTATGCATGTTGTTACCAGCGCGTGTATACATTCACGATAAAAATACCCAACCCATCCTGTAATATCACCTGTATTGATCGCACTGTTAGAGTGGAAAATCAGATCCAAGTCAGACAAAACTATGAAGTTATTGCACATTCAAGTTTGACGTGTATCAGCGAAAACAAGTAGTATCCGTAGCAGCCACATTTGAAAACTGGACACCGTTTGTATGGCTGTATTGTAATAAAATAATTATGTTTCTTTGTTTGAGCTTTAAAGGAGTTCATAGATGGAAATAATGAATCTGGCCCCGGCCGTGGTTTCTAATAGATTTGTGCACCATGGGGATTTTTGGAATGAGGAGATGAAAGCCTGGAGTGTCGCATGGGATACTAATGTAGGCTTACATTTACTGTAAATTGAACGTGAAAAAAAGTTTGGAAAAGATTTTGGTAGCAAGTGCGCGCAAAATTTGTACATGAATAATAGAGCTGTGTGAGAGTTATGGATGTCAATTATTCAAAGAACATTTAACCTTTTGAATATGGAGTTGTATGCTCCAAGTAACGAGATTTTGAGCATATCCGCATTGCTTTCGTTTGAAAACCCCATTTTTTTCCTATCTGCCATTTCCCCAAACAGTGTTGCATTAATTCAGGAAAAGAAGAATAAGCATTGTATAGTAGCATCGGTCGAGATTTTGTCAACATTAAGTTTGCTAATATTTATATAAAATATCAACATTTTTAGAAGAACATTTTTATATTATGTATATATATGATTATTTCAATCAAGATTAAAAATAAGATATCTAGAGACGGTATACCATTTACCAAGCTATTGAGGCTGGGAACATCGCGAGCTAGGTCAAATTCTACATTTTGTTGAATATTCAATTGCAAATCATCGAGATCATTTTACGCTATTTGTCAGATACGAATCAAACAGTTAATGCTGAATCTATTTGAATTTTCTATACTAGCTGAGTTCAATTCGTTCCCCAAGAATAGTCAACAAATCTGAAAAAGGCATCTGGATGAAAACCACGCCACAAAACTTTCGCGTTCTTTCTGTGATGGTGCTCAACAAGACATCAGTTATATCATGAAAAATCCTTTAACATCTCAAAAGACCATTCTTCTTTTGATTTCATCAATGCATGTATTTAAAAGGACTTGTTTCCTGAAAATACATGCATAAGATAGGTATCGGATACTACCATTATGAGTACAGCGTGTATCTTCATCCGAATAAGTTTTTGTTCTTTGCTGTTATCAGGTCTGCCGCCCTCAGTTGCCCGTGTTGGTGGCCAGAATATGACGAGGAAACATTCTGCGAGTATAAAGGAGATCCGGAATGCCCACAAGGCTCCCAGGTCACATATGACGTATGCGGCTGTTGTAAAGTTTGCACTCCGGTAAGGACCAGCGCACTTATTTGCAACAAGACCTCTCTGTTTGCAACGATTCACACATGCGATAGACACGACGAATCACTTTCATGTTGAATGATGCATGCGTTTCATAGTAACGTGTTTCATATTATGGTTTTCAAAAGAAGCAATTTAGCAGGTCGATTTAAAAACCTCTACCCCACCAACCCCTCCCCCCCCCCAAAAAAAAAAAAAAAACAACAACAACAACAACAACAACAACAGTATTTTGTCCGCGGTAGCTGTTAAAAATTCAAAGATAATACCGTCTATTAACGAAAATATGTGATAGTAATTTGAAAATCGTTTTGAAAGTAATTTGACAAAACGAGCAGGCTGGTCGACGGGCCGTAGGCAAGCGAGAAGCTGAAACTCCTTGATCTGATTCTGACGTCCACCGGTACGCACTTACCTTACTCGATGGGGTACATGTACCGTATTCTCTAATTCGTTCATTTAAAAAAGCATCAAAATTCTGGCGCGGCGTCGAGATTGGTCTTGTCAGCAACATGTTGACGAGGGTCTTTGGTGCGGACAGTTGGTTGCCGACTCGCTCGGTACAGCAGAGTTCGCTATCCAGCTGTTGGATCTTCCAAGGGTTAAGTTTAAACTTTTTTGAACTTTGAACTGAGAAGTTTGAAGTTTGAAATTCGACTCACCTCCGTGAATGTTCCTAATGATCCTCGGCCCCATTTTATCGAAACTTATAATCAATTGCAAGTCCCGGAAATCAATGATTTAACCCTCCCAAATCATTCACAAGTCCATAAATCAATGATGATAACTTACAATCTACTCTATATATTCGTTTTATCAAGAGACCTACAGAGACGAATTCATGACGTAAAATTTATTTATTAGTTTTGTGACGTAGGCCCTATATATCACGTCATATTAGCAACGTATTTATATCGTCAAATTTACGTCAGTTTCGTGACGTATTTATCACGTCATATAGATAACGACGAATTCATGACGTTAAATTTACGTCAGTTTTGTGACGTATTTATCACGTAATTTAGCGACGTATCTATGACGTAAATTTCACGTCAGTTTTGGGAAGTATTTATCACGTCATATTAGTGACGTATTTATGACGTAAAATTCACGTCAGTTTTATGACGCGTTCATCACGCCACATTAGCGACGCATCTGTGACGTAAATTTCACGTGTTTTGCGACGATTTATTACGTCATATTAGCGACGTATTTATGACGTTAGTTCACGTCAGTTTTGTGACGTATTTATCACGTCATATAGCTAGGTATCTATGACGTAATATTTCCGTCAGTTTTGCGACGTATTACGTCATTTATTAGTAACTATAATGAGGGATAACAAGTCTTACCAGACATTGCAACACGTAACACATTGCAACACAATATGTAATGCAATACAGACCGGATTATCAATATAACATTGTTTGCACATGCTAGGACAACCAGAAACCATATCGTATACATTGCAACAACTGCAAAATGAACTATGTATTAAGCATGCATAGGGGTAACAAAAATTGCTCACAGGAAAACATTTCTAATTCATCATTATCATGATAAATTACACGGCCAGTTATGATTTCTCTGTGACATCACATTTTATTTCCTCTAAAGCTGGATTACCACATTATATGCAAGGCTTTAATATTTACACTTTTACACAATATGACAAGCATTTTTCACAATTCTCTCGATAAATTGCAACTGATTGACAAATTGCCCTACATCGACGTAATAAACACTGAGTTGATAATAAAAAAAAAAAATCATGGGCGTACATATTCGAGCAGGATTCGAACCTACGACCTCCTGATCTCCGGACAGGCATCATCTCCACTAGACCACCGAGCTTCCGCCCGACAGCAAGTGTTGGTTCTAATCCTTATAGCATGCAGCGGGCACTGCGTAATTATTCAAATTCATGAAAATTTTCCGTCGAGATGTTTTCATTGCAACTGATTGACAAATTGATTGATAAACCACTGATATAGTGACTTTGGAACAGTTCGAAACACACCAAGTGGAGGCAAATGATTTGCGTTTTAGTCTGTGCAAAATTTACGGAGGTTGCATAGTTTTACTAACAGTCTCCAAGAAATATGCATTGTTTATTTCAAATTCCGAGCCAGCCATTTTGGCAAGATTCCCACCAGCCGCAGCTTCAGCTCCACGCTAGCTGAGCAGCACACTCAAACAACGATTAATTGCACTGCATTTATAATACGCAGTCAGTGCAGCTGAGCGCGGACAAGTGGTTGTCAATACCCGTCATCAGGATGACTCTAACGCCTATCTATATTGACACGTGTATCTGGGCCTTCAGGCAAAATAAAAGTCTGGTCCAGCGATACACAGTTCTCAGCAGATCATGAAATAGAGACCATATCGCCATTTTGTAGTACATCTATGTGTTATTTTCCGAAGAACGCGCCAAAATAATAATTAAAGATGCTCATTTCAAATTGAGAGAGTTTATATTGCAATCTCATCTCATCTTTCCTCTAGGTTGTTGGACAGTCTTGTGCAGGTGCCTGGATGATATTTGGTGACTGCTCCGAGGGTCTCGTGTGCTATAGCATTTACGACGGAGAACCCATTAATTTCGAGGCGGAAATCTACCCGAATTATCCAGAAGGCCTCTGTGACGAGCCCAGACCTATCCGTTTTGAAAATTCTAGCAAGCCGACCTCAACAGAGAATGCTACTCCTCCGCCCTCAGGTGTAAGCGAACATACAACCACAGCTAGTTCTCCAGTGATGACCACTGGAGGTGATTCCAGGGAGGAGCGAAGAGAAAGAAGGAGGCAAGAAAGACGAGAGAGGAAAGAAAGAAGAAGGCAAGAAAGACTGGAAAGGAAAAACAAGGAGCAAGGCGACATCGTAAATGACCTCCAAGTCTTCCTCAATGAATGAGAGTTATATGGTCTTTTCATATTAAATCATGTTCTTGAGCTCAGGAACACCTCAATTATTACACGGAATACAAGTGCCAGTACCTACGCCGACTTGGTGACAGATATTAAGTATTTATTTTTTCCTTCTATCATCATTTCACTTTTGCTGTTGCTATTCTTCTTACATAAAATAATGTAATGTCAGTGTGGTTCACATTGTTGTTCTCATTTCGAGATTATCTTTGACTATGGTATACTTATACCGCCAATCATCCCTCTGCAACATAACAACTCGATTATAAATCGAGTGTACAAGGGTATATATATACAAGGGTATATACATAAAAAAGCGACAAAAATACGTTATACAAAACTACTATGAAATCATTTCATTGAAATCATATCCCCATCCCCACCAACCCCGATGCACTCAAACCTATCCCACACCCCACCACAACCCCAAACACATACATCCACAACCACCACACACATACACCCCAAACACCAACACACATACACACCAACACCAAAACACACATACACACATACACCCCACACACAAACACATCCGAAGCGATACCACCTTCCTTCCTAATGAAAACGACTTCCAAATGTTGATTGATACGTACAACATACAAGCGTGTAATGGGCCGTATGCAGAAAAGCATCGTCCGCCCGCATCCAAATACCGCTCCAAATACACATTCAAATTCATCAAAAAAAAACTCATCAAACTCGTAACTGCTGATAAAATCCTATAACTTTTACGCCACCAAAAACTTACCCCTCCCCGCACGCGGCCAATGACACATTATATTGCCTTCACCACTGATAACTACACTGTAATAAAACTTATTATTCTTTTACAAATTTCCTCCAAAGTAGGAATTTTTCCCTCCGACCTAGATCTAAAAATGATATATTTCAAAATAAAAATGATTGTATTATAAAATTTTACTTTTGGATCCCTTCCCGTAACACCAAAATGAACATCTTTCCACTCTATATTTCGAAGATCTGCCATCTCAAACCTATCTATCATTTCCTGCCACAAATTCTTAACATACACACAATCCCAAAATAAATTTTTATATGTTTCTACCGATTGCTTACAAAAAGAACACCGGTTATTTGCAACGAAACCAAACTCAAAAAGATTTTCCTTTGTATAAACAACTCCATGTAATAATTTATACTGAAATTCCCTAAGTTTTGTTAGAAGTGTTGTCATTCTTGGTCTTAAAAATATATGCGTAATTTCTTTTTTCGAAAACAAATAATCATTTTGGCCATCTTTCATTCGTAAAATATACAATTGCTGTAAATTTGTAACAAAGAGTTCATACACCTTTCTAAATGAAACATCTTTCAATAAAATTACATTCTCAAAAATTTTCAAAGAAATATTATATTCCTCTTTATCAACAGAATAAAAATCATATATATTTCCCTAAAATTTCTGGCTTCTTACAACAACCTTCCCCATTTCCCAAACTTTAACTATATTTTCACTATCTAATCCTAACCTGTGAAAATATACTGCTGATCTCATACGATCTTTTTCCAAAATTTGCTTCACTAAAGAAATATTCTTCCTATATAAATTTTCACAAACAATCATTTTCCCTTTACACAAATAATCCTTATTATTAAACAAAAATTGGATTAATCTTGCCTTCTTGATAATTCCGGTTATTCTCAATTTCTTGCCATGCCCTCAAAATTTCTAAATAAAACAATGGTACATTAAACTTTAGTAATCGTATATCATAATTGCACAAAAATATGAATCTTCCACCCGCAGTCCTAAAAATATAATAAAAAAAAGTTTCCATCCCATGAGCTTCTCACCATATAACAATCGCTTCAACCACATAATTCGTTGACTCTTAACAAACAATTCAAAATTTGTCATTCTAAGACCGCCCTCACTATAATCCTGATAACAAATAACCTTTTTAATTCGATCTTTACCATTCCATATAAATTCAAAACAAATCTTATTAATATCTGCCACTACCCACTTTGGAACCTCTATTGATGAAGAAACATAATATAATTTAGACAAAGCATATGTTTTAAGCAAAACTATTTTTCCCATTACAGTCAAATCTCTTTGTCTCCACCATCCCAAAAGTCTTTTAATCTTACTCAGTATCTCTTTATAATTCAATTCTTCTCTGACCTTAATATCCAATGCAAAATACACTCCTAAAATCTTTATTTCAGTTACAACATTACCCATGGGTAATCTTTCATATTCTCCCTTTTTCTTCCCTATACTCATTACCTTTGTTTTATCAATATTAACCTTCAAACCACATAATTCATAAAAATCCTTAAATATTTCCTGTATTCTGATAATTGATGACCTATGTCTAACAAATAAAGTCATGTCATCAGCATATAAAACTTGTCGAACCTCAAAATTCTCAAACTGAATACCTCTAATCCCATTATCCCTTCTCACTGCCTGCGCCAGAATCTCCATCACCAATAAAAACAAATATGGTGATAATGGGTCGCCTTGCCTCACCCCTCGCTTTATATCAAAATAACCTGTCGAAACACCTCCGTTCATAACACAACTACTAATTCCATTATACATGATTTTCACCCAGGAACAAAACGACTCTCCAAACCCAAATAATTCTAACACCTTAAATAAGAATTTGTGAGAAACTGAATCAAACGCTTTTTCAAAATCAACTGCTATCAAATATGCATCTTCTTTGCAATAATTATTACAATAAAAAATCATATCGTCTATCAAACGCAAAGCCTCACCAATATACCTGTTTTCTATATAACCAACTTGATCCAAATGAACTATCTCATATAAAACTTGCTTTGCCATTATCTTGGAAAGCATCTTATAATCCGTGTTCAACAAAGTAATCGGTCTATAATTCTTTATAAATAATGGATCTTTGCCCTCTTTTTCAATCAATGTTATTACACCTTGTTTTTGAGACGTTGCTAAACAACCTTTCTCAAAAGCTTCATTGAAAACTTCAACCAATAAACTTCCTATTTGTGGCCAAAATGTAAGATAAAATTCAACTGTAAATCCATCATTCCCAGGTGATTTATTTAATTTCATACTTTTTAAACACTCCCAACATTCTTCCATAGTAATTTTTCCTTCACAAAAATTCTTACTTTCATCACTTAATTGAGGAATGTCTTTACAAAATACACTTTCTCTGAAATCATCACACACTGATTCATTTTCTGAATATAGATTTCTATAAAAATTTCTAATCAATCGCATTATTACATCCTTCTCTTTAATCACATCTCCCTTATCATCGCACATTTCCCGTATAACCGTTTTCTGTTTATTCGACTTGAGCAACTGCTCAAAATACTCTTGATTCTGTTCACCCTCTTCATACCAGACCACTCTTGACCTAAGTTTTAATCCATCCGTATACACATTATACAATTTCTTCAATTCCGTTTTTTTACTCTCTATATCCTTTAAAGGACAAGTTCACCTTCATAAACATAAGGATTGAGAGAATGTAGCAATATTAGTAGAACACATCATTGAAAGTTTGAGGAAAATCAGACAATCCGTTCAAAAGTTATGAATTTTTGAAGTTTTTGTGCAGTAACCGCTGGATGAGAAGACTACTGCAGTGTATGAAAAACTTAGATGTCACATGCGTACAACAATATAAGGAAAATATAAAGAGAATTTCACAAAATGCCATCTTTTGAAAAAAGTACACATTCCCCTGACTCGTTACCGACAAATGTTACGGGTAATATCATTCCCCCTGCCTTAGAAAAGAGGCAAGTCAAGAGCTCTTTTATTATGCGAAAAAGTGAAAATATGTTGAATTTTCTTTTACATTTTCTTTATACTGTTGTACGCATATGACTCACAAGCTGTAGTAGTCTCCTCATCCAGCGGTTCCAACACAAAAATTTTAAAAATTCATAACTTTTGCATCGATTATCCAATTTTCCTCAAACTTTCACTGATATGTTCTACTAATATTGTTGCATTCTCTCAATCCTTATGTTTATGAAGGTGAACTTGTCCTTTAAAATTCCACCACTATCAGGAGACGACAGAAGATTTTTCTCCAAAATATCTATTTCATATTCCAATTGCTGTATACTTAATCTTCTCTCCTTTGATTTTTTCTTCGAAAATTTGATTGCAAAATTTCTCATTTTCATCTTTAAAAAATCCCAGAAAGAAGATTTAGTATCAAACTCCGTCAACCACTGTAATTCAATACTTTTTATTTCTTCATTCATTCCCTGTACAAATTCCTTATCAAAACACAAACTATTATTAAATTTCCAATAAGACTTCCCATAACTTTCATTATATCGAATAGATTTCAATTGTAAAAAAATCCCAGAATGATCAGGTGCTACTGATGATATAATCTCACATGTTCTTACTGAACTTTCCAAATCCTTTGATATAAACCAGTAGTCTAAACGACTTTGAACCAGCGGAGCGATTTGCCTAAAAGTAAATTGCTTTAACACTGGGTTCCGTTTCCGCCACATATCAAATTCATTTTCTTTAAAAAAAACCCTCTAATTCTTTACTACCACTCATTCTCAAATTTGTACTTACACCCATATAATCCAAATCTTTATTCATTACTACATTAAAATCTCCACCCAAGATTAACGAATAATTCATAGAATATAAATTTGACAAACAATCATTAAAATTCACAAGAAAATCAATTTGTCTTTGCACCCTATCCCTTGTTGAGAAATAAACATTTCCCAGAAGCAGTTTGTAACCTAGCAAATCCCCTTTTAAAACCACAAAACGCCCTTCATCATCTTTCATAACCTGATCAATCTTAAAATTCAATCCAGGGGCTAACAAAATCATTACTCCCCTACTATGATTTGACCCATGACTAAAAATGATACGTCCTCCCCATTCTCCTTCCCACTCTTCCTCAATATCAGGGGTACTGTACGTTTCCTGTAACATAACTATATCCCCCTTTCTCATTCTAACCCAATCAAAAATCATCTTTCTCTTTGCTCGATCCCGTACCCCCCTCACATTAAGTGAAATTAAATTCAGACCCGCCATGATGAATGTTAAACGGTATCTACGTAACCGAGAGGGAAAATCCTACCTACATAATATTGATAAATCAGAGCAAATAACTCAGACCTACTACATCCAGACCTCTGAACTGTACACCAAGGAAAAAAAAAACGGTATCCCACACACCACTTCAATTTCACACCACCACAAACACAACAGAACACACACCCACTCACCCGTACCCTACTGAAGCCAAGTCTAAAAGGCCAAGAAAAAAGATGGTATCCCACACACCACTTCCATTTCACACCACCACACACACACAGCACAATACACACTCACTCACCCGTACCCGACCCACCCCCGACAACACAAAACTTATCC